>NC_140679.1:11837234-12470567 GCF_054131305.1 Coturnix japonica | reverse complement strand
CATCCATCCATCCATCCATCCATCCATCCATCCACCCACCCATCCCTCCCTTCTTCCATCCATCCATCCATCCATCCATCCATCCATCCATCCATCCATCCATCCATCCATCCATCCACCCACCCCTCCCTTCTTCCATCCATCCATCCATCCATCCATCCATCCATCCATCCATCCATCCATCCTGCAGGTTTGATCCACAACTCTGCCCAGTCTGTCTCCAGCACAGCCTCATGCACTGACTCTATTTATGCAAAGCTATGCTCACACAAAGCTGTCCCAGTGCCCTCTGCTTTGATTTCTCCAACTTGTGGTTGAGTTGATGGTTCCCAAACCCCACAAAATGGATTAACCCAGATTAGCATCAATTTTATTTCTCACAATAATATTTACAGCCAGAAATCGGAGATACTGAATTATTTTGGTAGTAAAGACAAAAGCCAATTGTGAAGAGCCATGCAAAGACTTTATGACAGCAAGTGACTGGTGACAGAATGGTAGGTAGAATTCAGTGTAGGTAAATGTACATGGAAAAAGACCATCTTAATTTTATGAATTAAAGAAAGCAGTGGGCTCTGCCTTCAAGGCTGGGCTGATCTGGTCCCACCTCCAGAGGGATGTGAATGAGTTTGATAGGAGCCCATAAGACCTGAGTAGCTCCACGGATCTGAGAGTCACCACCTTGTATCAAAGAGAAGGAGGTGGCACTATGCACAGTGTGAAGGAAAACTGTGCAGCTCAGCGCACACGTTTACAAGAGGGAAATCTATTGAGTGCTGCTAGATTCCAAAATAGCCTTTGGTTTGGCCTTTGGGATGGACACATCAGGAGAGGTCTACGGATGGAGTGTGGTCGGAGGTCCTGCCTCTCTGGGTGGCCAGGCAGTGTGCATGGGTCTCCAGTGCCTCCAGTTCACAGCCAGGTCCCACCTGGATCCCTTATCAGTGCCACCTGTCCTCCCCATCTCTCTTCAGTCCAATGTTTTGCATAGGAACGGAGGGGGATGGTTAGGATCCAGGCAGCACCTCTGGCCTCAGGCTGGTGAGCTCATAGTATCCCCATCTGCAGTGCCATGGGGGTGGATGGAATCTGGCAGTGCTTTGTGCCTTGTTTCTCCCGTCCCTTTCTATGCTTTGTGATGGGTTTGCTGCCAGGCTGGAGGTACCACGATGCTTCCCACCCTCTCAAGCAATGGGGCTGTGGGCAGATGGCACAGCAGCATTGCTAATATAAGGAGATCCCCATGGCCTGGAGCAGCCTGTGAGGGAGCTGCAGAGCCTGGTTCATCCCTTAAGAAAGGCTGAGTGTGGTCCCCAGGGCTCTGCAGCCCCCAGGGCACTCAGCAATCACCTGCATGCAAGAAGCAGCTGCATGCCAGCTCCACGCCTTCCCATGGTGTCCTCTTGGCCACACAGCTCCACCTGCACCCAAGACAGGATTTCAAGTGTAAAATAAAATAATAGATAATGCCTTTGGGTGGGTTTTTTTTTTTTTCCCCAAAGATTTTCTTTCCAGTCACCTTATTTTTATTCTCAAGTACTTAAACACCCCGCTTTGGAAATCCTTATTACCCTGACTCAGAGACTCAGCTTTAAGTAGTGCTTTGAATTAAGGTTCTCAAATATGCATTCAATTTCAGTTTAAAAGGGGTAGTTAATGTATGTTACATAAATAGCTATTATTAAATACGTTCACTGAAGATTAACAACTGCTGTGCGTAATGGATACGTGTCTAACTACTATGATATATACTGAATTTCCCTATTATATAGCTGCTGGATGTGTGTCTGCTAGAACAGAGCAAAAATTCACAGTGAATAATTTAGTAGATGAATTTAGCCTCTCTTTCTGTCTGCGAAACCGCATGGCATCCTCCAGCACATTCATCATACCAGCCTGATCCTGCCCGTTGTTCCTGCCCAGCCTTTGCTGTGCTGGGGCTCAGGTGGAAGCTCCAGGGGGAATGGAGGGCTGAGTCCTCATGTCTGTGTTCCCCATGTCCCAGCCCTAGGGATGCCCTGCTGGGTTTGCCCTCCAGCACAAAGCACTGCTCTGACCCTGGGTGCAGCCCTGGGTGTACGTGTTAATGCCTTCAGCTGGGTCTGTGCTCCTGGGGAGCTGGAGAGATCAAAGTCCTTACTTGGAGCAATGCTGAAGGATGTCCCTGCAGTGCAGCACTGCTGGGCTGAGCTCAGGATGGCAGCAGATTCCTCTGAGCAAGTCACTAAATGGCCACTCTATGGGACCCATGTCTGCTGCAGGACATGGCCAGGTGAGCCAGCTCCTTTCTCCAGCATCTGGCACCATGTGCCAATGAGCAACACTGTCCTGACTTGGAAAACAGACATCTCTAGTGCGGGAAGGAGAGAAGGAACCCATTGCTGCAGCCAGCTCCTTTTGCAGGACAGCACTGATCCATGGAGTGCCTTCTGCCTCCAACAGACCCAGATGCACCAGGCCTGCATGTTCAGGGGCACCAGTAGCATTGATTCAGGGGATGGGCATCTTCCCCTTCTCATATGGCAACTGCAGACCTCCAACTCTGCCTGCTGAGCTCCCCTCTGACAGCAGCAGGTGCTGCAGGGCTCTTGTGGCTGATTTAGCAGAGAAATCAGCTCCTTTTCTCTCTCAGCACATCCTTGCCTTGTTGCTCTCTCTTGATGCTGTGTATTTTTTTCCTTTTCCTGCACTCCACGGCTACCTTCATCTCATCTAAAGATCATCGAAGGGTGGAATGGGGGGAGGCAGTCTGGGAGGTTGACTGACACTTTCTAAAGCATCTCGTAGAGATGCTGCAGCTCCTTACTGGGAACACAGCGTGCCCACCAGGTCTGTGTTGTGTCTTCCAAGCAAGAGTATGGGAAATACAGTCCCCATCCCCTGCCCAGTTCCCAAAATACAATGAAAACAGAAAGAAGGATTTAGGATGAAAATAACCGGCTGAGGCACGTCCTCTGTGTGAGGAAGATCAAGTGCTAATGATGGTTCTGGCACGTTGGTGACAGTTTTGTCTGTTGTATGTATATATATTTTAACTGTGAGACCACATGGGAGGCTCTTTATGCAGTCGAAGTGCCTTTGACAGCCGCTGAGAACACATTGGCTCCTTTCTGCTGGCAAAGGACTCATCCCATTAAAGGCTGTCTATAAAGGGAAGGGAAATGACAAGGGTGCTTGGGAGGGAGCGAGGCAGCAGGAGGAGACAGGAGCTGCCACCACCAATGTCATTACCAAGAATGAGAAGGAGCTTTTGCATAAATGCACCATGTGTTTTCATTAGTGGTGGCAGGGAATGTGCTGCTCTGAAGAGAGCATTTATTCCATTGAAGGGAAAACAGATACCCTGCATCTGTCACGTGTGTCCCCATGGCCTCGGCCTGGGAGCACCACTGCCATGAGCTCTGTGTATCCCTGGAGCATCCCCAGCCAGGAATGGGTTCTTGTTCCTATCTCAGCTCCAAGTCCTCTCTTCTCCTAGGCCAGCTTCCAGCTGCCTAGGGTTGCTGTTGCTACCACATTAATAGATCTTATTTCAGTGTTAAAACATCACTGCACTCGTGGAAATCGACATTTAAGATCTGCTTTGGTGGAGTTCGGGTTATTCTTGTCACCCCCCGCCCCTTACATGCCTGGTTCTGAAACAACAGCAGGGGGGACTTTCCTGTCTGCCCAATGGCAGTTTGTGAGGCAGTGCTGCTCATCAGCCCTACTTCTTATATTCTGGGTTTAAACCTTTCTCCTGATTTTGCTGAGCAAAGGGGCTGCGTTATGCCCAGCAAAGACACATCACCCCATCCCCCAGCCAAAGCCTGGCCACAAAGCAGTGTACCTCGGGTCTCACCTGTTTGCTCCCAGAGCTCCCCCTGCACTTCCCAAGCTCATCCTAAAGCCAAGATAAGGGCTGCTGTCATTGAGGGTGCCTGAGAGGATGGAGCAGGATGGAGAGCTGATGCTGGGGGTGCTGGGAGTCAGGCAGCACGCTGGCAACACCCCATGAACCCAGCACTGGGCAAATGAAGCCTCTTTTTGATTTATAAATGATGGGTTGAGTAGAAATACCCCCAAATACCCTCATCTCAAACGTTCCAAGAACTGGGAGAAGCTGCCCCTTTGTATCAGCATCACCTCATTCACCGACATAAAAAGAGATAAGCATGATGTGCTCCAAAACCACATCCATCAGCCTCAGGGATTGCTCACCAACCAGGAGGGCAGAGCACGATTCCCACCCCTGGAAGCAGAGGGTCCCCAGCTCCCTGCAGCCATTCCCCAGCAGCTCAGCCATCTCCTGTACCCTACCATCCTCCTTTATGTGCACCTCCCATGGCTGTGGTTCCCTCATTCCTGAGGTGCTTTGGAAGCTGTGGGCTGCCTCTTCCAAACCTCCATCTCAGCCCCTCCTCCACAGATAGGCTGCAATTTCCGAAGCTGATTAGAGAAGCCAAATGAATTCTTTCATTAGGAGAAGCATTGTTATAATTAGGGGAGAAATTTTGTGCTGATGCCTTTTAGAAAGGGAGAGAAAAACCACCTCTGTTTGATACGCTTTTAAGGCCTCTTTATTTGAAAGACAGCAATGCGCACACACACGTATATATATATTTATATGTTTGCTGGCCATGCTGAGCCACTGCAGTTTGTTAACGCAAATAAAAATCATCATTATCATAATTTGTTGCAAAAAAAAAAAAAAAAAGAATTAAGGAATTCCAGAGGTCACAGAGATACGTTGAGAGATGTGGGTGAATTGAAGCAAATTGTGTTTTCAGCAGCTGGCATTTCCAGCTCCTGCACAGCACCCGGTGTTAGGCTGGGAGAAGAGATAAATAGAGAGGCAGAAAGATAAATGGAGAGCACCAGATAGAAGGGTTTGTGTAGCATTTCCATGTATCACTGCTGGGTGACATGGTGTGAGTTATCTCTGTCATTACAGGCCTGTAGATTGCTCCTAGGACCAGTGTGCAGCACCTGCTTGGAGATACCCATCCCTGCTGCAGGATTGAAGCTTCTTGGGTGCTGGGAAGGAGGTGTCACCTCCTGCCCTTGGTGATACAGGGTGATAGTGGTGGCTTCCAGCTGCCACATCTGGTTGTTCTCTTGCCCATCAGGAAGAACTGGAGTGATTGGAGAGCCCCAAAAGCATGGGGCTCTCCAGATGGGTAAGCTGGCATGTCCAGAGGTTACACACACCTGTGTGGGTTGTGAAGAATAGGGAGAAGGCCTTTGAATGGTTTTTTTCCCTTCACCTCTGGTGTAGTGGGAGCTGCAGGGTTATACAGAGACCTTTTCACCTAGTCTTGGATCAGGATGGTAAAACCATCTCACTAAGCCATCTGCACAGACAGACCCATGAATTCATGGCAGGAACTGCTCTGAACTCTGGTTCTGAGGACTGAAAATCTTCTTTCATCAGTACATATTGATGCAGTGGAAGTGGCTCCTCTCTGATCAGGGGCACTTTGGCAAGCAAGCGGAGCAGATTGGGGACTGCAGGGAAACAAGTCTTCTCACCCCAGTATTGCCTAGGGGAGAGGGAAGTTGTGGCTCTGGAAACCAAATGGACTGCTGCAATCAATCAGACTCCTGTCCCTCTGCTTTTCCCTTCAGAGAGGTTGGAGTCTGATACTTCATCTGAAGGCTGTTTCTCTCTCTTCAGAATCTATAAACTGCTCTCCCCCAGGGATGCTGAACACGAGCTTTCTGCCTTCCTGCAGGACAGCTGCAGAGCTGGGATGTTGCTGAAAGCTTTGCTTTACTCTTAAGTTATCTGTACATATTGGGTTTGCTTCTGCTAAACGGGCCTGTTTCCATGTTTTGGTGACTGAGAGGTACCAGGAATGCCCTATCACTTCTTATTTTCAGTACTTGGCAGCGTAATATTGCTTGTGAGAGCAACAGCACTGGGAGCCTGGGGATGTTCTGACAGAGAAGTTGTATTGAAGCTGCCTGAATCTGCCTCTACAAACCATGTCTTCCACAAAGGTGTAACAGCACTTCTCAAGTCCTGGGTTTAATCTGCCTGATCTGGGAGATGTGAAGAAGTGTTTCTTCTTTGCCCCTGGCACTGGGTTGAGATCAGGGCCATCACAGTCCTGTCCTACAAAGAAGGTGGTTGGGGGAATGCAGCCCCTTTTCTGGGCTCCGTCTCCATCCATTGGGACAGAGCAGTGAAGCAATGCCATCAGATCCATGGCTATACAATGCTCCTTTAAATAGGTGCAGATAAACGCCAAGCAGTCAAGGGGAAAATAAAAGCAGTGGCACAGCAATCGACATCTGGGGCTAAGAGCAGCTTGTTCCGCTGCTCCAAACCAAACAGACCCCTGTCCTCAGACCCAGGGGGCCAACATCTGCCTGGTCCCCAGCTGTGCACTTGGCAGCTGTGCACGTGGTGGGATGGAGCACCCTGGGAAGCTCCTGGAGACCCAGATCCAAGAAACAAAGAGACAAGTTTCTCTGCTGCTGCTCCCAGGCTCTGCAAAGTTAACAGGATGTTTTTGCTGGAACTTTGGACTGTTCTGAACTGCTGAGAGATTCCTGGGATTTCTGCAGGGCTGGACAGGGACACGATCCCTTCCTCAGGACAGTGCTGGCTGCAGTTGTTTCTGCCAGGCCATGAGGCCAAGCAGTGAGTCTGCTTGGCCAGAAGTGCTGTAGATATCTCCCACAGCTCCACACACACCCACTTCCCCAGCAAGTCCAGAGGAGCCTTCCTGGCTCTGAGCAAGCCTCCAAACCCTGAACCTTGGCTGGTCCCACAGCACTCATGTTGCATAAACTCCCAATGAGATACGGTGTCGCGTTCTCCATCCTGTCTGCTTTTTATCCCAGGCAGCCCATGCAGATGCTCTGCACCCAGCCCTGTGCACTCTGTCTCCTTGTCCCAGGGGTGAAACACCTCCTTCTTACCCTGGGCTCTGCTCTGTGCACCCTTTAAATCAGCAGCCCTTGCAGCTGTCCCAAGGACAGGGAGGCAGAGCTCCTGCTCCCACTGGCTGTCATTGCAGAGCCCTGTGCCAGCAGCCACACGGAGGAGCTGCCACCGCAGCCAGCGGGTCAAATCCTTCCAGGAAAATGTAATCACTTCCAACGAGCTGAAAAGCAATTTAGACAAGAGCTTTGTGGCTAAAGATCAGCAGGCCCAGAGACCATGTGTGCTCAGCAGCTCTCCCCAGCCTGGCACAGAGCAGGGAAGCTGGCAGCTCCCTCCATCCTGCTGCTCGCCTGGAGCTGCTCCATGCCAGGAGTGGAGTGCAGACCACGTCTGAGCCAGGCTGTGCACAGACCTGCAGGCTGTCAGGATGGCCTGGATGAATGGAGATGGGAGCCGGGGGACATTTTGGTACTGGGGGATCTGAATGACCTTATGATCCTGTGTGTTGAAGCCAGAAGCAAACTGTCTCTCTGAAACCCTGGAGCAGCCACTGGATTTATGGAATCACAGGATCATGAAGGTTGGTAAAGACCTCTCAGATACTCTTGTCCCATCCTACCCCTACTATTCCCAATGCCTGCATCCCGCAATGCCACATCTCTATGGCTCTGTAACACCTCCAGGGATGATGATCCCATCACTCCCTGTGCAGTTGTGCCAATGCATCACTGCTCTTTTGGAAAAGAAATCATTCCTAATCCCCAACCTGACCATCCCCTGGCACCACATCTCACCCCACTGCCATTACCAAGAGCAGAGTCTGACCCCCCCCTTTCCAGAACCTCTCTTCAGGCAGCTACAGAGATCTATGAGGTCTCCCCTGAGCTCCTTTTATCAGGAGGCGTTCAGTTGCTGACAGCATCCTCTGACAGTCATTTTTGGGAGCCCTGCAGCCCATGTGTGCCATCTGAGCCATTTGCCCATCGCTGTCAGCTGCCTCCAGCCCCACTCAGTGCTCCGGTCCATCTGCTCCAGGCCTGGATAGAGGAAAGCTTTTGCAGCATCAGCCAAACGATGACTACAACTGATGCAGAAGAGGCTGCGTTTCCTCTTGTGTCATCCCGAGTTGAGGTGAGAGGAAGTGTTGCTCTCAGATTTCACAGAGGTATTCAGCCCGTCCTCAAAAGCCAAAACCTTCAAGACGTCCCTGAGCTGAGCCTCCCTTCCAAGCCCTATTTCCAAGTATTTATCTTTCTGAAATGTTTAATTCTAATTAGCTGAAATTTCAAAACAAGGGGTCGACTGAACTGGAAAATAGATATTCTTTCCCTCCCCCCCTCTCCTTTGAGAATGTCAAAACACTTCATTTTTTGACAAATTTAGAACTCCTTCCAGATTTTTTTTTCTGACTCAAGAAATTAATCAGAACTGACCTTCTCTTGAAATAAGTGTTGGTTTAAAAAGTAATAATACAAAATAAAATAAAATCAGCATTTTCCAGTGGAAAAAAATATTCATCCCAAAACTCCTACCACGTTTCCGTCCCAACTTCTTGTCTATGTGCCTCTCCAGTGCTTCTTTCCCATAACTGAGATCCCTTGCTGGATTCGTTACAATGGGCAATGAGACGTCAGGAGCAGCTCCAGCCTCAGTGAAGAAGTGTTGAGCAAGAAAATGTTGAGAACATTTTGCTCTACTCTGTGTCTGCAAGGCTGAGGTTGAGCAGACATCAAGGTGTGGTGTCCATAGGGAACACCTTCCATAATGCAGCCTGTGACCCCTGAGATCCCCACCTCCACCCAGCGTGTGTTCTCCTCTTCTGCCTCTCCCCTACAAACTGATTTCAGCCACCAAGCCTATAAACACAACTATATCATCAGTGCAATCCAGGAGCTGCATAAAGCAGATTCTGACACCTCGCAGAGCAGTTCAGCTTGGACTCTGATCCCAGATGCACACGTGTGCATCTGGAGTAATTTCAGTGGCAGAGTATGCTGAAAATGTTCAGCTTTCTGTAGGATTCGTTTCTGTTGAGGCTGAAATTAGGTCACTGATACAAGCAAGCAAAACTCTGTGGCAAGTTTGGTGCAAAAAGTTATTGACAAAACCAGCTGGGAAGAAATCACAGAGGTGACAGAATCACCAAGGTTGGAAAAGACCACATTGAATGAATGACCTGGTCATTCAGTCCAGCCGTCCACCTACAGCCAATATTGTCAAATATAGCATGAGATCCATCCATTCCTTACATATCTCCAGGGACGGTGACCCCATCACTCACTGGGCAGCCTGTGTCAGTGAATAAGTTGTTCCTAATACCTAACCTGGCCATCCCATGGAGCAACTTGAGGCCATCACCTCTCATCCTATTGCTGTTACCCAAAAGCAGAGGCCAAACCCCCCACCACAACCTCCTTTCAGGTAGGAGCAGAACGCAATGAGATTTCCCCTGATCTCTTCTCCAGTTTGACCCATCCCATTCCCTCGTGCACAGCCCAAAGTGCAGCACCCAGCACTTGGTCTCATTGAAGCTCACCCCATTGGCTTCAGCCTGTCCAGCTCCCTTTGTAGGGCCTTTCTACCCTCATGTGGACCAACAATTCCCTCAGCTTGGTGTCACCTGCAGACTTCCAGAGGGTGCTAAAATAAATAGAGCAGATATGCACAAGCTTCATCACTTCTATGAGTGCCTCAGGACTGTCCTGATTGATCCAGGTGAGCAGCACAGCTGGGGCAGCACAGGGCATCGTTCAGCTGTGCTAACCTGGGTAGCACTATGGGCCTGATCCTGCCCTCAGACAGCCACCAACCCGCAGTGACTGTGTGAGCAAAGGATTGCAGACCAATTTGCTAATGCCTGCAAGGTGCTGGCTGGGAGCTGATGGAGAGCTGCACGGTGTCACCGGGTCTCCTGGGACCCAGAGCAGCGGGGACCTGCCTGAACACCCCTCTGCCCCCTGGGAGTGCCACCTGTCACCACGTTAAACGAACCCTCTCGTGCAAACAAGCCCCAATTCCCCACGGACTCCCACCTTCACCCGTCTCCTCCAATCAGTTCCCCGAAACGCAAATCCTGACACAGCCACCACGCACAGCCACCTTTGAATGAAGTTGCCATAGTTACTGGTGCCTCACAGCAGCAAGCTGAGCTCATTAAAATGATTTGAATGGCTACCCTATAATCAAGGCGATGGGGAGGGGAGGCAGCCCCGGGACGTGCCAGGCACAGCAGAAGCTTGCACCCCAATGTGGGTGCATGGGTTCACAAGGGAGGTATGGGGCTGTGCAGAGCTGCAGTGTTGCAGGTGGTGCACGTAATGCATTGGTCCTGATGGAGGACAGGTGGGCACCGGGCTCTGCTAGCACACTGTGGTCACTGTGATCCCACATACATCCAGCATTGATGGAGTCCCACATCTGGATCAGCCCAATGGGCAATGCTGGGCTCTGGATTCCCAAAGCTTGGTTTGCAACGTAAACCAGAGCTTTACTCCTCTCTCAATCCGTGTTTTACAAAGAACTCTTTAAGGAAATAAATAAATAAATAAATAAATACATGTCATTGGATGCATCCAAAACACTCTGCCAAAATAAGGTTCTATCTTCTCTCTCACCCAGGCTGTGAGGAATGAGTATTTTGGGGGGGTTTAGCTTAAATTAAAACAGAGTCTTAAAAGTTACTATTTGAAATATCATAGACTACTATAGGAGGTAAAGCCCTGGGGGGGGGGGGTGCCAAAATATCCTGCTGATAAACAAACCCACCAACCCCATCGGGTCCTTCCAGGGCACTTCTGCTCTGAGGAGGTGACTGTGGATCCCAGTGGTGGTGTGGGTGCAGAGGGGGAGGTGTGTGTGGGCATCTGAGCATCTCCACACCTGGACACCTCCATGGCCCCGGTGTTGCAGTACGACTTTCCTGCTGGGAGTGCTGAGGTCTGCTCTGCAAGTTGGTGCCATCATAGAACTGAAAAGACCACTCAGCTCATCCAACCCAACCTTCAACCCAACACCCACAAACCCATCTCTGCACTCAGGGGATGTTTCACCTCACCATGACATCTGTCTGCTTTCTAAAACAATGAGGGCAGCCCTTTGGGTCTCCCATTTGTGTTTTCCCATAGCACTGAGCATCAGTGCCCACCATGCTCCTCTCCTGCTGCCCCACAGCCCCCCATGCTCCCTCCCCACAGCAGGCACAGCCCTGCACCCCTCGCTGTGCAGAGAGCTATCAGGGTACACAGATAATCTTTTACTCTTCAGTACAAATAATTTATTACATTAAAATAACGTTTTTAAAAAATGAGTACTTTGGGAATAATTCAGGCTCGCCTGCGGAGGCATTTTTCAAAGTGCCATAATAGGCACTTAGAAATGGGTGGTTATTTTTATTCTCCGAGCCTGTCAAGAAGCTGATGGATCGAATTGGCTGATGACAAGGCAGCTGAGTGCTCGTAGACGGAGACCACAGCGTGAACACGGAGCCCGTTACAAATGAGCAGCCAGCTCAGGTCGCAGCTCTCCTGGCACCGCAGCAGCAGCCCCTTCCCCCCATCCCCATCCCCTCTCATCTGTGCTAAATACCCCCTGCATCCTCCATCTGTTCAGCAGGAGGAGCCCCCAAGGTTGGCAGGTGATGGCTCCTACCCCAACCCACTGCTCCCAGGAGACACAGGGAGGAGCCCCACCAGCACGACCCCATCCTGAGATGCCACCAGCTCTTGCAGCAGGGTGGGGATACCCCACAGTGAGGGTGTCAGCACCCATAGGCATCTCCTGGCTACAGGGCTCTCCTGCTGCTGCACTGAGGAGGCTGGCAGAACACCATGTGGGTCTGGCTGTGTGTAACTGCATTCTGGACCCCCAGCCCACAGCTGTCCCTGTGCTCCTCAGCCACGCTCAGCCTGAGCCGCTAAGATCTTCTGGGCTCCTCCATTGATGATGCAGAACTCCATGTCTGAGCTAACGGGGATCCTCCCTGTCTGCTGCCAGCCACAAAACACAGCTGTGCAAATGCGGTGCCACCCTCAGCAGCGCATACATATGCAGCACAGAGGGCTGCGTGTGATCCATGCAAACAGGGAAACGGAAAACACACTCCACCCTCAGTGCCTACGCTGCCTTCAGATGACACTTCTTCAGGTGGAGAAGGAGGGAATCTCCCAGTTCCTGGAGAGGAGAGAAATGTTGGGGCCAAGCAAAGGGGCATGGATGGGGCAGGAAGGGCTGGGTGCATTGAGTGCACGCCTGTGGTTGTGGGTCCTGCATTGCCAGGATGTGACCAAGGATGTTTGAGAGCTGCTGTGCTGCAGGAGGTACCTGTGGGGCACCATGCCCTCAGCCTGCATTCACTCATCACCTCAAAGCAGTGCACCTGTGTCTTTCCCCCATCCCTTCTACCCTGCCACAAGACCCCATAGCCCACAGATGCAGCCATCACTCTGGGTTGGGGCTGTTTCCCAGCCCGTGGGTGCTCTGCATATCTCAGATGTCTCCTGCCACATCTTCCAAGACCAGCTGTGAAGGAGCCAGCTAATCGTGTTATGTCAGAGAGCAAGGGGAGGAGGGGAGGGAGCTGCAGGCAGACCCGCCGTGCCTTGGAGCGGTGTGAATAATTGATAAGGCCACTTGAAAGGGCTCACGCTGCAGTGCCCTGCATCAGCCAGCCCTGCCCTGCTCCCTGCTGCTTGTGCTTTCCTGTGCTCAGAGGAGAGCAGCAGAGCATCCATCAGAGCCCACCTGGGCAGGGTCAGCCCAGGCACTGATTGCCACAAAGGCTGATCCTGCTGAGGAGGCGTTACCCACAACAGCTCTCCCACTGTGAGGAATAAACCCATCTATGCACCTGGCTGGGAGCCCTTCCTGCTTTTTGCAAAGACTTGGATAGGGAGGTGCAGTCCTTTCACCCAGGTAATCACAGTTCTATCGTCCTATGAAACCTACCCAGTGCTGTGTCCAACTACATGAAGGATTTCATTTGTAAATGGCCACATAGTCCTGTCTGAGGCTGACAGACCCCTCACCCAGATCTCATCAAGGGCAGGAATGTTGGAAACCTGCTGCAGTTGGGATGGGGTCTCCATAAGACCTGGTGAGCACAGGAGGGGCAGCTGGATGTTCTGGGGGAAGGTTTGGAACCTGAGCTCCTCCTGTGCTATTTGTCCCCCTGCTGACCAGCATGCAGGTGCAGTCCCATCAACATCCTGAGATCTCGAGAGAGACCAATGAGAGCTCGTGGTGACAGCTGCCAGATGTGGGACAAAACAGTGGTGGATGTGCTTAGATTTCCCAATCAAACTCTCTTTCCTCAAGAGAAAACAGCGGCTTCTGGGTGACTCCTTCCCCCCAGAGCAGCCTGTGTGATGCATTGACCCATCCTGCCCTCCTGTCTTCACCCCAAAGCTCTTCTCTCACTTCCATCACCCTGAGATCAAGGCACATCCAATTAGAAGCAACAATCACCTTTGGCTTTTTTGGGTTGAAAAGCCTCATTTATGTTGTATTTCTGCTCTTTTAGATTCTTTGCAGCTCCCTGCTGTACATCACGTCCATCCAGTGGAGGATGAAAGGGTCACTGTATGGCGTGCCATGGTGCTTCATGGGGATGGGTCTGAGCCACTGCATGGTGTAAGGTAAACTGCTTTGCTAAAATAGGGGTCAGTAAATAGGTTGCACACACCGAGCTTTGGTGTGCAGGAATGCTGTCCCTGTTTTGCCCAAGTGCTTTGCACAAGGGTTTCTTCTGCGCCTGCTGCCTGTCCTGCCTCTCCCAAATGGAAGAGACTCTCTGTGCAGAGCCAGAGCAGCATCTCTGCTGGATGACAAACACAGCACCTATTGCTGAGTGGAAAACCTCAGCTGAGGGCAGGAAGCGGAGCAGCAGTGTTTATCTGCAGCTTATCCAGAATCCTGTTGTGGTTACTTGGATGAGCAGCGCTGATCGATGCTGCTGTGGCCTCTACCTATGAGTCCATGAGAACAGCACAGCCCTGGACAAAGGGCAGTAAAGCACCTCTAGAGCAGAGCTGAGCCCTGGCTTTGGATTTACAGACTCACAAGGGACCACGGGCAGCTAAAAGATGCATTTCCACCACCTCTGTCTCTTGCTGGGAAGACGTCAGGAGGGTCATTCCCAACCCCTTCCTTCAGGCTCCTTCATTCTCACCCGGCTCATTCGGTGCATAAAGGTGCCTCTGTTCATTTGCAGCCAGAGCGTGCTGTCATTTCCCTGTGATTTAGTAAGATTAAGAAATGCTCGTCTGTGGTCTGCAGCAAATGTATTAACACGTGATGCCTCCAGGCATTCCCATGAACAGATGCAGACGCATGGGCTCAGACCCCCATTTTCTCAGCCAGCAAAGTGGAGAGAGAAGAACAGCGCGTGGGCTTCGGTTCAAACAGGATCAGACATATTCTTTAAGCAAGGACTTTCCAGAATAAAACGAGACATCTGAGACTGGAAGCAAAGGAAGGCTTAACACATGGGAGAGCTGCAGCCAGGCATACTCAGATCTCTGTGCCCAAAGAAAGGAGTACTGCAGGGGCTTTGCCATACAGCAGAAGTCACCTCCTTTCCTTTGAGCTCTGGAAGAGCAGGGAGGAGGAGCTGCACACCCTTTGCCCCACGCTTTTGCACATGCAGCTCCTTTCTCCAGGTAAAGAGTATTCCTAGCAAAGACATCACGTCTGGGCTCCTTACAGCTCCAAGCAGAGTTCACTCCAGTGCAGTGATTTGATCCTGAATGAGTTCCATGTTGCTCCTTGTTCCAGCCTAGACTTGTTCACTTGTTCAGAGCGCTGTTCTGCAGACTTCTCCAGACAAGTGCTGTCAGTTCTTGGCTGTCTCCTACCAGTACCATTTCCAGGATGTTATTCTGGAATTCCACAGAGATGGGAGACCCTTCAGAGGATAATCCAGCTCATGGGATGGCCAGGAGCACAGATAGAACCAGGACTAGTCAGGAGCGTGCATTTATAGACAAGGTTTGGGGCTGGGTCAAGCTGGAGGTGTGGAGGTTTAGTCCTTTCTCATCATCATCCCTATGTGAAAGGCTCATTTCTGGATGGCTGATAGTAGATTTTGTCATCTCCACACCCTGGTCAGCCTTCTGTACAGTGGAAATCAAATGCAGGACATCCCCCCTGGAGCTGAATGCATCACCATTATGTGAATATCCATGGGATGGAGTCTCTGGGCACCCAGCAGAGCTGAGCAGCCAGCACTGAGCTCCAGCTCTGCTTTCTGAATGCACCCAGAATGAGGTGAGAGCAGATGAGAAGGGTGCTCAGGGCTCTATGCATCTCAGAGCTCTCCACCATGTCTCAGTGTCCCATCTTTCAATTGCTCTATTCTCCAACCATAAGCTGAACTTGAGGGATGAGGAAGAGGCGATGATGTGGGCTTTGGTCATTTGTGATGCAATACACTCAGAGGTAAATGAAGTGCTAAAGATTAATTGCACAGGGCCTTCTGGGACTGGGGAAGGGAATCTTTCTCCCTGAAGCTATCGAACCAGCCTGGAGAAAAGACTTTCTGCATGTCACTGTGTGCACAGCCAGGGGTGCTGGGTGGACCTGCTTGCCCTGACCAGCAGCCAGTATGCAGAGGATGGCCTGAGCAGGCAATGGAACTACTCTGGATTGAAAATGACATGAGGGGTGCAACATCACTGTCTCAGCACATCCACCATGCAGGGCAGCTGCACCGTTGGTGTAAAGCAGTTGAGGCCTTTGCCACGCACCCAAAATCTCTCCAGGCACTCGATGTGTGACAGCAGTGGCCGTGCTGGGCGCTGTGAGATCCCATCACCTCCTTCTGAGGGACCAAGAAAGATTCAGATTGCTCAAAGTTGGCTCCTGACACTCTGCCTGTCTGGCTGAACCAGCCCAGTGCTGCTCAGACAGCAGCAGCACCCCAGGAGTTAATGCTGCCTGTCCCCACAGCCCCTTCTCTTTGTTGCCAGCTCTCAGCCTCACCATCTCCATCCTCGGAGCCATTAGTGTGTGCGGCTTCGTGCTTCCCTCTAGTGGTTCCAGCTCCAGAGCTGCTGCTGGCTGACACATCTCCATCCCTCTGCTCCATCTCCATGTCCCCCCACCCCCTCCCCGTGCCCCCCATTCAGGGGAGCAGGGATGCTCTGGAGTGAGTCTGGGCTTGAGCATGGGTAGGAGCATCCCAGTACGATGCTGGTCCTCTGCTGGGAGCACCACAGCTGTGATTTCCAAGCGGATCTATCATCACTTGGCAGGGGCTCCCACTCTGAGGCAATGCTGAAGGTCTTTGCCCAGTAGCAGGGTGCAGCAGGCCCTGCTTCCAGAGGAAATCCTTAGGTCTGGGGTCATCCATCAAAGGAATCTTTTCCTCCTTCTTCCTCTGAAAGATTCTGCAATGTGCTGCCAGATGCTGACTCAGCTTCATTTCTGTACTGGGCACTCAAATGCTTTCCTCTGCATGGGGGTTGCCCCCCACAGAAGGGCCCTATTTTCCTATTTAAGAACTGTCCACTTCAACCCATTATCTTACGCCAAAGCCTCGAATAAGAACATCCAGCTTCAGTGAGAAAAGTTACTGTGTTATGCCATCTGGGGTGCTGAGCTCAAGGTATGTTGCTGACATAATACACCTCCCTGTGACCTAAGGAGCTATTGGGGCTGTTAGTTACACTACCAGGGTGCACTAAGGATAACAGGACCATAGTAGGGATGGCTATGCCCAGTCTCAGAGCTAAAAAGTGATCAGATGAGAGCAGGGCTAACCACTGCTCCAGAAATGCTCTACATTTAGCTTGCAGAGCTCACTTTGCACATATAGATATAGAACCAAAGCAAAAGGGCCACTCATAGCACACTCCTGCAATATAGTTTTAGTGCAGGAGTTGCCTTAAGAGCATACATTCCCCTGAGGAGCTGAGCCCTGGTAGATACCATTCATTTATCCATCACAATCATGATAGCAGGCAAGTGAGAAAATGTGGCTCTAGGCCTGGCAAGTTTTTATCAAGGCCGATCACGCCTGGTAATTAACATTGAGAGCACTGAGCTCATCCACTTCTCTTCATCTCAGCATTGTCCTTGTCTTGCTACATTACTTTTTGGCAGTGGCCCAGCCAGCACATGAGAGATATTGAGCTGACCTTACAGCAAGGCAATAAAGCACGAGCCATACAGCAACACCCATCCTGAACCAGCGGCCCCGCAGAAGTCAGCCAAAGACTCCCATCAACTTTGCTGACCTCCACATCTACCCACTGCAGCTACCGCTTGGTGATGGCTCTTTGGATCATAGAACCATAGAATCATAGAATGGCCTGGGTTGAAAAGGACCACAATGACCATCTGGTTTCAACCCCACTGCTGCATGCAGGGTCACCAACCAGCAGCCCAGGCTGCCCAGAGCCTCATCCAGCCTGGCCTTGAATGCCTGCAGGGATGGGGCATCCACAGCCTCCTTGGGCAACATGTTCCAGTGTGTCACCACCCTCTGGGTTAAAAAGATGGATGGAAGGTTCTTGTGGAGGGTTTTGATGTCAAGTTTCTGCTTATGAACCTGCAAAATGACAAACTGTGTTGAGCCCAGCCCAGGGAGAAACCTCCATATTGTAGCTGTACCTCTCTATATACAGCTGTTACACTAATGGACATGATTAAGGGGTGCACATGGGTGCTGTTTATTTCGCCAGCATGAGAAGCAGCTGTATCCAAAAGCCCAAAAGAAAAGACTGAGCAAAATAAGAAGAAATAACAAAGCAACCCCTAAAGAAAACTACTTGCACTGCTCAGCCATACCCATTGCAGCTGCCAAAACAGACACAGGGACAGACAGTGGTAACCGTAAGACTCCCATGCCACATAGTGGAAAAAATCAGCTGTACAGAGCCTGACCCTGCACAAACCCTCTGGCACACTGTGCATTGCGCTCTGTGTGCTGTATGTTGGCAGGCACTCTTGGTCAGCCCCATTACCAAGCGCTGATGCTGGCTACCTTCTGCAGCAGGAACGTTCCCTTTGATCTCGTTCCAGTCTAGCAGTGTTAATGGGATGGTGTGCATGAGCCAAGCCCTCTGGCAGATGGATTGCCTCCTCTGATGGCTGTCATATCAATTGCTGCTGCTGTGTTATCTGCTCCTCGCAGTGTGTGCTGTGCCCGACCCTGCGGACCCGCTGCTGTGTGCTCTGTGTCGGCCTCTCATTCATGCCTCAGATCCATGCACACCAATCATCTTCCTTGTCCTGCCTTCAGATCTGCAGCCTCTTGGCCTTCAGATTGCTTTCCCAAGATATTGTGGGACAGGAACATTCCTATGCTTTCCTCTATGACTCCAGCAGATGAAACCCACTCTGTGTGTTGAGAGGTCAATACGGGCAGTGGAAGAGCTCCTTTCTGCCTTAACAAGTGGCTGTCATGTTGGCAGTCAGTGACACCTCCATTGAGACCAGGAGGCCTGATCCTTCTCTAGGTGGCACCCAGCTCCAGGTATGCAAAAGCAGCTTGTCCTTGGAAGGATAAATGCATCCTGGACAGCTGCATTATGGTGCTGGCAGCACGAGTCCAACACAGTCTGACACAGGCTTTGCAATTAGGTTGTCTTCTTCACGTCACAGATAGAGAAGCCACAGTTACATCGGTGTTAGCTGAGAGCAGGCCAGGTTGAGAGGACTGCCTTCAGGTCAGAGGTAGCTCTGGCTCTTCAATGCATTGTAGGGATGTCTGGCATCCCTACAATGTCTGCATCCTGAGATGTCACAGATGCTTCTTTGACACATCTGGGTGTCAGTGTTAAAGAGGGATCAGTGCTGCCCAGCAGCCCAAGCATCCCTGTCAGACACACCAGCAGAGCTCTTCAAAGCACCCGGCTCAGCACGCCGTCGGTTTGGTGTCAGCTGGGGCAGCATCTGATCTGTGTGTAATGAGCTGCTGGTGCCTCATCCAGATGGTGGAGGTCAGGGTCAGGTCAGGACCCGACTGGAGCTGCTTGTGTGAGCAGCACTTCATGCAGTCGTTTGATAGAGGCCAAAGGAAAATTGCAGCCGCTGGACTTGCACCGTACAGGTTGTGCTCTAAATAACTGCTGGCACCTGGGAATGCGGGAGCAGCCCTGATACAGGCAGGATGCATCCCTTCTGCTGAGCCCTGGCAATGTGTTATTTCCTTTTCAGCTTAAAACAGCCTACAGAGAAGTGCTTCCCAGCAGCAGAGCTGGGGCCAGGTCCCTGGGTGTCCACTGGAACCGGTGTGGCTCAAATAACCAGTTGGGTGCCCTGAAAACCCTTCTTAGGACAACCCCATAGAGGCTGTGAGGGTGGTATCATGCTCTGAAGAAACCAGGGCTGACCATCTCATGACTATGGAAGCAGAGGTGATGCTCGTGCTTTAGGTGGACACCTGCAGTTCACAATCCCATTCATGAGGAGGTTCCGTAGTGTGAAGAAATCCAGACCTCCACCTTCTGATCTGCCCACAGACCTGAGAGAGAGGACAGGACAGGGGCAGAGATTGATGCTCTCAGACTCACCTCCCTCCTGGAGAGCTCCTTGGCCAGGAAAGAGGAATGGAGACATATCAGCACCTCTCCCTTAAGGAGACCTCTCTTGACCTTCCCTGCCTTTTCTATTTACCCTAGCTTGCCAAAAGCACCCAGTATTTTTTTTCCACCAATGCTGACACCTCCTCCATGCCAGGAATGTTTTTCTTGAGGTGGGATTCCACCTGCAGCCATGAGTCAGGCTCAAGTCATTTGGCTGTTACACGATCTGGCTCCTTCCTCACGTATTTGGATCATTTAGAAACTCAGAGTCCCAAGAATTATTGTCATTGGCCAATATGATGGTAAATTGGGAGGCTCAGAATTACCTTCGTATCCGAAGAAGGAAAGTGACAAAATGCTATTGCCAGTTATAAATACAAAAACAAATAGAAACTGTGTGTGCAAGAGGAGTTATACAGCAGCTTCACTCCACCCAAGATCCACCTGATGCTGGTCACTGTCCCAAAAGCAGCATGTAGGGATGTGGGGCTTTAGGACTGTGTAACTGTGGGCCTATGGGGCTGTAAGGCTGTAGGACTATGGGATTATGGGGCTGGGGGCCTGTGGAGCTGGGGGGCTGTGAGACTGTAGGACTGTGGGGCTGTAGGACTGTGAGATCGCAGGCCTGTGGGCAAGTGGAGCTATAGGACTATGGGGCTGAGGGGCTGTGGGACTGTGAGACTGTGGGGCTGAGGGCCTTCAGGGCTGTAGGACTGTGGGACTATGGGGCTGTAGGAATATGGGGTTGTGAGACTGTAGGACTACAGATCTATGGGGCTGTGAGACTGTGGAGCTGTAGGACTACGGGGCTGTAGGACTGGCTCTTGCTTTCAGACCTGTATGGTTCAAAGCTGCTCTCAGCCTCAGATGATGTCCTTTCCAGGCTGCAGTACAGCACTCAGGTGCTGGTCTCATTCCCAAGGCAAGGACTATGGTCAGGATACCTAAACCTCATTGTTAAAGCAGACACAGGTTGTCAGACCCCCCAACTCCCACATTGCTTCACAGCTCTTTTAGACCATTAATATTTGTGGGCATTTCAGAACATCCTCCAATGATGCTCATGCTGAACCCAAACATTTTGCTTCTGACTTAGGAAAGTCTTTAGGAACTCAACCCTTCTTTTATCACTCTCATTTCTTTGATGGATCAATGCACTGAAAAACAGAAAAAGCTCTGGCTCATGTGTAAGACGTGTACACTATTGTCCCATTATAAAGCCATTGTCACGTTGTTATTGTTATATTGTCATTTCATAAAACGACTGGAAATGTGAAGGTTTGATGGAAAATGTCTGATCTTGGATACTTGGAATTATTAACTGGAAAGGACTCGCTGCACCATTCCGTGCTATTTCTATTTATTCAGCCACCCAGCTCGCAATAGCAGATCCCATTTCCCAGCATGGTGTTGTATGTCACACTGGTGGTGCACAGCCACTCCTTTTGTACTGCTTGGTTTCACCACCATTTGGGCAGGAATGGATGGAGGTCTGGAAATACATCCTCCAAAAAAAGGATGGGGAGAACAGTGAGTGGTCTGAGAGGTTATAAGAGACTTCTATGGAAAGGGGAGGGATCCGATCTCCAGGTGTGGGGTGGATAAAGCGAGAAGAAATGGACTTTAGCAGTACAGGACTGATTCATGGCATCCCTCAGCCCTCAGCACGAGCCTCAGCGGGACCTCAGAGCCTCAGGAGCCGCAATTCGGGCGCTGCTTGTGTGGGAATCCCCGCATTGCCCTCTAGCGGCCCCGATCCCAGAACGTCCCCCCGGCTCCGTACGGAGCGTACGGAGGAGGAGCGCTCACCCGGAGCTGAGAGCGAGCTCAGCGGGACCGCATCTGCTGCGCTGCGCTGAAATCGGGCCCAGAGCATCTCCCCCCTGCGGGTCTCAGCGCCGCTGATGCTTTCACGGCTGAGCTTCCTCCCCACCCCTCTCCCATCAATGGTTTGGGTTCTGAGTGGGGTGGGAGCAGCCAAGGGGCCATCCGAGCAGCCGAAGTATCTCCCGGCCCAGGGAATCTCCAATCCACCCCCCCCCCCCCCAACCCCCCAGCCTCAGGACCCCGCCGCTGCCTCAGAGCCGCCCCCGCTGATGTAACGTTGTAATTCGAAAGCAGCTGCACTCAGACTAAAGGACAATTATCTAATAGCCAGATTACGATTAATTCTGCTAAAGGGAAACAATTACCCTTTCAGATCTAAATGGAGTATAAAAAGGCAAAGCATTTACAGATGGAGGCTGAGGGCACGCAATTCCCCAGGGCTCCTCTGTGCTGCATGACCAGCTTGCATCCAAGAGCTGAACAAGCTGGGCTAACAGCCCTGTCCTGCAGAGATCACTTTCCTGATGGGCTTCCCCATCCCATTGCTCTCCCTGCACCCCAGCCCCACACAAAGCCCTTTGCATCCCCATCATCACCACCCACTGCAGCCCCTCCACCAGCCCTAAGCCTTACACAGAATCTGGACACCCCAATGCATTTAGACCATCATCACTGGCAATGAGGCAACGAGGCCCACGGGAGGAAAGGGTTAAATGATACAACTCCCCTTTTTGCTGCAAATACATTTTGCTCCGCTCTGCCTGCAATACTGTTTATCAGCAATTGCAGGCTTTAAAATCCGTACTTTACAAGTGCAGCATAACCTGCCAGTTATAATTGGTTGAATTATACCTCATCCCTGATGCAACTCTTGATGACTCTCCGCCTCAGCGAAGCAAACTGATAGGAGACAAGTTTATAGCTCTCTTGGAAAACACAATTATAAATTGCACCCCCGGTGCAGGCCCTGGGAAAGGTTAACCGTTTCAGTGCAGATCCCAAAGCAAGGAGGCTTCATAAGGGGGGAGAAAAATGTCTGCTGGAGGAGTTGGGACAGATCCAGTGAGAAATCAATTGGGGTTTATCTGCAGGGTGAAGCAGGAGAAGCTGAGAACAGAGTTAACACAGGGATTTCCTTTGAGTTGTGCAGGCTGTTGCAATAGGCTGAGTCCTGCAGCAAGGTCAGTGCAAGCTCTAATCCCTGCATAGCATCAGCTGCTGGGGCTTGTGATGCTTCTCCAGGGCACAAACCCCCAGGCAGTCCCAGGGGCATTTCAGATCTGCCTCTCTTCCCTTCAAAGCTGAGACTGGTTCCCATTCAAAGCAGAGAAGAAAGACATCAGTCTTGAGTTCACTCCAGCCATGAGCAGCTGCCTGCCCTGTCACCACTTTGAGCTCAGGAAGCACAGCTCTTCTGCAGAAGACCCCACATTCCACCACTCCGAGTCTCCCAGTAAATAAGTGGGATCTTTATTACCAACTTCAGGAACAAATCTGACCGTACCATGGGGTGCAATGGGCTCACACTGGCCTTAAATCCTTGCAGTGACACCGCTCCGAGTTTGATCTCTAAACGGCCCATAATTAAGCCCAAGATGGAGTTACCCTTGCACGCTGGGAAATGTTCCATCCTTACCCCCTAATCCTTAAATTGGTTTTACTGAGCCTGCACTGGCGCTCACAAAGCCTGATGGATCCAGGCAGCTGGAGAGCAAAGCTCTACAAAGCTTCTGCTGGCAGCCCTGGGCTGCCCTGGCAGCCTGTTTGTGTGGGCACTGATGGCCCAGAGAACAACCTGGCTTCCCCAAGTGCTTCTCAAAGCCATTGGCATTGGTGCTCCTGGATATGTCCTCGAGAGAGGATATGGCCCTGATTGAGCCCTAAGCATCACCCACCAGCAATGCCCACCTCCAGCCACAGATGGGGCTTCCTCATTCCTCCCAGTGGGGCGAAAAACTTCACCCTGGGCAGAGAACATAGGGCATGGTGTTCTTCCCCTTTCTCACCATGGTGTTTGCACTTGGAAAGCCAATTGCTCACTCTTGCTTGCTCCGGAGTTTTCTCCTTAGAGCTGTTACTGGGAAAGACTGCACTTAGTTTGCTTACAGAGGGAGGAAAAAACATCAGGGGTTTTTCTGAGCCTCTCTACCCTTCATTTCCCATGAGCTGGGGTGACTCAGCAGCTGCAGGTCGCTCCCCAGCCCCATCTCCTTATGGTGCACCACCTCTGTCTCTTCTCTGCTCCCGCTGACTCAGGGCAGGGAAGCAGCTTGGAGCCGACCAAGCCCTGTCTCCTCTTTTCAGATCCCCTGAAATATGGGCCCAGAAATATTTACAGTCTCTCTGTCTGTCCCTGACCTTCAGCTTTTATTTGCGTACGTAAATTTTGTTCTATTCCAGAGCTACAAGTTTCATATCAGGGCAGTTCAATCTTTATGAGGATAAAGTGTTTGCAGTGCTCTTAAGCTGCTTAACGTAAGCATGTGTGTGAAAGATTAACAGCTTTATAAGTCGGAGCAGTTAAGTGACAATATAAAGAGAAAGGGAAGGGGAAAACATCATCAATCTAAGGCAGCACGAGGAATATTTGAGATGAATTACTGAAGGGAAGGGGCTGCCAACCCAATGCTGTCTGGGGTAACACCACTGTCCAGTGCAGGAGCCCTTTAGGGTGAAGAGCTGCTTTAAAGCATCGTCGTCTCTCAGACCTGGAAGAGAAAGGAAACTCTCTCATTATCCCCTGATATTTATGGCCATCATTTGGTGCTCTGCTCAAGGCAGACGTCTGAGTGGAGGAAGGAACAGACAGACTCTCAGCATGGATAAATGAATGCTTCCCAAAGGTGCTGTCAAGCCTGCTGAGCTCAAAGCCAGCCTGCAGCCTGGGGGTGCATCCCAGGGCTCATATCTGCACCCCCAACCCCACTGACAGCATCTGCTGGGGACACCCATCCCTCCTTCTGTTGAGGCTAAGGGAAGGTGTCCAGGTGGCTGTGGTGCATCTGATGGATCCAATCACAGCCTGATTAAAGCATCCATTGGTGCTAGATGGGGGAAGAGTAGCAAGAAACATCCAAATATAACCAGAAGGTCATGGGATCATTATGTGTGTTTGACCAGCACTGCACATGCACTGCTGTCTCAAAGCTTCTCCAAAGGTCCCAGCTACAAAGAACTGGGTCATGCAAGGACAAAGTCTTCTTATCACCTCTAGCAAAGGAGCTGATGTCCGTGCCCTTGATTTGACTCACATGCAGCTGAGGGATGATTGTGCCTGCCTCCCAAGACAGGTGGCTGCTTTATTAATGAACGGTTGCAAAATGTTCTGAGATCCTCTGATGAGGCATCTCTGGAAAGAGCAAAACACAACGGTGCCAATGGAAATTGGCTGTTTGGCTCCGATCACATGCAGAAAGAGAGCCACGCATCGGAGCTGAGAGCGTGAAACAGGAAACATGAGGCAGGGGGAGAAACCGGGATTGGTACCGGACGTCAGTGAACAAATGCTGGAGCTGTTGTTTGTTGCCAAAAGAAGGCAAGTCGAGTTTGTCAGTGGAAGCAGAAGGCTTCATTCAGTTGTGTTGGGAGAGCTCCGAACCCACCACTTTGGCTCGGATTCAGCGGGTGGTTATTGAGTGCTTGTTGGACTATGGTTTACAAGACGGAGCTAATGCACCTGGCGAGGGGTTGACGCTCACCCCACTCTGTCACAGAGGTCTTTCCCCTTGTCTGAGCCTGGTTGAACCTTGTCCTTGTGCCCTCAGCTTCCACGAAGCAATCAGAATCACAGAATCACAGAGTGATTTCTGTTGGAAGGGGCCATTTAAGGCCATCTGATCCAGCTCCCAGCAATAAGCAAGGACACCCACAGCTCCATCAGTGCTCAGAGCCCCTCCAGCCTGACCTTGATATATGCAGGGATGGAGTACTACCACCTCTCTGGGAAACCCATTCCAGTGCCTCACCACTCTTATTGTAAAACCTTTGTTCTTATATTCAATCTATTATCAATTAATATCAATATTAATTCAATCTATTATCAAATTAATATCAATAATATCAATTCAATCTCCCCTCTTTCAGTTTGAAACCATTTCACCCTACTAAAGAGTCTGCCCCCTTTATTACAGCCCCACTGACAGGCTGCTATAGGTCTTCCTGCAGCCTTTGCTTCTCCATCTGCACAGCCCAGCTCTCAGCCTGGCCTTGCAGGGAGATGTTCCATCCCTGGGAGCATTTTTGTGGCCCTCCACGTCTCTCCTGTGCTGAGGACTCCCCATCTGGGCACAGAGCTCCAGGTGAGGTCTCAGCATGGAGCAGAGGGGCAGATCCCCTCCCTGCCCGGCTGGCCACACTGCTTTGGATGTACCCAGGATATAGAATCATAGAATCATAGAACCATAGAACTGCTCAGGTTGGTAAAGATCATCAAGTCCAATCTCAACCTAACCATACTACTACCCTAACTATGGCTGGCTCTCTTGGCTGTGAGGATGCACTACTGGCTCATGCCCAGCTGCCATCCACCAGTGTCCCCAGGCTGTGCTCCATCCCCGTGTCCCCCAGCTCATACTGTTAGTGGGGATTGCTATGACCCACCTTGCACTTGGATTTGCTGAACCTCACAAGGTTCTCCAGGGAACACTTCTCTGCCTGTCTGGGTCTCTCTGGATGACTTCCCATCCTTCAAGCATGTTGACCACACCACACAGCTTGGTGTCACCCACAAACTGCTGAGGGTGCTCTCAATCCCACTGTCATTGTCACTGATGAAGATATTAAACAGCTCTGGTCCCAGTATTGACCCTGGAGGGACAACACACATCTTCTCAGAATGCACTGTGTGTGTTCCTGCCTTTCTGTGGTCATCCACAAGGATTATCGAGAGGAGTGACAGACATCTGCTGCCTGGAAAGCTGTGCCTGAATAATAACATCCTCTAGAGTGACATTATTCGAGTTGGGAATGTTTGCGGATGGAGCGTATCTCTCTAGGAAAATGCCCATTCATCAAAGCAGAAATTTTCCTCCAGGGAAGTGCTGTTTTTGACCAACTTCAGCATCGGATAGAAAGACTGAACAACAGTATTTCAATGAGGTCAGAGGACTCCACTTCAGAGTCACTGGAATTTCCTTTTGTGATGAAGTGCAGAACTGCAGTAAGATGCAAACAACCAGATTATATCAAAACGGAGTATTTCTGTTTACCCTGATGTGAATGGTTAAAATAGTTTCAAAATCCTCATTTTTTTGTGGGACCTTTTCTTATGTTTTTGTTTTCAGTTCAGACCAAGAGAAACCTGTGCTGTTGGAATAGGAAATCTGACTTCAAAGCAATTCTGAGTCAGATGGCAGAAGAAGTGCCCCAGGCATACAAGTACTGTTAACAGAGGTTGGTGGTGGGAAGAGAGAGGTGTCCAGGGCACAGCAGTGGAGTTTGCTGATGTGTTTCAGCGTTTGGTGCGTTCTCTAAATGGAACTGTGAGGAATAAACCCCTCATTCTCTGTATGAGGGGAAATCCGTGCTATGCAAGCAATAAAGATAGCCATGAAAGACTGCCCTCTCTTGTTTTCCCACTTCGGCAGGAACGCCAAAAAAAAAAGCCAAACAGTTGCCTGAAGGATGGGAGAATCTTGTGCACGGCATTGGAAAACAGTGTGCCATACACTGAGCACTTGGCCAAAGTCAGCTCCCAACTACATGGGTGGAAATCCATACATCTGCCTTAGGTGGCCTGATATTGCTAAGGCAACCATGGTGTCGAAGTCTATATGCACCTCCATTTTAATCTAGTTCCTCTAGATTGGTGGCCATGTGGCTAAGACCAAAATGTGGAGAAGGGGAAAGGGAAGGGGAAGAGAAAGGGGAAAGGGAAGGGGAAGAGGAAGGGGAAAGGGAAGGGGAAAGGGAAGGGGAAGGGGAAGGGGAAAGGGAAGGGGAAAGGGAAGGGGAAGGGGAAGGGGAAGAGGAAGGGGAAGGGGAAGGGGAAGGGGAAGGGGAAGGGGAAGGGGAAGGGGAAGGGGAAGGGGAAGGGGAAGGGGAAGGGGAAGGGGAAGGGGAAGGGGAAGGGGAAGGGGAAGGGGAAGGGGAAGGGAAGGGAAGGGAAGGGAAGGGAAGGGAAGGGAAGGGAAGGGAAGGGAAGGGAAGGGAAGGGAAGGGAAGGGAAGGGAAGGGAAGGGAAGGGAAGGGAAGGGAAGGGAAGGGAGAAGAGAGAAGAAAAGAGAGAAGAAAAGAGAGGAGAGGAGAGGAGAGGAGAGGAGAGGAGAGGAGAGGAGAGGAGAGGAGAGGAGAGGAGAGGAGAGGAGAGGAGAGGAGAGGAGAGGAGAGGAGAGGAGAGGAGAGGAGAGGAGAGGAGAGGAGAGGAGAGGAGAGGAGAGGAGAGGAGAGGACTTTTCAGTTAAAGGGTTAAAAGGAAATATTTTGAAAGTGAAGCTTTCCTTGGGCAAATGAGTTGGTTTCAGTGGCAGCTGTAGGGACAAGGTGAAGGCTCTGTATCTATTTCCATAGGAAGCCCAGGTGAGACACTTGGCCCATTCTACTTCTCTTGGGTTCTCAACTTGGAGTCCCAGGAGGCCCTTCAGACTGTCAGCTCCTGCAGGGCCAGTTTCCAGCTGTCTTTTTTGCTTTTGGAAAGTGCTGGTTTCCTGATTTATACAAGAAAGAACAGACTTCAAAACTTTTTTTTACAGGATTGAATCCTCCTTTTTTTTTAAGCCAGCTCTCACCATCCTGGGAACAGCACTGTTCTCTTTATTATGTTAATACATCTCCAATGGCCAACTCCATGGGAAAGGCAAGTTTAAACTGAAAGCTTCCAACATTTGAGCACTTACTCTTGCAATATTAATGATTGCTTAATAAAGTCTTCCTTTCCCCTCTACAAACGCACTCTGCTTCCTTTTGAGACTTTTTCACTGTACATATAAAATGAGAGCCTATTGCCTGCATGTCAAAGCAAAGATCAAGAGGTGACAACCTTGACTTTAATGTTGCTGAATATATGTTTAATGCTATGGTCAGAGTCAGTATTTCCACATAAAGCACTCGGCGGCACACCCAGCACACAGATCTCCAGCTGAAACTAGGCAAATCCTAGGTAAAATAAGATAGGAATTGTTAATTACTGAAAGAACCTCCCAAATAAAGAGGGAGACACAGATTACCCAGGCATCGTGGGATTCTCCAGATGTTATTATACATGTAGGCAAATTGGAGTCTGAGTTGGAATGAACCAAACAGTTCAGACTTCATCCCAGTACTTAGAAGAGCGTCAGCCAACTGTGAATTTCAGCAAACACAGAAGGAAAGATGGAGATATCTGGAAGAATTTCTTCTCCAAGAGAGTGGTGATGCAGTGGCAAAACTGCCCAGGGAGTGTTGGGGTCATTGTCCATGGAGGTGTTCCAAGGCCATAGAGATGTGGGATGTCATCGGTGGGCATGGTGGAGTTGGTCAGTGGTTGGACATGGGCAGCTTAGTGGCCTTTTCCAACCTTAATGATTCTATGATTCTTTGAACTATTATTATTTACAGATGGGGACTCAACTTCAGTGCACTTGTGGTTTGTTACACCCAGTCAGATTCTTTTTGTTCCCCGAGTTCTGCCATGATAGAGAAACTCTCAATGATAGGAAACCTCACATCTGTTTGGACATTTTCTATAAGGTCCAGGCACATTTTTTGACTTTAACTCCTTGTCTTTACCCTCAGCTTATTTAGAAGAGGATCCCACTTTGGTGGAACCTCAGTTTCCAACACTGGCCTATCCCTAGTGTATACACTTGCTTGCTCCCACAGATGTCCCTCCAGCATCCTATCTGTGTCCTCACGGGGGACACGGTGGGATGAAGGGGGCTTCTGTACACCAGGATGGAAGCCAGCCTTGTGCCCCAGCTCAGTGTGCCCTCCTGCCCTTCCTCCTCCCCAACAGATTAACAGGGCTCTGGAATAAAAAGCAGTGATAGCACCAGGAGCAAAGTGCTTGAGGGGTTTTCCCACATCTCTCCCTGTAGCACTTCAAAGGAACCTGCTGCAATATCCTCTGCCCTTGATGCCCTGGGCATGATGTCCTTGGACAGTGAGGTGCTATGAGGAGGGATGATGGGGAAACAACCAGCATCCCCAGACTGCCTTCTCCATGATACCCACCCACTGCCATCCACCAACCTATGCACAGAGATGCAACCCTGACCCACTCCTGCTCCTGTTGCCCTGCCAGGATCAGGATTTTATCCCAACAGCTCTACGAGAGACATTTTTCCTCTGGAGGGACCATCATTTATTGCAAGGGATCAGTAGCAAGGATGGCAAGAGCTGCTGGGCTGTGCCACCACTGAGGTCAGGATGTGTGAGGTTGATGGTTGGAAATATCCTGACATTTCTTCCCAATTCTGTTCCTGGGGCTGCAGTCAGACTTCTCACGACTTCTGTATTCTGCCTCCAGCATTGGCACACTGGGGACTCGCAGGGCTCAGCTGCCTGCGGCGCACAGCTGCACCCAGGGCATCTCAGTGGTTCATTTCTCCCAGCCCTGGAGTCCCTGGCGTGGAGACGGTGATATATTTGCCACCATTATACAGGTTTTAATGGTAGTTTGCCTTCTCTGGGCTTTGCCTCTGTCTGGGAGATCCTCCAGGGGCTCCTCTCTCTCAGAGGTGAGATGGGTATTGCTAAGGGTATGCTTCCCTGGAAAAAAAGCCAGGATTTTACCTCTTACAGTGGAATAACAGCCCAAGATGTGCTTGTTTGCCCTCCCATCATGGATATACCTGGTGCCAACAGGAGTCCCATGCTCCAAAGGCCAGCACTCCTCCTTGCTGCAGTCTGCCTTCAGAGAAGCTCTGGATAAGCAGCTCCCTGCTGGCAGCATCTGTGTCTCTGTGCATCTCTCCCTTCCTGAGGGGTTCTCTTTCATTTGAAAAGATCTGAGACTTTCCTTGGGGTTTGCAATTGTTCACAGGTTGCCTCTGGGAGAGTCAGAAATAGGGAAAGAAGCAAAAGGGGAGGGAATGGAAATGTTCTGTGTCCCCTGCTTGCTCCAGGCAATGCTGGGGGAGGCATGGGCAGTGGGGGTGGTTGAGAGGAGATGGCATAGGGGCACTTTGTTTGGGAGCAGTGGAAGGGAATGGGGCTGTCCTGACCCACATGCAGGAGGAGGGCAATGATTCCTGAGAAATGGGGCTGTTGGATCCCAAAGTTGCCAGGGCCCCATACAGGGGGCTACCCACCCCCAGTGCTCCGTGCAGGGTGAGGCTTCATTGGAACCTGTCATCAGCAGGCTTATGAGTCAAGTGCAGTATTCTCCGTGCTGTGAAGCTGGCTGCTCCCTGGGAGCCTGCCTGCCCTCGAGGTGGCAAGCTGCTGCTCCTGCCCTTGGAGCAAAGCCAGCTCCACAGCATTACAATTTAATTAAATTACTCCAGCAGCTGCGAGGGAAGGAGCTTTAACATGAGAAAGAAAAACAAGGGCTTGGCCCTTCATGCTCCGCACCCAGGAGAGTGCTGTGATGTTCCCCCGGCTGCACCCTGAATTGGGATTCCAACTCAGGCAGAATGAGAGGCCAGCATCCCTTAGGCTGACATGGGGCTGAGGGCACTGATATGGGACCCAGGGCAGTCAGATGGTTCCCACCTTCATGTCTCTGGGAGATCCTTGGAGGAGCCTGGATTTGGTCGAGGTGCTTCTTATGGATCTCTTCCAGCTCAGGATGTCCTATAATTCTCATCAGTACATCCCACCATAGACATGGATAGCAAGATTGACGTGGGGATGGAGGCACTATAAAGGTCTTGAGGTGGGTTTTCATCACACCAACAAAGAAAGGGAGAAGGGAAAAACTGAAACAGCGAGTTGGAGTAAGCCCACATAGACCCATGTACCTTCTCCATCTCACTCAGGCCAGTGCATTGCCTGCGAGCCCTTCCAGAAGGGACAAATCCAGCTGCTTTATTAGCTATATTCTGCTTCCTCACCCTAAATCCTTCTGGAAATTAACAAGACCTCGAGGTTAGAAGCGCATCAATGAATTGATGGTAGTGATGGTATCTTTTCATTCCTGATTTGGGTGGGGGGAGCTGTGGAGGCGATTGAGGCGCTGGGTGTGGAAGAGCAGCCCTCCCCTCTGCTCCCCATCTCTCTGCAGATCCATGAATCAACCATTACCCCACAAAGCAGACATTGAAACCATGGACTGAAGCAGGGACTTCCAGATGCAACTCTGAATTGTCTGATGGGATCACAGCAAACCAGCATTCACATGCAGAATGCCATTCTCACACCAGGAACATGCACCAGAGAGAGCCATGAGCCCCTGTGTGATGCAAAGGATGGGCACTCCAGGTGGAACCCGAAGGTGATTTGCATTGGCTTTCATTGGAAGGATGCTGCAGCTTCAAGTAAGGGGCTTCAGGGGCTGCACAGGGAAGGTCATGGGCATGACATGGGAAGAGTCCATCTGAATGGGCTGACCCAGATCTGAGCTAGGTACCAGCCTGCAGACAGAGGTCTGGTGCTCCAGACACTCCTGTCACCCACAGAAACACTCATGATAAGGACAGGCAATTAAAGCCATGGATGGAAGAATAATTATCCACAAGCAGGAAGGGAAAAAAAAGGGAAAGGACCTTGGTATAACATAAACATCATAAAAGGCCATAAAAGAAAAGCAAAGGGAAGTGTAGAGGAGACTGAAGGTTGGCAGCAAATCTACATAAACAGAAGGAGCCGGTCTGGAACGGTCTAGAAGAAAGGAGTTTATAGATGGGCTGAATTGGAGATTGGATGAAGCTGAGATGAAAACAGGCAAGGAAATAGATTGTCAGACTGGATAACAGCACAGAGCTGCAGCTCACAGCTGTGGAGCTAGTGCAAACACCATGGTGAGGCTTCCAGAGTGATGAGTGAGTGGGACTGAGGTGCACTAAGGGGACTGTCCCCTCTGCCCCTTCAATGTCCTCATGCCCAGGATGGGGTGAACTGGAGCCTACAGGCACTGAGAGCATCAGCCTTGAGCCACGGAGAGATGCTGCTGGTGGAAGGAGGTTGGGAGCCACCTCCAGCTACTGCAGGAGCCAAACATTTCTCATGCCTCATGTGCTCTTATTAACACCTCCACACACAACTTGCTGCAAGCAAGGTCTTCCTAAGCTCTGCTAATTATTAAACATACTTCTGTTAAGCTTAACTAGACGTGCTTGTCAACTGCTGGCAGGGAGAGAATAGTGGGAGAGACTTGTAAACACACTGTGATGACTAAGTGAAAGCGCTGCCAAGATTTCAAAGCCCTGGAGCCTGCTGCCTTCAGGTGTCGTTGTCTACCTTGTGTTCCAGCCTTGCAGTCACATTGGTCAGCATGGACTTCTGTATTCCCAGATGAGGTTCAGGAGCCTGGCAGGGGCTGCTCTGAAAAGTCTTTCAGTGCTATTGCTCCTCATTCCTGCCATTGGCCACAATGAGATCACTGACTCAGACAGTGGTTGGGCTGGGAGGGATCTTAAAGGGCACCCAGTTCCCACCCCTGGTGTGGGCTGGGTGACCCCCACTAAACCAGATTCCCATTAATGGCCTTGGGCACCTCCAGGGATGGGGCACACACAGCTTTCTGTGCAATTGGTGGTTAAGGTTGTTTAGAACAATCTTCACACTCTTGGAAGGTCCCTTCAGCTTCCCAGCACCCATTATGGCTGCAACACGCTCCTTTATCTGCCTATCTGTCGTACTTTGTGACAGTGTTCTGTACAGGCAGTGCCATTTCTCTGCTCTCTGGTGTTTTAATAGCACCTGAATACTTGGTCATACAGGATAGGATGGGCAGAGCTATTGGGAACACTTGTGGTCATATTTAGAGAGGAAAAAAAGAAGGAAAAACAAATCTTAACCCTAACCTTAACCCTAACCCTCACCTGTACCCTAAACTTAACCCTAACCCCAACCTCTAACAGCCCCAGCACTAACTCTAACCATCTGGTCCCATTCCCCTGCAATGAACAGGGACACACACAGCTCCATCAGTGCTCAGCGCCCCTCCACCCTTGGGTGTCTGCAGGAATGGGGCATCACCACCTCTCTAAGCAACCTATTCTATGTCCTTCTACCAAGTATTGCAATCAACTTGTCAATATGAGGGAAGATAGAACAGGAGTAGCAACGTTCCCAGCTAAGTTGCACACTGATTGAATGCAAAGCCTGTTACAGAGCAGCACTGGGGTTAGACCAACAGCAAAACAACTCCAACTGGTTTGCACCTCCTGCATATTTTGGGGCAGCTGGTCTATCATATAAATAGCATCTATCAAGCTGCACACTGACCCAGAAAAATACTAAGAGGAAATCCTGCAAGCTTCTAGCATGGCTGAGCAAATGCTGCTGCTGGCACATCCACACTCCCAGTTCCTCTATTAAGACATTTCATTTTCCTGCATTTCTTACAGAAAAATAATAATAGGAAAAAAAAATGGGGGGGATGGGGAGAGGAATTGCTCTTGCTTAATAATGTTAGCATTTAAATAGCCTTAATTATGCATGGGATGGATGGGCATGTGCTGCTGTTTCTGTTGCTGGCTTTTTTTACCAGGGTGGATGACGGCACTGCAGCCCTTTGTGGGAGAAAAAGACAGACTTTAGTGTTTTTTAAACACAACATTTGTAATTCATAGGGCAAAGCTGAGAACCACAAGGCCTGATCCTACAGTGATGCATTTATAGTTTCATAGAGGACTTTGCAGATACAGCTACCTGGGAGCATCCTGTATTGTCCTTGCCAGGGCTTCTTGGTCAGGGGAAATGTTAACAGGTATCACATAGGGGGCACAGGGATTAAGAGGCAACTCTGCATGATGTGCTGTGCAAACTTCTTATCTCTGCATGAAGTTGGCCATTCACACCCCTTCCCCCGAGCAACCCGAGGACCTGATTCACTAGAAACCACTGAGCTCGTGTCCCATTGTGAGCAAAGGGCACGGATTTGGGGCAGCAGTGGAAGCAGCTGCTGATAACCCGGGGAGCAATGTCTGCTTGGAGAGCTGTGGAGGCGGCTGGCAGTCATAACAGTGCCCAGAATGGCAGGGGAGGGCTTTTATTTTAAGGTTACTCTGTGCAATGTCGCACAATAATATACACTCCCGCGATAAGGAATGTTAATAATACTCTGCTTTCTGCCAAGAATAGAGTCCCTATCTACAAACTCCACTGCTCTAATCAAGTGAAACAAAGGCAAAATAGATGAAAACAACAAAACCAGCAGCTCGGGAAGCATTTGGATCCAGGAAATACTAAATATTTAACTTGTGAGGCCCAATGCATCCTGGAATGTATGGGGCGCTCCAGAAACAGCTGCTATTGTGTGGGAGCCAGGATGGGACCCCACAGCACAGCCAGGCCATGGGGCAATGGGCTGCTCTGGTCACTGATCACAGTGTAACACACAAACACAAGCCGGGAGTACACTGGACACCCACATAACATTAAAAATAAGCATAACACCAGAGCTAACCCACCTGTGAAATAATGAAGTCCCCCAAAAACATCATAAGATAAGATTAGCGAGTCTGGGTTCTGGACCGCAGCAACACTTTTGCATCTGTGATGTGTGAACCCAATAAATCCAATCCCACAGCCAACATATGGACATTTCAAAGGCAAATTGTCCCCATGTCTCTAACAGCTCCACATTGACACTGTGAGAAGGCCTGGAGCAGATGCTAAAACACTGAGACACCTACTCATGTTTTGCTGTTTTTATAGATATGAGCATTTTTTTTTCCTCCCCCTTCCAAGCAAAGAAAAACAAACTCCTGGTAGTGAGTAGAGTGGATTTTGCCTGCTTTGCAAAAGTTCACCCATTGTTCAAAGCAAACTCCCCCGTCCAACGTAAACAGGGGCTCTTAAAAACATTCTCATCCAAAACAATTGCCACGACTTTTGATGTTTTCATGGTCCTTGCTCTCCCCTACTGTTTGATCATTATGTTTTATAATATTTTTTTCCCCTTCCTCACAGGCCCTCTTCCAGGTGCCCCTTCTCTGGAATTCATGGCTTCATCATCCAATCTCCTGTATTCAGTGAGATACAATGGAAAGAATTTCTTGGCATTTATTTTGACTTAAACCCTTCCGACTCTCTCCTGCTTGCACAGCCTCTTTCCCTCTGCAGAGCTCACAGATCTCCCAGCAGCCAGGTTGAAAGAGCTGAGCTCCAATGGATCTTCTCCTTCCCAATAGAGAATCGCCTTTGGAGCCGTCCTGTAGGCCACCTCTTCCTTGGCATCCAATATGAAACTACTGAACACTCCATTATCATCACTGTGATGAGCCTGCTATGGGGTATTCAGCTCTGTAAACCCATAACGGTTGGGTTTTATGTCACTGTTTAGTCATTGTTTTGTTTAGTCACCCCATACATTATCATTTTAGATCCATACAAGAATGGCCCAACACTGTGTGACGGTGCTTGGAGCACTCAAAACAGCTTCTTCTGCTCTGGTAGAACAATTAAAACAAAATAAAAACAAATGAAACACAGCTTTGCATCTGAAGGTTTTTGTTCAGAGAAGCAACAGATGTATTTAATTCCAAAGAGATAAGAGAAGAGGCAGGCTCAAGGGCTTAAAGGTGATGATCTAAATTATGCGTATTACGATCTACCTGGTAAAATCAAAGTAACTCGTCAATAGATACTAAATATTGGGGGTGTTTGAATATGTTGCTTTGGACTGAGTATTGCTTAAGAGAGACCTTGAGGTATCCAGGATGCTTCAGAACTGTCTGAAAATGATGGACCTTGGGCAGCCATCCACCCGGCTCAGAGCAATGGGCTGAGCATCACCACCAAAAAACCACCTGCATAAAGCTCATACGGAGCATGCTGTCACCTAAGGGAGCAGAAGGAATGTGGCCATAGGGGGGGATGGAGCTCCAACTCCTTCTTCCTATTTTGGTGGTGCTGGCTGCCATGTGTGAACCCAACACGCATCCAGCTCTGTTCTGCTCCGAGCAGATAATAAATGATTTAGACCCAGCTCTTTATTTCTGACTTAACTCCTAGTCATGAAGTAATTACAAAAAAGAAAAAAAAAAAAAAAAAAAAGAGAAAAACCTAGTGTTTCTTTTAATTGGGACAAAGCAGAGCAGGCCTGTGGGGCCTTTCCTTAATTCACTCCCTGAACAATGTTCACTGATCAGGACTAGAGATTCAATTAAGTACCTTGGGGTGGTAATTCACGAAGACAAAATAAGGAGTTTGCAGATAATTTGTCTTCCCTTCTATCCCAGAACGCTCCTGCTGAGCAACACGGGCTCTGCCTTTAATTGGCAACATTAATACAATTAAGATGGTAATTTTGCCCCCATTTGCTTCTGCATTACGAAGTATCTCCCTCCACATCCCTCAACACATTTTACTCTGTTAAATTCTATCATTATTTCTTTCCTTTGGGCTAACAGGCGAGCTAAAGCTGTGCCTTCAGACATCACAGCTCCTCGGAGCAGAGGACTCACACTCCTCCTGCCTGTTAGATTTCCACGCAGAAGAAGCAGCAGAGGTCCAGGGAGGGTTAAATAGAGATGACAGTTTAGTTGGATTCAATCACAGCATTAATGAATGCCTCTCCAACGCACTGGACACATAGAGACAACTAGGAGCAAAATAGAAAGATGATTATGGTGTGAAGATATCCCAGTGTATCTCCCTGCCCCAGGACAGCCCCAGCACTCCAAGCAGACCCTGCTCCCTTCTTCCCACAGAGTGGTCTCAGCATCAGTTCCCATTGAGGACATATGGGTCCCTTTCTCAGCCCCAACCTCAGGAGCAGTGCTGGGCTATTTCCTGGCCATGTCCAGAAGCTATTCTTGGACTAAGAGATCTAATAAATTAATCACTGCGATCAGTTAATCATCAGACACTCCTGATTCTCCATGGTGGAGGTGAAGTTATGGTGAGTGGCAGGTTGGAGCAGTCAAGTGGGAATTTCTACTTGCACTCCAATGAATCTGCTTCTGTTCTGCACTTATTTGGTGCTCAGAAACACATTGGTTTTACTTTAATAGAAGATAGGCCTGATTTCTCTTCTACCTTCCACCCACAAGTTTGTAGTATAGGACAGGGCAGGTAGATTTGAACACTACCCACCCACGTGGCCCCTGGCATGAAGGAAACACGCTGTGCTGCCCTGGGCTTTGCCTCCTGAAAACTCTCCTTGGTGAAAGGAAGCCATTGAATTTGCTTTTCCTCCTGCCCAGTTAGAACAGGGATTTTCTGGAAGCCAAACAAAGGCAATGGAGATTGTCTGTGATGATAAAAAGGGAACAGTCTGAACAAGCAGGAAGCTAAGGGGGGAATGAGACTGAAATGTGGCAAGTAAACAAAGCCATTTCTATTTCATGCCTTGCTGAGGAGGAGGAAGAGCTGGAGGTGCTGTGAAGGTTTGTCTCCATGGACAATAGTTTGGGAATTGAGATGAGATCTGGAAGAAGTTTCAGTCCAAAGCCACCAGAACTGGTTTCCCCACCGTCCAGCTCCTGTACAAACCAATGCCAGGAAAGTGCTGTCACCCTTTTGCAGGTGGAGGAGCAGAACAAGCACAACAGATTTTGCACAAGAACCCAAGAGAAGGAAGGTCCTGAACTCTGGCCAGCTGGGGCCAACCCCAGGACCTCCTCCAACCTCCAAGTCCTGCAGTCAGCAGCAGGGCTGCAGGAAGGAACATGATTTAATCTCTTCCTACCTTGAAGCTCTCATTCTGATGGACGAACACCAAGATGGCTGAGGGCACCTGTGGGTGAAATACCTTGGCATGAGAAGAGACAAAGAACAGCTCTCGGAGCAAGAGCACAGCAGCAGGGCACTGCTCATGAGCCAGAGTGCCTGCAGGAGCCACCCCAGCTTGTGCCTGTCATTTAATGGGGATCTGGCTGCTACTGCTGGAAAACTGGGCTGTCCTCACTCATTTGAACAGGCATCTGCCAGGAGAGCAGAGTGTGCTTCTGAAGCTCACAAACTGTACACACAGCAGATGTGATGGAGATGGGAGGTTTGGCAGGTAGATGAGCCTCAGTGTGCTCTGCTGCCTTCCTGATGGGGCCAAAGATTACCCAGCTGATCCCAAACCAGTAACAACCCAAGGTACCCCAGAATGTCAGGGTACCTTGGTCAGGGTAAAGATTTTATGCATCATTTTCAACCTTCTAGGCTCTGGTGGAGATGTTTCAAGTCATGTCACCCCTCTCCTCCAGCACTGAGAACCCTGGATATGGGTTGGAAGTGAAATGGATGTTCCTTCAGAGGGAGGAGTCATCCCTCCTCACTTGGTACTGGCACAGGTGATGGCCTAAAGCAGGGGATAACCAGCCCAAAGGGGATCTGGCATAAATTGATGCAGGACTAGAGAACAAATGAAGCAACAACTCATTCACCCATTTCATTTTCTCCATGACATTTGGTGCTTGTCTGTGGTCAAAAAATACTAAATAAGAATGGTAGCATACCAAACAATATCCTTTCTATTTTCCAGACAACGAATACAACAGCTTTCCCTCATGCTCAGGTCTGCTCTGCTGAATGGACAAAGGGGCCCTGTGTTGTTGGAATTCAGCAGGGACGAAGAGTTTTGTCAAGTCAGTGATTTCTGCACCGCAGCCCTGAGCTCACTGAGGCCACTGGGCACGTTCCTTGAAGACCCGGATTTCTCCTTTTCAAGCAGTTTCCTCCTAATCAGCACAGTTATATTTTTTGGCCTTTCCCCTCTGTTTCCTGTTGGCTTCCTTCTCTCCAGCAGCAGCGCTGCAATCTGATGAGCTCCACTCATCGCTGTGTAGGTCCCTGGCTCTGCCAGCCCTCCTTCCCACCCCGCTGATGTCTGCAGTGTGCTCTACTCCCCTTCCTGCTGCTGTCCTTTGGCCCCTGCATGATGAGGGCTTTGGACCCTCTCCAGAAGGTGATGCTGGAGAACAAGGACAGCAGTGATCCCTTGCAGCCCACAGCTGAAGCTCAGGCAGTATTTCTTCCATGCGCCTGAGCATCAGCTCCAAGGGCTGTGTGATTTCTGGCACAATGGCCTCAATTCTCAATTGTTTCCTTAAGAGAGATTCCGTTTGGAAATGTGATTTATGATTCTAGAAAGGAAAGCTCCAAGCTCACCCAACCCACCAAGCAGAGCAGAGGCAGAGAGATGCTTATCCATCAGTTAGCAGTTGCTTGCTGGGTGTCAGTGATTACCAGGTGGTTGTGCACAGACATATTTGCACACACAGACTCAGAGAGCTTAGCTTGCCACATCACCACAGGATAAATATGTGAATGGTCCCAGCCCATGTACATATCATGGTCCATAAACATACCGTAGAATCATGGGATCATTGAGGTTGGAAAAGACCTCTCAGATCCCCAAGTCTAATCCCACCCCGCTCCCACCATACCCATTGATCACATCCCAGAGAATGAAGTAATTGCAGACAAACAACTCAGCTTAAAGATATCAAAAATCTGCTCCATATGTCACTAAAACAAAAGGCAACTTGGTTAAACAACAGTAAAGAGAGCTATTATTAGAAAGGACAAGTCCTTCAATAGTGGAATTCATTTCTTGGTGGGGTAAACACGGAATCATCACAACCTCTGGTGAGATAAGTGCAAAAGCAATAAGATATGGCAAAAGAGGCCTTAAAAACAACTTGTTAATGTTGTTAGTAGAGCTAATAGAAACTTGTTGGGGTACATCAGGAGCTGGAAATCTGCATGCCCTTCATGGAAGACACTTCTCGGTAAGAAAAAATACACTGATTACTTGCATTGTTGCTTATTTACTTACTTGATGCTCAGGCTTACAAATACAGTCTAATATTTCTTTATTGTAAAGAACTGTTGTAGCCTGAATTGCCAATGGAATGGATGAAATGATCAAAAACAGTTTACCAGAATGACATAATATTGACTTATACATTTCCAAGGTTCTCAAATGTGAAATTCTTGAGTAACTACTGAAATGCACAACACAGCACTCGGGTCAACTTCACTAATGAATGAGTGGCAATGTGGGAAAGCAGATATTTGAGAAGTGCAAAGGGATTTTTTGCCTGATGGGCACAAAGCGATGTAATGCAGTGTCAGTAAATGCAAAACAATGGTCATGAGAGGGTTAGCAAAACCCCATCACCTAGTGATAAGTGCAGATGGAAGAACTCTAAACGAAATGTTACTCCTCAGAACAGAGAGGAGGAGGTCATTGCTTATAGCCTCATAGAATGGCCTGGGCTGAAAAGGACCACAGTGCTCATCCAGTTCCAACCCCCTGCTATGTGCAGGGTCACCAACCACCAGCCCAGGCTGCCCAGAGCCACATCCAGCCTGGCCTTTAATGCCTGCAGGGATGGGGCATCCACAGCCTCCTTGAGTACACTGAGTCCCCATTGCAGTCCAGCTCAGAGTATGGCACCATTACCTGCTCTGCAATGGGAGAGGATTACACTGGAGATGACAGCAGAGGACAGTTAAATTGCTTGTACTGACCAGAGTGCTACCTTCAAATACTTTGAAACATTCAGGAAACTCAACCCCAAGCATGCACGGATGGTCTGAGAGCACAAAGCAAGATAGGCACAACCCTTCAGCATTTCTCACAGCCCATAAATATGGGCACTGAGTGGTGTTTTCCAGAAGCACTTCCAAATTAAGGCAACACCTCCATGCAACTGTCTCCGTGCTGCACACATGAGTCAGAGCAGTGATCCAGCTGATGAAACAGAGGTTCCAGTGCCAACCAAGATGTCCAGGCACAGCCCAGTGCTATGGATGGGGACTGTGGGTGCCACATGAGGATGCAGAGGACTTGTGTTCCCATCCTGGAGAAGCATTGGGAACTGCAGACCTTACTACTCTGTGAGACTTCCCATTCTCCACTCACATCTCATCATTACTTGAAGCTCACTGCAGCGATTTGCCTCAATAATATATCACAGAAATGAGTTCCACTGGTTAATTATACATTGTACAAATGTGGGGATGTAATTCTCACCCCGGGGCAGGATTTCACATCCATTTCCTTACTTCCCTTTCGATTGGTGATGTGTGCCTTTAGCAATCTCGAAACTCATTTAACCACATGGATTAAAACACCACACTGTGACAGAGGAGAAAGATGACAGAAAACCCCCAGGTCATACACATGTACGTACCCATACCCTCACATGAGCATGTGTAGATGTGCTTTAAGCCATCGATCAGATTTTAACAGTCATTTGTCCTTGCAGAAGATCCATCTCTACCAGTGCCTGCTCATGGTTCCTGCTCATTGCACTGAGCTCTGCTCTGTCCTCTTACAAAGCCCTTTTCTCATCAGACATTTTAAGAGGGAAAGGGTTCTACCCAGTTCCCACTGGCTTTCACTTGAACACATGAAGCCACTATCAGTTCCAATAACTTCAGTTTCAGTGGTGGGAAGGGGAGAGCAAAGCAAATCCTCACAGAGAAGAACTCAGAGATGATCTCTGCAAGCTGAATAACCCAAAGCTGCAGGGCTCAGTCCTGCTCCCAGCTGGAGAAACTAAGGCACAGAGAGAGAAAAAGGAACTCCCCAGCAAGGAGGAGAGAAAGCAGAAAGCTTTGCATTGAGTGGAGCTCACCACAAGCTGATTGTAGGCTCGTGGTGTAAGCCAGCAGCCATAGACAGGAAGGGCATAGGACCGGTTGTGCTCCTCAGCTAAACAGAGTCCTTGCAGTGTCTGGACTGAGGCCAGTTTTGGGGATACCCCATTACAGAGCATTTCTCAAGACATTCATCCCAAGCCAATTTGTCACGCCAGAGCTGTGGAGGGAAACAAACAGAAGCCTTATCTAATGGGTTTTGGATGTCTTGGCTTAGCCCAGATAACATCTCCCAGGGAGGAGCAGGAGGCATTTGCCTGTAGCATGACTGAGTCTCACCCTGGCTGCCTCTCTGCTCTTGATGTCATTGCCACCGTTATGTGCAGCAACCAACGACTGCAGAAATATTTGCTTTCTCTTGTTGATTTCTCCAGTGATGGCTTTTGTTTGCTGAGCTGCTTCTGACCTTTCCAAATGCCACCTCTGTTTATGGCCCCCTACCAGTACCCGCTTTGCCTGGGAACTGATGCACAGCAAATGCAAAGCCCTGACTGCTGGGCTGCCTTCCTGGGCTGGAAGACAGTCACCAGCCAGGAGAAGCAGGGTCACTTCCAAGAATTAGATCAACACGTGTTGGATGGTGCCAGTGGAGACGTGAGGTTTCCAGCATACACTGCAGCTGCCATTTAATGCGGGTCAATGAGCCTTTGTAGTGTGCGAAATCGATGAGTGTGTGTCAAGATTGAAACTGCATTTTAACCTCTGGTCTCTTTTATTGCTTTGGGTTTGTCACCTGGAAACGTCCAAACCCACAGGCTGGACCAGCTCTGTGCAGAACGAGGTGGTGTGTTTTCTGGGTTTTGGATTCTTTTGCATTACCCAAGATGGAGACAGAGTCTCCAATATCCTTGGATTTTGCATGCAACATATCAAGGATTGGGGCTCTTGGGCTCTGGGTGTTGCTGAGCTGGAGATGTGTTATCATTGGTTCTTCCTGTTGCAATGAAAGTGCTGGCTAGAGCAAGGGGAAGCATTGGGCCAAGATAACAGTGTGCTGCTGGCTGGGCTCCTTCCTGCCCAAGGCCAAGCAAATGACTTCACCCAGGAATCCTTCAGTGCCCCTTTGTGAAAGGAGCACAAACAATTACCTAGGCCATTTGCTTTTACTCCTGCATTCAGTTTTACTTTGGCCCTTAACCAGCAAGAGCCACAGGAGCACATCTGGCATCTCCAGAGCATGGTCCTGCTCACTGCAGGATAAGCTGAAATGTACAGAGCCTTCTTCTGCTCACAGACTTGAAAGACAGTGGTGATGCAGTAGCATAGGCTGCCCAGGGAGTGGTGGGATCACCATCCCAACCTTCATGATTCTATGATTCTATGACAGCTCCATGGCTAAGTACCCCTTTTCCAGCCCTGCTATCCACCTGAGCATAGCAAAAAGCATGCAGAAGCTCCCAGGAACTCGAAGAATCTCACTTCAACTTTATTTTTCAACCCTTGATCCTCCTGTCCCCTCCTCTTTACAGCTGTCTCCACTCACTGAGCTTGACTGATGGATGCACTTGCTCCCAGCAGGGATTTTGCAGCTTCTCTGTAAAGCATCATATAAAGCCATGGTGCTGTGTACAGATTAGATGAAACAAGACCAGTTGGAGTCTTCATTTTAGGTTTTAATTAAGGCAAAAATCCCATTAACTTTACTACAAGCCACTTGATCAAATACTGCATATAAATGAAGAGGAGCTGAATGAAGATTTGGCCACCAATTAAGAAAGCTTACTGTTAGGACCATGCCAGGATGTCTTGGCTGAGAGTTACTTAGGGTTGTGGTTAGGGTTAGGGTTAGAGTTAGGGTTAGTTCTTTAGTGGGATGATCATAGGGATAATTAGGCACCGCTTGGAAGGTCTGTCCAAATATACACAGAAATAGCAGAGCTTGCTTTCCAAGGTTGTCTATAGAGAAAAATGTCCTTGTCTTCCTGTGGGCTGCTCTTGTTTTGCTGCTTCAGATCAGTTTGCTGCCATGCTTGTTGACATTTGCAGGAATCCTAAGCAAACCCTCTGCAGAACAACCCTTCCAAGTATTTAATAAGGGTGCTCCGCAGTGCACTGGGAAAGCAGAGGAAAGGTGAAGGGCACAAGTGAGGGGAAGAGAGACTGAGATGTGGTGCCACATGCATTGTCCTCAGCAAATGGACTTGCTTTTGCCCAAATATAGTGAATTCTGCCTTACTGTTTTTGGAGCCTAACAGAGTGCCTTTTGGCAAAGGAGCAAGGGGCATTGTTAGGAAACTTCATGGTCTCAAAGCAGACTCAGCTGAAATGCCTTGCTGAAATGTTTTCAAGGTAAAGAATCAAAAAAACCCCTCTGTTTCAGATATTTTTATTTCTTTTCATGCTTCTGGGGCTGAGATAAGAGACAATAACAGGAAAAAAAAAGTCTGATTCGAAGCACTGAATGAAGAAATTCCATGACAAATTTCCAACAAAACAGAAATCATTCATTGGAAGTAAAAGGGTGGAAAATTCCTTGTCCTGGCCAGCTCTGGTCTGCATGTCTTTTCTCTGCTGCACTGAGCTGACACACAGCTGAGAAACCCCAGGGCTTGCTCAGCTCAGCTTTTCCCTACCTGAAAATGTGCCTGGGTGGCAGGTGGGAGCATGGCCAGCTCAGTGATGGAGAAGGGAGGAATATATGCTGGAGCTGCACGTTGCTTGGGTCCATCAGCTCAAGTATTTTGTATTTCTGACCTATGAGCTGAAGAACACAAGCAGGCAGCAGATCATCCTGGATCAACAATCCCAGCAAAGTGCTTTGTAAGATATAGAATCATAGAATCACCAAGGTTGGAAAAGACCTAAAAGATCATCCAGTCCAACTGTTCACCTATTACCAATAGCTCCCACTAAACCATGTCCCTCAACACAACATCCAGTCTTTCCTTGAACACACCCAGGGTTGGTGACTCCACCACCTCCCTGGGCAGTCCATTCCAAGTGCCTGACCACCCTTTCTGAGAAGTAATACTTCCTAATGTCCAGCTTGAATCTCCCCTGCCATAGCTTGAAACCATTCCCTCTGGTCTTAGGAATTATTGTGTTAGATCAGGTCCTGTGATGCTGAGTTTTGTTGGATATGTGGCCTCTGGTTTTGCTTTGTTTTGCTTGCAAACTCAGTGGCCTAAGAGGTGCTGGAAGGAAGGCATGGTGGCTACTAAGGGCAGCAAGACGTCTTTGGGATTTTAACTATCAATATAAATGGTATTATTATTATTTTTATTAATAAAATGGAGAAAAAATAGCAAGAGGAATAGATACAAACACAGAAGTAATGCACAGAGTACAGGGAGGATTGGCATGTGCCTGACATACTGACCTTATGAGATAGACCCCATTGACTGCTGCAGCTCCAGCTTCTTATTTACGACCAAATGAGCCATCACAGGTTGTCCCAATGCATGGCCCTTCCTATGGAAGAAGCATTGTCATATCAGCTGGCTTGCTTGGAGCTGAACAAACACTATTTTCTTCCAAAGTTCACCCCTAAAATACTGTGAGTAATGGCTCTGTGTGGCTCCAGATCAGAGTCTGAGTCAGGAAAATGTTCCCATCCAAGACATCTATTAAAGTCGTCATGACTAAAGGACATACTTGTACGCCTTCCTGAATCAGCACCAAGATAAGGGGGCTGATGATATTTATTTGTTGTAAATCATTTTTATACTTTTGCTTTTATATAAAAATGCCATTAAGCTTTCCTCCTTCGAGGTGTTAAATTAAGACGACGTGTTTCTGTCTATTGAATTGCATTTAGTATTTTCAGACCACAGGCACTGCGCTGTGCATGAGTAAAGACCTCCACATAACAGGTGTTATGTGGATACAGACCACCATGTTGCTCCTCACCTCAGATTGCTTTTAATTGAGACATAAAAGAGAGTAAAGCAGACATGGCTGTGATATCTTCCTTATCTTCTACTTGTGCATGTGGAGGTGGATGGAGGTAACTCCTGTGTCATAGGGGTCGGTGGTGCTGAGGTCATTCCCTTGGTGCCTCCATCCAGCACGCCACTTACAGAGTTTTTTTGGTCCTTGAAGTTAGTAGAAATGTGGTTTTCAGCCAGGCAGTTCATGAGGGTATATGGAAAATGATTCTGACTTTGCCTGAAGTGAAAGAGGATAACGCCTATATTTCTCAGATACACTGAGCACTAAATGTTCATTCCTCTTAGTCATTCCTCAGGTATCCTTTCATTTCCCGGAGTACCTCCAGCTAGCAACCTGCTCTTTAATTACATAGCAAGTGTCATATAAATAATGTCCATGCAGTAGCTAGGGCAAGTTGTTGCAGGTTACCTGGTAATTATCTTTCAAGTTACTGAGTAATTCAAAGAGGAATTACTGTGCAATTTGCTGCCTGTAGTTAACATGACCAGCACCCGGGGTGGGAGACACAGTCCAGTTTTGTCTCATAGATGCAGTGAAACACCTCTGTGAATGCAGACAGCAAAAGGAAAACACAGCCAACAAGCTCTGCCTCATATCACCAACAAAAGGCGCAGTCCTGACCGGGAGATTCCAGCTCATGACTTGCTTGTGGGTTCCCAGCACTGATAACAAAAGTCTCACGGCCTACAAGAGCCTTATCAGAAACATACTGACACTCCTCGATCCATTTGTTGATGTCTCAGTGGGAGTGGGATCAAGTTGGATCTCAATCATACAGGTTGTAAATGTTCATAGAATCATAGAGTTGAGTCATTAAGCTTGGGGGAAGATTTCAAAGGCCATCTAGTCCAACTGTCCACCTACCACCAATATTCCCCACTAAACTATGTCTGTAAGTACCACATCTACACGCTTCTATAGATGATGGCTTTATAGAGCCAGGAACCCTATAAAAATTCACTTGGAATCACCTGTTCATCAGGACTTTCAAGCTAAGCCAGAAGCAACCATTGTTCCCTGGCTGCTCCCCACTCCATCCCTCAAACAGTGCGTGAGGAATCACAGGTAATTGTCCTTTAGACACACATCAGCTCTGACTCTTCTCACTTAATTACATGGTAGGTTGCATCTTGTAATCTGTACTTTCAGGTCTCTTCCTTGAACAAGCTACCTTAACTTTGGAACACCCCTTGTATAAATACAAGAGGGATTTCATTTTATTGCACACAAGGGGAGAAATATTAAGCTCATCCAAATGACAGCATTGGCATGCACTGAACCAATGGAGAGAGTTTGGTTTGGTCCAGAGGGACATCACCAGTCTGGGTCAGATTAGCTCAGACAGTAGACCATGGCTTCACTGGTGCTCCTGCTGCCTGAACAGAAGACAAATACCCATCTGCTGACTCAATGAATGCTTGATGGGAGATCTCTCTTCCATATTTCTGACTGCAGCCAGAACGCAGACAGGCATTACACAACGTCAGCACCAATAAGACAAGACAGACTGAAATTTAACTGTACAATAGATGTCATGGTCATGGCAAAGGGCTCATAATAGCTAGAAATAGTGAAGGACTGAGTTTCTCCCTCAAGGTAACGTGCAGAGAAATGCTAACTTTCCCCCCTCAAAATAATTCCTTCACATCACCACTGCTTTCTGCATAAGCTGGAGCATCCTGCTGCGTGTAACTTCACAAACATACATGAAGAGGAGATTTCTTATTTCACAAGATTTCCAGCCCAGCACTCAGCTTTGTGAATATAAGCAGCAACGTTTGACTTGTGCTATTGACCAAATCCTATGGAGCAAGAAGGAGGAGGCACCCATTGGAACTGGCAAAGGAGCAGTGCAGGACAATGGAAAGCACTTCTTGACGTGGTGGGGATGGAACTGCTGGAGCTTATTGCCCCTTGGGCTGTGCAGGCGGATTGAGTGGGCAGGCTGAGAAAAGTATGAGACACAGTCATGGCTAGCAAGTCTATAGAGGTATATTTAAAGGGACAAGGCAGGGATGTCCTGTCAGGTAATTCTAATCCAGCAGTTATAGATGCTGGGTGAACGCGATGGGAATGGACTGCAGAACGCAGCCGTGCGCGTATGCTCTCCTTAAATAGAAACTCCATTGCTGCTGCCACAGACAGTGCCCTGGGCAAGGGGACCTTCAGTCTGACCCACTTCTTATCTTCTACACATATAAATAATTCTACTGAAGTAAAACAGAAATATTGGCAAAATCAAGACTTGGAAGGTCATTAAATCGCGTATCCATCATGACCTCCTTTGACCCTACTGCTATGAAATGGGAAGGACCCAACCACATGTATAGAGACTCAACCAGAACCTGACCTTGATGAGATGCAGGTGCCAGCACAGCTCTCACTTCTTTCCAAGGCAATGTGGGGGTCTGATAGAGCCATTAAGCCCTGAGATCCCTCAGGATTTCCAGAGCATGTAAAGGAATCAGGATCCTTTGCCTAGAGATGCATTCACTTTTCTCCATCACACATCTCTCTTTAGGTCAATTGCATCCTCAGTTATTTTTAGTGATTCTAAACTAAGGTCAGCACATCTCTAATTCCTGGGGTTGCTCCTCTCAGAGGACAACGCAGTGCTGTTTTCAGTGCTACAGTCTGCACAGCAGAAGCTTTAAAAATCAGGAGTCACTCCAGAGGAAGTATTTCCTTATCAGTCTGAGGTAAAGATGCACACACAAAAAAATGTGTAGTATCTTAGAAATGCATTTTTAAGACCAGACTCTCTTGTCTGACAGGAGGAACTAAGAATGAAAGAAGATATATATATATTTAATGTAGCCATAGTAGTGTCCTGATAAGATCTTCAGCCTATATTGAACACTTTGTGCTCCCCTTGACCGTGTGCTGCAGACACCACCTCCCCTTTACTGGCCATCCCCAAATATCTATATGGCCCCTTGGCTGGGGGCAATAAACCTCACTGCATGAGTGGAAGCTCTTAAGGAGGCAGTTTTGGACCTGAGTCAGAAGGCTGCCGTGATTTGTCTATGCCCATCCTCTACCCCTTGTTTGCCATTTCTCTCCTCCTTCCCCACAGCTTTTTCTCTTTGCTGTGGGTGAAGCATTGTCTTTCCTCAAGCAACATGTGCACCCACCATCACTTGTCAAGAAACAAAGCTGCTTTCTTTTTGCATCCACACACATTCCTCCTGGTTTGACTTTTGTACTCTGTGCTTTCTCTGCACCAACCTCTCCATAATTCCTGTCATGCTGGAAAAGTCAGCTCTGGTGAAGCAATGCCATCCTCTGTTATGGATAAGGTTCCCAAGTAGGGACCTTCTTTTTCGTTGTGCCTCTCTTCATCTTCGATGAGATTAAATTTGGATACGATACAGCAATACATTGAAGGACAGCAGGGGAGGCATTCCTGACCAGAAATAAATGTGTGGTGAGGTACAGAGTGTGTATATGTCTCACCTACACAAGGGGGAAAATGTTATTAAAAGAATTAATTACTTTCTGCTGGAATGTGCTGATATCTCAGATCATTTTGGTCATGCATGAACTGCAAGAGCCAAGCAGAGAGTAATTTTCTATTGGAGGGCTCTGCATCATAGAATGTCCTTTATGCATCTCTAAAACAACACCTCTGAAGGGCTTCTGAATCCCCAGGCTCCAGAGCAGAGCCTGAAGCTCTTTGCTCTGTACCAGCTCTCCATCTTGCTGCAGTGAAGATTAGAGATGTTATTGGCAGTCACATGCTGAAACAGAGCATTTTGATGCCCCAGATGAAGGAGGAGTCTTCTTTTTGTGAAGTTAAAAGACTAATGCTGAAATGCCCACCCAAAACTCTCTTCCCAAGGAAATGAATCCTTCTCACTTTCCTTTATGTATTTTTTTTCAGCTTATTATTTGCTTCTCTGGAAGAAAAACTGTTGCAGAACGAACCCCTCGATGTTACCTGACCAGCCTCCACCTCACACATACTGTACCTTTGGCAGTATGAGTAATGGGTTACTCCCTAGTGCAACACTGCTCTTGCATAGCAAGCTCCTGTTAGTTCTCTCTATTTATTCTGTCTTATCTTTCTCACCTTTTCATCACTTTCTTGTTATGTTTGCTCAGTTCAGTCATTAAAACCACTTTGTTTTTTCTCTTTCCATGTTTAGCCCTAGGAAATCTTCTAAGCCTATGTAATCGATTTAGCATTTAATTTCCCTAAAACACCCTCCCATGCGTCTGTGACCCTGAGACATTTCCATTTCTGGTCTGATAGGTTGGTATGAGAAGGAAATCTCTGAGCCAACACGCAGCTTTGTAAGACAATAGGGTTGGCTTCTCCACCTACAGTGAAGGTATTCTCGGCTACCTGTATTTACACTGATGCTTTAAGTGTCTGATTCAGTGCTGCATGGAGCAGGGATAAATGTCTCTTAGGTGATTGAGATCTCCAGGATCATAAGAACTTCCCAGCTCCTCTGAGTACCTTTCCTGTGGGCTGTCATGTTGCACAATAGAATCCTAGAAAAGAATCACAGAATCATTAATACTGGACAAGACCTTTAAGACCACCCAAGTCCACACCACTCCACTGCCCACGTCCCTCAGTGCCACATTCCCACTGTTGTGGAACACCTCCATGGATGGTGATCCCACCACTCTGTGGGCAGTGTGTGCCAATGCATCACCACTCCTCCTGAGCAGAACACCCACCCTGAACCTCCCCTGGCACAAGGATCCCCTCTCAGGAGCCAGATGTGCTCCGGCTTAAAATGAAAGGAGTCCCAACAGCTGCCATAATTTCACAACCCTTTTGCTTGTAACTCATCTCCTCATGTCACTACGGTCCACAGATACCTTTCAGACTGCCCTGATCTTTTTCTCCCTCATATATTTACTAAAGATTTTCCTCTTTGTTCTGCTAGATGACAGAAATCAAAGTTTTGAACCCCATTTTGGAGACAGCTATGAGGATGCAGATTTGAAAGCTGCCTTGCCAGCTTTAAGGGTACTTCTCTGATCGAGAACTGGGAACAGAGAACAGAGAACAGAGAGCAGAGCCCCTCCTTGTTCACCAGCATCTTCTGTCTCTCTTCAGACAGAGGGTCTTTATTGAAAATGGCTTTAAATGGTTTTTAAAGACAACAGTATCGAAAAAAATATCCTGCCCGTAGATAAACAAAAGAAATCCCATCTGAGCCCATTAGACATTATTGAGTTAAATAAGGGAGATTTTACACTGCTTGCAATTGGGTTTTAAATCACAGTCCTAAACAGCTACTGATCTCTGGAAAGCCTCAGCAGCACAGTTAGCACGCCACGAGCAGAGCTCCCACATGCCGCCAATGGGCACACGCACAGCCTGCATTTCGTATCTATGGAACTCGCTGATTACTAATCGCTGCTGATTAGTAATGTTTTAACAAAGCTAGTGCAGAAGGTTTGCTGGTCTCGTCTAGAGAGTAACAGACTTTGGCCATGTAAAGTCCTTTATCCAAAAATATATTTGTCTACAAAGTACAGTTATTATTCTTAGGAATGCCAGGCATGGATGCCCGTATTTCGTGTTCTTGTTAAGTGCAAGTTGTTACAGATAAGAAGGTTAAAGGTTACGAGCTAGGCGATGTTGTCAGGACAGATAACATCTTCAAGGAGACCAAAACCAATGCTAGAAAATTCAGACAAGCTTTCAGGTATGGAAGGAGGAGAGAAGAAAGCCTGACTATCCAAGAGCCAATTGCTTCTGCCCATTACACTTCCCTAAAACCCTTTCTTCATTTTGCTTAATTCTCATTAGCAGTGAATGAAGCCAAAGAGAAAGAAAGCAGAGTTGTTTCTCCATGCATATGTCCACAGTGTGAACCATGTGGTGTTTTCTGAGCCAGATAGCACGGCTTAACTGCAACCTTTCGCTGTTATCAAAGCCAAAGGCAAAATCATTCGTGCTACAATTAATTCAGCTTTCATCTTTGCATTTGACTGTGCTGGAATGGGCCTGGTTACTGGGATACAGGGCCCTCTGAACACAAGGGTAAGGAGATTTGCCTTTAAGATAATGGAGTGTAAAAGGATTTCTGAGAGTTTGAAGCCTAAATCCCAGCAATAAAGGTGACATTTGTAGGAGTGCTGAAAGCCGGCACCTTTCTCTAGAGAACACAAAATCACTCCAATATCATCAAGTAGTTACAAGGAACAAATGGTTTCTTAGAAATCAGCACCGAGCAGCGACTGTCAGTCAATATCCCAACAGGCTAAATTATTTGGCTACAGAGTCTGTAAGAAATAATCAGGCCAGATCCAGTTTATAATAATTGCAAAGGATGATCAGGCCTCTCAATTATGACACGTACAGATGGAACAGATTGTTCCTTCAGACTTCTGCTGTGCCAGCAGAACCAGCTTTGCTCTGAGCTCTGCGTGGCTTTTTTCTCTCATGCAATTGTAGCAGAAGAATTCCTCATTTCTTTAGTAGAGCAGGCAGGTAGGTTTTGCAGAAGGGTTATATCTGCTAAGTAATCACAAGGAACAACAAAACAAAGGAGCACGTCAGCATGAATGGGTGATGCTTTTGACTGTGTTTATAATTAAGAAGTCGGTCTAAACAAATCCAGCTGCCAGCACTGTAATCAGATGTGAATTTATGCAGTTAAGCTGTCCTCCATTTCTCACACTATTCTTCATTTGTTCATGGACTTTCCATTGGGATTGTAAACACTAGTGGTATATCTGTAGAGCAACGTATGGAGAACAGGGATAGATTCATTGTAGGCATTTCACATGTGCTGTATTAAACTCTTCAGCATCCCACCAACTGAAGGATGTTCCACCTCTAGTTAAGGCATTCTGTCTTAATGACTCTATGATTCTATGAAGTGCAGGTTGATACCCATTTCTCTCTCTAGACACACAAGTATCCTAACACGGTGTTGAATCACACTTCCAAATCCCTCAAGCATCATTATTACCATGCCAGTGGTACCATCTCAGTGCTGATGATAGCACTGGAGAAGTAAAAGCCATGCCATAAACACAACCCTAAGTGATGGCCACCTAAGGGAACAGCAGCACAGATTTCCTCCTACGTGGGTGGTGGAGCAGGGAAAGGAAAGGGACCGCCAAGTTGGACACTGCACAAAACCATCACGAAGGACGTGGTGAGGCGTTTCCCCACTTGAAAAGCAAACAAGGAAGATCTCATGCCTTTGCATCTGTGTCAGCGTGACGGGACTGCCCCCGGCTGAACAAGTTGCCAGCCCCTGACAATTATAGCCCTGGTAATCCACATCATCTAAGGCAGGTGAAGCACTCAGGTAAAAATAGCAAATGGGTCAGAAGAGGGTTATAGAAATACCAGAGGATTATTCATATTCCTTCAGGTAGCTATAAGGAACAGTTTAAACAAAAGAATGACAGATTAAAGGTGTCTCTGACAGAGAGAAATGACTGCGCAGAGAGCTAAGCTGCATTCAACCCTTTTTTTTTTCTATTTTTTTTCTTTTTCTTTTTTTCCAGGGTATTTTTCAGAGGGATCCAGCCATAAAGAATCACAGAATCGTTGGAAAGGACCTTTAAAGGTCATCTAGACCAACTCCCCTACAACAGGGGGACACCCACAGCTCTACTAGGTGCTCAGAGCAACCTCTAGCCTGACCTCGCATGTGTCCAAGGACAGGGCACCCACCACTCCTACCTGGACTAAGACTCCATAGCTGAGCTGAAGTCCTTCTTGACATAGGGGCAGGGGTATGCAGAGGGACCACAGATGGTTGAAGCCATTAAGGCTCAGGATCCTGACAGTCTGGTGACCCCAACAGGACCCTGCGTGCTCTGTGGTTGCTGGAAATCACTATGCAATTTTTGCAGAGGGTGATTAATCCTTACAAAGAAAGATTCAGTTTTCCTTTAAAATTCCCCCTGCATCCACATTGTGTCGACAGTGTCCCTCTCTTCCTTGCCATCAGCTGGTGCGTGACACGTCCAGCTGTGACTCACTGCAGCACTGGGGAGTGCAGCTCTTGGCATGCTGGTTGGTTTGCTGGGGGTGGTCACCACTGACAGCTCTTGTTGGACAGTGATGAGCTGATGAGCTCCCTGGGGACATCAGAGGCCTTGTGGGGCCAGAACCATCTGCCAAAAAGTGTTGAAAAGCAAGGGATGCTGACAGCGTAGACCAGGTCTCATCTGAATGTCAGTTATGAGAGCATCTGGGGCATCTTCGGTACTAAGAACTCTTAATGCTTTTGTGTATGTGCAACAGAAGGAAATATATAATGTCTAAAAGTGCAGAGCAATGCAGGCACAAGCAAGCAATGTTCATATACACAGTACAAGGTCAAATTGCCAAAATCTCAGAGAGAAGAGAGGCACTGCATCTCAGAGAGTTTCCCCATAGTATTTGAGGGATGACCTCACGGCCTTGGATCTACCTGCATACATTTTGTAATGGGGTGATTGTCCTGGTTTAACACAGAGTGACTGGCTCTGAGACGGAGGTAATGGAAGTACTCAAAGGGATTCAAAAGCTGCCTTGGAAGAAGAGTTTGAAAAGGACATGACCTTACTCTGGAGAGAAAGCAAAGGGATGTGGGCAAGGTTACCAAAGTCATGAGCTGAATGCTATAACCAACTCATTATCTAATCTGAATCAAAACTCACTTAAACTGCACCTCCCAGTGCTAGAACTGGGTGGGTGAGTAGGAGATTGGGCAGTCAACAAAACTTGCCAGGTATCAGTTTGGAAGAGAGAACAGAAATTACTTCTTGACCTGGTGGGAACCTTCCAGTTGATGTTTGATGTAATGAAATCTATGGAGACAGCATTAGCAGGTTCAGAAAGGGATTCAGCCAATCCATAGGTGGCAGGCCCACAAATACACGGGTCTAGTCAGGAATGTCTGACCTTCTGTATAATTCAACAGCAGTCAATGCAGGGGGAAATTAGATGATATGAAATAAAAAAGACAGCCACTCTCATGTGAACCCAATCCAGTATCACTGCTGCCAGAGACAGAATCCTGGGCTAAATGGATCACCTGGGAGAACCTTTCTTATGTTGGGTAAAACAAATGCCATTTGTTTTTCTTCTCTACAAAGAAAGGTGAAAAATCAAATCTCCTAAAAATTGGATAGTTGCAATGTGTTGCTTCTACTACCTGAATTTGCTCATTTTAAGTTATTTCAGTGTTTCCAGCTGCTCTGCACCCGAAGAGTAGATGGAGTCAGGAGGTCTCTACCTGGGATCCCCTTGGGGGTTCCTGTTTTTGGTTCACGTCAATGCAAAGCAAATTGTGTGATACTTTTTAGTTACCATGAAAAAAAAAAAAAAAGAAAAAGAAAACCTTTGAACTCCATAGACATAGAAAAGATATTAAATTACTTCCTTCATTTTTTCTCATATTTATCAGGACTCGAGAAAGATTATTTATCTGAGAACCTAGTTCAAACAATTTAGACACGCTATAGCTCACCACCCAGTAAATGTTGCTCAGTAGGGAATAGGTCTACACGTAGCACCTCTTGTTATGTGCTGGGACAGAATAAATGAGACTGGTCAGTGCAGAAGACATGGAGAGATGGCAATAGCTAGTGACATCTCCCCTCAAGGTAATGGGATGCTACCACCATACTGATATTTGCTGTGCTGAGCCTTAGCATAGCAGCACTGAACAACAGCAGTGCTTCAGGAAAGCTGCAATGGGACTGAGGAGAGCAGAAGCTCTCTATCCCCTTGATGGACAAAAAAAGGAACATCAGTGTTGTGATTTGTCCAACCTACCCTAAGATATGCTGATCTGTTCAATCCCAACAGCTCATTGGAGGCTTCTAAATGGGTTTGGAGCAAGCTCTGGACATCTCAGTTTCAGACACCAAGTCATTGAGAACCATCAACCTCAGGCACCCAAATGCTCTCTGCAATCCATGGGAAGTGAAGTGTCTACAGTGATTTTGCATTAGTACTGTAGGACCATGTTTTTAGGATATGAGACTTTAAGTAGGATATGAGACCTTAAGAATATGACCTTAAGTTGGGCCAGGGGAGGGTCAGCTTGGATATTAGGAAACATTTCTTCCCTGAAGGAGTAACGGTGCATTGGCACAGGCTGCCCAGGAATGTGGTGGAGTCACCATCCCTGGAGGTGCTCAAGAACCATGAGGATGTAGCAATGAGGAACATGGCCAGTGGGCATGATGAGGATGAGTTGGGGTTGGACTTTGGGATCTTAGCGGCCTTTTCCAACCTTAATAATTATAGGTTTATATGATTCTAAAGACTAGTTGTTGTTTGACAAATTCCCAAACGAGGAGATAACAGGCTCTGCAGGGTGCATGCTGTGGTGTCACCATGGATGACATGACATGGAGCGCCATGGACAGCACTCACCATTGCTAATGATGCTGACTATTTGAAACAAAGAAAGCCTGTCATCCTACCATCAAGAAAACTCCTGTCCCAGCAAATTACACAGCTGAAAAAGATGTGTTTCTGCACAAGTGACCACGTGCGGAGTGTGACTATTCTTCAGCACATCAATTTGTCACAAGTGTCTGCTCAGGAGTACAGAGGGTCCTCAGTAAAGTCCATGCACCAATGCTTATGTTGTGATCTAGGTGAGGTAGAATATATGTCTGCACGTGTGGAAGGTGCCTTTTCCTTACTGTGAGTTCGGGTGGTAGATGGTTATTTGGTGAGCTCTTTTAACAACATTTTGCTTCTGTTTCCTGCAGCAAAATATATAAACTGGAAGATAAATGTAATTCACACGTGGAAAACAACAATCAGCATGTACACACTTCAGGACAAGCCTTGGGAAATAAAGAGCTTCATCTGCAGAGTTGGAGGCAGAACTCTCCTTAGAAAGACATTTCTTGCTGTTCCTATGTTCCGTGGGTGTTCAGGCAGCAGACTCCACACCCTTCTCTCCTTATGGCAAACGTGCATCTTTCAGCAACATTGGCTTCGAGTTTTAAATATACCAGTTGGATATGCCATCTGAAGTTATCGCACATTTGAGTATATTAGTATTTTTAGTTACTCATTCACATGTTTGGCATCCAAAGTTATGCTGGGGTCTGCTGAAAGCATTATCTCAGGAGTGCATGGTGCAGAGTCCAGCCCTGGTGGGGTGTTGCATCACCTAAGCTCTCAGCCAGGCTCCTGCTACAGCCAGCAGAGACAAGCACAGGCAGAGAAGAATGGAAGACTTGTTCAGGTCCTTGGTCAATCCTTTAGGAGAATCGCTGTTATTTCCTGGGTGCAAAGGGAGCAAGCACTGATCTGACCAACTGGGATGGGAGAAGAGGGAGAGGGGCAGAGATATTGGTGGGATGTGAGAGAACAAGTGGGACAATTTAGACTGGTCATCAGTAGTTTGGTCCTAAATGTTCACTCACAGTCTTCCTCTGAGTTGGCAAGAGAGATCTTTTGAAGTTGCAAATGATGTACTAATTTATTCTCTCCTTAATACCTCACATCATGATTCTTCTTTGTCTTCACCCAGCAACTGGGACAGGGCACATTTAGAGCTCACTTTTATAAGGCTTTGATTTGCCATCTTTGAATGTCCACCCCAAGGAAGAGTTTATAACAGCGAGTGAAGCATGTTACCATCCAGATCCAGTCCTGAGAGACATGGCTCTGGGTCCTGATCTTGGCTTGACCAAAGGTTTCCTTTACAACCTCAACTTTGAACCCACCTGTGAAATTACCCAATTCTGTAGCTTGGTTTGCTGCCTCCATGGTTTCTACCCAATCCCCCATGACACCAGGCCCATGAGATGCAGATGTTGGCCAAGCAGCCCATGGAGGGTACTCACTTCCCATGCACCACCTTCTCCCATGGAAAACTGAAACTGAAATTCATTCAGACCTTGAGAGAATCTCAGATGAAAGAGAAATACAGAAACTAGCCCAGAGGCCTGGGACATTTGTTTTTGAACTGGGTTCCACTTGTGTTTGTATTTTTTAGCAGTGCTCCAAGACCTGGGTGTGGAGATGGTGTTCCAAGCAGCAGACATTGTTCAAAACAAATCTTTGAGGGCTCTGCCTTTAAAGATGGGCCCTCCAGGTCTTTATTCCCCTTGGAGTGGGAGAGGTGACTTGGATTAAGTCTCCTGGCACCAGTCATGTACGTACCTGTATGTTTATAATCATAGATTTAGACCAAAACACAGAATTATATCATTCTCTATGTACTTACATTGCAGAGCTGTGGTTATTACCCTGTCTTGACTTTACACACTAGGCAAATGGAAAAGAAAACTCAGGAAAAGAGTTATTTGGGGTTTTTAAGCTTCTTTTATTTCTTTCTCTCCAAATACTGAGAGAAGTGCTCATGACTTCATCAGCACTGAGGTGTTCCTTCAAGGAATAGGGGTGAATATGCTTCCAGAAGGCCCATGTGGGTTCTGGAAGTGTTTTCAGTGAGCCAAGAACAAGCATGTCTGCTCTGCTTGCATCTACCACCCTTTGGTGCTGGGCTCATCACATTTCCTACACTTCTTCCTGGCACTGCTGTGCTTCCACTGATTTCAGGGCACTTATATGTATCGGTGCATGATAAGACAGCACCCAAGAGTTCCACCATTTTATGGGGAGCAAAAATCACAGATAGTAATGGAAGAGCCATCTGCTACCCTGTTTATACCCCAAGAATGAGCAGAAAACACATTTTAGATAACCTTGTTGTAGAGTCATAGAATGGCTCAAGTTGGAAGGGACCTTAAAGATCACCTAGTTCCAACTTGCTGCCGTGGGCAGGGATGCCAACCACAGGATCATGCTGCCCAGGATCCCATCCAATCTGGCTGCCCAGGGAGGTGGTGGAGTCACTGACCCTGGAGGTGTTCAAGGAACATATTTTGGCTTGTGTCTAAATTAACTGTTTTCTTTGACTTCATGCACAGGACTTGGGGCTGCTGCATGAAGTGCGATGGGAATATAATGGAGCTGCCTGTCTTGATTCAGTACCGGTGAGAACAGGCAGGGCCTTCATGACCTCATAGGTGTTTTCCATCTCTCATTTCTCTGACTCCATGATGGAATGAGACAGGAGGCATTAAAAAGACATCTGAGGGGAAAAAGCTTTCCCATTACATCAATAAAAAATACTAGCCCCAGCGGGAGGAGGCTGTCAAAGACGCCCAGCCTGAAAGCCTTAATAAAACCTCTCTTCTGAGCAGCTGATACTCCTCTCCCTACAGCATGTAAAGTTGTAAGCACTGCCAAGGCTGTGACTGGAGCTGTTGGCTTTGAAAGCAGAAGCTGCTTTGCTGTGGGCTCTAAGAGTTTCTAGGGAACCTGAGCTTCTCGAACACGTCTCTTTCAAATGAAAAGTGATGAAATGAATCAGGGAGAAAGAAATTCATCTCTTTCTCCTCTTAACGAAAGGAACCAGCCTGCCCAGGACCAACCTGTTCATCAGCTGGAACCAACAAGTCAACCTGCTTCCACCTATTGTCCCTCTCACAGCACCTGCTCCTGCTGAACCCAAACACCACAACCAGCACCTGGCCCCAGTCATTATTGCCACATCACAGCAGAGCCCTCCACTTTCCCAAACACTGGACAAAGCAAACACTGCCCACAGAAAGCAGCTTCAATACCAGCCGTGGGAGGAGAGCGTGGGTACAACCTGTGTTCCAAGCTTGCACTTCAGATGCAACAAATACAGTTCACAGGGTCATTGAATAATTCAGGTGGGAAGGGACCTAAGGAGGTTTCTAGACCAATCCACAGCTCTGCTGTTGCATTCCACCATCTCTGCTGTTGGTTCTGCTCATGCTATATGGTCAGAAGTAATTGTGGCAAGGGCAGAGGAGCTGTTATATTTGCAGTTCCTAGCAGCTCCAAGCCTTGCATTTGGACAACAACTCTGTTAGGCTCCACCTCTTGTTTTCCAGGATGTGTCCTTTTCTCCTAAAGGGTTTCAAACTTTAACAAGTTCTCTTTTATCAACCCCGTGCACATATCAGTTGTAATTGCCGCCCTTGTGATCCTGGTTATCCTGTTTCTGTTGTTCTGAGAACAAAGAAGGAAGGAGCTGCTGTACAGCCTTGTCCTCCAGCTGCAGAAATCACCTCTCTTGGGATGATCTGGGTAAGAACACCTCCTCCACCTGAAACAACCTCCATGGGGCATTCCCTCCCCTGCCCAGCACTACTCCCACGGTACAGGGATGGGAATGGAATTAAGGAATGACAAATCTCTGCTGCTCCATGAGAGGGCAGTATCGGATGGAAGCGAACCACCGACAGACGCCGGGATGTCTGGGCAGGAGAAGGCAAGGGAGAGACGAGGAGAGGCCAGAGAATTTGGGAAGGGTATGTACCATGTCCCCAGGGCCTTGCTAAGGTTCTGAAGACCCCCAGGATTTAATAGAGGTGGGATCCTCTGTATGTGGTTTGAAGAACAGAGATCTCTTTGAAACGAAAAAAAGAAAAGAGGTTATTCTCTATTAATCTCTGCAAGGTGCTTTTGTACAGAGTGGGTTCTGAAGGTCTCTGCTTGGTGCTCTTTAGAAACCCTTCCTCTTGCTGAGCTGCCCAGGCTTTGTACTGCAGCAGCTTCATCAGAGGGGACCCTCCAGTCATTGTCCTTGAGCACAAAGGCTCGCTGAGGTTCCTGGCGCATCATCACACCTTCATAGGAGCCCTCAATATGGCACCTGCTGGGAACTGAAGGTGCAGAGTGAAATCTAGGCCATGTACCCTGGGAGTGCTCCGTTCCTGGAGTAACAGAAAATAGCATCCTAATTGATAATTTCTCTGCGTATGGAGCTCCAGGGAAGATCAGCTGGTTTCACCTACAAAGGTCTCATCCCTTTCCCTTACAAACATTTTCTGCCATAGAAATAGGCCACAATCAAGAAGTCTCTCCTGGGGGAGGTGACAGCCCAGGTAGCTGCTGCCCTCCTGCATAGCTGGAGCTCACCCTGGGTCAGTTTGTCTGCATTCTCCCTGTCCCACCCCATTCCCTGGTTTGTTTTGCCCAGTGAGAAGACTCTGACTTCACCGACACAGATCAGGTGCACCAAAACGATTTATAACGTGTATTCTGAGCAAGCTGTTGCACATATGGTCTACAATCACATGTATTCTCAGCAAACAATGACTAATCAGTATTCCTGGGAGGGGGGTAAGTAAATTAGGGTAGGTATGGGTAAATCAGGTTGGGTAAGGCTATACAAATTCCAAGGAAGGTAAATTAGTGCAGGTGAGGTTATACAACCTGTCTCATTGGTGTGTCCACTGTGGGATAGGGTCTGAAGTGGGGGGTGCTTGCAAGTGGGGAGCTCTGAAAGCTGGCCTCCATCATCCTGACTTTATATCCTTTAACACATGGTTTGCCAGAAGCAAGACCAGGGCCAGATGGTTACAAGGTATGCAGACTAATATAGAATCAGGAGTATGAAAAAGCACGACTTTGTAGAAAAGCAGGTAAACTTCTATTGGGTCCTTGAGACCTCATTTTCAGTTCCTCAAAAGCTGAGGGACTGTTTTTACTATAATCATCACGTGGTTTTTTTGCCAGTGGTGGCACTTTCTCTCTTCTCATACAGCTTTTGTCCACAGCTGGACATGAGGAGACCAACTGAAGAGACACTGTGACATCTGGGGTCTGCCTTCCTGCAGAAACCAGGTACACGAGAGGAAAGGAGGCTGTCTCCATTGAGCTCATCTTCATACTACATGCATGCAAGGGAAGAGGATTTGCCCCTTTGCAAGCAGTTGCTCTGATAAAGGGGATATACAAACTCTTCTGTGGGAGGAAAGGAACTTCCCCTCCTTGCCCCAGAGCAAAGGGCAAACCATGAGCACTCTCTCCTCAACCACACACAGCCACAAGAATGGTGTAAGGAGGGCTCTGTTCCTTCAAGCTGCTCCATGTGGTAACCACGATGGCCTCAGCTCCTGTAATCAGACCCACTCCTGAGTCCTGCTGAGGGTTCCTCATTCAGATGACTTCACATCAATTGCTGCCTCCAGCTCAGTGCCTTAAAGAAGTGAAATTCCTGCCACCTCACCTCATATAAAGTGCACTGAGTCCCAGAGGGAGGTGGAGCAGGAGGGGTAGATAGCATCAACGTGCCTACAGATGGAGTGCTCCCATGTAGTCATCAGGCAGGCTCACCATGAGGATAACTTTGGATCCGTGTCCCATTGAATGTGCAGCGTGTGTGGTTACATAACTTATTTGCCTCTCTTTTTAGGAGGCCCCAAAGGCAGTGGTGCTAATGGAAAAACAGAGCGAGCGGGAGGGCAGGGAGGGGCAGACAGATGGTCATTTCTCCAGCAGTGAGGCTTTTATTTGTCAAACTGTTGTGAGGTCATTCTAGGAAAAGTAATATCAACAAAACAATATCAGGTTGCTTTGATGCTACCTAGTGTGTTTTCATTGGGCTCCTAGCATTTATATTTTTTCTTCCTATTTTTTTTCCTCTCTTCAGCTATTATACACACTCTGCTTTACAAGTTCATTTGACCTTCAGGCCTTTGGCATGTGTTTAACGTAGGATAGTACCTCTGCATTCTGCCCCCCCATGGCCCCCTGAGCTGCAGCAGGGATTGCATCTGCCAGCGGTGTGCTGGAGCCAAGAACCTGATTCTCATGCCAAGGCGCTCACACAGAAGCATACCCTGGATTTTGTGAGGTTATGCTGAATCAGTTGCCCAACAATGCTGGAAGGATCCCAAGGCTATTAAGGTCCTGTATCATGGGCCTTTGAAACTGCAGACATCAGTTGTTTCAAATGAGCTCTGCTGGGGGCAGATTTGCAAAGAGAGTTATTCTTTATGTAACTTTGAAGCCCTTCCCAGGGACATCTTCCATGTGGGGAGCTTTGGCTGCCAGAAAACCCCAGAACGTTTTCAAGTCTTTGTAAGATGGTTGCTTGGTGTGGGTGGTGACGCATCATGGTGGATGACTGTGCAGTTCAAACTTCCAGTGGCTAGAATTGAAAACCAAAGCTAGGAAACACAGGAAACAAATGAACAGTGATTGACCACTGCTAGGAATTCCTACCTTTTACCTGCACACCAAACAAGTGACTGATCTTCCAGTATGAAGACACACAGACCTCCACAGCTGATCCCATCCCTTCTGTCTTAACAAGGCCATATTGGAGAAATGCCTCCTAACGTTGGCTCGGCGTTAAGTAAAGGATTCCCATCATGTTGCCCACAGCATCCTCGGCTGTTACTCATAACCACAGGATTATGAACACACACCAAATTTGCCACCGCTAAAACCCAAATTGACAGGGAAAGCCAAATGCTGCTTGCCCAGCACTTTAACCCTTGGGCTGAGAAGGCTGAGATTCTTGCATCAGTGATGGAAACTGGCCACACCTCTGGTGGAGGCTCCTCACAGGTTAATCGTTGTAGCCATGACCACAGAAACAACAGCAGTGCAGTGGAATCATACAACCTAGAGCAGAGTACAACGTCTTTTCAGTGCATGAAGTTGGACAAGTTGGAGCTTTAAGCCATTGCTGAGCCACCCATGCCATTTGTCACACAGCCTATGAAACACCAGTTTCAGACACAGTGATGTATGGGGTTGTAAACATCTTTGCTGAGCTCAGATTCCTTAAAGCTGTTGATTTCTTGTGGCTGTACTTTATCTTGGAATTCAAGCTCCGGTTTGCCATTCTCTCAAGAAATACTTTTGCCAGAGATCTGGGCTCCAGAGGCTGACTTACTGTCTCTCATTCAATTGGTTCAGATGCATTTCATTTGCTGTCATGACTCACTCCTCGTGGCTGTATTCGTTTCTCATAAAGCTGGGTGACTTAATCATACCTTCTCACTGAACTAATGCTACTGCGCCTTACCTCCTGGCTACAGCAGCCAGCATACCTGGGTAATCATGCTGCTTCCAGCAGCTTCCTGGCTGATGGGCACAATTATCAGACTGCTGCAAGATGCTGAGCTGGGCCGCTTGGTGCTACTGTAGTAACACGTGTACCCGGTGCTCCACATGCCTCTGCTCCCTGGAGGTGTCCCTGCTTGCTCATCAGGGGAGTTATCCCTATCTAACAGATGGGCAGCAGGCCTGGAGATCCCAAACTCAGCTCCCTGAAGAGCTATTCTTGCAGACTAGGTTCGCTCATCCCTATGGCTCATGAACGTTTTAGTTGGCAGCTCAGAGAGAGGTACCTCAAAGGAGCCAACTTCAGCCTGGAGTACGGCCAACCCAGCCCAGACAGCAGCCCCCAAGTGCATACACACCTGGTAGGATGTGCCAGGGTTCACCCTGATCCAGCCTCTCCTCTTCAGCTTCTTCACCCTCCATTACTGCAGCAGGAAGGGAGCTTGGGACAGAACTCTGCTGGCTCTGTTTTTGCTCAGAAGAGGAAAGAAATTCCCCTTTATGGGACTGTGGTCTCCAAATAGGGTCAGAAACTCTGGGCTAGAAAACCTGAGGCTGCTAACAGTGCATTATCAAATGATAATGACAACAGTGTCTTGTCTATAGCATGTCAGTCTCCTTTGAGCACAATGGGATGCTTTAGAGCAGTGGTGTTTAGTGGAGCCACTGCCATCCCTCCCTCCACCGGCTCTACCAGTTTCAAAACCATTCTTCATCATTCACTGTTATGTTTATGCATATCTCTCCTTTTATCCCACAGCCTGTTTATGTTTTTGATGTACATTCTGTTACAACAAAAACCACAGAGCAAACGTTCTTAAGTTATAAATACTGCTGGAAAATAATGGCATTGTGCAGACAAAAGGAGTTGTTCTGGTAATAAATTATTGCTTACTATGCATTGAGAATCTGTGGTGACTTGCTGATGAGTGCACTGTAAGCCTAGAGAGAGCTGCTGGACCATGGGAGGGTTCTTCTTATGTGTCCCTCCAGCTCTAATGAGCTTCTGGACAAAGGAGAACATGAGAGGAAGGGAGTGAGAAAGCCATTTTCCCTATAGATTTTCTCACAGTGGCAGAGAAAGCATTTTTCTGCATTGAAAACTACTGTTTATTCACCCACCCATCTGCCAGTTGGGTACGTTTAGGATTGTCAGCTTCTCTTCCCCACCTCACTTGCACACAAACACCCACACTCATATCCAGGGCTCTTTATTCTCAGCTGTCCAAAATGAAGGGAGTTAAACTCAGCTGTACTCACATAAAGAGCATAACTTCCTCTCATTTAGCAGTTAGGTTCGTTAATAAATGGAAAATCAAAGGGGATGAAGTTAATGGAGCCTAAAGGAGGCAAAACTTGGCTACATGGTATATTCTGTGCTCTGTGTGGAGGAGGAAGGATGCTCACCTCCCTGCGCTGTCAGATGGTGATGTTCATGATCATATGCCATACATAACATATTGTATCTCCATTAACGTGTCTGCCCAGCTGCCCCAAATAATTTGATTTTCTTATTCCTCCTCATAAACATTCCTTCTTTTCGGGAGATGCACTGCATTACATTTATTCCACTTGTGTGGCTTTTCATTGCCTTTACCACATTCTGCCAAGATTTCTAAATTCTCTGTGCACAGCAACTCATTACAATTTCTGCTTCATTGTCCTTCGAGTTTCTTTTAGTTCAACTATCAGACATGATTTCTCTGTTGAAAAGTGACTTCTCTTCAGTACTTCTTGATAGTGAAGGTATCCATTCCAGGCTCTCCCTAGAATGCAGTTAATCCAACCCTGAAGTCTTTCTTTCTGGCACCCATCTGCATTCAGTCCATTTTCCAACCACAGATATCAGCTCTAGAGGCTGTATGGTAGCAATAGAGGCAACATCTCTCCTAAATTCCTGTCCATCTAGGCATTTTAAGATGCTGGAGGTCCTCTCCCAGACCCCAGACAGTCTGCTCACCCTCTACACAGTGTTGACTGTGCACCTCAGAGAGCAATTCATCTGGTAAATGTAAGAGTTTGCTTCAGAAACTACCAAACTACTCTTCAGAGTTCACCAACAGCATCAGTGGAAGAGTAGCCAATTCCATTTTTCTGTACAGGTCTCATCTTTGCTGAGCATGGAGCGAAAATGTCCCCACTATGTTGTCCCAATGATAGTGAGCAGTCCTTTCCTCCTGAAGTCCACCTGCATTGAAAATGGGTTGAATTAATTCCTATTATACAGCAGGAGGAATTTAAGATCAGCATCTTTTGTAAGGTACATGAAATGCCCAGTGCCCAAGAGATTCAGGATCAGGAGGATCTCTTTAGTAATTAGAACAAAAATTACAGCCAGACACTCAGACATCTTTTCTGGCTACAAACAAACAAGCAAGAAGAGCAATGTGTGTTGTAAGTTGGTTTGTTTTGGGGCTTTTGTTGGTTTGTTCTTTCAAATATGTCATGTTTTCTTGGTTCTCTGGCTCTGAAGATGCTTTTAAAACCCGAAAACTGTACTGTCTTGAGCTTCCCTTGGTGATTTTCGAAACTGTAGGTCATGTAATGGATAGTTACTGCAATTTCTCCCTTCTTCTTTGGTTATACAGCACTTCAATTGCAGACTTCTCCAGGCCACTGACTGTTTCTGAAAGAGGCAGCCTTTCTCTTGTCTGAGAATTTGTGGCATTTCATGCTTTTAACGAACTCTTACAGAACCCCTTAATTTCACTCTCATATTTTTCTGAACCTGTGTATTCTTCCCCATCACTTACCCCCAGCTTTGAGGGAGCATTTGCCAGGTGACTGACGCATTCTTTAGGGTGCCCATGAGTTCTCTATAGGGCCAAGTCATAGTGGCAAACAAAAAGGAGGAAAAAAATGCAGTATCCCCCTGTTACTGGATCCTAGCCAGCTGTGCATTTCCTTTATCCATCCACAGGCTTCATTTATGCATTCTTGATAACACTTTTTGTTTTATTAATGTGTAATTGCATGCAATTTTATAAAATGATCATAATTTACAACCAGTTACATGAGACCTCCAAGTGTAAGTCATTCCTTCGGAGTTTAAAGCCTGTGCTTTAGAGCAAGTGCCATGCTGTATTTGTGTGGAAAAGGATGTCTCATACACAGAGATTGCTGGTAGTAGTACTTAAAAATATTCATGTCGATATTGATTTGTTTGATACTGCTAAGAACGGTCATCAGGATTGATGTGTTGGATATAACTGTTTAACTCTGGGATGGGGAAAATTGTTCTCATACCCATAATGTGAGATGTGCTGTTATGAATTGCCCATAGTTCTTCAGTGTTAATCATGAAATCATCAGGACTTGGGTTAATGGCTTTATCTTTCAAGAACAAATTGCAATACACATGCAAATGTAACAGCAAAGAGGCCAAAGCCTTTAGTTCAGGAAATCACATATAAAGATCAGGTTGGCTGTTCAAATAGAATGAGGACAGATAATGCCTGAAGCTAATGCTACGTTACATAGCACATCAATAAATTGAATGCTAATGTATCTGAAGGACAGTACAGTGGAGAAGGGTATAAACTATGAATATACAAGCAGCTCCTCCTCTCTTTTGTAGAACCATGAGTGAAGAGCACCACCAAGATCAGAGTAAAGCTTGTTTCCACACAGAGACCTGGTTATGTTGTTTTGGAGAAAATAAAGTGTAAAGCTTTCAGTGGATCTGATGAAAACACTTTTGAGTGGCCACAAATGAACGTCTCTTTGCACTTGTGATGTTACCAGGGCTCCATGCTCATGCATAGAGCTGGATGTTCCCCTGCAAGGAAGATTAACCTTCAGGGTGTGCAGGAGTGGCAGGAAGACTGTATGTGAGGAAATGTGCATTGATGCTTTAGGAGGTTTGGTCCAAGGAATTCTATAGTCTCCTTTATGTGTCTTGAAATAGGCTAAATGATCAGATGAGCTAAAATTAGAGCTTATCCTCCTTCCCTGATGAAGTGAAGTTTTCTTTGATTTAACAGACGAGGTTCACATGTATCCTGGTGCTCACTGCATTCCCAGCTGCTGTGATATTTCCAAGCATGATAGAAAACAGAAGTAGCAGTAATTACATTAAAAAGCTGGACTTCAAACTGAATGTAGTAGACTAGAATGCCTAGTCAAGATGTGTGGGATCATGCAGTGCTCAGGGGATGGTGATGTCCATAGACATACCTTAGGCCAACTCTTGGTGTTTGTTGTGGGTCTTCCTTTGTTTGAATGGCTCACCATTATTCACAGCCCTGAAAGGACAGGAGCATTTATCATTCCCACATACTGTCTCATTGTATCAGCGTTGTCTACAGGTGAAGAGCATTTAAAGCCAACAATCCTCCTGTCTCGTCCACCTATTTGATGGGAACAAGAACTAAGACTTTGAATTATTTTCCTCCTAATATATTGCGTCAAGCAAGCAGTCAGCCTTCAAGGATCCACCAAAGAAATTCTGAATCTGGGATCCATCGTGTGCATGTTGTCAGGCAGTATATGTGGAATATCAGTTATTAGTGCCTCCTGATGCAAAATACCCCACGCTGAATGAAGTAATTCATGTATATTTCCTCTTTGTACATCTAACTTTCCTTCATGGGGGAAAAAAAAAAAGCAATCTTGACTTACAGGCATCGAAGTGTAATGATAAAAAGAAATTCCTCAATGGAGAGGAAGAAAGTCACTCTCACAAATGAACATTTTTTTCCTTCCTTTTTATCTCCACACTTATTACTCAAAGCTGAGAGACTCTCTTTGAATTGTCCAACATGTTTCAAGGAGTTCTTCTCGCTCCCATCTGGGGAAATGACTTATTCATCATGTTGGGCCTCATCATAAATTAGATTCTTCCTCCCAGTTAACTGACTTGATGGACAAAACGTGCAGAGCTATTCCAGCCGTGTGAGCATTTTCAGCAGCAGCACTTCAGACTCTTATTTTGTCAGATTTCTCATCCGTTAGTTTATTAACATCAGTCGAGTGATTCTTTTTACAGTCCCAGAGAATGTTCTCACTAAAGAATCTTCTCTATGTGTGAATACCAAAGCATTACTGCTGCAATGTATTTGTCAGTAGCTGCTTTATATTATGTATGAGACAGGAAGACATTTTGCTATGGAAGTACATTATCTCAAAGGAACTTATGCAACACTTGCTTTATGATACGAGCCGTGCTATTTTGGAGACCCTGTTTTGCACCACCCCATCAGATGATATCATCAGGAAAATTCTGGGTAGCAACACCCAGGGTTTAAATAAGATTAACATGCATGACTGGAAGGCCTATTTTTGGTTGCCTAACCTGAGATTTTTTTTATTTTTTTTTTTTTCAGATAAAAGAAGAAAAAGAAAGAGAAAAACCATTTTTCCCATGGGCAGATGAATTGCACTTCTCAGAATGAAGGCATCTCAAGCTCCGCATGACGGAAGACTTTGGACATAGACGTGGGTGGCTGGAGCAAAGTGTTATCTCCAGGGGCAGCAGCTGAGGAATTTGCTTCCTCCATTACACAGTGGTGCAGACAAGAAATTCAGACAGGAATGTGCTGGCTTTTAGGACAATCACAAGCCTATTTGTTCACTCAGGTTTTTTGCACTAGGTGTGGTTTGGGTGCACTGACTGAACTAATGATGTGTCGTTGTTCAGTGGGCATGAGAACTTTAGTTTAAATGTTTTAGAAGACTAATAGCGAAACTTCTGGACAGTTTATAGGCTGGCTGTACAGTTCTAGGTAGAATATAGTTTTAATATGGTTGAAACTACCAGGAGGTCCCTTCTGGCCTAAAACATCCTGGAGATTTGCAAGCCAATGCATTGTTTGCACAGTTGAAAGTTCACTCACCATATTTGTAATGTTCCATTATCACGTAGAGAGCTCTACGTGAGACATATTATGGTTCACTGGCTGTGGGTTGTAGTTATCCAACTCCCATGTTTGATATTCCGTGTTAGAGGGACTTAAGTCAGATCATTCAGGCCAGTCTTCTAAGTGGTGAGAGCTCCTTGTCTGGTCTGCACATCACACTCCTTCTTTATCCTTGGCACTGGGTCATTGCTAGACTGAAGGGATAACGTTGTGCCTGGAGCTGTATGGCAAGGAAGAACCCATTTAGGAATGGGACGATAAACAAGAGTTTTGTTTTGGGAAAATAAGAAGCCCCAAAACAATCAGTGGTTGTTTATATATATATATATTTACTATAATTGAGATTTCTGGAAATATTTTCTGGACACACACAAGTTCTTTCCAGGATAGGCTTGTGGTTAGGATGTTCACTAGGCATGTGGGAGATCAAATTCCAGTTCCTGCTTTAAATGAGGCTCAGCTGTTGCTTGAACCTGATGTGTCTTGGATTTTGCAAATGCCCTAAGCACTGGGTTATTCTGGAGTGATTAATTCCTTCCACACCCTAACAAAGACACTATCCTGGATCTCAGAAATTCTTTTTGACAACAAAATGTTTTTCAGCAGTAACAGTTTCTTCTCTGAAGAATCCCATTTGCTTCTAATCAACAGCCAAAAAAACACTAGACCGGCCAAGGAAATACTATTACCTTTGATGGAGAGGGCAAACAGATGTGGACAGAGCAGAGGTGGAAATTGGGCTCCAGATGCTCCACCAGTTGCTCAAACACAAGGTAACCATTCCTGCAGAATACTGGTGGACTTCAAAGAATGATGGTGATTCAGATCATTCATGAGATTCTTAGACACCCTCCTGTCTGATGATATGCAATGAGTGCTTTGGCTTTGGTAGAAGTCTTGTGTTTTCCTTCCTGTGTTGGTTCCTCAACTAGCAGAGCATTGCCTGTAACTCAGCTGGTCTGTTGTGGCTGCAGGCTGTTGGGTACAGTTATCTGTGAGTTCTGGGGCTGATAAGATAACAGTAATAAAAAGATACAGATTAGGAACATGCATTGTTCCTGCCCCTTTCTTGCTCCATAGGTGCTTTTCTTGCAGTGCTTCTGTGCAGGGAATTGCGGTGGAATGTAACATCTCTTTCCCCCCTTTAGAGCAGGGATGTGTTGGTTGTTGGGCTCCTGCTGCTGGGCAGCAAGAGGCCAGACAAGCTTAGTTACAGCAGGCTCCAAAGACAGTGTTCCTTGGCACAGACTTGGCCTTCGACCTGATGTGTCTCCTCTTTTCATTGCACAGAGCTTTCCCTGCCCTTGCCAGGCTGTCAGACACTGCCAGAAAGCACCGTCCCTATGGCTGCCAAACAATTCTTACTGGTACTGAGAGACGGATCATGAACTGATTTGGCACCAACAAGTTACCCAAACATCCTCTTTGTCTGAAGTCCCAGAGATCCTGGCAGGGTGCATGGAGGTGTCTCCCCCAAGGCAGCCGCTGTGTGATGCTGATTAATTCATTTGGGCAGGTGCCACAGGCAAGTGAGAGATCCCGTGCTGCTGGTCACTGTGTCACCCTCTCCAGCCAGCCCATCTAGCAGGAGAGAGGAACATGCAGCAATCTTCAGCTGGCAATCAGCTGCTAGCTGTCAGAATCACAGAACCATAGAATATCCAGAGTTGGAAGGGACCCATGTGGATCACTGAGTCCAACCCCTGGCTCCACAAAGCACCACACAAACCCAAACTCTATGTCTGAGAGCAATGTCCAGTAAAGGGCCAAGTCCTTCTGTGGTGTGAGTAGCACTGTGAGCTAGAGGAACACACACTGGTGTCACTGAGAACTGTTTTTCTTGCTGCAGGGCATGGCAGGCTGCCCTGTGCATTGGGAGAAGAGCAGCTCAAGCAACCAGTTCTCCTTACAGATGAAGACTTGTATTTGCACATGAGTCCTGTCCACAGACAGAAGGAGCTGCCCAGGTAATGGAAGGAAATTGCAATGTATGACATGAATACACAAAGTTCTGTTTTCTCTGTTGGGGTTAAAACCCAGAGTTCATGCACCAGAGTACGTCTGGACAACCTATATTCCAAAAGACCACAACAATTAAGGGACTATAAGAACTAAGGGACAAAATTCTCAAGGATCTGCTAATCTTTTCTAAGTAATTCTGGAAAACTGGGAGGGGGAATGACGTTGTTTGGAACAAGCTGTGGTGCTCCTTCACTGAAAGTGCCCAAAACCATGGATGGGGTAACCTGGGCAACCAGATCTGGTGGGGGGCAACCAGCCCATGACAGGGTTTGTGGATGGATGATCTTTAAGGTCCAACCTAAGCGATTCTGTGACCTCATGGCTGCATGATCAGCAGGAGATGAAGAGCTCCAGCGCACCAGAGACCCTAGATTAGGTCACTGTGGAGTCCCATTTCTACAGGCGTTAAAACAGAAAATAAAAACATCATTAAAAATAAGGAAACAGTGGACTTCCAGAGGTTGTACTGTGAAAGAGAAAGTGGAATAGACAGCACATCTATGCCAGACTGAAGTCCAACATGTTGAAATAAATGAGTTAATTGGTGTTATGGATGCCGTCAGAGAGGTGAGATGCCGCCAGGCATTAGGGTTAGGGTTAGGGTTAGGGTTTGGGTTAGGGTTAGGGTTAGGGTTAGGGTTAGGGTTAGGGTTAGGGTTAGGGTTAGGGTTAGGGTTAGGGTTAGGGTTAGGGTTAGGGTTAGGGTCAGAGATGCCGCCATGAGGAAATTGCTGTTATCCCAGCACCAGAGGAAGCCCATGAGCTCACTTCACTTATTCCTTCAAAACACACTTTAAATGGAAAATCTTTCAGTTAGACAAAAACATTTATTGTAAAATGTCAGGTTTGACTCATTTACCTCAATATGGAATGTTTAAGTGATTTTTTTTCCCAAAAAATGTGTATTTTTATTGAATAAAAGGAACTTTTGACTTCACTACAGCAGAATTTTTATATTAAAACAGACTTTCAAGTTGCAGATTTTGTTGCATTCCATATGTTCTCCAGATTTCACTTTCAGTTATACACAAAGAACACAAAATATTCAACTTTTCCCACAATAATTCTCATCGTTCACCTAAAATTTATTTGATCCAGTTCACTAAACAACACTGAGTGGAGTCTCAGAGCCAAAAAGGCCAAAATGCACATCAAAGGGAGTAGGGAAGGCCAATCATTAACCATGTAAGACTACAAAGGCTAAATGGCATTCATAGGAAGAACCTCTATAAACCAGTTTTTGTTCCCACGGAAAGAAGTTGGTGTGGGATACAGAAAGGACCACTCCAGACATCCTCCTGTAATGAAATCTCCCCCTCTTGAGAACAAGGATGATCTGTGGTTTCTTTGCATTTAACTCATTTTTCTGTCTCTGTGAGAAATAGTAGACTTGTTTCCTCTGATCCCAGAAGAATCCCAAGGGATGATTTTGAAGGCAGAGATAGGCGGCTGAAGTCATCTAGAACATCAGCAAACCTTCTTCATCACTCCAGAGGAAAAAAACAGCATTGACCAGGCAAGCTGCCCTTGGGAAGGCTACATTCATGTTTACTGTGATGTTCACTGTGACCAAGGCAGCTTGCAGTGGGTCTAAATGTGACCGCATCAGCTTGCTCAGTCCACTGTAGATGCAGACCCTTGAGACATGTCATTCCTTATTAGCTTTTAGTATCTATAGGTCAGAGGAGACAAATCATCCTATCCACAGAGCAAACAGCAAACAGGCTAGGTACACTCCCTCAGGCTTGTATTGCTGGTGTGAAGGACCCTGCTGGCACTTACAACACACCCCAGTCTCTGTTCACACCAAACAGGGGACCTGGGGCTGCGGCCTGGAGCTCACTGCTACAACCAATTAATATCAAGGGTGGTTTCTGCAACCCAACTATTCTGCTCCTGCCAGGTTGGTTCCATTCAGGAGTCAGCAGGCTGAGCTCATGGCCTATGCTGAGTTCAAGTAGAAACAATACATGTTGAGGCATTTTGTCTGCATATGGTCATAGAACCATGGAAGGTTGGAAAAGACCACTAAGATCATCGAGTCCAACCATCAAACCATCCCCACCATGCCCTCTGTTCCCACCGAGGAACTCCCCTTCACATTCTTTTGCATACTGGCCATTGCTGAAATATTTTGTTCCAGCTTCAGTGACAAGACATTGCTTTTTTGTAATCTCTGAATACTCCTGAAGTCTGAATTGTGTTGGTTTTGAATTGATACCCCCAGATACCCCAAGCCCACACCAACATAATGGAACCCAACATGTAGACCAGTCAGGCTGGACACACTGCTCATCCTTGGGAAAGACACCAGTCAAAGGCCAACTGTAGCAAAGAATTTCCTCTTGGCCACAAGAGAGGAATGGAGTGACCCTTCATCCCACATGGATCTGGGTACAGGAAGGAGAGCTTCCCTTTGTGGTAAGAGGATTAACGCACACAGCAGCCACTCATGGAGGGAGAAACACTGACAGCTGAGCAGGATATTTGAGGGATTAGATCTTGTCTCAAACTATTCAAAATCTTTCATCAAAGTACTTTTTTTCTCTCTCTATAGACTTGAATATTTTTGGATGATGAATGTCTCATTCTTGTATCTTTGGCCCAAATTTGTTAAGTTCTTGCTTTGTGTCCTGGAAATTTAGGGGGAAAAACCCCAAAACCACAACATTCTATTCTTCCCCATTCCATAGTCTCAAACACTCATCCTGCAAGTCAACCACCTGCCTTTGTGACCATCCCACCCTGTGTCCTGCTTTGCCCTGTTCCTCTCTCAAACCGAGGTCTACACATCCCTCCATCCCAACCTCTGAAGGGGTTTGGGACACACAATGGGCCTATCCTTAGCACTAGGCTAAGCCATGGGGACTTGGTATTGCTCAGCCTCTTGGTTAATGTTTTCTGAAGGATTGGTCTCTCCACCTGTTGTGTACTGAATATGTCATCTTAGCTGTGGTCTCATCTAATTGCTCTTTTGTTTGTCTTCTCTTAGTCTTTCTAAGCTGTTGGCTGATTTATATTCCACGCACTTAATGCTTACAAGAAAGACCAGCTCTTGCCAACCCTGCAGTTATTTCCTCTCACGTGCTTTGTAGTAAACAATTTCAATGAAGAAAAATACCTTTCACAAACTGAATAGTGTAGCTGCTATCCCATACCATATAGGCCAGAAACTGTTGAAGCAATTGCAAAGCTATGAGGTTGTTTGGAAGACTCCTGACATCATTCCCTCTTTGCCAGACAGTGCTGGGCACTGGAACTCACTGGTCATTCTCCACTTGAGTGAGGGGAAAAAAAATCCCTTGTTTAATTGAACATTTAATTGCAAACACTTTGCCCACCAGTGGAATTAAGCTTCTTAATTCCTAATTAAGGTGATGGCATTGCAGAAAATGTAAAATAACTATGAGGAATGCTTCAAGTTCAGAGTTACAAGGCTAATTTAAACATGCGATGTATATACTCACTAAGTGGACTGACAGTCTAAAAAGTGACTTGATAACTGACTATAATTAGACTGAGGAAAAGCAAGTCTATGATGACAGCAGACAGATAAAAACCAGCAGCTGCTGGGAGCTGAGGCACAGTCAATGAATCACTGAAGTAGATTCAGAGCATGGTGGGTTCTTCATCACTTGGAGATTCTTAAGTACAAGACTGAGCAACTTTCTGCATCATCGTGAGGGCTGTGAACTCAAATCAGCTGCTGACATTCCAGGTGCTTTATATCTTTATAGTAGGAGAGAGAAGACCATTCTTCAGTGTCTTCTGAACTCATAGCTAATGAATCACCAGAGTTGAATTATGGCAAGAAAATTATCTTCCACTCCAAATCTCCAAACCAAAATGTGCTGTCATTTCTTGAGGTCTGAACTCTCAGCTTGGCCAAGCAGCTTGTGCTGGAAGATCACAGGCAAAAGGAGACCCTGGAAGCCACGAGGATGCTGATACCACAGCTCTGTGTCTCACAGAGAATTGGGCTGCCTCACAAGAATAAGATACTTCTGCTTTATTGCCACCATACAGAACATAAAACTCTCAGATTTGGCTTCTTGGATGCTTGGATCACAAAGCTTAATGTGAAGCTCTAAAACTTGTTCAGTTTTTGGCTATTTTGGGGCTATTTGGGAAATCCTCTATTAATATTCCAGCAGGTCAGCTCCTAACCACGCAAAAGGAGTGACAGATCCAGGTTCCTGCTGAGTATTTCTCCTTGTTTCCTCTTCCATTGAAGCAGCCTTTCTCTTTCCAACCCTGAGAAGTCCTTTGGGAATGGCAGACAAGTTCCAACTACTTCTGTTATCGTCCTTTTCCTGTCACATAGGAGACACTTCTTACCCTTCTTTGCTCCCAGCTTGTCCCAGTCCCTGGGGATTCACTCTAACATGTTTCCCTTAGCAAACCAGAATCCTCATGTCCACTGAGAATGAAACTGTGGTCTTTCATTTTCTCTCCTAAGACAAACAACCTACTACACCTCCATGAGAAAGTTCCTCCAAATCCCACTGACATGACGGAGCATCTAATTGGCAGAGGTGTTTTCTCACATCTTTATGCATTTTAACTGCTGCTTTTAGCTGCAGACAGTCCTCAAATGGAGATGGTTCAACTTCAGTGAGTGTGGTTGCTTTCCATGTTGCTTTCCAGCTTTCCATGAGAAAATTGCTGAGAACATGATTACTGCAGCCCTCTGGTACCAAGGTTTAAGAACCTCCACACCCTCATATGTGCAATGTTCCATTACACAAAAGTGCATCTATATCAGCTTTATCACTAGGGGAGATTTAGAAACTGGAGGATGTGTTTACCTGAAAGCATAAAATTGTAATAATAGAACAAAGTTGCAGAACTATAAAGCAATAAAACACTGTTATGATTGCATTTCCTTAACGACTCTGGTATCTCAGCCAATCTGTGAGAGTAGCTGAAGTCTCTGCCACTTCTTTCTAGGTTGACAAGCCCTGGAGAGCTCCTTCAGACTGATGTTTCCTGCTGTTAGAATCATAGAATCATTAACATGGGAAAAGATCACTTAGACCATCAAGTCCAACCATCCACCCATTGACACTGAAACATACCCCTCAGTGCCACATCTTATTGAAAGGGTGGCTATGGCAATCAGTCAGAGCAGTCACACTGGACATTGTGTATCTCAGGAAGGAAAATCTTGCTGTCTTTCTTCTTCATGGCCCCACACTCCATACACTGGACACCCTGTGATGGGAGCAGGCAAACCTCGGGTTGTGCTTTGATGAAAGCATTATCAGCTTCAGACTTCTGTATTTTTATGCCCTGACTCTTCAGAGTGACTTCAGAAAGGATGCTTTGGTTGCTGTGTCATTTGAAAATCTGCAGTAATTTGCACCTTGAAGAAGAATCTTTCTGAAGTTCCTCCTGCTGTCATCTGGCTTCTCCCAGCACCAAGTCCAAATGGGATGGTTAATGACACATGCAAGTCAGGGTTGGTGCTGGGCTCTGCTTGGCACGTCCAGATTCATTAGGGCAAAGTTTGCCCACACGGCACCATGTCTCCCAGAACCAATACTCTGCAAATGTTCACCTTGTACAGTATTTGCTCTCCATCCCTGCTCAGCCCTTTTAAAGCCTTGTTATCTCAAGGTGAGGCACTCCGGCAGCACCCTTGTTAATGCCTGTGCAAAACTGCAGTGATCTGATAGACAGATAAGTATGAAATAAAACACATTCCCATTCCAGTGTGCAACTGTGTGCCAAGCTTACACACACTGTAGGTCAGGCCAAGCAAAGTAGGCCACTGTTGCAAGAACAAGCACAGCCACAAGTTATCTTTTGATTCTTGGGTATTTATCTAATGATAGTCAAAACAGTGGAGCTGATAGTCTAGAAGTACATGCTGGTACCCTACCCACTTTTTGGCTTAGCACATATCAGTTCCCACCAACCTGAGACTTCCCTCTTTATAAAGGCACATCATGCTGAGCGCTTCCCTACCTCTTCCAGTCATAGTCTCATTCCAGCAGAGGCTGCTCAGGTTGCTTTATGAGGAAGGTAATGCTTGAACCTCCACGTTCCCTGTGACTGTACAATGGGCTCACATTAGAATCTTTGAGTCTCTCTGACCTTCCTCCACTGCAGTCTTGGTGACAAACAAAGAGGCACAATATTGGGTTTCAGAAGAAGATCATCCAGCCATTTGCTCACTGCTGAGAGGGAGGCAGAGAGTAGGGTATGTGCTTTTACATTTGTACCAAAAGTTACACCAGATTTCATGATTACACCCAAATTTGTAACAGAAGAATTTCAGAAGTTCTGAATGGAGCGTAAATGAAAATGCCTGTGTGTGAATATCAGAAGTAACATGGGAGCAAGGGTTAGAAGAATGGCATTTATTGATAAATAAGGGCATGAGCAATGCAAACAAACTGGTAAACACCCAGGAATGTGCCATTTGCATAAGTACCACAGCACTGCTGAGTCACCAGGCGAAGGCTGTCAAGGATGATAACGGGAGGATGGAAGTAAGGCACGGCACATCACACGTGCCATTTCTCTGCCTGTTATGCCAACAGAAGATACCTGTAACCATGAACACACCAAAATGAGGAAATGCAAACAGCGGATGGAAGCATGGCTAAGGTTTAGGGAGGGCCAAGCATGCGAGATTATGTATTTATGACTCTTAGTTGCCAAAAGACCTAGCCAAAACACAATTTGCTTTTATTAACCAAGCAGAACCAATGAGGCACCAAAGACTTGACAGCCAATAGCCCTTGTACTCTATACGTCACACAGATGACCCTGTCCAGATCCTTGGACTCTTACCTTGGAAGCGAGAGTGGGAGTGACTGACATCGATTTCTGTTTAAAACAGAAGTCTCCATCTATTTTCTTAGCACTGGGTTTCATGACGTGAAATTCCTGCAAGAAGGAAGAGTCTCACTGAAGGAAAAGGGTCATTAGCCAGCAAGTAAACTTGCTTGTAATGCTCTGGGATGTGAAACAGCACAAAGCTGCTTGAGACTTGCTTCTGTGTGCCCTGTCATCTGCAGGCAGTGACTCCTCATGCCATAGAGCTCCATTCTGATGGATTAATAGAACCATAGAATCATAGAACAGCTTGGGTTGGAAGAGACCCCAAGGGTCATCAAGCTCCAACCACAGGCAGGGACACCAACCTCCAGATCTGGTACCAGACCAGGTTGCCCAGGGCTCCATCCAACCTGGTCTTAAACAGCTCCAGGGATGGAGGATCCACTGCCTTTATCTCATGACTGGGTCCTAAAGAACGGGATTTCTTTAGGATTGCATATAAAAGCTGAATATCCTCTGGGGGCACTGGGCAGGAGTCACTTCCTCCAGCAAGCCCACTCTTTGAACAAGGACATTGTAGGGCAGGGAGAAACAGAGAGGAGTGGCATTACTGGGCAGACTCATAGGAAGCCAACAGCTATTCAGTTCAGTTATTGGAGGATTGTGTCCCTTGGACTAAAAGTGCTGCTGTTCTCATTCACCGTCCTTCAGAGACAGCACCTCTCATCTTCCAACTGTAACCACTCTGCACAGTTGTCAATGACTTTACTCTTCCACATTCATCCCTCCCCAGGACTCCATTTATTACTTTTAAAGACCTGGGCTCACTGTACAGAACACATTTCATTCCTTTTCCTTCCTTATTGAGCACGAGGCGAAGCGATTCATCTGTGGCTAATGCACAGGAGCATACAGCCCACAGTAGGCAGGCAGCATCTGCACTGCATGAACAGAGTGATTTCATGGTGCCTGGGGATCATGCAAGTGTGATCCAGTTACCACGGCTTGACAAGACGCAGTGCATGCACTGAGCTGTGAAAAGTGTTCCTATATGCTCTTAGCCCACAGCACATCTGAGGCAATGTGACTTAGCTTAACCCACCGTGAAAGAAGTTGCATTCCTTGCATTTGCCACAGACTAGGAGCATATCCATGGACACCTACTATCATCCGTTGGCATGCTTAAATCTGTTTAGAGACTGGAATGTGATCAGTCTTATTGGTTCTGGATAGTCCTGGGCTTTGATGTCAATACTGGAAGTGAATCTAAAGCATGTAAGCAACTAGGGGAAGGTAAGTTTTAACCCCAAAGCCACTGGGAAGTGTGCAAGGTTTAAAAAGCTCAGTTAGCTGAGACAGGGACTTGTAGTCGTGGTGATAAAGAGGAGTTGAAACTAGGTTTGATACCCTTCTGCCTCATCCCCATCCTGCTACAGACAAACCTACCTCTCCACAGAGACAACTACTGCTTTTGGAGGTGAGGATGGCAGGGACTGAACCAAATGCTTCTTACAGTGTGAAAATTTGGTTGGACTGGATGATCTTGGAGGTCTTTTCCAACCTGGGTGATTCTGTGACTCTATAGCCAAGCACACAAAGAGAATGGCAGGTTATAGTTAGGGGAAGAGCTTCCAGCCTCCCATCATCTTAAAAGGACTCATAGAATCATGGGATGGCTTAGGTTGGAAGTGACCTGAAAGATCATCCAGTTCCAGCACCCAACAGCATCAGTCAGGCTGTGCCTGGCATTCATAGGAGTTCATCTGGATGGGGGATTAAGCCTCAGATCTGTGTCAAACCCACACTATTTCCCCTACGCAAAGAAGTTGGACAGAGCCTCAAGATGTTCACACTGAGCAATGGTTTGGGGATCTTCTGTGGTGACTGTGGTTTTTCCTGCCTACAAGTGGAGGAGCGTCAGCCCCTGTTGTGGTTTGCATTAGATAGAGGCAAAAGCTGGACACATTTACAGCCCTGTGGGTAAGAAGCTTTCAGAGGAATCACTGCCCATTGTGGATATGCAGATTTCAGGCTAAAGTAGAGCAGAAGTTTGGGTCGTTTGGTGAGAATCAAAGTATTTCAGATAAGAACAAATATCACAAGGTACAGTTATTGCAAAAGTCACTGGTGGAAATGGGGTGTGATGGGTGTGATGGGTGTGATGGAAGCAATGACTGAAAGCTTTTTACAGGGGCAGAGTTCAAGATCTATGGAGCAGCTCTACCTGTAAAGTAAGTGGAATATAATTTGACAACAGCATCCACTGAATGAAAAGAAAAGAAGCAATGAGAACAGCTGCCTGTGCAGCATGTCATTGTGCTCCCCAAGGATAATGTGCTTAAGAGATATAATCAGATACATCAGATCGTGCTTATCTAGGGGATGTTCTTGTCAAGCAGCCTCTGCTCTGCATTCCTCTGGTGTATCAGGAAGCAGTGAAATGAGACCTAAATAGTCTACTCAAGGATGGCTGGGACAAGTCATATGGATCCTTCCAAGTGGAATTGTGCAGTAATATCATGGATACTTGAGAGCTATATGTGTAGTGTGAGAGTTGGTGATGTCTGAAGCCTCCACACTGTCGATGGAGAGAAACAGGAGCACTGAAAGCAGGACACATCCTGCAGCGGAGACTCAAATTATGTTGGATGGGTTCAAGGTTTTCAGATACCAAGCAGGAAGGCTTCAAACAATACAAGCAACATTCTGCAGTGAATTCATTGCAGTTGTACCAAGAGCCACGTTGCTTGAACAGATCAGTGTAATGAAAACAGGACACTTGGGCCACTGTAGGAAGAGCTCCAGACACAGCTATGCAGAGATTCCCAGATCCATTCAACCACTCCAGTCAACTGCGACACTGCAGTGGTTTCTGTATGTCTGGATTCACACCAAAGAACATTGCTAAGCTATGAAGTCAGAGCAGTCCAGTAGCAATTAATACAGGAACAAAGTAGTTAGCTCCGGTTCTGGCACAGAATCTGCAGATTCTAGCTTAATTGTTGTGGGGTTCAAGCAGAGTTTCTCCCTCCATGGGAACAGCAGGTCTCTCATTTATCCATGTACCCTACAGACTGACTGATTCTCACTGTGTGGTAGCACCAAAATCAGTTGGAAGCAGGAAAATATTGATCTTTAGGAACAAGATTATCCTATTCCTTGCATTACATCTGTTTCTGAAGTGTGGGAGCACTGCCCCACTGTCTTCTTCCAAGGACTCCCTAGCCAAGTACAGGGAAACTCTTGTCCTCTACTGCACCATCACACCAACCCTGGTACTAGGAATGCACTGAGAGCCACAGGCAGGTTCAGAGTGTGTTCCAAATGCCATTAGATGCAGGCAGTCATTCCCAATGCTTGCCCAGCAGGTTGCCCTCTGTGAGTGCTATGGGGATTGCGCAGCGCAGCTGATGGAGTGGGGAGTGGCAGAGCTTGTCAGAGCTCTCTATATTTAGGTCTCTGCAGGTTGGAGCAAGAATGCAGGAGGTCTCCTTCGTGTTCCTCCTTTCCATGTGAGTTTGCCTGGCAGCGGTGTCTATCAAGCCTGACTTCATTTTATAGCTCCATTTAAACTTCTCCAGCCTTACAAGCTGGCAGCGCATCTTCATGAGGTATCTCAGATGGATTTCAAACATCTGCTCATTAAAAGCACTGTCTGTGTGTGTCTGTCTCAGAGGCAAGCTGCCTGCTTTGCTTCGGGTGCTGTACTTCAGGCTGTGCCTCTGAGCTACAGATTGCTCGTTAGTCTGTCTGGTCCAGTACCTTGTGTCTGGAATGGCCAGGGTCATAGCAAGATGCCATGATCTTTAATGAGCAGTTGTCACACAGAAAGGGATTTTCTGCATTAATGTTGTACTGATCAGCTCCTTCCCAAAGCAGAAGGTGATATTCCATGAGGCAGTAATCACTGCAGATATTTCCCAGGCTGCAGCCCCAGTTACCCAGCCCTCTGAAATGAGCCGTGGCTCAGAGACCTGCAGCTGAAAGAAAAGATCTCACATTGCATGGAACCTGATATTCCCTTTTCCAGCTCTCTAATTTCTCATTTCTGTCTAAGCTTTCTCATCTGTCTTCTCCTTCCTGTTAGACTGATTTCATTAGACGTCTGACAGCATTCCCACTGCTTCCGCTCACCATCGATGTCTGGGCACTTTGCACACCACTGACAGTGACTTCACTACCTCTCCTGCAGCGTATGGCCCATAGAAACCAGCATACAACTGCTTCTCAGTATATTTGTGCCTGGTCTGCTATGTTGGAATGGAGTCTTGTAGCACTTGATGCCCCTTGAGCTTGTTCCTGATGAAATATGGAACAACACTGAAATATGTTCAGCTCAAGCCATAAACTTCAGTGGGCACTGCAGAGAAATGAGGGACATTTCACCTTCCCACAGCACATCTACCTTCAGTCAGTAAAGATCTACAGTGCCCAAACTGTTGCTCATTATGCTGCCCAGCAGAACCATTTCCCCAATCATCTAAGGGAAATCAGAGACCAGAGCACTGTGGTGCCTATGGGACAGGACACTGGGTTATTAAAGCCCATTGGAGAGCATGTAAGCTTTCCAACTCAATACAGGAGAGAAACCTCATGGCATCCTACAAAACCAGAGCAACTCTGGCTTTTTTTGTGAGCTGTTTCTTGCTTTTATTTTGCCTGGATCATTTTCTTTCAGGGATTTCCAGGTAGAAGGGCTTTTTTTTAAATGTTATTTTCCAATTGACTTTCCAACACACATGGGTAGGGCTGGAACAGGCTGGTTAAAGCTTTTGGATACATTTCTCCCCTAGAAAAACATTTGGACAAGCAATAGGAGAACCAAGTCACCATGAGGACAAGTGCTTCTTCTTGCAGATCTGGACAACAGCCCTATTGGAGGGCTCGTTATGGAGCCATGTGTTCATATGTATTCTTATTCTTTCTGTTGCTTCTTTAACTTGCCTGGGAAGCAGAGCCTTTTCCAAAGGGATGTTCCTTTTGAACGTCCCATGATGGAAGCTGAAGAGGCACCAGATGTCTCCTCCCCCTTTCACACATCAAAACGTCTACCTCCACTGATTTTTTCCCTTCTTCTACACGAAGTCTCTTTAATCTCTTGTGTGCAGTGAACCCCAGCCCTACACTGACCCTCCAAGTCTCCCACCCTTAGAAGTAAACCGTTAATTATAATTACACTTTAGAATACACCCAGCACTGAGTCCTGCCTCTGCCAAGGGCACCCTAATTAAGCCGTTTCTCTGCTGTGCACAGTTCACTCCCTTTTGGCACGCAATGCATGATTAAAGTTAATTTGCTGCTTTTCCAAACTGCCATGAGAAATAGAGCTTCCAGGAAAACTAACAAATAAAGCCCAAACCCTATTCCCAGTACCCTGAACAAGACCAATGATGAAAAGGAGTCAACATCATGAGGGATAACCTTCTGTTTCTTCCAGCAGCTGATCTCTTCTGCAGTAGCTTTGTCATTGTCTTCAGTCCTGTTGGACTACAAGCCCGTGCTGATCCATGGTAACACTGGAACTGCCTCCTCCACTTGGTCAGTACAGAAAACCATGAGTGGGACCTGGTGGCACTGTGGTTACAGGGAGACATACAGGTGTGATAGCCAGGCTGCATATAGCAGAACCTGGAGCAAGCCTGGATGCAAGCCCTACCCTAACCCCACAGGTACCTACACCTGAACTCCTGAATCATCAAACCAAACAACACAACACCCAGCAAAGATGATGAGGGAGCTCACATCCTTCCAATAATTAGCCAACAATGACAAGAAAATGTTTCCAGAGTGACTTTCAAGGTTTCTTACAATTAAGTTATTGAGATCATGTTCTGGATTGAGGTGGTTTATCACTACGGAACTAGTGAATTGGCCACAGATAGTCTGCACAATGCAGGGAAAAGACAAATAAGTTTGGAGCCAGATCCCCCACTGATATCAAAAGGCAGAGCACTTCTCCTGCTCCACCACTTCGTGCTGCCATTTCAGACATGCAGCCTGGCCCTGGCTCCCTTTGGAGCCTTGAGGCAGAATTGTCAGACATGCAGAGTAACCTGTGCTGGAATTCGGGATGTCATTAATTTGGTACCCTTATATAAAAATATAGCCAGGGGTCTTCAGAGACTGTAACTCGTCACAGCCTCTTTCTAAATCCAAAATACATTGACTTAGCTCTGACTCACAGAGCAACATGCCAGAACTCAACATCTCACCCTGCAGCATCACAGCTTCCCTTGGTGGTCTCCCACGTCGTCCTGGCTGGCTCTGGAGAGCTGACACACAGCTTGTTACCACGGCACAGCCTCTCCCATTCGTGTCTGTAGGGCTGTGGGTGCTGCTCTCCCCTTTGGCCACGGAACCTCCCTCACATATACATGAGCAATGCTTCACCCCAGTCAGACCTCATGTGTGCGTCCTGGCACGAGGAGCAAAGCAGTCAGCCTTGCCATGTATGGATTTGCCATCAGTGGCTTTTGTTGCAAACCTGAGTACTTGGGGTGTTGGTCTGAAGATGGGGAAATACATGGAGTTCTGCAAAACTGGACATATTTGGAGTTGCTTGAAGGTGTGGGAAGGAGGAAATCCTACAGAAAAAGACAGAAGGGCAAGGTGCAAGACAGGCTCAGGTGATTACATAATTTCTAAGTGATAAACTGAATTTATCTCCCATTTTTTCCTGCACTTTGTCCTTTGCGGGCTGTCTCCTCCAAAGCAAGATTCTATTCAAAGTGTCCTAAGAGTTTAAGCATTTTATCAAAAATAACGTTCCTCTTTTCCTGAAGACATTATTCCTTAGGGTGAATGACATTTCTGTGATCAACTGTGGCTCTTCAGATGTAAAAACAGGAACCCAAAGACAGAGATGTAGCACTTCATTGACCAAGAGTCTGTATTTCCCTTGTGACTTTTTCTTAGGTGCTGAAATCAGTTGAGCTACTTGAAGTCACAAAGGTGGCAGAAGAAGGAAAACTCTTGATTTTGCATAGGAAACTTCTTCCTACTCGAGAAAGGGTTATTGCAGCCCACCACTACTGAAACATCTCAAAGATAGAGCAATCTGACCCTGAGGCCACGTGAGCTGACACCACTGGCACTGAGGCACTTGACCTACATTGAGACCACATCAAGCTACCAACACTTCATGTGAGTGTCTGTGGGCTTCCAAGCCATGGTTGCTCCATTGCTGCAGACAGAGGAGCAATCGATGCCATCATCCCCAACAGATGATGGAGAATCAGCACAGAGCTGCTCATCTCCAGATCAACTGTGAAACCAACACACCACGATTCACATATGTTCACTAAAGATGCTGCATTTCCCAAGAGCAGAGGCAACACATGGCTAGATAATTCTTTTCCTAGTTTCAAGCCTCCTATTCTAAGCTAGGCCAGCAACCACCGCATTTCCTCTTCCCAACCTGTGTCACAATCCTGCTGCAAGCTGTTACCACCTGCTGTCTTCTCCCAAGAGAGTTTGCTTCCAGCAATATGAAAATGTGGTGTGTAGTGGCCTTAAGAAGGGTGGTTTGGTGTTTAATTTCCAAAAGACTTTGCAGTGGATGGATGTAGTAACTGTAGTAACAGTTACAGTTTCCTAGAAAACAATCCTCACAATAGGAAGGCCATGCAATCAGACTTCTGGACATCACTATTGACTTAGGAAGTTCCCTAAGGTGCTGAGCCAAATTCTTGTTGACCTTCAGAAGGATGGAGCTCCTTGGTGTAGGTACTTCAATATAACCAGTTATCTCAAACTCTTATGAGAATCTGGAGCATAGACCCTTAGTTACTCTATCAAATGAGATTTTGGTGCCTTTAATACTGATCATCACAGAATTACATGTTAGTTTTCCATTTTTAAGATCATGTAAGGAATTCTGCATTATTAGGAATTATAACTTCTAGCAGACCTTCCACATTCCCAGCTTGCTATCCAGCACTGCTGTCATAGGAGCTGATGTCATCATGTTCATCACCTCCGGTCTACCTCCAGTTCAATGGGCACAGAAGGGTTAAAAGGGTTTAAGGATTTAACTGCGACAAATTATGGAGATTTGGCGGCGGCAGAAAATAGTTTTAGTAATTATGCTGTCAAACAGCTTTTATTATTCATATGAGGGGAAATGAGAACAATGCAAAGAGCATTTCTGTGCTCCGAATAAAGGCACTGGTTCTTGGCCTTGGCAGCGCTCATGTCCCTCCTGCAGCCTCTGTCTACCAACATGGAAAAGCAACTAATGAAGCAGCAAGGGGTTGAAGGCAGCATGCAGGGCTCTGGTGCTGAATCAAAGCCCTCCTGCTCATTTCCCTTTCCCCTCATCGCAGGTGGAATTCGGAACTGTTGGTGATTAACCCTGGATAAAGCTGAAAACAGGAGCAAGAAAAACAAGGGCAGCCCAGGAGAAGAGCTGGCGTTCATCCTCCCCTTGTGTTTATCTGGTGGTGTTGGATTTCCTGCTCTCTCTGAAGTGCATCTGTAAGTCAGGATGCTGGAGGACCAACGGGAGCTGGAATTTGCTGCAGAGAGGACCGGTACCTGCAATGAATCACAGCAATTAGAGCTGGCATCTGTTCTTGGTGAGCTCAGCATTTGACCACAGGCGTTATTTTCTTAGGCAGAAGAATTCCTAATTTTTCTAGAAATACAACAAGGATTTGCTCTTAATTCAGAAGAGGTGAGGAAGTGGAGGTACTCAGATGTGCATACACAGAAAGGCAAGCACATGACATAGAATCATGAAGGTTGGAAAAGACCACTAATGTCATCAAGCCCAAACCTATCCCATCCCCACCATCCCCACCAAACCATACCTCTCAGTTCCACATCTCCATATTTATTGAACATCTTTTGGGACAGAGACTCCACCACTCCCTTGGGCAGAAAAAAGAAGATTATGTTACGTAAGTATCTCACCTGCTGTCTGTGAAGCAAACAATCCTTCAGAGTCCTGACCGTAATCCCAGTCCCTTTAGGGAAGACCCAAACATCAGCCAAGACAACTTTACCCACTGAAGAGCACTACCTGGTGCTGGCAAGATCTCATTGGGGGTCATGTGGTGCTTCAGAAGAGCTGTGGACCAACTGGAGGTGGTCCATAGGGAGCAACAGAAGGAGGGAGGTGTCTCAAAATCATAGAATATGTAGAAAGGTCATTAAAAAAAAAAACTAAAGGAAAATTTTCATGGGTGAAGAAGGGACAGAGACACAAGCTGTCCTGCCTTGGGCTGGCTCCATTGCTCAAGGAATCGATAATTTTACAGTTGCTTGTAATGAAAAAAAGAAATATATTCTTTATAATAAAGAGGGTGAAGGAAGGGGTGGCATGCATGTGCTGACAAAGCTATCCATTGCCTGAGAGAAATCTAAAAGAAGTTTAAGAGAAATTTACTGCCTCAACTTATGAATATTTTGCAAATGGTCGTGGCTACTTAATAAAAGGTATTATAATGAGCAGAGAAAAAGGCTGAAGAGGATGGAAACATCCACATCGAATGAGGCAGGCACTGGGAGACCTGAACAAGGCCCAGTAATTTCCCAGTGATGATAAAATTGGAAAGTTACAGAACTCTTGTGACAAAGGTGGACGTCTGCGACTTGTTTCCTGGTTTTAAACCTGAAGAGGGAAATGGTTATATCATCTGCTTCAAACTCTCTTGTGGTAAATTGCCCTGCGGCGTTTCAGCAAGGTAATTAATTTCAGGAGGAATTACCCAACCCTTAATTTTTTCTGAGCAATTATCAGCTCAGGTACCAGCCAGGAATCGAAACGTTCTTTGCTCCGATGATGGCTGGGTACAAGTAGCTGCAGACTCCTCTGCGATGCTGCAATTTACCAGGAAGTCTCCTGCGGTATCTGTCTCGAGATGCCTTCACCTGACAAGCGTGCCCAGATAGCAATCACGACCTCTCCCATCTATTTAAACGGGCAGTTTTGATGAGCACTGCGAGTTTTGCTCCCTCTCGGCTCACCGTTCGGGAAGTAGTGCAAAGGGCTTGGGCTGCAGCCCTCCTCCTCGCCAGGCATAGCTGGTCAAAGCAGCGTGAAAGTGGCAAAGAGGACTTCTGGGATCTACAACAGAGCTTGTTTCTTTGTGCTGACCATCCTGGCAGTGTTCGGTGCCTCAGTTTCCCCACACATACATGTATCATTCTTAGCAACACTGTTCCCTTAACACTCAGGTTGTTCCTACCACTCACTTAGAGAACAGAATTGCTGACCAATCCAGGTTCCTTGTCTGAAGCAGGGTAGTGAAATCTTTACTGATTTTTGATGGCCAGTGAGTGAGCACTAAAGTGCTCAGTATTATCCCCATAGATCAGAATGGATATTAGGAATGATTTCTTCTCAAAAAGAGCAGTGGTGCAGTGGCACAGCTGCCCAGGGAGGTGATGGAGTCACTGTCCCTGAAGGTGTTCCAGAATCGTGGAGATGTGGTACTGGGAGATGTGGTGATGATGTGTCAGTGGTTGGATCTAATGACCATAGAGACTGTTTCCAACATGAATGATAATCTGATTCTATGATTCTATAATCAGCTTCTCAGTTCTCCTGGTCCAGACAAGAAGGAGGCTGGGCACTCACCATTCAGCACTGGTGTCCTCTCTCCTTGCTTAGCTCCAGCTCTTTCCATTCCTATCTCTATTACCTTAAACTCTGCCCCTAAGCATCCCAGCTCTAATCACCCTTCTCCAGACTAAGGAGGTTCTTTGGATGCTGCTGGCCATGGGGCCTGGAGCCTCCTGCCCCACTGCTGCCCTTCTCTCCCCATCTGATAGGGTCATACCCTGCACAGACAAGCACCAGCATTCACTATACCGGGTCCTACCTGGAAAGTCCCTGAGACTTGTTTGCCACTGACACCTCTCAGCAGCCACTCACCAGATGGCATTATATTAAAACACCAACAAATAAAATGTGATGAAACTGTTGGTTCTTCTGGGCAGGGTCACACCTCCAGTTGGGTTTTAAGGCGTTGTGTTTGGTTACGATGCCCTATAAAGGACACACTGTGATAAGGGACAGTGTTTGTGAGACTAGATAAAGGTGGCAAACATTTCCATGTGATAGTATTAGGCACTCTCCACCATCCTTTGTCTGCTCTGCAGGAGCCATGTCTGGCCCACAAGCCCAGGGTGAAAGGTCAGAAAAATAGGGTAATTCACCATAATCATTTCTGAGTCTGTAAGCAGGAGTGGGAGATGATGGAGATCCACTGCCCTGCTGCGTGAGCTGGGCCAGCAGACACCAAAGAGAACACAATGGTGTTACAGGGTTTGTTAAATATTGACACTGAGATTACAGCAGGAGGATGGAAGTAGGCATGCGGTAGAGGAGAGAGGAGAATTATGTACTGAATGCAGCAGCAGGCAGGTGCAGGGAGACAGGCAGCATGTGGGCAAAGAGGGCAGGAGAATTAGTTTGTCCTGGATGCAGCTGAACATTTGCTTGTCCATACTGCAGTGATGCAGTATAAGTATGCAGAATAAGCAATGAACTGCTCAGAACTGCAGTGAACCACTCGTACATCTCAGGAACAAAGAGAAGACTGTGACAGGTTGGATGTTAGGGCGAAATTCTTTTCTGAAACATACCTCAGTTACACACTAAAAGCTGTTTCTGCACTGCATGCCAGGAGGTCACACAACACCTCTCATCAACCCCTCCAGGATGTTTACAAGGCAGCAAATGCCCAGAGCAGCTAGATTTGGGGCTATGGCTTATCTGCATACGCTGTTTATGGGACTGGCATGAAGTCGGTGGGGCTGAGCGATGCTAATTCCTTGCAGCTTTCAGTGCTCCATAGCCTGTCTCAGGATGCCAGAAGCCTTGTCATGAGCTCAGTGATCCTGGGGGCCAGCCTGAACCTAAGCAATAAGACCAGATATTTTTATATGTGAATGCCAAACATGTCAAGATGCCTTATTGGAATCTGAGGGCAGGCTGAGCAGATACAAAGCGTGCTATCACCAGCTGCCAGTTACAAGACTGACTTCTGCAAAAAGCACTGCAGGCCTTGTTTGCTTTCCTTGGCTCTCATTCAGAGATGATGGAAAGATGATGGAGAAGCTTGAAACAAAGCCCATTGAAGAAGAGGTTGTGCTGGAGAAGGCGTTCTGTTAATTGCCAGCTATTCCAGGTGTCCCCGTGCTCTCAGCATACCCTGTGCTGTCTTTTTGGAAGAAACTTTCCCAGCCCTTCTTGGTGCTACAAGATGGACCCCTCACTCCTGCAATTCAGATGAGCACTTCTTCATGATTCAAAAACATTTTGGAGAAAATCATCTTTGGATTCAATGCTGCCCAAACTGAAGGGCTGGATTAATCACATCAACTCTGGATATATACAGAATATTTGTCTATATGTGACCAGATATCTTGCACTCAGAGAGCAGATGAAGATTGAGGTGGCAGCCAGTTCGAACTGTAGGCATCCCTGGTCATTGCAGGGGCATTGGACTAGATGGCCTCTAAGGGTCCCTTCCAACTCAAACAGTTCTATGATGTGCAGTGGGCATGAAGCTGGCATATGATGTCATTGCAAGACAGCACCTACATGTCCATGATGCCACTGAGATGCAGACAGCACACTGCAGTGCAGAGCCCTACACCATGCTGAATTTCAGTCAAATTTCAGAAAAATTGTTCTGAGCCTTTGAATTTACACAGCAATAACCATTTCAGTGGCAGCTCCACCAAGTGCTTCTATATCACTGTAAAATGAGGGTGTATGGGATTTCTGTTGTACGCAGTCAAAGGATATCACATCAGGGGAAATTTCTGTGGTCTGTTTGGTCTCAGTGTGGCTCTTCTCTGAGCCCTTGCTGGATGCTGTGCATCCCCTTGTTGGATTTCCATCTCTGCTACCACCAGCAGTGCATTGTTTCGCACAAACCTGCACAGGGATGCTGCCCACTGTAACTGTGAGGCCCCAGAACACAACATTGCCATTGCCAGCAGCAGGCCATAAGCTTCTTACTGAGTTTATAAAGAGGCCAGGACTGCTTTGTCTCCATTTCTTCAACTTTATTTCACCAAGTTTTGCTGTGACATCAATTTAAGTAATTTACCTGGAATCCTTGGCTACTAAGTTTTACTTGTATGCTTTAAGTCTGTGGCTAACATGTAAACATTAAGACTTGCTATGTTGGTGAATGCATGAAAATGTTCCCAGGTGGATCCTGCAGGGATCAAAGAGCAAAGCAGCATTATGAACAGCCAACAGTGATCCCGTGTCCTCTCTACCGAAGCAGCAACTCTCAGGTTCAGAGCAGTGATGGAAGGGGATGCAAAGCTCCAAAGGGAAAGGATCGAAACTAAGAAATGTGTGTGTTGCAATTTTAGTTGCATTATTAGTAGAGGAGTAATCAAGTATTAGAGACTTTTCCTGTAAATGAGTACTCAAACCATGTCATTATTCCTCGTTATTTCAATTTCCACAATAGTTAGACCTAGAGTAATGATGACTGGAAGGCAGCTTGTTTTCCTCTGTCCAGACTGAATGAATGAGAATGAAAAGCCATCAAGGTTTATGGCATAGATGTGGACTGAAGCACGTTTGAAAGACTTGACATCTGTTTATGCCAGGTTTAAAGCACTGGGAGATGTTCGCTTACTGTTTTCCCTCTTGATAGGAAAATTGCTTCCCTGCTAAGCGTGAGTAACAGAGAACAAACGTCCTCATGTTTATGCAGCACTGAACGAATATAACGATGAGAACGTTCAGTTATTCAGGGCTAAACCTTTACTTCGATGCTAAGCGGGGCCAGGCCCCCACTATCACTTTGTGCCTCTATTTGGCAGCACTTCTTAAGCGCCAAAGCAAAATAGCGCTGGATGTTTGGCGCAGGACTATTTTGTTTTGTTTAACAAGAGCTTCTTCAGCTCCAAAAGAGCTTTTGCAAAAGTTGCTTCTCGTTTTTGCAGAGATCACAAAGCTGCCTGGAAGGGGTTGAGAACTACATTTTCAATCAAGGAAAAGTGAAGCAGAGAGAACTGGGGAGGGAGGGAAGGGAGAAAAAGATTATTTGCCCTATTTCTAGCCCAGCACTGCCAAATTCCTGGGGTGTTATGTAATTAGCATGCTCTCTGAGTGTTTAATCATGACAGCACGTGCTTTCTTGCCATACCTCAGGCAGTATTGCAAGTTTTTATTCATTTGTAACATATTTCAAATCGGTGATTTACAAGTTTTGATGAGAAACGTGAAGGAATGGAAGGGGAGAAAAAGTCTGGGATCTCTCTGCTGTTGTTTTTTCCAGGTGAGATTTTTTCTCCCCCCCACCCCCCCTCCCTAAAGCCCTTCACACGTTCCACGCTGCTTTGTTTGGTTACAGCACAGGTGCTCTGTGGCTTTGCTGCTGGCTAAACCTGCGGTTTGTGGTGCACCGTGCTCGGTAGGATGCATGTTTCTGGGGGTTGTTTTGGATACAAAGAGTGCTCCTGAGATATCAACCCAGCCTCAAGATCTCAGCGATAGTTTTATAGAGGGTACAGCTTATCCCTTCTTTGAGTCATCCGCACTTAAAATCTATATGCAAACTATTTCCTCTCTGCCCTTCCCAAGTTTCCTGGTAACGTGCATTTGTCAGCTCCCTGATGCACTGAGGTTCCATATGACAATTAATGTGAATAAAAGAGATAAGCATTACCCAGGAATATGAAGTAACCCGAGTGGATTTCTCGGTGTTCATATCTTGAGACTTTGCTCTGCAAGGTTTTGAAATCCCCTTCACCAAGGTTACTTTCACGCTGTTTAATAAGCCCTTATCTTGTATGCTATAATAAGGCTGCAAACCTTAATCCAGTGAGATTAGGTCTGGGGGGATTTCTGCAGCATTTTGGTACCCCAGGGACAGAACATCCAGGGCCAAACCATGAGATATAATGAAGTGATGAGAGCAGAACTGTGGTGCAGAGCAGACTGAACCCACTTTCCTGCAGTTAGCTTGGCCCCCTGCAGCCAGCAGCACAGCTGGAGGCAGTGCCTTGCTTCATCCTGGTGCACTCCTTAGGAAGGGGATGAGCACCATCCCCTATTTCTCATGTTCCTGAACTTCTAGGCAGGGGTTGGAGGAGCAAAATTGCTCCAAGTGGAAGAGCAGAGCAAGTCTGAGACTGCCTCATGAGGCTGAATGTGTACAAGTCTATGGGGCTTGATGACATGCATCCCAGTGTGTCCTGAGGGAAATGGCTGATGGGGTCACCAACCACTCTCCATCATATTTTAAAGTCATGACTGTCAGGTGAAGTCTTCTATGACTAGAGAAAGGGAAACATCATTCCCATGTTTAAGAAAGGGCGAAAAGAAGGCACAGGAAACTATAGGCTGGTGAGCCTCTGTGCTTTGTCTATCATGGAACAGATCCTCTTGGAAGAGATGTGAAGACACATGAGGATTAGGAGGTGATCTGAGACAGCCAGCATGGCTTCAGCAAGGGCAGAGCATGCCTGACCCATCTGTTGGCCTTCTGTGATGGAGTGATGGCATTGGTGGACTAAGTGAAGGCAGCTGATGTCATCTACCTGGACTTGTGCAAGGCCTTTAACATGGTCCTACATCACATCCTTATCTCATAATTATAGAAATGTGGATTTGAAAGCGACTATTCGGTGGTTGGATGATCACAGCCAGAGGGTTGTGGTCAATGGTTCTATATGTGCAAGAGGAGATGACAAGTGGTGTCTCACAGGGATCCATCTTGGAGCCAGTGCTCTCCAATATCTTTATTAATGACATAAATGATGGGCTGAAGTAAACCCCTGAGTGATGCATCTGACACAGTAGAACAAAAGGATGCCATCCAGAGGGACCTGGACAGGCTTGAGAAGTGGGTCCACAAGAACCTAATGTTTACTTCTCATTCTTCAAAGGTCATCCGAGGTTGCAGAAAGCACAAGGTAAAGAGTAGAAAACTGTGCATCTTACTGAAATGGAGGTTTCAAAGTATGCAAGGGCAGAGTTAAATTCAGCTCCTGCTTTGAATGTTGGCATAAGGACACGGTACGTAACTCATGCCTGGGTAATGCCGATGGTCACACTATTAGGAATAAATCCTTTCTCTCTCTTTAGACCATAAATGCTGGGTTTCTCATTTGTACTACACTGTAAAGCACCTAGCACAGTTGGCCTTAAATCTAATGAGACCTTAACAAACTATGAGTAATAAATCTTAATGAGATCAAACCAGTGTAGCCCAGCAAGCCAGGCAGGCACATGGCCACCAAAGCATTTCCTTTCCTAGGGAAGTGCATTTCTCCCTAAGGTTGAGATGGAAGCCCTTCACACCCGGATATCTCAGAGCTTCCTGCCCTGCTCTGCAGCCAGCACAAGGGGCTGCTCCTTGATCAGCTCCCCCTCCCCCTTCCCCAAGCAATTCCTGAAAGCCCCACAGTTATCGGAGAGCAGGGGGGGGACTGGAAATACAACCTCCTTTGTTTAGTCTCAGTGAATGTGCAGCAGGAAAGCACCACCATCCTGTTTTCAAGGCACGAGCACGCAAATAAGAATGGAGGAAAAATACAGCAGGCTCTCTGATGGGCTGTGATTAATCCTCATTGTGTCCTGCATTGAAGAAGGGCCAGAGGTGCTGCTCACTTACCCATGTCCCAGCCCAGGGGTTCTCAACCCACTGGGCTGAGAATATGGGGCAGCACAGAACCTATGTGTAGGGGATAGCAGGTCAAAACCCATGTCCTGGAGTGGGTGCACCCACTGAGCTCAGTGACCATATGGATATGGGCACATGGTGATGCAGTGAAACTGGCAGCAGTGCCATGAGGGAGGGATGGAGCAGCATCCCTCTTGCATGCTGCCTTGCCCCACCACTACCTCCTCATGAGCTCAGCCCAGGAAAGAGCTGGTTTGCTCAGTTCTGTCCACCTTCATGGTGAAATATTGCCCAAGCTGGCAAGATTAATGCTGCTGGCTTGTGCAGAGCTTAGGAATGCATACACCTGCCCATACAATCACAGCCAGCATCACAGCCTGTGAGCAAGTATGCAGACACTGCAATGCTTCCTGTCCCAGTGTAGAAACAGTGGTGAAAAAGGGGCTGATGCTGTGCTCCTTCCTGCCTATAACAAGGTAACATGCATCCTCATAAGGCAAGCCAGTGCCTTGAGTCATGCCTCAAAATCTCTGGGTATGCCATAAATCCAGAGTAGATACTTTCTTTCATTGCATGTGTCTGTGGCCCATTTTGAAGCAAAGCCCTACGCTTCCATTGCAGCCTGAGCTGTCATACACGTGAGCCATCCCTGTGGTACCCCTGTGGTATCCCTAGCCCTGATACAGATCTGTTGTGTGGGACTGGAAAAGCCTTTTATCCCCATTCTCAGCCAGATATGCTGAATACCTCCAGGCTGTCTTCGGAGTGCGACATACTAATGCAATAACAGCATCTGGAAGGTTTCCAGCTCCTACCAATCAAATTCCCAACTTGTAGGTCCCACTGTGTGGGGTAAAACACGCTGCACACCTGTGAGACAGGAAACTGCCTTCCTGCTCCGCAGGCACAGAGAATGGCCTCAGAAGTCTCAAAGAAGGAATGGAAACTGTATTCCCCACTCCCCCATCCCACTTGTGGAAATGGGGATGTGGCACATTCCTATTCCTCCTCATTCAGTAGGGAGTTGTAAATCTTAGGTGATCTCTATAGACAAAGGAGCTATAGGTGGAATATAAACTGGAAACGAGCTGCGTACTTCAAGCAGGATAAAGGATTATGCATCAGATCAACTTCACTGACCACAGTGCAGTGACAGATAGCTCTGTGCCTGTGAGTATTAAAGACCCACAGCACGTTGGCCATGAACTCTTTTCCTCACCACTGGGGGATGACCAAGTGACATTCCAAGGCTGCACTGTTTGTGAAGTTCAGGTGACATCATTAGAGTGGTCCTTTCTGACCTCGTAATCTACAATCCCTCATAATTTGTAATCAGGATACAAATTATTTGCCTTCTGAGTTGAGGAAGGAAGTCCTCTGCATCACCTACCTGCTCCAAAACATCCGCTATTTCACAACTGGCTGTGTGCAATGCGTAGGATTTTCATATGTGCTGAAGGCTGCAGTTCAACAGGGGCCACCAGTTCCTCTTTACAGGATGATTGGCTGGATCTGATCGGGCAGACCCTACCGCTGACTTTGTTCTGCATACTGGTGCTCTGTCTGGGGAGAAAATACACTCTCTGCAGGTTATGAGGAGCTGAATTATGCTGGCTCTCCTTGGTGATTGAGGGAACCCAAAATCCAGTCAAGCACTCTTCCAAAACTGTCCTGCATCCCAAAATGTGCAGGAGCACCATGGCTACAACTACATCCCAACACATGGCCCTGCTCCACCAAGTTCCTGGGTGTCATCACATTGGAGATACGGCACATAGAATCATAGAATGACTTAGTTTAGAGGGGAACTTCAAGATGGTTGAGCTCCAACAAGGATTGTTGAGCTCCAACCCTCCTGCCATGGGCTGATTGCTCTACACCAGACTGGTCTGCCCAGGGCTCCATCCAACCTGGCCTTGAGTTCCCCAAGGGATGTTCCCTATGGAATGTGTAGGCTCACACATTCCCCAGCACCACACCAGCTTTGATCAAGGACTGGCAGAGCTCTCTGTGGTGATCAGCCTTGTTGGAACCTCATAATCTGTCCTTTAGTTAAATAGAGAAAACACACATGGGTGAGCTGGGCCTTGTCCACCCCCTGAGATTTACACATACTTACGTTCATTTCCAGGCTCCACAGTGCAGACTTGACCACAGAGCTGTGCACAGAGGACAGGATCACGGCTGGTGGTTCAAAGTGGCTCTGCAGGGCTCACTGTGCCCACAGAGGTCTCTATCTGAGCTGGGTGTCATCACTTCAGTGAGAGAGGCATCTCCAGAGGATGTTATCCCAAGGTCAAATCTGAGGTAGAGGGTTGAATTGTCCAGCCATGCTGTTGCCTATATATGTCTAAGATGAGTGCTGTGGACCAGACCCTTCACCATGAGCTGGCTCCAGTGACGTGACCTCAGTGAATTGTACCTCGAGAGATTAAATTTGCCATTTCCTCACCCTTCAGTGCACGTGTTGTTCTGAGGAAATCCACTCTTCACCAACCTTGACTCCAAGCTCTTTGTACGGAGTATATAAATAAGTCTGGGACCTTGAGGGAACATGAGGAGAGAAATGGGAGTATTAGTCAGCATTGCTCCTGGGGGCACTCAGAGCAAGGATCCAGACAGTGTCTCCTGTGGAGAGCACAGAAAACGCACTGTACAAAATATTTGTGCAGAGCAGGAAAGCACTGCATTCTTTGGATGACAATGGCATTGTGTCACTGTCTGTGACCACAGCCATGACTCAGGCTGTTGCTGGGGAGCCAGAGGAGGGTGAACAGGCAGCTCTCGCTGCCAGCCATGGCTTGTGCTGCTCACTGTACTGCACGGTTAGAAATTCCAAAGAAAACACCAGGCTATTGTTTTATTTCTCTTTTAAAAATAAAGGCCTCCTGATTGATAGTCCGGCAGTGCGAGTGTTGCTCCTGGGTCATGCGTATGAAGCACAAGCACACAGGGCTGATGTCCCCTAGTAGGGATGGACATACGCTTGTTGTAATGGCCAAGGCAGGTGGCCAGGAGGCTCATGGCACACAGCATCTGGCTGCACTATGATGCTGCCAGAGATCTGCAGCATCTGCCCCTAGGTGTTATCAACACAGGTTTGAATTCATGAATTCATTGCAGAAGGCACTGAACAGAGCACATTGCAATGGAACCAGAGCTAGCAAGGCTTGGAGTCAAGCCTTGGTTGAGTGCAGGCCCCATGTGCTTTAGCAAACCCCTGTTCATGTAGTTCAGGTCATCGTCATGATCCCCTGACATCAGAGGGCAGCTCAGCTCCTATACTCCCCCTGTGGATAGCAATTTTCACATTCATTATTAGGAGCTGGACTTGATGGTCCCAATGGTCCCTTTCCAACTCAGGATATTCTATGATTCTGTGACTCTCAGATGATAGCAGGTGGGAGAATCCAGGCTGGCCTTGGCTCCAATAAGAGCCTGAGATTTGCTCTGGGTAATAAGCAGGATGTGTTTCTGGGTAATGAGCAGTGACAAATCTGTGTGAGCTCTTAAATATAACAAATCTTAGTTAACAGAGAAGGCAAAGCAGCTACCTGGGGCAAAACAGTTATCACCAAATCTCTTACAACTGATCCCTGCTGCAGCCCAGGAATCCTAAGGACCAGCAGCTTTGGGAGCTGCGTTTCCTTCTCATGTTTTGTCTGCTATCATCCATTCTTAAGAACTGCAGATGAAAAGAGATGTGAATTAAACCCTCTGGACAACAAATGCATGGGTGGCCATAAGACAGCAAATACTGTGGCCAGACTCCATGGCACCTACTTCTCAAGCTGTGGTTTGGAAGCAGTGGTACACGGTGGGCTGCTCACTAGCTCTGGCTGAGCCCTTCTGACTGCTGCTATGTGACCACCTGCATTCCAGCTCTGCGAAAGCCGAAGATGACCAGCACACAGCCAGGAGACCCATTTGCTCCCGCTTTCCTCATGCAGAGGCATATTTCATGCTGGAGCAAAGCTGGGGAGTGTTCATCCCTTCTTTCATCTGCCTCAGGGGAAAGCAATCTTGAGCTCAGCTCATCTCTGTGGCAGTGATAACGCTGTGCTGGCCAACAGCCGTTTCTTCACCAGCTTGCTGATGCAGAGAAATGGGGAAATAAGCCTGTTTTTGTTCCTTATTTTACTGTGAATGGTGTGTTTTTGTATTGCTCTTGGAAACAATTGTCCTTCTGGGCAGAGGGCGTGGATGGAGCTGGATTGAAGCACTGTAGGAAAACATAATTCTCCTTCACTCACAGACCAAGCAAGATCCTTCCCCCATCAGTCAGGCAGGAAATACAGGAAGGCTTTGAAAGCACCAGCAGAGTGTTAACTATTGGAGAGCAGGGCACGAAGCCTGGGGAAGATAAAAAGGCCCTCAGCCCACCCCTACCTGAGCAAGGTGATGGGATGGAGCAAAGCTGCCCAGCCCTCAATGATGTCCTCGTGCGTAAGGAGGAACAGGGTGTTCTGTTGGTGTGGAAGGTGCTGGAACTTGTTCCCTCTTTCATCCCAGTACCTCAATGCTATGTCCAGGGAAATACGTCTGTTCCTTAAAGTTCCTGGCACTGACGGTGTGGTTGGCCTTCATGCTCTGCCAAGGAGCGTGCTATGTGCTTGGTGACAGCTGCCAGGCTCCTCTTGCTCTGAGGTACGAGGCTAATGGTACTCAGTGATGAAGTTTGTTTTGGAGAGGAAAATGAATTGGGGAAAAGAAGAAACCCGTGCACCATGAAACGCACTCAGTAACCCCCAGCACACACTGGTAGGTGAGCACACCCCAGCACAGACCCTGAGAAGGAGCTATCAGGGCAACAAGCAAACAGTCCCACAATGCCTGCAGCCAAGCGTGGACGGTGAGCACTGATCTAGAAAACTTACCTGCACACATCCAGTATTCATTGCTGCTGTGAGGCAGGTGGGAAGTGTGAGGGTCAGGGAGTGCAGGGCAGTGCAGCTATCAGACCGCACCTCAGGTCCTGCTGATGTGGCTGTACCCAACCTACACCTTTCATCACACCTACACTTGGAGCAGCTTTTGGCTTGCTACCTGTACACACAGTCTGGCACCTCCAGCTCCTTTCATACTTACATAGGCAATGGTGCTTTGGCAGCTTAATGCGTAAGGTTAGGGCTGAACATTATATACCCTTAAGAAGACCTTCTAGTTCATGAACTTCTCTAAGGCAACCTGTATTGGGGTGTACTGGAAAGCACTGTTCTCTCCCAACATTAGGAGTGCCTGTAAGATCAAGGTCTCTATGATGATTCTCTTTAATGAGTAGAAAATTTAGATTGAATGTAAGGAAGAAGTTTTGTAGTATAAGGGTGGTGTGGCACTGGAATAGGTTGCACAGAGAGCTGGTGGGTGCCTTGTCCTTGGAGTCACCCCAGGTTAGGCTGGAGGGGCTCTGAGCACTGGTGGTGCTGTGGCTGTCTCTGTTCATTGCAGAGAAAATGGACTAGATGGCCTTTAAAGGTCCCCTCCAACTCAACTGATTCTATGGTTCTATGAAAACTAAATGGAAAAGATTTCCAGCAGGTATCAGTGATATGTATAAAGGAAACACAAAAGTCTGAGATTGGATCATCAGTGTCAAAGACAATTAGCAAATAAAGCCATAAACATGAGAAACTTCAGAAATGCTTACAGAAAGCCATCCAACAGCCTTGGAAAGAAGATGGGATCTCAACTTAAGTCCTCCACTTAGCACAGAAGTGACACATTCAAGATTGTGCCTATAATTTCTGTTAATGTAAAGCCAGCTCCTCCTCAAAACCCTCTTCATTTTGCTGTGGATTTCAAATCAGAACTCACCCAAGATTTGAAGCAGAACTCTTCAGAAACCAGAAGTGGTTTATTCTTGGTTTATTCGACTCAGGAGAGCAAGAAGGTCAGATGGGTCCTGAAAAATGTATTCAGAAAGACTACAGAGCTTCATAAGTCTCTTATGTGCAGGAAAATCTAAGGGAAATGCCCACATTAAGTCACATTGATGATTACCCTGCAGAGTCTGAATTCTCCCCTACTTCAGTGAACACACTGGTGTGTAGCAGAGGTAAAACCACACGCCAGAGCTGCTATACTTGCAAGCTGAGATAACACCAGAGTGGACAATGGTGCAGCTGTGAGCTCCTGTGTTTTTATCTTAGTGGGGTATTTGGGGTATTCATTCCAAATGTATACGTTTTTTTGTGATACTTGACTCATGCTATGGGACTCCATAGACCTCCCACCACTACCCCCATGACCTGTGGTATGGGGATACCATATGAGCAGGACTCAGCTGCTTGCAACCCACAACCATGCTTGGGATTTAGGCTCCTCTGGCCACTACAGCAGGTTGTTCCCATCTGGAAATGGTCATTCACCCCTCACTGTTCCTATGGATAAAGGGGACTTGTCCAACATTCATTCCTCTGTTTCCCTGTACTCGGTTTCTATCTCACACTCAAACTCTACCTAGATACAACTGCAAGCAGTGGTGGTATGTTTGAGGTGGGTTATAGGAATGCCTCCCCACTCCTTGCTGTCCTTGCATGGGGCACCGTCTTCCAGCAGCCCTCACTGCAGCTTTGGCTCCCTCACTTGCAGAGCTGTGTCTGTGCTGTTCCAAGGTTTCTCTACCGGCTCTATCCAGCCCTAGAGATGAGCAATAAGCTTTCCCAACCTACTCCTTTTTAGCCTTCTGATTTTCTCAGCAGGTTGGCTGGACTCCCCCAAGGCAATGAAGCAGAGGTCTTTGGCCAGAACTACTGTTTTATCTCACAGGGATAATTACAGTGATTTGTCTAGAAAACAGGTCTCTTTAATGAGAAAGACTTTAATCATGGATTGAAAAATATCCTGAGCTGAAGTAGATGCTAATATGCATCACTGTATGTATGTTTCTATGCAAGTATGTTCATGCATATAAATAACTATGTTTACTAAACTGCTTCAACCTGCTTTACAATACAGCCTGAAGTTATCTTATCTATGCTGCTGATGAAAATAAACAGAGGTATCCAAACATCAAAACAATCCTGCATGAGGAGTTCCTTATCAGGCCTGTTTTCCCCCCACTGACCCAGTTAAACCCGCAGTAATTCATTAATTTCCTAACCATGACTTTTAAGAAGTACAAACCAACTTTCCTATTAGCATATTTTTGATCCTGTCTAGCTGCAATTCCCTAATGTTTTGTTTGCCTTCTGCATCCTGCAAATACGTCCATCAGTTCAGCTCTGGCACTGCATGCCTACCTCTGCTAATTATCACCTCTTTATCCACACTCTTCTTCCTTAGCAAGCAAGTTCAAAGCCTCAGCAGAAGAAAAGGCCAAACAAGAAATTATCCCAAGCCTGGCAGCATTTCCACTTCCTATATTCTATTATCCGCCTCCTCCAGATAAAGGGAAATAGAACAGTACAAGCAAGAAAAGCCAAGGAGAAAGAGGTCTGGCCACACACCCAAACCATCCTTGCTTGAGAAGATGACCTATATGAACCTAATGAGGCTCAGCAAGGCCAAGTGCAAGGTGCTATGGCAATCCCAGATGATGAGATGAGGCCCTGGGCAACCTGATCTGGTTGGGGGCAACCAGCTCACAGCAGGGGTTGGGGCAGGGTGAGCAATGGGTTACTTCCAACCCAACCATTCTGTGGTTCTGTGATTCTGTTATAGTTAAGGCATGGAGAGATGCTCCATTCAGAGCACGTACATCCCCTCTCCATCCTTAATCCCTTAATATTGGTAGCAGGTGGATGCTTGGACTGGATGATCTTGGAAGTCTTTTCCAATCTTGGTGACTCTGATTCTATGATGGGACACCCAGGATCTGAGGATCCCCAAACAGCCTGATTCCAGAGTTCAATCCAACCCTTCCCTACCAGACCTTCTGCCAAGGTTCCTTCTGGTCTTTCTCCCACCCCTCTCAGTCAGGCTCTCCTGTTTTTACACCTCACTCAGAACAAAGTCAACCATCTCACTCCAACCACCACTACAAAACATCGATCCCATTTGCTTTGTGTTTCCACAGAAAGCCCTCCAGGTGCGAATGCCAGCAAAATGAAAATCTGATTCCTATTTATAATGCCCCTGTCAGAGCAAGGGTATGATTGCACTCCTTAGCCTGGGGGTATATAAAATCCACAGTCTAATCCCAGATGAGATAAGAAACTTTTCTTTCCAGTTAAAGAGTACTTCTTTGACACATACTACTCTATCTCCCTCTGCCTCACTGTAAAAGAATCCATAACTCTACCAAAGGGTCCCAAATATGTCATTCCTGGGCAGTTCTGACACAACTTTTTCTGTCCATGAACATGATGTTGGTCTATGTCAGCCCTTCTTTCCACATTCATAGTCAGCATCTCCATTTTGGCACCGTAGCTCTCTCTGTGTCTGCACTAAGATATAATTCATCACCCATTCTAAGGGCAATAGTGGGGAACTTCTTTTTTTAGTAGTCTGATATAACATGACTGCAAGGGCTCTGTGTTCTTACCTCTGGAAAATGCCATATTATTATGATGTGTTGGAAAATGAAGGTTATCCTGTTTGCAGGAGCTCTGCTAACCCAACAGCAGCATCACTGCCAGTGTTAGGAAGGCTAATGTGAATCTGCCTTTTTACACTCACTTGCTTATTAGGAGGCTTGTTAAAATCTAATTCTACATGGAAACTGAATGAGGTTGAAGAGTGCAGCTCCGAGCATCAGCAAGGGAGGAAACATAGAATCACAGAATCAAGCTTGGGAAAGACCCCAAGATCATCTATTCCAACCATCCACCTACCACCAATATTTCCCACTAAGCCATGTCCTTCAGTAAAACATCTAAACATTGCTTGAATAACTCCAGGTTCAGCGACTCTACCACCCCTGGGCAGCCCATTCCAGCACCTGACCACTCTTTTAGAGAAGAAATTTGTTCCTAACATCCAATAATAATAACAAAATATAATCAAACAGACCATGAAAATGTTGAACACTGGGTGGTACCTCCATGGTGATTGGTTCAATCTTTGGTAACCCAGTCTTCCCAAGAGTTTACAGCCTGATAATGAAGTGTTCAGGGCCCAGTTGTGGAAATGCATTTGTACACCCAGCAGGCCGGAATGCTTTGGACTAAGAAAAGGCTGAAGTGCTTGTAAGAAAGGAGAGTGGCCATGCAAGTCACTAAGAGGGGCTCTGCTGACCCTTAAATGCATATCTGTCATCAAACTGCTTTCATCGAGGCTTTCTTCTTTGTAAGGAAAAATGTACTGAACTTTCCTGTGACCCTGCAGTAAAGGAGATAAACATCCCTTCAAAATACGCAGGATGCAATGCACAGTTCTGCCAAGGGTGGCCCCATTTTTCATGATGATTATTCTAGCTGCATCTTCATGATAAAGGGTTATTTTAAGGACAACATAAAAGATGTTCATATCTGCCTTGGTATAAAGACATAAAAAATACCCTCTCAGCCTGGAGTCTCTTACTATTGCTGCTTCTGAGCTTCCAGAGAATATTTCTTACCTGTCTTTAAGGTCTAGCATTACTCCTGTGGCTTTGTGCAGGAGTTCTGATAGAAGAGACTTGGGCATTAGTGATTATAGCTTAGACTTCATGGAAGATTATCTCATTTATTTTCATATTTACACTCTGTTGGGCCAGAAAATGACTCTGTTATCATCCATCAAAGACAGTTAAATCAGTGGGTTCATCAGCCCCTCTTCTCATGGAAATCTATCCGAGGAGATGGAGCCAACCAAAACAACTGACCACAGGCTTGAATAGGAGGAGAGTTAACATTGCTGCAAGCTGTTGGAGAGAATAGAGACTAGGAAATTATTCGCCCAGTCATTTACAAGCAAAGAGAAACCTCAGAAAACATCATAAAAATAACCATAAAAGAGATATAATCAGAAACAAAGCCTCGAATAAAGGCAGGAACTCCTGAAATTCACTGGAAACGCAGGTAAATGCAGCATATGTTCCAAATGCCTTCTAGGAAACAAAATGGATGTTCCTTTTCCCTGTCTATAAACAGAACTTTTCCAGAGAAATATTTTGGTTCACAGTACCAATTTCTTCCTATAACAGACACTTTAACATCTAGCAGGAACTGGAAAGGGGTAAACATGATGAGCTGAAAAACTTAGCACCACGTGCTTAGGCACAGCCATATCTAGGCTTATTTAGTCACATCTTGCCATGCCATTTCATTTGATGATCTAGAAAAACCCAACGCAAACTGGAAGTCTTACACAAAATGTGGATAGTGTTGAGCACCAGTGACTTGAGATGTCTTGCACCAGAAAAGCAGTCAATGACAAGTTTAGCACCACAGTTCATTTGTTAATCTATCTTTGTTGTTATTTTTTTAATATCTTCTCATTATATCCTTATTATAAGCTTATTTGCCAAGTACATTCTGAATACAAAGATAGTGCCGTGTCCATGACAAATACACTCCTCGTGAATTCCCCTCCAACAAATCTTCTTTATCCTAGTCTGGACACTCTCACTGCATGGTCATAAGCATTAATTTCTGATAGGGTTCACAAAACAAAACCCTGTCATCTATAGTAACACACAAATTCCAAGGCTAAAGACAGCAAGGCTGCAAAAGGTATCTTGTTGCCACTTTATGATTCATTTCCACCTTTACTTCCAACTTCCTCAGGTGAGATAGATGGATGCTGAAAGAAACTCAAAGAGAAACCCCAGATTGATCATTCCCAAATAGGAAGTGAAGGTGAACCCAGTAACAGGAGACTAAAGATTAGTCTTAACATCCCCCATGCTTTTCTTTGTGGGTTTTTCCATCACCCCCCCAATTTACTCTAAAGAAGCTGAGGCCAGATCTGTAAATAAGTTCCTCTGAAATCAAGGGGACTTAAATCCCTAAATATTTCTAATGGTCTTGGATTTAAGCCCAGTGCAAAGCTCACTGAAGCCAATGGAAAGAAGCCAATTAGCAACAATGGGATTTAGAGTGTTCACTGAGAAAGAAAATAAAATCTAACATTACCACCAGCTAGCAAAAACTTCTGTGTCCCACTATATCATACGCTAATGATAGTATCATTTCTTAGGGTGATAATGGCTTGTTATCAGATGCAAAGACACAAATAGAAGAAATGTTATAATGCTAGAAAACAAGTTATGATACTGGTAATTAGTCACGCAACACCATCAAGAATGATCAGCCAGAATTATACATCAAATGAGAGCAAACAGAATATGCAATAGTCTCCTAGGGGAAGTGGTAGAAAAAACCAACAATTGAGTCTTTTATGTAGTAAGCTGGAAAATACACGGCAAAGATTAGTGTTCACGGGTTGTATGACAGCAATTGAGGCCGTATCAAGCTAATAAAATCTGTGCATACACATGGCAAGAAAAGCCCTTACCCCAAAACCTTTCCATTTGAAATAGGAAAAGGAAAAGGGGAGACAAAGCAGTCACAGCATCTTTGTCTTATAGGATCATTCATATGGGACAACATTCTAATAGGCTTCATTTCCTTCTAATTTCTTCGTCTAGCATTTCATCCAGGAGATGATCTATGCAGAAGCATTAATGATAATAGGTTGTGTTGCAGCAACAGAATAGCCTGTTGTGAATAACACCAAAGTTATAAAAGCCTTGTCTCGTTCTTAAAGTTATTAAAAAATGATGCAGGATTTGTCAGTAAACAGGATCTTTTCTGGATTCTGCAGAAGAAAGGGGTGGGATGCAGTCTGCAATTAGGGCTCTTAAAAGCCAGTGAACCCACATGCACTATGTCTCTAAGCTTGTATTAAAGCCAATGGGCATACAGGGTACATTCATTTTTCTATTCACCAGCTGCCAGCCAAGAAGAGAATGGGTCTTCTGTAGACACTCATATCTGTCACCCTATGCAAATGTCTCACATTCCTGAAGGTGTCTCAAAGGGCACGAGAAGACTGTTCAGGCACCTAAATAGAGTCCAAAGCTACAGTCACGTCAAGGCCAAAAGTGTCATCATTATGGATGTGGTTGTTTTCAGTCGAAGGTTACCTGAAATCGCATCAAACCCTCCAGGCAAGTCAGAACTCAATAGAAAATGGAATGAGAGCACTTCCAGAGGGCTGTAAGTTCAGGCTACGTATCAAAGCTGGCTGAAGCAAGAAACAAGCAAATCTTTGCCCATATCTCTGCCAAATCAACTACATGCTCCAGATGCACAGCTGGATTGGGATTCCCAAAGGAACCTAAAGCACTTAGATACCCAGATCTTTGAAATCTGTTCCTCCCTGGCTTTCTCAAATACCTTTAAGAATACAGATCTGATTTTGGTTTTGCTTCTGCCTTTCATCCTTGGCCCCGCTGGGATTTGCACTTGCCTGCAGTGATGCCATTTTAGCCCCACGGCCTCCTGCAGAAGGCGTTCATTCCTCTCCGGGGAAAGCATGGCCCAGAGAACCATCAATATCACATCTTGCAACACCCAGGTTCTCCTTGGAGGTCTTCCACTGAAGTAACAAACAGGCCCAACCCTGCTCTGTTTAGGAGGTCTGATAAGATCACTGCCCAAGGTGCCATGGCTGCAGGCCAAAACGCTGTCCCAATAAACCATTTTCTGGAGGACCACCTTGTCTGGACTTGTCTTTCCTTATGAAGCCAGGCAAAGCAAAGCATTCAGATGCTAAAAACCTGTAACTATTATTGGTGTTTGTCCAACATTCAGAGGCTCATAAATCTCCCAGGAAAGATAGAAAAGGAGCATGATTAAGAAAGCAAGAAACTTTATGCATTGATTCCTCTCCTACTGCTCCCAGAAAATCTATTGCCTGTTGATGAAATGCTCCACTTGATTGGCCCTCGAGCCAGCGCTATCCCTGCAAGTGTTCTTTTTCCAATCTCCTGCATGACGAGAGTCAGTCACACGCACGGAGCTGCATGGGAGCAAAAAGAGATTGCTAATCCATATTTGCAGGCGTGTCTAAAGGCAGAAGGTAAAAGCCGGCAGCAAAAGAAAGCGAGGAGACCCCAGAGAGAGTTCCTTCTGCCTTTTCACTGAAGATAAAGCTCCAAATTAGGGATTGCTTTCTGCCACTGGAACTTTAAGAAATGATAACCAGCTCTCTAGTGGTGTTGTGCCGTGACTGATCTCGGCTGTTTCCAGCAGCTAAGATAGAGCACCCCACTGATCTCTACACTGTACTCACCCTTTCTGTTTACATCAATTACCTTGAGACATTGCTTCATGCAAATGAGACAGCGTGTGCTGTGACAAAGGTTCTGCTCAGCAAAGGGAGCAGACACAGCGCTCAGCACAAATCAACCCCTACTAGAAAGCAGAGCTAAGGAAAGAACATTTCCTGTTTTTAAGCAGCCAATAGATATGGTGAATAGCTCTTTGTTTTTACTGCCAGCCAGGGAAATGGCTTGTGCTCTTAACAGTTTTTAAGGATGTCATATGTACACAGAGAGGAGCTGGGGGGAAAAGCACAGACTGAATGTCACGTAGGGAAGAAAAGTGGACACCTGCATCCAGCGGGGTGTCTGGCACAGCTGCACACATCCAGCCCTGCTGCATCCCTCCTCTGCTTCCAGGGGCAGGGAAGTGGAATGAGGGTGCTGGAGCAGCTCTGCTGGCAACCTGCTTGAGAATGCTTAGAGCCAAAGGAGATTTCTTTACCTGGGAGACTCTATAAATGGGTGCTCTAATCCCTGCTGCTCTGACCCACAGGTTCTCCTCAGGTCCTTCCTTCAGTTCATATTGTTGGCGTACTGGAAACATATGGAACACTAATATTCCAAGTGGGAAAAGCTTGAGTGAAATCTATCCCAACTCTTTTTTGGCTTCCCTAAAATGTAACAGTTTCAATAGAGGCAATATTAATTAAAACTCTCAGTCTTGATGAAACGAGATGAAAGAAGATAACCGGATGAACACAAGGCATGGATGAAACAGGTGGTATGGGGAGTCCTTAGAGGCTTTTAGAAGAGAAGCCTGGCTTTATTTCCAGGATTAGGAAGGCACTTTTGGCTCTGTATTCCATGCTCACCCTGGAACTGCCTGCCTAGGCTGTCCTTTCAGAGCCAGGATCAAGACTTTTAAAAAACAATCATGAAAAAATCACTGTTTAATCAAGCAGATTGTTCAGCTCTGCTTGCTTAAATGGTCCAACTCATGCTGGAACAGCACTGGACACTGATCAGTGCAGACATATAGTCACATGGGTTACCCTATACAAAGTGATGGTGGCAGAGAGCAGGTAGCCTCTTTCATGTCTTCTTTGGTCACATCAAGATGCTTTCAGTGAACTGAAGAGCTGGCCAGGTGACCTTTACATGCAAGTCCAGCAAAGGCTGGGATGGGGCACACAGTACTAAAGACAAACACTGGCATTTTGGGAAGGAAGAGAGCGTCTCTCTCTGTCTATAAAGAGACAAACGGTGGAGTGAGGCTCTATTTTTCATCAGGGTGGATTGGTAGAACAAGGAAATACAGACACACAACACACATGTTTTCCAGGATGAAGAAGAATGTGCAACATTCCATTCCTATTTCAAAAGCAAGGAACAAACAAGCAAGACAACAAAGTCTTGCAGAGAGACACTGCACCAGGTGCACGTCCTGTGCAACCAGCTGGATGGGAGCTGCTCAGAATGGCTGCTCTCCAGTGATGCTGCTTCCATTATGTATTTAAATGTGCAGCACACAGAAAATGAAACTGTTTTTCTAGATGGTGCAATGGTGCACGGTGGTGAGAGCTGGGCTTGCAATGAATGACAGTCATATTGAATACCTGCAAAATGCCAGCTTTTGGATGCTGAGTCAGTCAGAATGCTTCCATACAGCTCTTGCAAGAGTTATTATCCCAACAGCTTCATCAGATACCATCCATTTCACGTGTACAAATAGAACCTGCACAAACAACTTGTTGTTTGCTCTGGGGAAAATGAAGTGTAGAGGTAAGTGGTTGTATTTGTGTTGCATTGAAGTGCCCAACTTTTGTCCAGTGGCCCCATGGGAGGGCTTTACAGGCTGCACAGCGTGATATGGATGGTAACCATCTGCCAGATACACCATGTACATGGCTGAAAACCACACTGCCTGTCCTCTCCTTTGCCCAGCCAGGAGATTTTGACCTTATAGACACTCCCTACAGGTGTGCAGCCTAAGGAATGCCAAGACCAACCCCATTAGATGCTCCTTGAACCTTCCAACCATAGAGGCTCCAGAGCGGAGCTGTGTGGCTCATCCTGGTACTCCACATCCTTTTGTAACGAGGATTTTTTTTTGTCCTCGCATCTGGCCTAAATCCTTTTTACTGCAAATTAATCAGATTCCTATTTTGCTTTCCCCAGGGGAGGCGAAAAACTGTTCATCAATGCCTTCTTTATAGCAAGATCTATGACCTGGGCATTGGTTATCAAACTACTGCTACTGTCAAAGAAACTCCCAAAGGCTTTGCCAAAGATTTGTTTTACTTACTGCTTCCTCCATATCCACTAAATGGAAGAAGTGCATTAAAGCAGTTGTTAGACAAAATTTATTCTTCACAAATCCATGTCTGTGTTTCTTTTGCACCTTATTATCCTCTTGGCACATTTAACCCAATTATTTAACAATTTGTTCTTGAATCTCTCTGTTGCACAAGCTGGATTACTCTGGTGTGCAGCTCCCAGGGCTCTCCTTTCCTGCTCCAAGAGGTTGTACTGTTTTTAGTCCCCTTCGTTACCCTCCTTCACTACTTCAGAAGCACTGGTGCAGAGGTTGCCATACAATTCCTGCAGCACTCTATGCTAAACCTCACAGTGTCTCAGTCACCTGAACCCTATACTTTCCTGAGTATTCTCTATTTTTTTCCTTCCCTGCTTTGATTTATCCCTTTCCTCTTGTTAGCAGGACCAGGCTGGATGTGGCTCTGGGCAGCCTGGTCTGGTGGATGGCACCCCTGCACATAGCAGGAGAGTTGAAACAAGATGATTATTGTGGTTCTTTTCAGCTCAGGCCATTCTAAGATTCTGTAATTCTGTGGACTTCTGTGCTCAGGATCACATCCAGCTTGGCCTTGAATGCCTCCATGGATGGGGCATCCACAACCTTTCTGGTCAACCTGTCTCAGCTCATCACCACCCTCTGCATGAAAAATGAACTTCTCCCATTAGCTCACGCAAGGCTGAAACCTGCTGTCAGGTTCAGGTGTTTTGAGCATTTATGGTCACCCACTTTGAGCCCTCCTTGGGGCTTCCTTTGGAGCCTGATGCTGTCTGCTGTTAGAAGGGAGGTGCTGGGTCCCATCATGTCTTGCTGTGACAAGAGGGAGCACAGTGGGAACATGGTATAGTGTAGCTGATGGCCTCTGAAAGACCTCAGCATTTTTTCAGTGCTTTTTTTCCCCCAAGTAGCTTTCTTTGTGCCTGCAAGAGCTGTGTGCATATCTGCTTGCCCATCCCTCCATACCTCTTTGCTAAAGAACCAAGAAGCCAGAGCTGAGGCAGGTGGGGAGGAAACAATCCTCAGGGCAGGTTGCTTTCGGGGCACAGCAGGAGACATACTTTGCATTCCCTAAGCCAGGACCAGCTGCAACATATCCTATAGGCAGCAGGCAAGCCTCAGGCTCAGAGCAGCTCTGCAGCTCTTCTGCAGAAACATCTGAGGCCAGTTCAATTGCTGAGTGCAGCCAATGCAAGACCGGGCCCAGAGATCATCTCCCCTAGATATGGGATGAAAATCACTGCAGATCAAATTGCCCCAAGGGGAAATAATAACCCAACTCTGCCACCATATTCATTGTGCCTGACACCAGGTCCTAGTTTATGATGCAGTCACTTTTCCTGCTATCACTATCTTTTGCATTTCTATAGAAAGACAAACTGAAACAGTGACAGTTTGTGAGCCGACCTCTGAGGCTAAGCAACATGTGAATATATACTGATCTGTGCTCTACCAGCCACGCATGGCCTTGTTCTCCATTGCCTTACTTGGGTTCTCACCAGGGAAGTAACAGCCCATGAAAACACCCTTTTATTTGATTTTGATCACAAATCTTCTAACCTGTTCCCAAAGCCTTTTGAAATTTAATGGTAAAAGATATTACTTCCTGTATACGTGTAACCTGCTGTTTCCACTACTGACTTTTCATGACCTTGGGTTGCTCAGCAGTGGAAAATAATGACAAGACTTACTATTTCTGTGAGGAAAAAAAAAAAAAACAAAACAAAAAAAAAAACCCGAAAAGAGAAAGAAATCACCAGGAGTAAAGGTAGAATGCTTTTGAGTAGAACAACCAAGTCAGAACAGAACATTTTTTCCCCATTCTCATGCATGGTATTCACTACGGAGGGGACAATGTTACCCTCCAGCTAAATATACAAAGAAAGAAAGAAAATAGGACATGCAATGCAGGAGAAAACCTGTGTTAGATCAGACAGGCATCTGATCAAATAGCCTCCAGTTATGGTCAGCTCTACCTCACTGAGGAGGTTCATGTACAGATTTAAGCAAGATACACGTTGGTGTCTGCATGTTGGTATCTTGGTTCTAGACCAGGGGGAGATGAATTTTGTCTTCTTGGACTTTGAAAATAACAAATCTCTGAAATTCTTTTAATGGCTTTCCTGAACAAGGAATCAAGCAGTGCTGATCATGGAGACAAGCAGCGTGTTTGTTATTATGGATTATGAAAGTGATAGGACAGATGGATGCACTTGTGGAGTGTGAACCCCATTCATAGTGACCCAGGACACAGCAGTTGCTGAAGACATCTCACTGCATGGCTACAATAGCTGGAGGTGGATGCAAATGGCTTAGATTAAACATCAGCAGTGATTTCCAAAAGGGAACAAACACCTGACTTAGAAAGAAGACAAGGTAGCACTTTAAGGCTAGAAAAAAATAAAGTAATGGCACTTCCAAATGAAAATAAAGTAATGGCACTTCCAAATGAAAACATTCTGATTTCCAATGTGAATTTATAGTTTTCAGACTGAAATCCAGGGGTTTTAAAGAAAGGCACAACTTCTGGGAAAGGTTTTGTATACTCAAAGAGCTGTTATTTTGGCAAAAAAAACTAGTTTCAGCCAAGGAATTTCAGCAAGCCATGAAGGCAGCACAGCATTATTAATCACTTTCTTGGACAATGTGTATGTAATAAAACAAACTAAAATTAGCTGGAAACAAACAAAAAAAAAATTCAAAGAAAAGGCCACTTTCCAACATCCTGACAAATGAAATAAGTGGAGAAGTAAACAAAGGGCCAAGAGCACAATTAAGGCAAAGCAGGAACCAAAGGGGCAATGCTGGTCCAGTGCACTTCACATGGCGTCTTTTATACATCACAGCCCCCAAAGGTACTTAATCAAAGTAATTGAAAGCAGGAAAATAGAATGACTTGCAAGGGGAAAAAATGTAAGGGAAAAAAAAAAAAAAGAGGTAGGGAAGGGGCTTTTCAGCATCTCTTATAGAAATCTCTTCAGGCCACTTGTCTTCACTGCTTGTCTCAGAAATCACTACTTTTTCCCCCCTCCCTCCTTAAATAAGGTGATGAACTGCACTGTGTGAGAGAGCAGCACTGATTTATCTAACAACATTAGCATACGTTCAGTATCATTTTTCTGCCTCATTCTTTATACTGCTCGTCACCACTTCCATCCTTTCTTCACCACCACCACCAGGCTTACAGGTAAGGTGCCTTGTTACTGACCACACGTGGCTTTTTCTTACCCAGCCACATGCATAAAGCTCTGCTTCTTCCTTCCAAATCCGGTAGTTATCCATCTTGCTTTCCATCCGACAGTGCTCTACTCATTCACCTGACGCTGGCAGGAACACCTGGATTTTTTTCCCCTGTTCTTCTGAGGTCCTGACTGACCTCAATAGTTTTGTGTGATCTGAAAATCTTACATTGTTCACTTTCTTTTCAAGATCACACACGGTGCCGCCTGGGACGGTGTCAAACTCATGAGTTAAATGCAAAATGGCATTCGCCCAAAACATAAATTATATCCACATACAGAGCCAACGTAGGAAGCTTACAAATAAAAGCATGTGTTTGAATAATATAACAGCCACCCTTTATTTTATCAATTATGTTAGGGGTCTTTTGGTTAATGGTTTACTTTTTTTCCCCTGAATGTAGAAGAAGATCTGCATGTGAAGGAGTTGCATTAACACATTAGTAGTGTCGTACAGATAGAGGCAGGGGTGTCAAAGTGCCATGAGAGGTCAAAGTCAGTGCATTCAAAGGATGTCCTTGCTTCCTGCAATGCCCTTGAACCACTTTCCTTACCCTATGGAGCTTCCCTGGGGAAATAGCAACAAGAAAAGGAAAGCAGTGCTGTATATCTACATTGCAAAATTACTGAAATACATCCACACCAATTTGGAGACGCTGAATCTACTGAATTTGAGATAAATTCAGCAGTAATACATCATGACAATGACTAGAGAGTTTCTGGAAAGCAGCAGATGATATACAGAGGAACAATCTCCAGTCACCCCAGGTAGGTTCCAAATCAACAGACCATTGAGCAGCACAAGTGGACAGGCAGGGTGGGACTGAGGCAGACTGACCCATATAAGTCTCATTGGTCCACAGCACACCTTGCACAGAGAAAACCATTTGACATGGGGTATTTGTGCTCACTGAGGCTCCAGGACCTCTGGGGAAGGCTGTGGTGCCCTCTCAGCTGCTCCAGGGTTGCACAGCAGCTCCAAATGCAATACTGCTGCTTGACCAAGGAGGATTCTTGGTTTGTAAAGGCAGCACCCAGTGCTGGTGAAAGGCACTCAGGACAGTAGGAGCAGCTGTCAACAAGGAGATCATCAAGTAGCACTTCTGCTCGGCCACTCCATCTGAAGTTTCAAGTGCAGCAAATACAAAATAAACAGAGTGGAAGTGAGTTCAGGAGGGCACCAAGGACGTGAATGGTTAGAGGCAGATCCCATTTACAGAAGAGCTCAAGAGCCAGCAGCAACCACCTTTGTGCAAGGCATTCTGTGGGAGCATGTCAGGGTAGGATAATGTGGGAGCTCCTTCCTCACCTAAGTGTGTTTTTTCTCCCCTATCTTCATACTTCCTCTCCTGAGATCAATTAAGGGGTAGTGGATTAGTACAGGGAGCCAAGACAGAGATCTCTGCATCTCTTTAACCCTAAGTTCCCTCTCAGCCTATAGGATCCAGAAAGCTTCTTTCCTTTAGATGCCTGTTTGCCAGGCAGTAGGGTTAGCCCTTCTGCCATCCTTTGCATAAGTTATCATATAAACCTCTATTTCTCCCCACTGATCCCCTTCCAAGAACTCTGAACTTTGTATCTATCCTCAGTAATTTCAAGCCATTCCTTATGGCTTGAATGATTGTTCATAGCCCTCCTTTATCTGCACGTTACAGTGAAGTTTGTGAGACTGACTCGTGGAGGGAGTTTTTAATTCCAGAAGGGCTGTTCAGATATTCTCTTACGTCCTACACAGGAGCAAGCACACTTCAATTACTTCTGTGCCAGGACAGGCAATTACATCACTGGGTAAGCATAAACCCAATGACCCAGCTCTCTGGGAGGCAACCATGTTGTCATCCTTACCTCAGAAATTGTTTACACAGAACTAAGGTCTCAAAACATGAAAGAAAAGTACTATATTGCTGCAATTTCAAATGTGTTTTTTGTTGTTCTTGTTTGGGTTTTTAAGGGAAATCAGCATAGTTCAAAATAGTTGAAATAACTGCAAAATTGACTTATTCGTTTTGTCAGCATTAAATCTTTGCTTGTCTCCAAAGTATCTTCTCTAGATTTCTAAAATCTCCAGCAAACCAATCAATAAATTAAACAGATATCGGCCACCCTTTCAGCTTTTAAATACAAGATATTCTCTCCTTATAAGGAAAGTCAGCAGCCTTTCTTCTGAGGTAATTCAAGTGTCTCCACTCTCAGGAAAGCTTCCAAGTCTTTGTCTCAGGTGTTTTGTTTTGTAGGGTTTTTTGCTTGTTGTTGTTTTGTTTTTCCCTCCACAGCACCTGACCTTTCCTCCAAGCTCCTTCCCTCCCTCTTTAATCTGTAACCATTACTTCAGTTGAGTGATTGGCTTGAGCTTTTGTTTTTTTCCTTGAGAGTAACCCATGCCTCTACAGCGTGGCCAGTTATTGCTTTCAGTGTAGATACTTCCCAGCCCACATTTCAAGGCGTTTTGATATTGCCCTGTTCAGCACTTTGAATGCTAAAGCTTACATTCTGGTTTGTAGGCGTTTATTACTCACTGAAATCACTGGAAGCTTGGGATATTTGAGCTCTCATGCTATCTGCACTCTACTTTCAATGTCCGTGTGTCCAGTGGGATGTGATGCTCTGTGCTCCACGACTCAACTTTTAACATGGTGTTAACCCGTGACACATGGATTTACTTTGAGTCTAAAATCTCTCATGGAAAGGTGAAAACCTCTATTGGAGTTCCTCTGTCCAGGTGCAATTCTGTAGCAGTTCCACAGGCCAAAGAGGTTTGGAGGTCACTGAGAGGTAGACATTGCCTCCAGGATTGGAAATTCCCATGCTGTGTTGGGCATTGCCATCAGCTGGAGGAGAACAGACATTGGAGAACTGGGATGGAGATGTCCTTGTGTTATGAGTGAAGAAGAAATGGAACAGAGGGTGGGCAAATGATTGCCTCCTTCCCAGCATAACCATGGAGGTTATTTGCCTCCAATGGAGCAAATGGTTTGGAGCTCCTGCTGATGCTGAGGCTTCTGAGCTGCAGTTCCATGCTCCCTTTGATGGACTCATTTCCACCTCACAGCATGGATGTGAGACCTTTTGCGAGATTCAGTCTATGGAAGTGCTGGAGTCACCAGCAGTGATCCAGAACCATGGATATGTGGCACTGAGGGTCATGGTCAGAGAGCACGGTGGGGGTGGGACAGTAGGTGGACTTGATGGTCTTAGAGTTCTTACCCAAGCTTTGGGGTAAATACAATATTGATATTATTATAAGCCTTCATTTTCAGGATAAAAAGATGCCCTTTTTTTTTTTTTCATAGAGTTTTACAAAGCTCAGGCAGTTACCTAATGAGAAATAGCTATTGTCCACAGATATTAAAAGAAATACAGATGGTAGAGACCTACCTTGAATGTGATGGTTCTTTGTGATATGGACAGAAAAATAAGACAGGGAGAATATGAAAAAGGATATGAGATATTGAATCTCCTTTGTAGAGAGGCACGAGGCTGTGTGACACAGACCAGGAAAGAACTCGGCTGGCTGAAGCAGGACAGAACAAAGCAGCATGATGTCCACATGTGGTTACAGTAAGAGATTTTGCATGCAAAAATGAAGGAAAATGACTGCATTGAGGCTTGAAGAGCCAAGGAGCATGAGCTTCTGTACTGCAATTTTCCATTGAAAGAGACCTGAAAAGTGGAAAGGAATAAATTAACCGAAAGGGAGAAGGGATGTGGCATTTGTACAGACAAGAGGTATTGGGATGTATTGGAGACCAGGCCTGTTACAAGAGTCAGTAACATGACTGATATAAACTGAGGAAGACCAGCCTTCATTGGCAAATAGCTGTCTGAAGGAAAAGGACAAATAAGTCCCACACAGAGTAAATGGGTCTTCAGCAGAAGCAGCCACTGTGGGAGTGCTGGGCTTCTTCTGCAGACATCGCTTCAGTAACTCACTGCATTATTCTTGTTCAAACAGCTCTGCTCAGACCTTGCAGTGAGTCACTCCAGCATATTTAGATCCTTACATAACCAATGCCAAAAGGCAAAAGGTGGTACAGCACTGCTATGCCAACACAAATGCCCAGGGACCAAACTTACACTGAAGAAAATGAGTAAGCAACCACTCCAGAACAGACTGAGAGCATCTCTCAGGTATCACCAACATGGTATGTTGCAACAGGGATGAGCTGGTGCTCTGCCTCTGGTGGCAGAAGTCGTACCAGCAGGTGAGGCAAGGCTGAAAAATGAACCAGGGCCATTTGTACACTACCAGAGCAAATGTTGCTTCATGGAGTTAAGCATATCGCTACGGTGAGTCATTGGTTTGTGTTTAAGCATCAGGGGTGAAGTGTTCAGTTAACATCACAGGATTCTTGTAGATCCCAGAGATACAGGTGGGCATCACTGCAGTCCACCAACAAAGAGGAACTGAAGATGGTCTTTGCAGGTATAATTTGAAATCAAACATTGACAGGCATATTGTTCTCAAATCACTACATCAACTTGTCTCCCATGGGATTGCAATATTCTATGGCTTTATGCTGCAGGGTAAATGTGAAGAGGCCTTAATAGGAAGTTCCATGTTCTCCATACTCTGTGTCGCACTTGGCTGCCCAAACCAGCAGCTGCCTCACACCTGCCCCCTCCACCAAGGGAAACTCCCCTTATTACAGGTTCAGTCCCCAGGAAACAGAATGACACTACTGCCTTGCAGATACATACCACACCCAGCACTTACTTCTAATGAGCCTGGTAACCACTTCAAAGCAGCTCTGCCCTGAGTAATGCTAATTCCTGAGAGGGTTAAATCAACACTTCCTAAGTAAGAGCACCTAGCAAACCCAAAGAAGGTATCTGTGCTGAGCATGTCTCGACTGTCCCACCCAGGAAAGACCAGAAGGACAGAGGAAAAGGAGATTCCAGTGCTTGGGGTGATGGATGATGCCTGAAGTGATGTGACACCGTATGTTTCAGGCAAGTGAAAGAAAGCTGTGGACATGTCAACCCCAAATTAGAGATTTCTTACCCCATTGCTGGGGCTAAGGTGGGGCTTGTGTGTGAGGAGGTGCTGGAGAAACTCTGTCCCATCTTCCTACAAATCTCCTTCATATCTGAGTTACTTTAGAGGGGCTAAAACAGAACTTGTAACTCACAAACCAAGGTCAAATTACAGATGCAGGAGGTTGGATCAGCACCACTGCTTTACCACTCTGTTTCCTCCAGGAGTGATTGTGTTTCTCCACCCTGTCTTAAAACATGCAAAGCAAAGACAGAATGCCAACATGTTTTGTCAACAAGGGTGAAAAGCTGCTCTTATCAAATCTTCCTTTGCCTCCAAGGACCTGCTGATGGCACCAAGTCAACTCTTCAGTTCTCAGATTATCAAAGAGAAAATTCCTTTTTCCAAAGCCAGGCCAATTTCCTTCCTGCAGACAAACTACTGCCATTCAAATGGGTCCTCTCCAAAACTGTAGCTGTATTTCCAATTCACCTCAAAGCACCTTGCTGGCCCCAGGCAGCATCCTCAGCCCTGCACAGTCTGCTCTTCAGCTCTCAGACTTCAGCTGGGTTTCGCTGAGCTGTCTGGTTAAAATAACACACAGCCTATTCAGATGGACTGTCCAGAACCTTGTTTTGCTCATTGTTTGGTGGCTGATACATTTCCATGCTGGCTCTAAGACAGGATTAAAGTTCAGTATCCCACAAACACATGTGCAGTATGTCACTGAATAGGACTTGAAGGTGTCTCAGTTCTCCTTTCTACCACAGCTGGTTCACAATGGCTTGAAAATGATGCTCTAGCACAGATCTGCTGCAATAAATGCAAGAGCCAGTAAAGCAAGGCTTGAGATAAAGGTCCAATAAAGCTAGCTGTCAGCAAAAGCAATCGGTTACACTCTAAGAAGTTGGTATGTACTAAGTAATAAATGTAGTTAAAAAAATGCATAAAAGTTGTTCATGCTACAGCAAGGCAAATCGAGTTAATCATTCACAAGCTTAAAGCAGGACAAGAGTTACAATGCTCAGCTACCAATAAAGCACAATAATTTCCTTGAAACACCATCCCTTAGTTCTTTAAATACCAATTTTCTATATCAGTATCATTTGTAGGTCAACAGAAGGGCATGTTGCTGACTATCACTTCATTCCTGGATGATTACAGTCCAAAAGTAGAACAAGGTTTCAAACTGTGTCCTGTCAGCTGTGGAATTGCCTCCAGTGCTGCAACTCAATGCTTCCTGGGGCTGCCAGCAGCAGGATCCCTCTGATGGACAAGAAAGGAATCTAAGCACAAAGCCAGGGGGGTTGGCTTCAGCTGCTAATGGAAACATCTCTTTGTGATGCTGATTTAAGTCTGATGAAGTAAGTCCAGCCAGGCTTTTAATGCCTCTGTCTCATAGGTAAGTTGTGCCAGGAGAGGGTCAGGTTGGATAATAGGAACAGTTTCTTCTCAGTTCATTGGCACAGCTGCCCAGGAAGTGGTGGGATCAGCATCCCTGGAGGTGTTCCAGAGCCATGGACATGTGGCACTGAGGGACATAGTCAGTGGGCACAGTGCAGATGGAGCTGGATGTGCTGATCTTAGGAGTCCTTTCCAACCTCTGTGATTCTATGATTCTGAAAGCAGCAAGTGAAATCCAGAATGTAATGCAAAAGTTGATGGCAGCCAACCACAGGACCTCCCAGGTGGCAAGAGGCAATTGCAATGCAACATCTGGGAAGGCTGTGCTTGATCTTAGGTCCGTGAGATAAGAGGACAAAGGTTTAAGGCAGGAAACTCCCAGTGCACCTCCTGCCTGTGATCAGCAGCATTCCTGTGTCTTTACAAATCACGGCTATTTGGGGTGCAAAAAGCAAATATCACTGCCCCTGCTTCTCCAACTTGTAGCAATTGGAAGTAGTTAGAGCACTTATGGTGGGAGAGGGACAGAAGGTTTAGCAAAAGAGGTGGAAAACCTTCATAACCAGAAAACATCCCAAGGTGATGTTCAAACAATTTGGAGAGGCAAGTTCAAACCTCTCTAAGTGGATTAGTGCCTGAATATCAGGGCACCCATCTCCTCCAGTCGGTGATCTAACCAAGGTCTCATGCTACTGGAAGAGATTCATGTAGCTGCCACTGTAGGCAGAGAAACGCATAAATGAGGTAAAGAATCATAGGCAGACATTTCAGGGCCCAAAGCCATCTTCCAGCAACATTTGGGTGCAGCTCTGACTCATTTGAGCATCTCCTACAGGTTAGATATGGGTGTTCTGTGTCATCAATCCCAGCCAACTAACCTCTCTCCCCTTCGCTGTTTTGGGAACCATAGTGCCAAACAGAGCACTGGGATTGGGATTTTCACCTGAGTTTAAGCAATGCAGCACTGAACTTTGCAGTTCCTGAGGTCTTCTGCTGGACCTGTGACACAACCCATCAACAAAATGGGTAATTCACCCTATCTATACTACGAGCTCCACTAGCATCCCCTTGAAAAAGGCATCCAACATGGAGGTGTTGTTACAACTTGCCCACATTCTCCCACTCTCTGCTACCCCTAATCTTGAGATGGCAGATTTATCATGATTCAGACAGTGGGAATTGATCTTCCACTGTGTGAAAATGTGCATGTAAGTTTGAAGGTCTGCACAAGGAAGGAAAGTTTCTGATATCAAGCCATGTATGGGGTTGCAGCTTGAAAAGCGGGCTGAGGCTTAAGGTTCCTAACTGAAAAGAGGAAGCCCTTCCCAAGGCCAGGATGTAGCAATCAGTGTTACAACTTGTATTTGACATCTTCCTTAAATCCCGGCTCCTAAGGCCCCGGTGTGATGTGAAACTCAGTTATTTTCATAAAGATTAAAGTATTCTAGCTGCTCTGCTTGGAAGCACGCTTCACTCATGACATTTGCTGGCTCCACATCAAAAAAGCAATTAAAAAAGACCCACACTGACATTATTCTATACAGCCAAACGTTTAAGTCAGTGTTATACTGAAGTCATTTTCATACTGGTGTGTGATCTGTTTCTGAGCTTAGTGGGAAGTATTCTACTCACTCCTCTAGGGGTACAACCAATAATACAGTAGCTGAATTGTGTGCCTCTTTTGCACTGTTCTTTATCCAAGTAACAGTGATTCTTTTCTTGTTTCCAATTTCCTTTCCTTGAGGTTTATCCCTATGTATGATGCACTCATAATCCCAGCTGTCCCACTACAGCCTTCCATCTCACCTCACAAAACCCAAAACAATGCAAGAGCAACTACAGGTGTTGTTAAGGAGAGAGGAGAACAGAAGATGGTGCAAAGAAGTAGCAGCCCTGGTCACCTGCATGGCCCCATCAGCAGCTCGAAGCAGAGCAAAGTGCATTTGGTGCAGCACACCTCTGCATGTATTGCAGGCAGTGATCAGCCCCACTCATCCTGCCATACCTGGCATAAGAGAGACACACTCCCACTGTGACAAAGATGGATATTTCCCCTCTGTATTTTGGAGATTGATGAGTGTTTGTTAGGTATCTGCCTCACACTCCTCACTTCAGGCTTTTACACACTACTCAACACGCTGGGAAGAAGCAAGCCCTCCAGGGGAGGAATCTGAGGGTGCAGCCATTTGTTTGTAAAGCATGCCCCTCTATCCAAGGGATTTCTGTAGTGCTTGTCACACCCATCTCTGAGCATGCACCATCACATTCAGGATGCTCGTGGCTTGATGGCAGTCCTGCAAGATGAACAGCTGCAACACCTCTGTTTACAAGTTTAACAACTGTATCCAACCACACAGAAGCAACAGGAATGCAATCGGGAGATCATTTGGGTAGAAAGAATAAAAGACAGACAGACTGGAGCAGCAGCACACTGAACAACCCCAACTCCCTCACATCTCTAAGGGGTAGAAGAGCCTTCCCAGTCTCTCTGCTGCAGGGACCCAAGGTGACTCCTTCCCACAGGCAGTGCAAGGTCCCCAGCCCATCCCTGAGACTCACCTTCAAGGTGCTTTTGAACTGCCACATCAGATGCCTCCATTCCTCTTTGGGAAGCCCCACTGAGGACTCCATGGAGCAGCAGGACATGAGCTGTTCATCCCTGCTGGGCTGTGGGGTGAGGATCTGCCCATGGGGTAGTTGCCCTGAGCAATATGGAGATAGCCACAGTAATGCATTCATTTCATTGTGTACCCCACATACATGAGCTGACATTGAACTGCTCTTTCCTGCTGCTTCTCTTTCCATTATGGCCCCATGTTTCTTCACATCTTTCACCCATCCTTCTTCTCACAGAATCACAGAATGACCCGGGTTGGAAGGGACCTCAAGGATCATGTAGTTCCAACCCCCCTGCCTAGCAGGGCCACCAAACATACACATTTACTAGATCAGGTTGCCCAGGGCCCTGTCCAACATGGTCTTGAACACCTCCAAGGATGGGGCATCCATTCTCGATCCAGTGTTCTCTTTTCACCTTCAATCTAAAAGTGCATCAGCTATACCAAAATAGAAGAACAAAAAGAGCAACAGGAAAAGGGTGAAATTAAACGTGGATTTAAGACAGAAAACTGGAAGATGCAAAAGGGAGAAGGAGAAGCAGGGCAGAAGCACAGTGGCAGGATGGAGGCAGGCCAGGGTGTACAAAGATGTGCAGAACAGTGAGGTCTGAAAGTTTCCTATAGGTGAAAGCAGCCTGGATAGCACAGCAGCAACCTGCAGCCACAGACAGGGTTTTTAGCAGAGCATTTCACTCAGACACTTCAGCCCCACTGACCCAGACTGGCTGATCCCTTTTGTGTTCAGTTTTCATTTGCTTTATCAGTCACTGATTTTGCTGGTCTCCTTTGCATCCTGTCCCTTCCAAGCATTTTGGCCAGGCTTTCCCTCTGCTGACATGTCAAGAGTGTGAGGTCTCAGCCACTTCAGGTCTATCAGTCATTTCAACACCATATGCTAGCAAGCTTCCCTTAGGGATGCAATGACAATGGAGATAGAAACAGGCAGGAGAGATGTTTAGGGACACCTTGGGCTGAGCACCATAGGATCACAGAATCATAGAAAACAAGGTTGGAAAAGCCCTCCAAGATCATCCAGTCCAACCTTCCACCTTCCACCAATATTTCCCACTAAATCATGTCCCTTAGTAGCACATCTAAATGTTTCCTAGGGACAGTGAATCAACCACTTCCTTGAGCAGCTAGATCTTGGTAGTAGGTCCATAGGGCTGAGGCATGAGCTGCAGTGCATCTCTGTCCAACACTTCATATCTTAGAGGTGGTGGAACCATTCCCACTTCATATTAGCCCATGGTGGGCAGAGAATGAGGGTTCTTTGATGGTCAAATGCTTTTAAACAAAGCCTCCAGCCCTGTGCTTAGCTTACTCATTAGGGACATGGCTTAAAGAGCATGATGGTGAAGGGCTAGCGGTTGGACTGGATGATCTTGGAGGGCTTTTCCAACCTTAATGATTCTATGACACACACGCACATCACCTCTCCATCTCTGCTCCACTCGGAGCAGAACCCACCTCTCGCCACTCAGGCAGCATCACCTGGGAGCAGAGCACTTAGCTAATTAGCCTGGCATGCACGCGGCGGCATCGTGGGAATGTTTGGAGCCAGGGCTGGTCCCAGCACCAGGGTGCCGATGGGAAGATGGGGCCCCACCCTTCGGACCGGGATAATATTTTTCTAATGCCTTGCAGTGGTTGGCTTTTGTTTTGCTGAGTTGTTGCTATGCACCTGAGGCTCCGCGAGGGAAGTCGGCTCTCCAGAGGAAACAACACTGGCAAAAAAATAAGTCACCACATCATTGTCCTGGCTGATTTCTGTGTCATGAACAAACACATGAATCTGCACTTGTTTATCGGGAGGCACAAGGGCAGGATTTTGCTGGTTATCCTCAGAGGTGATTTGTCTGTTGGTCCTGTGAGGCTCAATGGCAGCAGTTAGCCCCAAAAACAAAACCAGGAAGAGACTAAGTGTTCCCATACAACTGGGAGCACAATCAGCAGCCCTCCTCGAAAGAGCCTTTAAAACGAGAAATGGGAGAGGGGAAAAACAATTAGCACCAGGGACTTTATTAAAAAAGAAGTTTAAAAAAAAAAAAAAGGAAAAAAAAAAAAAAAGAAAAAAGACAATTCTTCCATTAATCAGGCCCTTATCAGCAGCAAGGTGATATAAAGCCAGGGTTTAATTGGAACTGAGAAAATGTGTTTGTGCTGGTGTGCAGAGCCTTGTCTATGTGGCCAGGAATGTGGCCTGCATCCTGTTTTCTTTACTGATGGGGGAGGAATCCGCTCTGCGATTCCTTGAAAGGCTGCAGCATGTTTTCCACCAGCTCCATGCTGCGCTTGTGAATTCATCCCTGCTTCTTATGGCATCCTGGAGAGCAGCTTTGTGCTCAGAGGGATCCTAAAAAACACCGGTTTTGTTTTGCAGGAAAAGAGACGCTGCTCCATGGACATCAACAGGTGCTCTCAGCTCCTGCTGGTCCTTCTTGATCTGGTATCTGTGGATCAATGGATAATTCCTGAAGCACCATGTGGGGTACGACCTGCCAGTCTCTCTGTTCCTATTGTCCCATCAGGTGCCTTTGAAAGGAGCTTGCTCACTGCCTTATTCGTTGTAAAGAATTTAAACTAAAAGTGGTTAAAGCTAAATTTGGTTAATGGATTTAAACTAAAAGAGAGGAGATTTAGGTTAGATGTGAGGAGGAAATTCTTCACTGCCAGGGCAGTGAGGTGCTGGCACTGCTGCCCAGAGCTGTGGGTGCCCCATTCCTGGAGGTGCCCTTGGCCATGAATGGGACCTGGGCAGCCTGACCAGGTGGGGGGCACTCAACCCATAGCAGGGGGTCTGGCTGGGAGGGCTTTGAGATCCCTTCCAACCCAACCATTCTGTGGTTCTGTGATCTTCAAGGACCCTTCCAACCCAACTCAAGCCGTTCTATGATTCTTCAGTTTTTAGGGTCCCTTTCAACCCAACCATTCCGTGGTTTTACCATTCTACGGTTCTATAAATCCTCAAGGACAGCATTCAAACACTGTCAGCTCCTCAGCTATATCCCCATTTCTAGGTAACGTCTCTGTGATTTATCCAGGATTTCCCTCTCTGCCCAGTGTGGTTTCTGCTGCTTTACATCCATGCTTTTTTAGCACAGGACTCAATTGTCTTGTCTCATGTTGCTCTCATCATCACTCGAGGCTCCAGTGAACCTTCACCCTGCTTCAATACCACGACACAAAATAGCAGGCAATCTATAACACTGCAATACATAAAATCTATGAACACATTTTCTCTGCTTCCCAGCCTCAACCTCTCAAAGGCATAAACACAGTCACGCTTACAGCCTGCTTTCTATAGGTGCAGTTACTGCGGGGATGAACAGCCTTCCCCCAAATTCAACAGCCTTCCCTGCACCACAGCTCTGGCTGGCTTGGAGGGAGCTTTCACCCTCCCAGTCCTTGTGTCCTTGGCCACACAGCTACGAAGTTTGGCTTTTTATTTGGGTGGGAGTGGGAATAAGACCCAAAAGCAAGTTTGAAGAAGTGTGACAAATTCACCCAGCGCTGCAGCCCAGCATAATTAAGCAGCATTCCTATTCACGTCATCTCCTGGCTCTGGCATCGTTTTTATTATAGTCATTATGAAGACAGATATTACTTCTGGATTGACTCACTTGATGGGTTGATCAGCACTTTATTGTAGCCTCCAGTTATAGCACTTTTTATGGCATCCAGAAGAACTTAACCATTAGCACACTATTAGGAAGCACACTGGCAGCTGATTAAGTTGCTGAAGGTCAAAGACATTTTTCTTAATTGCTCCATGTGTGCTCTCTCCTCCTCCCCCTCCAACGGAGCTGGAGGGAGATCATTCTGTTTTAATAATAAAGTCACAGAGGCATACTTCGTATTTGCCATCAAATCTCCAGGGAGAGGGTTATTCACCATTTAAGATCTTGTCTAAACTGTTATGGTCTTGTTGTTGAAATGAAGTCTTGGAGATTTTCACGGCATGTATTGTAATCTAAGAAAAAAAATAAAGAAATAAATGAGAAAGAAAGTCATCAGGGTGAGTGATTGAACCGGTTAACACACGTCGCAAATAATGTTGTATTAGGGTCATAAACAAATGGATGCATGGGTATGCTGAAGGGAACTCTGTCTCTGGGAGGGAAGGTAATAAGGTATCTACAGCTCCCAGGTAAGTCTCCAGGAAACTGTCAAAGATGAGATATCCTGGAATTCCCAAATGACTTTTTGATCAGCCTTGTCATGCTTTCCTTTGGAATGCAGCACTTCTGGTGTTCTCCCGTTGATTCACAGAGGCAGCTCAGCAAGGTGTTCATATCCTGTCTCCCAGACCTCACTACTTTCAACATATTCCAGGTGCACTACAGGAATGACAACTTCCAGCAGAGACACTTCAACAGACACGATGGGATGCTTCTCACCTCTTGCAAATACGGGCATGAGCCTCTATTTGTTCCCCAGCACAGCTAACAACTGCTGCTCTAAACTATGTGATTACTTAATCTGATGCATCCAATTTCATTTTCCTCTTCAGCCTCTTCCGTCACCAAAGACTCCAGGTCTCACTCGAAATGAGAAACCAAAACCACCAGAAGTCATATCTTTGGCAAACTCCACCTCATTGGATCTGGCAGCCTCCCACATTTCAGTCTCAGCCAGACATTCAGCTGCTCATGGAGCTTCATCTTTCAGCTCCAGACTTGTCTGACCCAGCTAAGGTCACCAAGCCTGAGAAACATCTTCCTTGTCTTCTGAGTTGGATGTCTATCAGCTCAATGTATCCACCAAGGTTTAGCCTAGCACAAGAGCCAGCCAATGGTTAATGGGGGATGAGGACGGAGGAGTGCAGGGTTGCCAATGCACATTGTTAGATTGACCTGGTGGCCACAGGAATCCCCTCCATCATGGGGAGCTCAGTGAAACCTTCTCCTTTGCAGGACAGGCTGGTGGAGCAGTGCTGTGCAGAGGAGTGCACTGTTTCCTTTGGACAAGGGAGCGGCTGTAAGGTTGCCTCAAAGGTCTTACAGAAGTTATGTGGGGAGAGGCACCCAATTACTCATCAGCGAGCGGGTGTGAGGCTGAGAAAAGGATTGCAAAAAAGGATGAGGCAGCAAAATGCTCCTGCTGAGTGTCAGAGGAATGTGTGGCAGATGGGAGCATGCTTAACACAACGGTTTTGTGCCTCTACAGCTCCTGCTTCCCAGCATAATTCCCTCGTAGAGTTCGTGAGGAAGAGTTAAATTTTGAGTCTTTTATGTTTCCTGGATCAGACCAGACAGGGCAATGGAGATTGCTGGAGGAAGAGCTGAGAGTGTTGGGGTGAAAGGCTTGAACATGAAAAGCCAAGGGCTTGAAACCCCCCATGAGGGATCCCTTTCAGTCCTGAGCCTGAATTGACTCCCAGAAAGGTGCTGGATGCAGCTGACCACAGAACTGCCCTGAGGCAGAAGACATGGGTTATGGAGCTGGCATCCACTGTGCTCCTGCCTGTTCCTCACTCCATTCTACTCAAAACCACCCATCAATCAACAGCCTTCACACCCAAGGATCCTGGTGGTAGAGAAAAGAACTTTAAACACAGCAGCAGAATAGAACTGCCCAGTGATGTGCCGTATTCTATCTCAGTCTGAAGGGTGTGAGCCACACCACAGGGATGTGCCATGGCCATGGCCAATCCAGCTTTTAGTGTCCCCTGTGTAAGTGACCTATTCTAGGTCTTAATTCATAAGGCTCTTCTACAGGGACATCCAAAGCAGAACAAACTTATAAATTGCCAGGCAGGGAAACTTTTTATCAGAGTAGATGGCTGCTTCTTTCCGTGTAATTATTGACTGGCCAAGACCTCGAAGAGGCACCCACCAAAACACACTTCACTCAAAGCATCTTTCCATGCATGTCTCTTGTTATTGACTGTTATGTATGAAAAATGATAAAATACATCTCCTTCCATCCACTTCAGCTGATCTTCATCACCAAATTCAATAATCTCAGAATAAACAGTCCTCTCTTCTCCCTTTACATCCTAATTAAGATGCTCTCAAATATCTCCCTTCTCTCCTGCCCTTGGGTGATGCTTAATTAGCTCCTGTAATTAAAACCATACCCAAAGGACAGGGCTCTGTACAGATGTTGGCACTGGTACAGGCAATGCTATGGGGTTGCTGCCAGGCTCCAGTGGTCCCTTGGCACTTGGGGACATGTGAGGGGCTCATGTAAGATCCAAGTGAGGAGCTCTGCTGAGGTTTTGTGATCAGGGAATTGAGGTATCCCATGGGCACCCCTCCAACAAAGGCAGTGCTCCCCAAGCACCATTTCCCTGGCAGATGGGATGGTTTCATCCCCTACGAGCAGGGAAAGGCGACTGCTTCCAGGCTGACTAAGGTCATATTTCTTCTGTGACTTAAAGAAAGACAAATAAAAGGCTGGGCCCAAGGCTGGGCAGTAGAGATTCCAGATAATGAGAAATCTTTTCTGGGAAATGAATGAGCATCCAGCAGCCCTCAGCTTCCTCATTCACACCAGCTGGACTCAGCCCAAGCTGGAAATTACTCCAAACACACACCTTTGATTTAATACATAGGGAAGTGAGGGCCATTGCTGGGCACCTTTTCTTCCCTTTTTGTTATAAAATCATTTAAAAAAAAAAAAGTGATTTTTGCACATCCCAACACCAGGTCGTAGGGCTGAGGTTTGGTTGTAGCTCAGCCAAGGAATTCAGGCAGTAGGAAAGAGCAGGGCTGCTGTTCTCCAAACTCCCAACCCCAGAAAGGCATAGAAACCCACAACTGAACTGTAGAACTGCTGGGTGTGCAGCAAACACACTGCTGGCTGTTATGATAATGTTTCTTTATTTCCTCCTCACAGCTGCACCATGAAATTCACTGAGTTAACTACATTGGAGCAATCTATGACGTGGTCTTCAGGCACAGCTTTAATGGGATGAGGGCCTTTTAACCATAGTTGGAAGAAAAGAAAAAAGAAGAACTGAAAAACAAAGGGAAAAATAAAACAAACCCCAAACTCAGATCTCAGAGTTGATGGGGCTGCAGAAGGGGGTGGGATCGCTTTGTCCCTGCGGTGCTAACAGCCACCGAGATGATCTGCAACAAAGTGCTCATCCATGAGAGAACATTAACAGGACACACAGAGCAGGGATTCAAGCTGTGCTCAGCACGCCATCCCCATTCCTACCCAGCTCTGCTGTCCCGTTCCCTTCCACAGTGCTTTTGTCCTGCTGCCTTCTTGCTCTTCTCCACCCACCACCAACAGAATAAGGGAGAAAAAAAGGATGTTGACTTTTTGCCATTATTTATTACAAATTAGATCTTTTTCTTTGCAAATTGTCATCCAAAAGAAAAAAACAATAGATTTAAATAAATACACAGATGTCAGAATGCTACATACGGCACACGTGCAATGGGTCACGCTGAAGATGAGACATCACATACACAAGGAGATATACATAGTATTTTACAGCAGTAGTTTTATTTTAAATTACGAGGCTCACATTAAACCATGTGCAAAGTTTCCTTTGGAACAAACCCTTTCAGGATTTACTTATTTTTAATCTACTTTTATTTTCCCAAATGACTCAAACCTTCAGAAGGTCAAATAGAAAAAAACCTGCTGCTTTGGGGACCAAAAGGATAGGTCGGTTGTTTCATTGACAATACAATCAATTGGTCTCATCTCTGCTCTGCTCTCTTAAGGCTTAAATCAAAAATCAAGGAAGTATTTTGTATGTACGTCCGATGGGACTACACTTGTGACAGCCACAAGTTTTGGTCCACCACTAATCTTAAGCAAACCTTTCTTGATGCTCATCTGTAATACTGGACCGGGCAGCAAGGGGGACCTGACTGCAGTTATTTACCTGTGCTAACCAGCTGACAGCCACAGCTACGATTTATAACAGAAGTCAATTTGCCCAGGTAAGCAAAAGTGCATCTGCAATACAGCCCCACATCCTTGAGGCTGTTTGCCTACAAGATGGGTTTCCAGCTCCTGGGCTCTGTGTTTTTGCCCAAATTATTCCTTTCCTCCTCTGAGCCAGCAGCATTGTGCTGCCCCTGGTGAAGCAACCACCACTTGTGTGGGTTTAAGTCCAACCCTTTCTCCTAAAGCTGTGCAGACAGTGCTGTGCTCTCTTCCTGATGATCCTTTCCTGCACATTAATCCCACCTGGCTACCCCTTGCCTAACTCATTCTCTACTCTGGTTACACTTAACAGTGATGTGCTATCTACACACTGCTTATTTATTATACAGGGTCCGACTCAGAAATCTGATCTAAGTGAAGCAGCAAGCAAGCCTTTGCATGTCATTCTCCCACCACCCATCTTCTCTGCCCCTAACCCTTCATTTCAGGGAAAGCTGAGAGCAAGCTGGGGTATGGGGTGAAGAGCTGGGGAACCCTATGGGAGCATGTCCCAGGGAACAAGCCAGGTTCCCAGAGCTGACCCCATCCAGACCAGCAGCTTTGCTCTGCTCAGACCCCTCTGCTCCATGGGGCTCCATGCGTGGGGCTGCAGCCTGGCAGGGCCAGAAACTGCTGCAGAGATACAGCTGCATGTGAGCATCCCACCCTGCTCTGCTCTGCATGGTGGCAGGAGCCACGCTTGGGTTTGTATAGAGCTATCATCCACCTAAACAAGACCCACATGGCCCTCTAGTGATTTTCTCAGCCAAAGAATGCCACTGACCACTCAGGTGGCTCTCAGGCTTCAAGATGATACACTTTTATATATACATACTGGGAGCTGTTTGACCACAGGAGTCTCATTCACACATACATTGCACCGATAAGTGAAAAAAGTGCAACTCTGGGCCCAGAAACAGCTTATCCCCATCTACAGCAGCCAGACCACGTCAGAGAGGACCGAGTGAACCCATGCTCAGACATAGTCTGAGGGCAGAACAAACCAGGCCAGTGATGTGGGCACTCGATGCTGCCATGTCTGGATGGCACATGGCTGTTTGGGTTTTGTTGGTGATTCAACCACCTGCAGCAGCTGTTTGTCTGCCTTGGGCTCCAGTGCAGAGTGAAGCAAGTGCTCTACCAGCAAGACCCTTGCCTGATCCAAAAAGGCACAATTCAGCTCCACGACACGTCTATGACTGTATAGAGAGACACTGATTTCCCTTTATAACAGTCTCTGGAGTGCATGCTGTACTCGTTCACGCAATGGGAGCATGGAGACTTCCACATCTTCCCCCCTCCACTCATGGCCTTTCCTTCAGCTCTAACTACCGACAGCGGAGTTAGCGGCACCCACGGAACTCCAGATTCTTCTGGCGAACTTGGTTTGCACCTGTTCCTTATCTCTTCTTCTTCCAAATGTTCTTCTTCCAAGGCAAAACTGCTGGTGGAGCACTCCGCTGAGCATGGCGCTGCTGCTTGCTGAACTGCAGGCGGGAGGCAGCAAGGTCCCTGCAACCAGGAGACATAAAATATTCACTCATCAGTCCATTTTCCTACTCAGCAATAGCCTATATTATGCCATTTACCCATTGGTAATAACTTGTATTATGCCATTTACCAACCAGTCACCACTTTGGGTCTTGTTTTGTTGTTGGGTCGTTAATAATTAGCATTATTTTTGGTGTCTCAGGTTCAGTTGTTGGCTTTTGGGTTGGTGTTTTCTTTTTTGAGGCAGAAGGAGGGATGGAAGAATAGAAATCCCTATTTGCAGCTGTAATGTTACAGCACTGATCCACCTAGTTGGGATGGTCCAACTGATGCTTCTCCCATCTGTCTTTTAGATTGCATCTGATTTAACCACCACCAATGGACCAATTATCTCTCAATTTGCAGGCACTTTTTGACTTGTTTAGACTTCTGGAAGTCCTTCCAGCACTGAGTTCCACAGTTCAGTGATGGGATATTAAGAAGGGATATCTCTTTTGATCCGAAGCTGCTGCCCAATCCATCCTTTTCCTATGGGATGATATCTCTTTCCTTCTAACACATCATCCTTTTGTCCATCCCATATCAGAGGAACTTCCCCACCAAAAATTACATTAAGTAATATTGCTCTAGTGCTGGAAATCCCCTTATTCCCTCAGCTGTTAGCCTTCAGTTCTACACAGCAGAAATTGCTCAGCTGAGTTATTAAAAGGGAAACCAGGAGGGAAGCTAGCTCCAACCCAAGCAACTTCTGAGGTCACAACCCCAAATTTTCATATGCTTACAAGGGAAGTTCACACCGAATCACAAAATCATAGGGGCTGGAAGGAGATCATCAAGTCCAGCCCCAAGTTCAGAGTGGGTTTCAGTGGCACACTCACCTGAGGGCTCTCAGCAGGCTGCGCTGGGAAGGCTTCACATCACTGCTCTGTGGAGCCTTTGCTGATGTTCTGGAGCTTGTTGGGAGCCTCAGGCTCTGGCGGTACCTGATGAGAAAGGAGAAGTGCATGAGCCACCTGCATGCAGGCACCAGGGGAACACTGCCCTGTCATCACTGCTGGCAGACTAAGTTCAGTGCATGATTTGAAGAGTTAATTGCAGCTATTTGATTGTTATACTTCTACTGCTGTCCTCTTGCCTTGCTCAATTCATAGGCAAGTTAATGACGGAAGGTTTTGACTATTGCTTTGATAAGAAACTAATGACATCTGTACAATAACTTCACTCCTCACCTCCCCACAACGCATGCAGTCCTCTATAGCTCTGGCTAAAGTGAAACAACAAGCTGCCAGCACACAGGAGATGCTGGTACCCCAAAACAACCCCACAACCCTCACCCCCTTCTCCCAGGAGCACCAAAGGGAGCATCCCCAGCCTCTCTGGCTCACCTGGGCTCCTCCTGGCAGAAGCTGGCACAGGTGCTGTCTCCGGAGCGTGAGCACTCACACCTGCCAGGTGATCTCTTGCGCCGTCGTGGCGGGCTGCCCAGGCCATAGGGAGCAGTGTGCCTGTTGGAAAGAGGAGCAATCAGTGCTGCTGCTCGCTTGTTATCAGCCAGCAGGTTTATAACACAGCCTTGGGAGGCAGCCAAGCCAGAGCCATGATAATAAAAGACTCATCTATAGGCATAAGGTGAAAAGGCCACTGATAATTCCAAGCCTTTAAACTCCAGCTCCTCTCCCACCTACTGTTTACCCTGCCCCTCCCAGGGAGATGGCCGTGCCAGCCCTCCCAGTGGCATTTTCTCTCCTTGCACCCGTGCAAGGGCTGCCGCACGGGCTGGGCTCACCAGCACACAGACTGTGCAATGGGCAGGACAGAGTACAAATCCCAGCCATTGTAATGCATGGGACATAGTACGGATGAAGACATCTCGGCCATAACAGGTCCTCCTGATCTCAACATGCTTCCCAAGCTCTTAGCGTGTGCACATTCCTGCTCCATCTCTGATCACAATCTCTCCTCCCAGAGGGTTTAGGATTGGCAGTGATTGAAACTATGCTCCGAGCAAGCAGCGAGTTGTAATTGCACGTTAGTGAGCATGATTTTAACCACACCTGAGTACATGTGTTTTGCTACAGAGCGATGGCCATTGGTCTGAAACTGCACGGAGAGCTGCTTTAGCATTCTTGAGGGCAGGACTTGGCAGCCACGGGATGTTAGTGCCAACCCACTACTGTCTCATTAACAATGCTGGCAGCCAGCAGGCAGAGTTACAGTTTGCAAGAGGGTAATGTAACTTATCTGGCTTGCAGCTATAACATCTTGCTATTGCTTTTGTCTTGCAGAAGTACAAATCTCAAATAAAGATAAAGGGAGGCAGCACCCTGAGCTTTCGTTCCCCTCCCTTTGGGTTATGTTGGAACTCCAGAGCACAGCACAGCCTGTATTCTAGCAGCTGCAAAGGGCTGAACGCTCTGTGGTGCAGGTGCTGCACAAACCTCCTTTCTCACCTCCTTCTAACTGCCCCCCATCCTGGATAAAGAAGAACAGGGAACCACTCACCCACAGAGCCACCCCTCAAAAAAAGAACCCACGCTCACCCAGGTGTGTTAACCCAGATGATATCCAAGTGACAGAAGTAGATGCACTCCTTATCCATCCAGCTGTTGCAGGAGCATCGCTTGGTCCTCAGGTGCGCCGCCGAGCCGAGGTGGGACTGCAGGGGAGGCTGCCCCATACCTGCAGCAGAAGGAGAAGGGATGAGTTGCAGGTTGGGTTTAGAGCACCAGAGCACGGTCCGTCCTGGGACTGCAGAGCACTGAGGTGCAGCCTGGCACAACCCGGCAGGAACTGCCCCGCAGTGCCCTCCACCCCCAACCCTCTGCTGCACCCGGGACCCCCAAAGCCCCGGGGCTCACCGTCTTCCAGGAGGACGCAGAAGGCAAGAGCCAGCAGCGCAGCACCGGCAGGATGTCTGGGCATGGCTGCAGGCTGCGGAAAGAGCTGGAGGGTTTCGATTTGGGGCTTTTCCTCTTTTTCTATGATTTTTCCCCCTCTCTGTTTTGTTTCCCTTCCTTTCTTCTCCGTGCACCGTTTCAGTCGGAGCCGCAGCGATGATCTGGAGGCAGCGGGCCCCTGGCAGGTGCTTTATAGCCCCGCTCCTCCGCGTCACGGCCGCGCTCCGCCCCGCCGCGTGGAGCGCCCGAGGGGGAAACATCGGGGCGCGGGCACGCGTGGAGGGAGGGAGGGTGGGAGGGTGGGTGGAAGAGGCGGCATCCCGTGGGTCCGCCCCACTGCGGGGGGGCCTCGTCCTGCAGCTCGTCTCCGGCCCCAAGCTGCGAACACGCGTGGGATTCCCGTCCCGAACGGGGATGGTGCGGGGAGAAATTCCCACGCCGGGGCTGCTCGGAGCGTGGGGCAGTGAGGCACGCTGCTGTGCGTGTGTGCAACTGGGTTTGTTTCGTGTGTGGGGGGTGAGTCCCGAGCGGGGATGGATCCCACGCGTGCTACAGGTGAAGGAAGAAGCAGTTTGCAGGCGCTGCCGGCAGATGGAGCGGGAGCGGTGCCCGCTCCGCAGTCCCGTATTGCCCTCCCACCCCACGCGTGGGGCTCCCTGCGGGCCCCGCAGCTTCCCTATAGGGGGACCCCGGTCTGCCACAGCCTTTCGTGTATGAGAAATTAAAATAGCCCCCAAAATAATAATAATAATAAGAAAACAACTGAGAAACTGCCCTCGGAGGAACCCCCGGGGCATTGCGTGGGCCAGAGGCAGCTCCTGGCTGCGCGGCCCCCGGGTACAGCGTGGGATTGGGACCTGCAAAAGCAGGTTAAGAGGCAAAAAAACACGGAGACAAACTGCTCTTGCACTTGACTTTCTGAAGGCTTCTTAGGAAAGGGAGTGTGTTTTCATCTGTTTACAACGAGCTGTTTTATAGTGTTTTTATTGCGCGGGAAAGGATTTATTATCGGGGAAGGATGCGAGATGATGTGTGTTACCATGGTTCAGTATGAAGTCTGATACAAAGTGTAGAGCACAGCAAAGGAGTGGGAAGAGAAACAAGAGAAACGCAATGGGCCAGAGTGAGGAGAACTGATTTTATCTGAGCAGTAACTTCTGCTGGCTGTATCTCATGGAAGGAAAATGGGTTGGGATTGCATTCCTGCAAGGAATAATGAGAGATTTTAATATCCACACTGACCAAGCATCAAGGTGAGTCCCTCTCTGCGTTCATGAAGTCACTGTGTGTGGGGGGAAATCCCATGGTGGGACTGAAATAACAGGATTTGGGGAAACTGTTGCCCTGTTCACCAAACTGCTTTGGTTGTGATGGCATGTTTGAGAGCACAGGTAATGCAGACAGCTCCATTTACTGGGTGGGAGTGAAGAGAGGGGACAGGGAGGATGAAAAATCCACCTGGGGCTGCAACTACAATGTACAGAGGACATGCTGAGAAAATCAGAAATAGTGAAAACTATTGAAATAAAAAGATAAGAAAATAATGTTGAGATTGATAAAATAACACTTCTGTGTGAGCAGCAAACAAGCAGAAGCAGAAGGAGGGAAGTTTTTGACCTCTGTACCAATGCAGCAATCATTCTGAAGACAATAGGGAAATACAATAGCAGCGTTACCTGTTACAGCCCATGTTCCAGCTGTGCCAAGTTGCAGGCTTATGTCTGAGCTGAGATACTACATGTAATTCCAGATGCCAATCCAGTGATATAATTGAACTCTCCTAGCTCCAGTTTCTATCATCCTCATTCTGGTCACTGAGGGTTGAAAGAAGATATTTTCGACGTGGGGAAGGTAACGCAGCAGTTGTGCACGCAGAGGAAAGGCTGTGGGGAGTGAATGACATCCTTTATTCTTCAGGGGGCACTTTCTTAGAAAGGGTGCTGCTGCCATTTAGGCGGCCCTGTGACTTTCAAGGATATGTTTACTGAAAGGATCAGGCAGAGGACTGTGTTGCGTGAAGGTCTCCCATGCCTCTGGGAAGGGTGAACAGCCTTAAGTTCACCTGAGGGTTTGGAGAGCTACATTCAAGCTGTTTCCCTTCCCAGCCTCCTTTTTGTGGCCACAGCTCTCTCAATTAGCTGACACCTTCAAAAAAGCACCTGAAGCAACATGTAAATATCTGTTAAGGTCTTGTAGTTGTTGGTAGAAGAAGACAAGTGCTGGGTTATCTGCTGGGTATCTACCTTTAATGCCAGCTGCAAAAATATCTTGACAAACCAGACCTTTCATCCAAGATCTCTCACTTGTTTTGTTCGTTTCTCATCAATCCCAAGAGTGATTTACGCTGTTGGAGAAAATGGAGCAAATGTTACACCCTCTTGTTCATATATGCCTATTGAATGGAGTTTGAACTCATTTATTTTTCCTCCAGGAAATACCCTACTGCGTTGAGCAGGCACAAACCTGACCAGCATGTGTGGGGATGTTTGGCACCAGGGCTTCAAAGGTCTGAGAGGATGTGGGGCTGTGGGTAAAGGTCTCCACTTGTGGAAGGGATGAGGGAACCCTGCAGAGTGGAGGTGGGATTGGGACTGCATTGACCAGGACTGTTTGGAACAGAGCTCCCATAGCTTTGCCCAGGGCTGCAGAATTTCTGTGTTAAAAACCAATGGCTTTTTATGGAGCAATTTGACCGTAGGCTTGCAAAGAAGAATGTTCAGGCATAGGGAAACAGCTGTTTCAGCATCAAGCATCCCCACGTGTTATTGCTTGGGCTTGCAACCATCACAGTTCCAATAGCAGCTATTCATTTTAGCTTGTGTGTTCAATTCCCCTTCGCACTGTGGGCTGAAAAGTTCTGCTTGGACTGAGAGCAGCGACCTCCTGGCCACAGGAGACACTGCATTGCTCCTGCTGTTCCCCTGATAAGGAGCAGGGGACACTGCTTCCTGCAGCCAGCACTCCTGGCACTATCACCACACTGAGATCTCTAAGAAAAACAACAGGCTCCAGCAGAGGGACGGGTCCGTGCTGCACAAACAAGGCTTCCAAAGAAGGAACAAAGGCGTACACGGGGTCCTGGATGCCAAAGATGGGCTTTGCCTCCCGCAGTTATTTTTTCCCTTTTGTTTCTGACTGTAGGAATACATTGTTCACTCCACTGTAAAGAATTCCAGGCAGAAATGACGAAAGGGACATTGCAGCTTAAGGAAAGCGACGTCCCGTGCAGCGTGGATGAAACGCTGTTTGGAAACCAGGAACGAGCAAACAGGAAAGCTCTTTAACCATTGAGGAGATGGGATCCCAGTGTGTTTTTGGCACCGACGGGAACAATGGGGTGATGTCACAAGCCAGAATTCCCCATGGTGGATGGAAGCCCAGCAAATAATCATCATTCTTTTCTTGGTACATTAGTGAAATTTTTCCACCGTTGGTCATCCCCCACTGAGTCCCTGTTAGGAAGTGTAGGAAGGAGACATTGTCAAATGGGGTTTCCTTTGGGAGAACCGTGTCTCCTCCTCCCCATCAGCTGTTATAAATCACAGCTTTCTGCTGACTGCAAGGAATTCCAGCAGAGCAGCACTTGCAGCCTAAGCAGTGCTTTACCCCATGAGGAAGGGTGCACAAGGAGGTCTGGATTCCTGTAGGGCAGAAGCATCATTTGCTGTCCAGCACTTTCAGCCTACACAGCATCAGTACTGAGCTTTGTCTTTATAGTTTCAGAAGTGCTGAGAATGGCAGGGAGTTTAGGAGACACCATCCTGGCCAAACATTGTGGTCTGGAGAGTTTCAGCCTGTGGAAGGCTACCAAATTGTATGAGCAATGCTGTGGCACCCTTCAAATCCTAACCTCACATTTTTCTTTTGGCTTCAAACCCATCAAGAGTGACCTGAAATGTACCTGAAGCACCGAGCTGCTTCAGTGTTGGCTAACCCTCAATATTTGTGGTCCCCATCACATGAGACCCCAACATTTGGGGGACCCCATTCCTCTGGGGCTCCCATATTTGGTGGCTCCATTTTTTGAATCCTAATGTTTGGGATCTCCACATTTGGAGACATGGGCATTCTGGATGTCACTCATTGGGTGTTATGTAGATAACATCAGTGGTTGAGACCCCAGTATTGAGGGAGATCCTCCTTTTTTCTGAAACAGCTCTAGAACTCCCCTGGCTTCTTTTGTTTTGGATAAAGGCTAGACCCACCATGTAACTGGGGCTGCTAATCCATCCTTTCAGGCGGTGACAGCATCAGAACATTACTGGGCTGTTACTCAAAGTCCAGGCAGCTCCAACCGTTCCAAAATGTGCTCTGCAAGCACCTGGTTATACTCTGTGTGCAGCACACCAACTCCAGGCTGTGACTTTCCTTTCTGTTTGTGTGAACATTGATATTAGTAGAAGGGAGGGGTAAGACTGCCTGTCTGAGTTTAGATAGGATTACTAGTTTGACAGCAAAATGGATACAAATGACTCTAAACCAAAAAGAAGCATTAAGACCTGGGTGTCTGCATGGTTTACTGACAACAGATTTGTCCTTGTTCTATGTTTGTCTGTGGTTTGCATTATCAACACCCAAATATAGCATGAGGGGCTGTTTACCCCAGTCCCAATCTTGGTGTATTTTCCCTGATGTAGGAGATTCCAGAGACCCTCACATGCACAAAGAGAAGCAGCCTGGCCCCAGGTGTTGGGTCTGCCATTAGAAACTGCTCGAGATGTTCTGCCCACGTGTCCCCATTTGACCAGGTGGGCAGAAATCCTGCAGGAAGGTGATGGAAGGAGGATAAAACTTGCAGCCTCTATCCTTGCCAGGAAGGAAGGTGCTTCTCCACTGTAACTAGAGATCTTAAGAGTTATTTGAATAGGGAAAGCCTGATATCAGTGAGGTTGAGGCAATGGTGGACCTTCACGGGATGGCAGTCAGGCATCAGGAGCACATGAAATGTTACAACTCAAGATGCTGAGAATGAAAATGTAAGGGAAAAAAATGCCTCTTGAGCCAGTCTGAGCCAATACAGGGAATGGAGCAGCTATACTGTGGATAATGTGAATATAGGGACTTGTGATTGGCTCTGGAAAGCACTTGAACATGATGGCTTGTTGCTGTTCTGCTCCACCAGGCTCCCACCTAGAGCAGGAGCAGACTTCTGGTAGGACTTATCCCCTTCAGCATCCCCTGCTTGTCCCTAAGTGGGCACAGATCTGATCTAGGCTGGTTTTGATGCTGTTATTTTGAAGTTGTATTAAATGTGCTGTTGATGACACCCTACCTTCACTACAGCAGCTCCTGCAGGGAGATGCCCTACTGAAAACTTGCAGTTCTCCCACATCAAGACTTGCTGATCATTTTCAGCACTGCTCACTCCTTTCAAGAAGTTTGAAGGCTGTGAACCCACCGTATTCCTTCCTTGCAGCCTGGGAAGCAAAAGCACGTTTACCCCTTTTTTTTTTTTCCTATGGATGGAAAAATTGTGCCAGAGGGAAACATTTGTAAGAAAGAATTTTTTTCTTGGAGTAAATTGAATGACAATTACTAATCTGTCCTGTGTGCCTGTCTGATTGCATATTTTCTCTGCCCAAAGGGCAAGAAAAGAAAAGTGCAGTGTGTGTTTAGACAACCCATGGAGACATTCCTCGTACGTTGGGTGTTCATTGGAACACTTTAACATGGATGTCTGCATTTACTCCACCCTGATGGCTGAACTCCTTCAGAACGATGAGTGACCTGGAATTTATAATTACAATAGGTGTAATGCAATTAATCACCACCTCGGAGCTGTCTTCCATCTCTAAATGCTTGATGATACCAATCCTTTGCAGCAAGTGCAGAAGAACAGCTTGTGTAACATCGCTCTTTCCAGCTGAGACAAGTTCAGAGGGGTTCCTACCACCCGGACCGGTGCAGAGATCCCTTTCTGCTCTTCTTCAACAGCTGCTTTCTGCAAATGCCAAGTTGTTCCAGATTGCAGACACAGCAATGTATGTGGTGGGCTGTACCAGCTGATGACACGTCTGCTTGAAGGCCTCTTTAAGCAGCTAGTTTCTGTTTGGCCACAAGCTTTTACTTCTTCCACAGTGGAATGAATAAAAGGACATTCTTTCTTTACAGGGTATGTAGGGCAGGCATTTCTCCTCCTGATGTTGACAAGATCAATCAGAGACAGAATTAAATGCAGAGAGTAAGGAATAAGGTAGATACAGCTTGAAGAAATATGAAGAAAACAGAGAAAATGCACATATATGCCCTTTAAACCTCAGTGCTTGCACATGTGGTTAATTATTAATTATTTATATGGTTTATTGATGTATTGATGTATTGATTTGTGCCACCTAGAGGACAAATCCCATTGTTCTGAACAATGTACAAACCTATGGCGGTGCATGGAGAGCTTACAGACATTTTCCAATGAGAGCACTGAAGAATCTGAACACTGAGAGAGCAATTCCCACCCCCCGTTATGAGTAGGGTCAGAAATCAAGTCCGGAGCTTTTGAATCAGGCAGTTGTTACACTCAGTGGAATCATTTCAGCTCCATGTCTTGCAGTTTGTTTCAAAACGATTGAAATGATTTCATTTTCTTCACTCAAGTGTTCAGAATTGTAATGGAAATATTCCCTGCCATGAAAGTGCAGAATTTCAATCAAGCTTGCAGCTTTTTTAAAACACCTTGTTTTTAAAGGAAACCTGAAATGCTTGGCTCGAAGAAATACTGACATATCCAGCAAACTAAGAAGGTCATAATTTCCATCCAGCTCCATTTGCAATTTTGGTAGGAGATGAGAGACTTCAGTCTGCAGGAGCAGATCATTTAGGGAAGGAAACAACGAAAGTTTTACAAGAAACTTTAATTAAAGTAGGAATAATTAGGTGCTGAGGAATCACAACACAAACTTGGCAAGGGATCAGTCTATGCTAGCAGTGTCTTTTTGCTGTATGTCTCTGCCCTTGGACAGATGTAGCCATAATTTCTGTTACTGGTTAACCATCTTGCCATGAAACTTCAGTTCTTAGAGGCTGGTTTATACTGTAACTATTGGTATCTGGCTGCAAGTCCAGAGGGATCAGAACTGAGGGCTCCAACTGGATTTTCTGCTTCAGTAGGAATTCTGCAGCTCTTGATTCCCACATAAAATGATGTAAAACAGTGAGGAATTTAATAGAAGACAGCATTTCTATCAGCAATATTAGCCTAGGTCTGAGAAATGTGTTAATTCTGAGCAAAGCACCACGATTGCTTTGCCTGTGAAACAGTCGTGGCATGTTGAACAAGGGTTTCACTGTGAGAAGTGCATTCAGGCAGAATAGGAGAAGAATCAATTTCGGAGCTGTAGAAATGAGATACCGTGAATTCATAATGATGATAATATTTGTTAGTTGTGCTGTTAATTTGTTGGTTCCAGCGAAATCAATGTGTTTGTAAAGGATGCTTAACAATATGTCAGTCACTGGCTGTGTTTGTAGTTCAGCCAAAATAGTGCTGTTCTAATACTTGCTTTTATCTCTGTTTCTCCATAGGAAAATAGTGAAGAAGAACGAAGGAAATATTGCCCTTTTTTCTTGAGCTCTTTGTTTTGTCTATATGCTCTATGAACTCCCAGGGATCCGATCTCTCTGCTCCATGCTGCTGAGCTGGGAGCAGCATTTCCAACCAGCAGTTTTGCTCCGAAGGCCACACGGTGGTTATGTCTGACTCTGACACATTGGCTCTTGGATGCCACAAGCCATCTCTATTTTCAGTGCAGATAATGGGAGAAAACAAGGCAGATGAGCAGCAAAGGGGGTGAAAGGACTCGGCTCCCCCTCTGAGAAATTTCTATTTATATCTCAGGGTTTCCCAACAGCAGCCTCTGCTGTGGTTATGGGGTGGTTTTCTCTGGCAGGAATCACATGGAGATGTGTGCTCCCTCTGCACATGATGGGGAGCTCAGCCCTGATGAGCAGGGAGAAGAGGGAATGCTTTCAGGAAGGGCTTTTAAGCAAACTCTTATGGAAATCCCTCTTTGGCCAAGGCTGACACATAGACACCAGTTCCCATCAGTGTGGTTGGCAAGACCACGTTGTGAAGGACCAATGGATGACCAAGGGGTGGACGAGCTCAACCAGCAAGATACAGATGAGCATCCAGCTCACTCAGATGCCCAGGGGTGCTTTTGTACCTGATCAGGATGGACACTCAGTGCTCCAGTGCAACTTACCACCACCTCCAAATGGATGTAGCCTGAGGAGGCTCCTGCATGGCTGATCCATCTCAGTGTTCCCTGCAGCACTGTAGTTTGGCTCAGCCACCAAGCAGGTGTGCTTCTCACTGCCCACCACAGACCCACGTTTCAATGTCCTTTTATTTCTCTCCCTGCCATAATCCTCATCTGTCTGCCCCTGAAGCTGTAAAGCTTGATAAATCAACAACCATAAAGCACTGCCTATCTGCTATATTGGAAAACTGAGTTAAGTCCCATTGTTTTACTGCCACAAGTTTTTCTAGGGTCCAGGGCAATCAAAAACACAGATACAAAAATGTTAGGCATTTTTTCTGCTAGGATGGTAAGACCCAGAATGTGCTGCTGTATGTAAGGGTTTATCAGGTCTCAGAGAAAACCCAGTATGAGCAGAGAGTTGCCTAAATTAGTGGGAAATACAAAGAAGTGATTTAGGCAGTCAGGGGGATTGTTAAATGTGAATGCTCTGCAGAAGTTCAGTGAGAGAATTGCTCATGCCTTTCTCATGGCAGATGACATCCTCCCTTCTCACCATATCCCATAGCCTTCTGTTCAAACGCTTGCCTTCAAGCCTCTGCTTTAACCACTGTCTAATTAGTTGTACAAAATAGAAGGACAGATATGAAAAAGCCCATCCCAGGTAGCCTCATTGTCTCCTAGCAGGAGTTCTTGTGTTTAATAGCCACAGCATAAAATAGATTATTCACACTTGGCCTCTCCCTCAGCTCCTGAAAGTGCTGTAACCACTGGGCTTTGAGTCTACTAGTACACACACATGTCTGAGGGCTCGTCTCTGCTGTCTTTTGTGTGGGTTTGGCAAGCTCTGCACATGCCTAATGGATCAGGTCTTGCCAACAAAACAGAAAGTGGGGAACGCCTAGTTTAAGAGTCTCTCTAGGGCTTGTGCACAAGCAGCTCCTCATGTCCAAAGAGCTAAATCCAGAGGGGATTAAGTGCTCAAGCCTAGCATGTAGGCATCCTTGAGAAACCTAAAACCTCAGCTGCCACCTAACACTGTAGGTGCTTGAGGTGCCTAGGTGCTGACATTACTCCAAAGGAGTGCACACAAAACTGCCTACACCCGGCGCCTTCAAACACTCATATTTCTGCTGCTGCACAGCAGACATCCTACACGAGGTACGTGCACATCCCCATGGCATAAACATTCTCCACCGAACTCAGAATGTTCTCCTCTTTCCTAAAACAACAGAGCTGTCCCCGTTGTTTTATGACATTTTGGAAAGGAATTCAGCAATACACTGAAGGACACATAACAGCACGGGGGACAAACACTGATAACATTGGCAAAGTGGCAAACAGGGTGGGTGTTGGATAGTTCCCCAAATGCAGGCTTCCAGCCTCTGCTTAACGATAGGAAAAGTGTAGACAGGATATCCCTGCAGGGTGTCTCTTCAGGAGAGTTGTTGGCAAAATGTGTGTTTCTCTATATGCAGTGAGCAGAGGTGCTTAGAGCCAGAAGGATTTTTTTATTGTGTAAGAGAAAGAAAACAAGAAAGAACAAAAGTAGTTTTCATTAGAGAAGTGTGTGTGTGCATGTGCTCTCTCTGTAATAGTCTGCAATGCACTGAGACTAAATTGGCTGCCTGTGTCTCTAAGTAGCAGGCATTTGAAATCTAGCATCGCTGTAGATGCTAGCAGTCATAACACATACAGAGTTCCATTCACAGCAGCTCTCCTTTGTTTCCAAATCCTTTCTATCTGAAGGAGCAGGATGGTGTAGGCAGGTATAATGCGAGGGTGGTAGATTGTGGGGACAAAGTGGTACCCACAGTGTCAGAGGCTTTATGGAGAAGTTATTCTTGTGAGGGCAGTATGAGAAAACACAGGGAAAGGCGTAGGAAGAAATTGATGTTTGTAGAGGGCCATGCATGGTTGGACACCAAACTGAAGGTGATTGGGTGTTATCACTCCTAAAAGTGGATTTCTGGAGCAGAAATGGGAACACCTTTCCCTTTGTAGTCCCACCAGGGGGTGAGAGTATTGAAATTCAAAGCCATCTTCCACTGGAATGGCATGTGCAGGACATGTTGTTCCTGACACCAGCTAAGCTTTGTGCTCTGCGAAAGGAAGGGGAAAATCAAGTACAGAGGGGAGCGATGTGTTTTATTACTCACTGTGCATCAGAATCTGAGCTTTTTCAAGTCCAGAAGTGCCCAAGAACCTGCACAAGGTGAATCTAACCAAAAGAGCATCCACAGCATCAACACTGGATTGTCAAGAAATGGGGAGCCAGAGGGCCTGGCCTCCAGATGGCAAAGGAAATGGGAAAGTCTCCATCAGGAGCAACTCTTAGTCCTGCTGCTAATCTTTACCCTGATAAGTTATGAGCCAGGAGAGGTGCTGTTAAGTGCTTTGGAGGCACAGCTCTGGCTCAGACATCCTCTGTCCTGCTTTTGCAGTTGTTCAAATTGTCACGTTTATGGGCTCAAACCTTTGCAATTCAGTTCTATTGAGACAGGCAGCTTTGCACAGCTAATTACATGCAGCAGCAGATGCCTCACTGTGCTATGGTTGTCTGGACATGATGTAGCAAAGCCTTGGTCTAGCTGTGTCAGAGGGATGAACAGGCCCAGAAAGACTGGGAGGATGATCTGCCCTACGTTAACGGCATAATGACAGAGGTGTCAAAATTATGAGTCGTGGCAGCCCTGGAAGGCATCTGATTTATCCACGGTGGTGAAAGATGCCACCTAAGGAAGGGGTACATGTGCTACAGACGGATGATGTAACACAAATCTCAGTTAACGTTAAGCACTTTGAACAATAACTATTCAGATGACAGTTCATGGAGAGCACACATTCCTGCAGGCAGAGAAACTGCAACTGGGAGCGTACCCCACCCAGCTCTGCAAAGCAACCCTACGGCACAAACCTACTCAGGCACAAGGGCTTGCCTGAGAAGGGCATGTTGTACCCAGCCCTTCAGTGTTTCGTGGTGCTTTGTATCGTGGGCTGTTACAAAAGGGATTGCAACCAGAGGCCACTGGCACAGCATCACTTCTGGAGGTGCGTCCTCCGTGGCTGAGTCATGGCAAAATCATATTGAATCATTAAGGCTGGAAAAACCATTAAGATCATCTAGTCCAACCACCAGCCTATGCCTCTAACTTCTTTAGACCATGATGCTCAGTTCAACGTCCACTCATTCCTTGAAAACCTCCAGGAAAAACTCCTCCACAAGACACAACTGCATAGCAAAGAAGGCAAGAAGCTCTAGAAGAGCATGGAGGTGCCCCTCACTCCTTCAAACTGAAGGCTGGGAATAACTGAACTGAGAACGTGAGCCAGAACTTCTGCAGCAATGGAGATGTTATTCTGTTATATCTATGTCACCGTAGTTTTTGACCACCATCTTCTGGTTGTAGTCATCATTAGGTGGAAGCAGGAGCATTCAGCTCCTCAAAAGAGCTTTCCTTAGCAGAAAAAGAGCTCAGGCTGATGTAAAGTAATGCTTGTGGGATACTGGCTTGCTTCAGAAATGCATCAGTGTGCTTGCAAATCTTAACAGAGTTCCTTACATTCCCAAACTCTGGATTTGATCTGGGTTCATGTGATATTGTGAAAATATCAGTTTGCACCATTTGAAAAAGGGCTTCTTAGTCTGTGTAGCTGTACGGTAAAGCTAGAAGTCACACATACAGACTCAGAAAGAAACTAATTATGTGTAGGTTCTTTCTCCATGATTTTGGAGGAAAAGATACAGGGAACACAGCCTTTATAGGCTGATGAGCTGATTCGTGCTTGGAGGACGCCCTGTGACTGCTCCAGTAATACTACCTAGGACTCAGCTCCACAGAAAACTCTCTCTGTATATTGTGAAGGAAGAGTGCTTGCAGGCCTATTAGACATGAATATCTTCCAGCCTGCAGCTCTGCTGCTTTGCTGCTGTCATATGTGCTCGTTGTCTTCACCTTTGCTCGAATCAGTGGTCATGCAGGAGGTCCGGAGCACCACTCCAAGAAGATGCTCTGTGGCACGTAGGTGTGAAAACAGACATGGGATGCTTTCATGGCACCACATTCCTCAACTGCCAAGGAGCAAATACCTCCACGTGGTCAACCCCACAAAAAAAAACCCCTGGATGTTAATCCGCTGAGATGCCAGCTTAGTTTGGCCTTGACACAAGTGCTGAGAGAGGATAAAAGCTGCTGGGAGGACAGGCCAGATGGGAGGATTATCTTCATTGTTTTGGGAAAGGCTCTGACTTTACAAACATTCTCTTGCAGAAGTGAACAAAAAACATCTTTAGCGGTGAGCGCTGCCTGCACTGAGCCTGCTCCCAGCTCCCTGATATGCAAATCTCACCACACGCAGCTGGGCTGGAGCTCTGCGGTTGGCAATCTTTCTGTACCAATTTTGGTAATAGCTTTCTACGTGACTGGGGTATGACTAAGCAGAAAGGAATGAGTGGGGACTCTTTGTTCTTGAAGCTCAGCCGAAATATGAACGTGCTGGCCTGACAAAAGCCAGCTCTTTGCATAAAGAAAATAAAGAGGTCTGGAAGGTTAATGAGTGACATAATCGGCTCTCTGGGAAATGCACATAGTCAAGGAATGAAAACAATGTGCAACTGAGATAATTGATTACCCACAGTGCTGCGCTCACCTGTGGCAGCATGGATTCCCCAGTGCACTGACTACACACAGCTCACAGAGCCCAGCAATGAGGCAAGGGCTGCAAAGGGCTCAACAGGTTGTTTCTGAGCTCATCTCTGTGGCAGGAGCCAAGCACCCAAAACACAGGATCACAGAATGGATGAGGTTAGAATGGACCACTGGGACCACCTAGTCCAACCTCCCTGTTGAGCATGTTGCCCAGTCCCCATATCCAAACTGCTCCTCTTTAAAATAGCACAGATGCAATGAAGAATATGTGAATCACTGGCTTTGATTTGTTGGACAAAGGTTTGGCATTAGAAGTCTTATGTTCAGCTTAACAGGCAAGAAAAAAGAGGGTTTCTGCATATACTTATACAGACCCTACTGCCAAATAATCACTGAAAGAAATAGTCACTTCTCACAGTATTTGTGTCTTTAGATGTCAACACATCTGAACTTACAACAGTAAGAAGTTGCAGTGCTTAAGTCCTGCCATTGACCTGCCTTAGCATGAGCCTGGAATGTCTCATTGGAGGTCAAGGATGTCCCACTGCTGTGGGATATCATGTTAAGCCACTGAGCTGTCAAATGAGCAACGTGAGAGGCATTATGGTTGATCTTGGTTCAGCTAATTACAGACAAGTGTAACGGTGTTGTCTACCCAACTTCATGCTGCTCAGATGAATAACAGCATGCCTTCCACCTAGAGGATGAGAGAGGATGTGAACTCCAATGTATCACTTCCTAAAGGCCTGCTAAGTGTAGGAATATAGCATGATCTGGACTCAGCCTTCCAGGCCAGCTCCTTTTGATGATGCCCTCAACCTTCTGCAGCAACACTGCACAAGGTACCTCCCATCCCAGGCCATGGACACTGTAAAATATCAAGAAGCCTGTGGAAATTATTTTAGCCCAAATACTTCAAACTGAAAGTGAATGCACCTAAGTCTAGAGCAATCTCAGTGAATCACAAAGGACACAGACCTGTGGCTGTGTGGGGGATTTTCCTCCATTGCTGTGCAATGGGCAGCATACATGGGCATGAAGAGTCATGTTCCCGCTGCAGTGAGTGCCAGAGAGGCTGGGAGGAAGGACAGCATTGTTATCACCCTGCTTTTGTTTGCTGTTCTCACCAAGAATGAGTAAGAGATCAGGCTGGTTTCCTAAAAGGGTATTAATCTCTTATGGTTGTTGCCCTGTGGTTTGTTCTCTGCAATCCTTGTAAAATGAGCTTCCACTTCTGAAGATGTACATATCTGGGTTTTATTCATAGTTTCTCCACCAACATCAGTAAAGATTGCTCAGGAAATGAGTGCACTGAATTTCACCTCTCTGGAGGAGTGTCAGCTCCCCAGCTTCTAGGAGATTGTAGCACTCTCCCAAAGGGCACAGAGGTAAATGGTAAGGATGTAAAGTGGGACAGGAATGGGCACTGGACTTTATGTGTTCATGGGTCTTTTATTGGTTGCCTATACTGAGGTTTAATAATTAGCTGTGATCAGTCTCAGAGTTAAGGGATGTTAGGTTGCCCAACTCTCAGCCCAAACCCATGGAAGTAATCTAAATGTCTTCCTGGAGTGCAGATTTCCAGATGCACTGATTGTACAATCACCACCTTTAATGCACCAAAATGAGATGGTCAGTAAGGTTTGCTTCACCCCCTTCAGCATGGGATTAGACCATTACATTTAGTGACTCCTTGCACAGGACTCTTATGGGCCTCTGAAAAGGCTTTCCTCTCGCCTGCTATCACCCTGTGAAGATGTGTGAGTTTTCAAAAGTATGTGCTTAGGTAGACAAATCCCACACCCAGTAACTCTCCAGAATGATGAGAGCATTTCTGTGTTGCTGCTTCTGCTCTGGCTCTCTCAAGCTCTCTGGACATGGCAGATTCCCTCTTTCCAGCAGTCACCCCAAGATGAAATATTCATACCTCCTATGGGCACCGTGGGGGGCTTCCTTGTCTGCTGGAAGGCAAATAAACTATGCAGTCTTATGACACCACTTATCTTTAGGTCATTGAATTAGAGTAGGGGGGAATTCTTTAGAGGCTGATAAACTGGGAATCACTTGAGTCCAAGCCTCATTAACGCCTGGGGTCATGAGAAGCTAAGTACAGTAGCTACAGCTGAAGGAATCTCAGGAAGATAAATATCACCCCCCAGGGGATGATGGAGGAGGCAGAAGCCTACTGGGATGCTTATAAATGCATATCCACTATTGCTCCTGTTTGCAGTCTGCTGGCTGGGACAGCCATCGTGCCCTGGAATGTGGTCACACTTTGTTCTTAAAGCAAGCCGCCTCACCGAGATACCAATCTGCACACTGCACTCCTTGATCTGGTCAGTCAGGTGTGGAAGTGTGAGGGACAGATCGGGAAGGAGAAAAAATTGCATGCTGTGACTAAAAACCCAAATCATCCACCACGATCTGGAAATGTATTGGCAAAGGGTCAGAGAAAACAACACTCAACTCAGTGGCCTCTCCCATGGCTCCTTGGAGTGCCTCCAGCCTCACATCTTTGTTAGGCTCTGGGCAGATTTCAGTTCTGTCTCTGTCAACACTTCCTTCTCTCCATCATTGCCCTCATCACCTCCATCGATGGATGTCTGCTTCTCCTCTCACCTGGGCATGGGCTGGCGCCGTCCCATAAATCAGCACCTCCGAGATGTTAGGGCCATGTCTGGGAACAAAGCCCTAAAACAAGCTGTTTGAGGAGCTCACTTCATCCTTGGAAGAGAGTTGCAGGGAAGGGTTGACTTGCCATCATCTGGCAACTGCAAACAAAGCTGTTATGGCTGCTTTGGGATGATACGATGGATGGCAGCCATGGACCATGGGGGAGAACAGAGGGGTCTTCTACCTCCTACACACATAGATCTCAGCACCCATGTCCTCAACTCCAGCTAGCTCAGGACCTTGCTGTTGGACTGCATCAGTTTACCTTGTCTCTCCATGTTAAGGTTGGAAAAGCCCTACTTGGAATAGATTAACCACCACAGACTCAAGGAGATCTTAATGGTGTCTGCCTTACAGTCACTTGTTCTTAGGTAACCAACGTACATTTACTGCCAATCAGCTGCCAAAAATCTATTGTATCACACATTTACTCTGCAAAAACACTGCCATGAGGATGCCCGGGTGCTTCAAACACAAGACTTCTGTTTTAACATCTGCAAAATGTTTCAGCCTTTAATTGACATGCAGCGATTTGTACTGTGGCCATCTCACAGTGAGGTTTGATCAGCAGAAGCAACTCTGAAATGAAAAGGCAAAAACCATTTCTCCAGTGCCAACTTCTTGCTGAGCCTGGGACTCTGGGTAATGGGTACAGGCACAGAGAGGCTGGGTGCTGGTTATAGCAACAGTGCCATGACCTTGGTTTGCCTGGAGGTAACCGAGCTGTGAATCTGGCCCTCGACGTGCACAACATCGGGTAGCAGAGCTGCACCAGAGGCTGTGGCTGAGAGTGACTGACTCAGATGGCAGCAGGTTGGCAGCCCTTCAGAGAGGCTTTCTTTGTCTTCTTTGTGGGAGGTGTAAATGAACTGAATGGAGACGCTGAAGGCTTTCCCGTGCCAGTTATTAGCAATCTTACTTCTATATTTAGCTTCTGCCTGGCTTACTCTGGGTGAGCAAGCAGAGCGGCATGTGAGTTATCGCTCTTGTCACGTTTGCCTCTTGATTACAAGCATTTTGTTTGCTTGCTCTGATGTAAGGCGGGCAAAAAGAACCTACGGTGCTTCACAGCTTCAGCGTGCCAGAGGTTCAGGCTCCAGGCTGGAGCTACCTGAAGTATTAGCAGTGCATGGAAAGTTGGGTGCTTCCTGAGCTGACCCTCTCCCATAGTCCCATCCGTCCATCCTCATAGTGGTTCACACACAAGAAACAAGCAGAGAGACAGAGGAAAGCAGTGAAACTTTTGCCCATGCCCCCCCATCAAGCACATAGCAAACAGTTAGGTTGATTAAAGATAACAAATTTGTGTTCAGTTATCCATTCCTTCATCACTGCCTCAGTGAAAAGAGAATATCTGTATCTGTATCTGGGGGCTGATCCTTCCCTGGGTCAATACCAATGCAAAGTGACTGCAAAGTGTTCTCATGTTGAGCTTAGAGCAGCAGGTCCCCATTGCTCACTCTGTGTAGCATGTCTCAAACACTACAAAATTCTGTGGTCTTAGAGAGGCTGGTATCAAAGGGCCATGATTGCTAACAGTGATTTTATTCCTTGTCCTGAGCACAATTGGGAGCAACATTCTCCATCCAGCTCTCCTAGAGCTGAGGGAAGGTTGTATGTCTTGATTCCATGGGGGCAAACCAAATGGAAGTGTGTCCCTGCCATAATTGCTTCCCACCTGGATTCCTTGCTGTGTCATCCATGGTCTCCCCATGGGAGCAGACATTGGCAGCTGGTGCCAAGTAGAGCCTCTCCTCATCGGTCCCATCTCAAGAGTGCTGAGCATGCCAACAATGTGCAGTATTAGCAGGCCCCCGCGGCAAGGTTTCGCACATACAGGCCAACACTAAGCCCCTCCGAGTGCAGTGGGTGTGTGTGTTGGCAGAATCAATTAAAATTCTTGGATCACCACCAACAGCTTTGACTCTGTTTGAGCCAAATTCCCAATGGGGCCTCTTCACTGCTTCCATATTGGCTGTGGTCACAGCCTCTCTAGAGCAGACTGGTCCAACTTGGAATATGTTTCAGATAAACATGTGTTGGGTTATGGAATGTGCCCAGCAGCCTAAGCCAATCTTGGATGCAAACCCCACCCAGAAGTCTAGCTCTGCTGGAAAGATCATGGTGAGATATGGTGATGGTGGGCCCACTGTGGTTGGAGCACATCATGATGTCCTTCCTTCCATCTGCACTGTGGGTCTGGCAAGAGGTGGGGCAGAGTGGGCTTTATGGTTTCTTCCATTCTGTGATTCTGATTCTGTGATATTTCCTCTTCGATCATAACATCACCCTGTCCAAAGGCTCCTGGGTGTAAGGAAAGGAAGAATAATTCCAGGTGACAAACATTAACACTGCTGGTGAGTCCCAAAGCAGCAGCAGTGAGGTCTGGAGGCTACTCACACTTGCAGCATACGGCTGTGCTCCCCTATTTGCACCAGTTCATGGCATCACTATCAGCAGTCCAGTTCAGGCTGGACATTAGGAAATACTACTGCTCTGAAGGAGTGGTCAGGCACTGGAATGGGCTGCCCAGGGAGGTGGTGGAGTCACCGACCCTTGAGGTGTTCAAGGAACGTTTGGACATTGTACTGATGGACATGGATTAGTGAGGGCTGTCGGTGATGGGTGGATGGTTGGACTGGGTGATCCCGTGGGTCTTTTCCAACCTTGGTGATTTTATGATTCTATGATTCCAAGTGGAACTACGGGATATATGAGAGAATAAAGACCGAATCTTGTCACAGCAGGGCTCCTCCAGGCACCAGGACTGTCTGAGAATAACAGCCAAAACTACAGAGAAAAAGCCAGAGCCAAGCTTAGTGTTTCCATGCCCAATGATCCCAGCTGGTAATCCAAACCTCCAATTGTGTTCAGGATTCAATGAAACCCTTCTATCTCTTTCTTATGTGGGTCCATCCTGTGTAGGATGCAGAACAATGAAGGGTCCTGGATCCACCCTCTAAAGCATTACCATACATTGGGTCTGATGCTTGCAGGCAGCATTCCTGGCCATAGTGACGATGAAGTCTTTTTTGGATATCCTGTTGATGAGTGTGCAAATAACACCATGGGGGATACCCAGCTAGCTATCATTTTGCATCACCACCTCCTCAGCTCTTTCTCAGATAAGTAATTTGCAGGTGGAGATATGAGTAGGGAGTGAGTAAAATATGAGTAATTCTATCCTGGAGCAGCACCCTGACAGACCCTCACTGTACCCACATAGCGGTCATGTGTTCTGACAGTTTCATCTTTAATAGTTGTCTCATTTTCTTTTAAGAGGTAATATTTGGGGTCAATTATTGACCAATGGCTTTTGATAGACTCGCTTCTTGAGTTCATACTTCTCAAATAAGCAGAAAAACACACACTTTCTCCAAGTCAGACACACAGAGATGCACAATTATGGGCACTAATACATTTTGGAACAATGCTGCCGTTTCTGTAGGGTCTTTCATCATCATGCAGTGCTCAGTCACCCTGTGATAGCACTGACTTACACAGCTCCTTAAAGGCAAAGTGAAAACATGCAATATTTTCCTTGTGGATCTTCCTTTCTGAATCAAGATTTCTAACATGCCAGAAAGAATGCAGGCATGGTGCAAGGATGGGAGATGTGCAAAAAACAATTGGAAAGGAGCTGCTCTGAGAGCGTGTGATACAGACAATTTGCATTAATTAGTTTGTTCTCTAAGTCTCAGACACGCTCATGCACTCATGCTTCGAGCCCGTGCACAATGCTGGCTCATTGTTGGTTGGTTGGGTTTTGTTTTTTTTCCTTAAAAAAAAAAAAGGAGGAAATATGGAAGATAAAATAAAATCCCACTAGATGGCACTCGGTGGACATGCATAATTCACACCCCAACAGGCGATGTGCTGGTGGCAGCTTGCCGCAGAGCTGATGCAATGGCTGGAGCTGGTGCAGCACCCACCTGAGCATCTCTGCATGGTGCCAGGTCTTGTGCCTGCCTCCAGCCTGGCGGCACAGTGTGCCTGTCTGCATCCATATTTTGGTGAGTTATTTTTCCCATTACACAGCTGATGGTGCTGAGACCCTAGGCTCAGGAAGGAAGCAGTTTGCTGAAGAGTGACCAGATGTGGCTGTAGTGCAGTGAGAGGACAAAGAGGCATTTTCTCAAGGAGGGTTTGTCCCAGCCAACCTCTCCTGGCTTGCCACTGTCCCCATCTGCCCCCTCCTGGCCCCGTGGACATGGGATCCCAGCCAGCCCCCAGTTCTGATGACCCAGATGGAGCACTTGGCCAGAGGAGGACCAAGCTGGGCACAGCATGAAATCTCTGCTGGGATAAGGGGAGATGGAAAAGGTCCAGTTTTGCACTTGGACTGTATCAGCATCAGCAAAGAGAGGGTCTGTGGGCTGCCCTGTTCGCTCCATAGCACAGTGCCAGGACTGTGAGCAAAGGCAGACAGTCAGACCTAGCTGCTTGGGTTAGAGGCAAATCCAGGCAAATCTGGTCCTTTCTTCCATCTGGCCCCAAACAAGTGCCTGCCTGGCACAGGGCTGCCTGCAGGAGAAGCTGGGCCCAGGAGTCTTTTGTTCTCCAGGGTGCTGGATGGGGATGCCTCAGGGCAGCTCTGCTCCCATGAGTTACCACTCATGGAGATTCTGACTCCTCCGTGAGCATCACCAGCACAAAACACTCATCTGACCGAGTATCTGCTTGACAGCAGGGCTGTAACTTCCACTGCTTGACTGACAGCTTCCTGAGGCAATTTAATTAAAGACACAAGAGTGCTTGAGAAAAATCATTAATTTCTCTTAAAGAAAAATCTTTGCTGATAACACCTGCCTGGTGTGGGGCTGAGAGGAGAGGGGCTGCGCTCCAGCAGTCTTTGGCACGGGCATCCACACCAGCACTAATCCAATCTTCTCGTGTTCCGTCCCTGCAAGCTCATTTTAATACCATCTGTCAGCAATCTGATCCCCTCTTATCACCGCTGTAAGACCATCAGACAGAGGCCAGAGGGTGCACGCAGCCACCCCTGCACAAGCTGCAAACCCACCCAAATGGCTGTGCCCTGCAGCATCCAGCCCCAGGATGACAATGGTGCCATCACCATCATCTTGCTGCAGAAACAAGGGCAAATGTGTCCAGCACCACAAGAACACTGGTAGCACTGGAAGATGCCAGTCTGGTTTGATTTTGGCTGTTCTGCCTGCAGGGCTGGTGGCAAAGTGGGGCTGACTGTAAAGTGATGCTGCTTTGAAGGGCTGCCGGGGCATGTAACTTGCAGGACTTTGGTATTAGGAGGCAAACAGCCTTAGAGGGTGATTGGGAAGGGCTGTGGTCATCGTTTTTCCCAAGCAAGGAGGGGAATGAAGGCTGTTTATGACTGGTGGATCACAGTCTCATGAGCAAAGCAAGGTGCTGGCACTAGCTGTGGGTCAGGGCTGGAGAAGTTTCAGGATGGGTTTCCAAAGCACCACTTGTGGTCCCTGGTCTCATTGTGCAGCACACAACTCATTGCAGCCCAGCCCTGCATACCCACCTGTGCTGATGTAGATGTCCCTACAGGATCCTGAATGCCTCTTCCCTTCATCTCATCATGGGGGGTGGGGAGGACAGGACTGTCACTAAAGCTGTTCTCATCTTCAGTGGTCCCTCAGTGCTCCCCAGGAGCAACAATGCTCACTCTGCTGCCTGGCTTGAGCTTAGGTAGGTCCCTGCTTGCCTACCTCAAAAATCAAGTCTGGCTGTGATTTTTACCTGCTTCTATTAGCAGCAATCTGAAATGGGAAACGCAGCCCCTTTTCACTGAGCTCTGCAGTCAGGAAAACAGAGCAGGGATTTTGCCTTGGATGCTCTCACAGCAGCCTTTTGGAAATAACTCATAGGCAGGAATGTGGCCCTTCAGAGCACAAGCTTGGTTCAAGTCTATTTTCCCACTTAAAAACAGAGGAAAATGGATCAAAAGTTCATTAGCAGCAAGGGAACACACTGCAGGTTTATTAGGATTTTCCCCATCTGTTGAGCAGCCTGATCAATGGATGGGCTACAAAACACCCTAATACATCCAGCACTGCACTTCTGCACGGAGCACAGCTGGTGTCCAAAGGATGAATGAAAGCAGGGCAGGGGGGTAGTGCAGAAAAGGAGGATGTTTTCTGAAAGGGCTGATGAATCCCAAGCAGCATCCCTTGTTCTGCTAGTGGCTAACAGTAAGATCCCTGGCTGGGCTCTTTATCTGTGAAATGACCTATCCTCTGAGCTACTTTAGGCTGTAACAAAAAGGCTGGTGTGAGCTCTTGCTGGTATCACAGCAACAGTAGGAACGTTGCAGAGCAAGCTTGGTTTAGCTGCAGCCTCTGGGGTTCTGGGGAACAGCTCTTTAATGTCTGCAAAAGTGCTCTGAAACCCAGCAATGAGAAGTGAGGAAGGGGGAGGACTGTGGGTATTGCAAACAGCAGCTTGGAGGCAAAGAGACCCCAAAAATGAGCCATACTGCTCAGACAGGATGCACTTTGCCACCCTGATCCAGAGGAGTAGAACATTACCACTGCCCAGCAAACACTGCTGATACAAAGCCACCCGAGGAGAACCAGCTCTGCCATTCTCCTATTACAGCAGCTTGATGGCACATTTTGGAAATTGGGGCTGTCTGATGATGTGCAGAGCTCAAAATCTCTTCCTTGCCAGTGGCACAGAAGGTATAAAATGTTCTAATGGGAACTCTGATGTCCACCAAAGCTGTTCATAGGGGAGACTGCAGGATTTCTCAGTTTCTCCTCCTTCCTGAAGCAGCACCCCAGGTTATTGCACTTATTAAATTAGGCGCTGTAAAACAACTGGGTAAATAATAAATTGACAGAAGGGGGGAGAAAAAAATGCCACCCATTTTGTTTATTAGTCCAGATGAGTGAATTAGGTGTTGAAACAGCAGCTTTGAAGTTTGACTCATTAAATCACACACCAATTCAGTGCTTATTAGGTCTCCAGTCAGATATATAAAAGCACCAGGCTGATAGGTTTGCTGTTAGCAATAGCCATTACTTTCTTGTGCTTTTGGGTCTCATGCTGCTTGCTTGGATGTGAGAGAATTTAAAGCACCAGCTCCTGGTGCTACATGAGAATTTAGGAATTATAGGGTTTGATCCCGAAGGGGTTCAGAGTCTTTATTCTGGTGAAGGATGGTATGAAAAGTTGCTGTTTGGTCTTTGAAAAGCAAAAGACAGATATAATGTGCCAACAATATATTCTGTATTTTCAAATCAGTATCACAGTTCCTCTAATGGAGCTGCAGATTGGGGTGGGCTGGGATGAAATGATGTGCTGCAACGTGCTTCAGGCATGGGACAACACTGTGTCTGTTAGATTACAGTAGAAGGTGTCATTCAACCATTCAATTCCAGCAGAACCAGAGGACAGGTTATCCTGTTTTTCATCATCTAATAAATGCCTGCTCAGGGAGAGAACAAAGCCATCTAGCCTTCAATAGGTACACCACTGTTGTAAGCTGAACCCCAAGACATCCATTTTGTAGGGGCACTGCATCAAAGAAGTAAGTGATAGAAAGAAGGTGATAACTGCATGAATGCTGACGAAGAATTAGATGATAGCTGTAGAAAATAAGCTGTGAGGAGACTTTTTCCTGTCTGTCCCCAAGAAGAATCAGTCAGTACTTTCTGCAGTGTCTTAACTCGAAGAATTTAAGCCCTTCCGTTCAGTAACGTGGTCCTACACTTCAGAGGCTTTCACTCATATCTCCCTCCATCCATCCATCCATCCATCCATCCATCCATCCATCCATCCATCCATCCATCCATCCATCCATCCATCCACCCAGCCACCCATCCATCCATGCACACATCCATTCATCCACCCAGTTCATCCTGAATGCTGTCTTCCTTGTGCATCTTCTACATCTCACCCCCCAACCATGGGTGCTAAAATTCATATTCTGATGTGTTACAGAGATCTTAAGATTGCAGATATCCACTGGATTTGCATTCAGACTCAGAGTATTGAGGAGTCCTAAGTGGAGTCTTCAAACTTATGAAGTTAAAAGAATAATGCATTTTGCATTGCTCACATTTGCCTCATGCTGGGAAGTGTAGGGTCATGATTTCCAGCTATTTTTCACAGCCATGATATATAGGAATATATTTTTTTAAATTGAAAATCTGCATTCTCATTTAATAGCATGATTCCAGGAGCTGAAGCTGTAAGTGAAATGCACTGTGGGACAGAAAGAATCCAGCACCAGCTATGGTGTGCATGTGCCTGGGAATTCCCAGTGCTCACACATTTATAGGACCAGAGCCGTAACCAAAAGTTCTGACCACAAACCCAACCCTGCTCTCACTGGGAGTTTAACATTTCACCTCCTAACCCAGATATTTCAGCTGGAACATCTCATTACTTTAGGAATGAAGCAACTGGGCATGTCTGTGGCCTGAGCTGCCTTTCAACTATCAGCTGAAACTGGGGGAAGACCTTCTTAGATAAATAATACATGGAATATGGTCTCATCTACAGCCAGCTCCTGCTGAAACCATGTTCCTTCTATAGCTAGTCTGTAATTCAAGGAAAGTTGAAGCTGACTCATCTCATAGACCTTTGATGAAGTTTAAAGCTTCTGAGCACCTCCAGATCCCTGATTCCTCCCATACTGATACACACTCTGATAGAGGCAGTCAGACTGGGAAGGAGTGGAGGGCAGATCAGCTGCAGGGTCAGCCCTGGTTGCTCTGACTGGTCTAGTCTTGATGCCTTTGAGTGGGTGATATCTGGGCCACACCAAGGGGCTCACAGGAAGGCAGTGACAGAGCCATGGATGTCATGTGTTGATCCCTCTTGGCAAGCACAGAGGCTGTAGTTCCAAGTTTTCCTCCATAAACCAGAGGATATGGTTGTTTGCATCTTTCTGACGATGCAAGCCAAAGCTTTCACTTAATCATGTGAATTCAGGAGCTGTGGATTTACAAAGAACACACCTGATTAAAATGAAAGCACAAGCTGAAGCTCTGGGCTTACCCCTGCAGCTTCCTGCCTTCCTTGATTTGATTTCAACCCCATTTTAGACTCTGAGGGGGCAATGATGGCTCCAGCTGGACACAGACTTTGTTATTAGGTGATTTTTTTATTTGCCTTGCTAACAATCCAAGAAATATCAGCAAGGAAAATGAGGTCATGCTTTGCCTGCCAGCGCTCCCCAGGAGAGATCTGCTTCAATCATCAGCCGGGGCTGTTGCACTGAACGTGGTTTTCCCAGGTCATACCCATCGTGTGGGTCCCACCAGCTGTGTGTGTGATGCCAGCAAAGTTTTGGCTGCTGGCACACAGCACTGCATGCATGCCGTGCAAAAGACTGGGTGCAAAACCCAGCCCCTTCCAGTGCCCTGCAATGTGTCCATCCCCAGTGGCATTTCCCATCCCCACACTTTGCCTGCTAGCCCTATGCCTGACCCCGTTCAGGCTCTCTCCTCCAGCACCCTTTCCCTCCCTCCCCTTTTCCACTCTGCACACAGCAGTCTCCTCCTGTTGTCATAACAACGAGCATCAGCCCCTGACAGCCCCTCCAGCACAACACCCTCCTTGAGGTCCCTCCATGCAGAGGAGTAGGGGATGCTTCCCCCTCGACACATTTTCCAGCACTTAGGGTCAGGAACACACATGTAACAAGCTGTCTCCTGGCCAGTCTCTGCAGCACAGTCTTATCTTTTGCATTGAATTGCTCTGCCCTTCCAGCATCATTTCCTCTATCTATCTAGGCTTTGGTAAGTGGACGTGGGATGTCCAAGACATCAAAGTCAGCCTTCCTTCTGGCAGCCTGTGGCCAGCAAGTGGTGGAAGCCACTCAAGGGGATGCTGCTGCACCCAGAGGTGTGTGGGACACAGAGCACTGAGATAAAGCACCAAACCTGTGAGGTTTATGTGCTCTTTGTTTGTTCTTCATAAGCTTTGTGTGAACTACTACACCTCCTTCAGGCAAGAGATGTCAAGGATCAGGCTCCTGAAAGTGCTCGTATGTAATGCACAGGAAGGTCCAGTTATAACAAGAATTAATGGTTTAATGGCATGTGGTTTAGTGGGCACAGTGGTGATGGGTCAATAGTTGGACTCCTGGGAGTCTCATCCAAACATAATGATTCTATGATTCCAATATCTTTTAGGTTCTCAAGTCAAGCTTCTGATCTGCAGGGAGGCTGAACCTCAGAAGTAGGAAAGAGCTTCACCGCAGGGTGTTGGTGCTTTGGAAGAACTGAAGAAATTTTAGGCTCCCAGACAGAAGCACTGATTTCTAGAGCTTTGTCCCACCCTCCACACAGTGGTGGGGAACTGCTTCTTGTATTCTGAAGCCACATTTGGCTTCACAGAGGAGGAAAAGTCTGGTCTCTGTGTCTTGAAAACAAAGGGGGTAGGAATTGCTTGGGATATCTGATGCATTGGGGCCATTGAAGATTTGTGTAAACCAAAGTGGTTCCAGGCATGGGAGATTAGCAGGGGTAAAGCACTGCATTCTGCAGGCAGCTCTCTCCACCATTAAAGACTCTCTTTTTAAGAACTGGATAAACTTTTCCCATCATTCCTCTATGGAGTTGCTGAAGCACACATGGAAGAGCTGGCAGCATGTCTGGAACAAACCTCACCTGCCTGTGGCCATCTGCCAGCACTCCTTGCTTTCTGCTGTCATAAAGGACAATACAAGGTGTTATTTGGGATTGATCCTCCCCAGGCCGTGACTCTCACACCTTCCTCTGAGCCCACTGGGGTCTTTGGATGCTGCATGGGCTGAAAATGGTGGATACACACCTACTGCACATCGCACAGCCTCGGTCCTTGGGATAAGGAGTGCTGGGCTGAGCAAGGGATGCAGAGAGGAACACAGAGAGCTCAGCTGCCAACACTCAGCACCCGGAGCTCAGCACACAGTTCCCAGACCTCACTCAGCTCTTTCAGCATGGGAGAACCCCTGGGGGGGTTGTTACCCAGTGCTGTGCAGCTCTGATGTTTGGACACGGAGCAGCTGGTTCCACTGACTGATGCAGCCCCAGCTGCAAGGTCACCACTAGAAATCAGATGGAGTTCACCATCCTTGACCTATTTTGCAAGTCCTCCCCCTGCTTCAGTCTCTGAACTTGTCTGCAGCCGTTCATCAAAAGCTGAGCACATAGCAGGAGGCTTCATTGGATCCTCAATGCACTTAAGTTGATGAGGACACAGGAAGGAGGTGGCACAAAGACATCCAGGAATGGGGGCATCACTTAAAAACCCCAACCCAGTGCTGCATTCCATTGGTGGTAACATTGGGGAACTAAGTTGGATCCAGCCTCTGCAGAGCATTCCTTGCATCACTGCTGCAGGGAAATGTCAGCAGTGCCTGTGTGGCATTTTGGATGGGACACCACTCAGTGCAGTGGGGTTGGGGGTCTGCAACTTAATGGGATATCCGAATCTTCCAACCCAAGTCTCAGACTGTGATAAATAAGATGGAAATGAAAGACTACCAGCCATGCAAATAGAAATATGTTGGGATTGAAAAATTTATTCCAACATGCTATTTTTTTAAAAATATGCTCAGACTGAGCAGACAATCTGAGCTGTAGTAAAGGCAATATTATACTTGTAAAAACTTCTCATTCACAGTACAGATGTCATTTACAATAAGAGTCACAAACATCAAATACTGAGTGTTTTTTCTTCTTTTTATCTTTTTTTTTGTTGGTTTTGTTTTTCTTGTCTTTTTTTTTTTATTTATACATCAGACTGTGCTTTTACCTGCTTTTTTTTTCTTTTTCTTTTTTTTTTCTTTTTTTTTCTTTTTTTTTTTTTTCCCTTTTTTGCACTGATATAACCATACAGACATTGCAAGATGCAAGTGTAGAAACCGGAGTTAAAATAAACTTACAGGCAAAACTACCAAATTACATTGTACGCTGTACATATTTACAGTACCTTTTTGGAATGTATTGCCATTTTAAGAACATATAGAAACTTTCTACAGACTATTCCACTTACAGAATACATACACCTTTTAGAAAAAAAGGCAAATATTTATCTTACATGAGACCATGTATATTAAATTTGCGTACACATTATTATTATTATTATTATTATTATTATTATTAATTTTTTACATTACATTTACTAAAGTGATCGTAAGTGCCATCATATCTCAATATCTCAGTAATGAAAACAGATTGGTCTTATGCCATCAGGACTGATTTTTTTTTTTTTTTTCCTTTTTTTTGTATTTTTGTGTTTGTTTTTTTTTTTGTAAATAATTTACAATATGGTTTTATTTGTAAATATTGTGCAACAGATGAAAATACGGGGGAAAAAGAACGAAGCAAAAAGAGAAGCACATGATGAACCCACGTAAGCAGTGATACTGCAAGTACACATAACAGGGCTAGATCAAATTCTCTAGGATTTTGCATGGAATAACTATCATGATTTCCACGTCACCAAATATATTGCTTGTTCAGGTGCTGCTTTTGTGGGTTGGAAACAAAAACCATGTAGAATTGAATGCTGACTTCAGGGAGACCCAAACAATGGAGCCCAATGGACACAGAAATGGGGACAGGGGGTGCATTTGTCACCACCAGCAGTGAGACCTCAAGGACACGCTTAAGAAGAAAGTGTTGAAATGTGTTCCTCAGCCATGCACCATAAAGTCATGGTGACTCCATCACAACCATAAGGGATTCCTGTTGCTGTCACTGGGTGCCCAGCCAACAACTTGTAATCAGAGGTGGCATAGATGGGGTGCAGGACATAGGGCAGCCCCCTGAAAGACAGAGCCATTCAGGTGGCCCTATATCCTACAGATCACTGTGACCTCAACAGAAATAGCAGAACTCAGGATGAGCTCTGAGCAAAAGGACATTACAGGAATTTGTGGAGTGCTTCAGCACAAGTCCATGTAGGAGTGCTTTGTTGACTCTGGATACTCAATGAAATGGTCTCAAGAAGTTACTTATGACTGTGGGACAAGATCTTGCAAAATCTTTTTTTGGATGTGAGACCAACAGTTTGCCATTGAGCAACGCACTCAGGGGCATGGGGACACCTGGCTGTGCACTAAGGAGCTCTGTCAGATGGAAAGCAGGAGGGCTTATCTCCACCTGCTGATGGAAAGCAAGGGTTGAGCTTTGGTTTTTCATTTTGCCTACTTGCGTGACTAATACATTCTCTTTGAAATAGTGCTGCTCCCTGCCTCTGCAAAGTGCCTGCGTAGAAACCAACGCAGCAAAAAAGCTGTCACCCAGCAAGAAGAGAGCGGTAAGAAATAGCCAGCAGGGACAGCGGGTGCTCCAAGTAGGAAATAGCAGGAACAGGGGGCTCCAGACCTGCAGAAAGGTGCAGTGCGGTGCCAACACACATGGGTGAGAGGCACTGGGGGCACTCAGAGTGCTCAGAGTCCCCCCACTGTAATGGGGCAGTTCCAAGATGCTGCCCTGCCCACAAGCGGAGATGCTGGTGCCCTTCCCGCAGAGCTCTGAGCTGTCGGCGGGATTAGTAGCCCTTAAATATCTTATTATTATTATTATTTTTAATATTTATATTTTTGTGAATCTTTTTGCCTAGAATAGGCCATATTGCGCCCATTAGGTATCGCATGAAGCACCATGTCACCCCAGCCAGAGCCTCCCCACTGTGCCCGCTGGGCAGCAGGACCAGGCTGAGATTGTTCACCTTGCCCCTGAGTTTTTGGCTGTCCCCACATGCACCTACTCTGTGGCTGCAGGGCACAACCCATGGAGCATCGCTGCTGCACAACCCCTGCACCTCCTCACCCTGGTTTTTAGCCAAAGGCAGCTGGGATGCTCTGCAGCTGGGATGCAGAACTCATCTGGAGCTTCTGGAAAAGCTTTAAAAAAGTCATCATCATTAAAAAAAAAAAAAAGCCACACCAACAAAACCAAAAGAAATACAACAACAACAACGTGCTGAGGGGTTTCTGGGTTTTGTTAGGTTTTGTTTTGTTTTTGTTTTCCTTCTGTTCGGGATGACAGAAGGAATTAAAAAACCCACACCCGTGCCAAGTGCCAACAGGTCAAGGATTAAAATACAATTACAGAAAGCTGAGCAAATTTGATCTAGCCCAAAGCTCATGTCAAACGCACCAAATGAAACCAGAATGCTGAGTGCACAACTGCTGCATTGCTTTTCTTTATGTACAGTTGCTATATATATATATATTTATATATGTATATATATTTTTTAAAAAAATTAAATACAAAAAGCTACCTTGGAATAATGTTAAGAGTGTGACAAGGCAGAAAAAGGTGGCAAAAGCCAGGAAATCTGAACCCAGTGCTGAATTTGGGGCGGGGTTAGGGTTAGGGTCAGGGATGCACACAGAGGAGTCAACACACTTCAGTGTTGTTCCAATTGGGGGGGAGGGATTGAAGCTGGTGCCTATGGTTCCATTGAGCAGAGGCACTGGGCTGAACTGGGTTTGCAGCCTTGGCTTCTGCCATGGGACTTGACTGAATATGGGAGCAGGATCAGGCTTAGGCCCAGGGAGATGGAAGAAAGGGGAACTCAATAGAAGTGCTGATTAAGGTAGACACGGGTTCTTTCTGGACATTGTTTTGGTCGGTGTCACAGCCTTAATGCTATTTCCATGATATCTCCTTTTGTACTTAACTCCCTTTACAAGAAAAGCAAAAAATAAAAATAATTAATTAAAATAAAAAAGAAGTCACAGACTGTTAAAAAATCTATAGTATTTGCCCGTGAAACGGGAACAGTTCGTAGCTCATCAAGTCTGGCAAGGAAATATGTTCTCATTCACGGTTTTCTCTTATTTCTTTTTATTTTTATTTATTTTTTAAACTTCTTTTTTTAAAAAAAAAACAAAAAACAAAAAAACGTGTATTACGTACCCGATAAACTGGAACAGCTCTGAAAGAAGGTAGAACTGATCCACTGGTTAAATATTTATTTCATCTTCTCTCTTTCTCTCTTTTATTTTCTGTTGCTGTTGTTGCAGTTAAAAGTTTTTTGTTGTTTTTTTTTTTCTTGGTTTTTAAGTTTTTTTCTTAAAAAAGGGGGGTCTGTACAGATTTCATAGATCAGAAAATCTTCTGATAACCCTCTGCTGTCCATTGGGGGAGCCACATACCCAATGGCCATGGTTCAAAGCGCATGGACGGAGCCACTCCGTCGGTGTCTGTATTTGGTATCTGAGGGCAGCAGGGCAGCTGCTCTGCTATGGGAGCTCAGAGGGGAAAGTCTGCTCTTGGAAAAGTCACCATGCATGCAGAACACGCTGACTGCAAAGCACTGTAACTCTTCCTTCCAAAATAAGCCAAAAGGGCCCGTCTGCTCAATGAGGGCGACATGTTCTGCTTAAATAAATAAATACAAAGGAAACAGAGCACAGAGTCACCAAGCAGAGCACAGACTCCTCCAGCATCCCTAAAACTCAAGGAGCAAACCCACGGGATGGGATGGAGCAACTCATCCACCACCTAAAAGCCAGGGAGGAGAAATGGCTGCAGAATGAGAACCTCCCTTAGAGCCAGGGGTAGAGGGGCTCCAGGACCATGGAGAGGGCTCCAGACCCAGCGATGGGGATGGAGGGATGAAGCCCAAGACTGGGCTACATTCGATACATTCCTACCTTCTTGCAGGTAAATCTTTTGAAGAAGAATTTATATCTTGTTTTGTGTGTGTGTGTCCCTTTTTTTTTATCTTTTTTTTTTCTTCTTCTTCTTTTTTTTTTTTTTTTTTTAACTTAAAAAAAAAAAAGTGCTTTGATGTTCTGCAGGAGGGAGAGATGTTCATGATGAGCTTTTCTCTTGGAGCGACAATTTCGCTGCAAACAGCCCCCTCCCCACCCCCCTCCTCCTTGAGGAAGTGCTAGCTTCATTTACAAGTTCAGGGTAAACACGTTTCTCAAATGTAAAGCAGTCTCAAGTGTTTAAAGCACAACCATAGGCAACAGGATGCGAGAAAAAGAAAAACCCAACAAGCACTTTGCGAGAATTAAATAAAGCATGTAATAAATACGAATCATAAACTTCTGTACACAGGAGCGAGGGTTTGGTTTTCTTTTTAATCATTGAATCAATATATAAAAAAAAAAGTTTTTCTTTTTTTTTGTTTTTGTTTTCAGTGCATCTTCTTCCTCTTAAAATGCTTAACCCTTTCCTTTCTGCATCTCTCAGGCCCATAAGAACACACACCTCAATGGCAAAAAAAGACAAGGTCTAACAAACCCCTTTCCAAAAAACTCTAAAAAAATATTCACAGCCTCAAACATTTTTGTACATTTCAAGCAACAAAAGGTATAGAAAAAGGCACAAGTAACTGCATACATGTGGAGATAATACCAGACCGGGACAAAGAAAACCAGGAAACTTCCATGGGTTTGGTCATTCACTAGAGTGCTTCGTATAGCGATGATTATACTAAAGGAAATAGTGTTGAAAATGTCTGTTGATTTTACATAGGAAGCCTAAAGGTGGAACAGACGGCGGGGCCTTAAGCACTGCCCGTGCTGTCATCCGCCTCTGTCTGAACGTGACCTACGCCTGTGGGCTCTGTGTGGGGACTCCTGGGGGCTCTGCAGGGCTCTCTGGAGGGTTGAGGGCTGCTGGGCGGCGGCGGGGATGGGAGCTCGGAGGTGAAAGTGCAGTGTGGTGATTCCAAAGGGCTGCTCGAGCTGCCACATTGCTTCTTGCCCGGCTTAGTCAAGGGGTCATCCCCGCTCGTCGAAGGCTTTGGAGAGGGCTGGCGGGTGGTGCTGGGGTCGGCTGGGGATGCTGAGCGGCCCGGTTGCTCTGCGGGGCTGGGCTCAGCAAACACTTTTACCCTGTATTCCTCCGGGTCTGGCTTTTGCTTAAGCTCTCTAGTCCTCATCTTCTCCTCCAAGCACTCGCTGCTTGTAGGCTCTGGGGACAGCGCGTATTTGGAAACTTTTGCCACTGGGGAGACAGATGCAGATGAAGGCTCCCGTGGCACCCATGGCTCCTCGAAGCTACTGCCGCCAGGTGAAAAGTGTCCCCCTGGCAGGGACATTACGGAGCTGGGCACCAGGCTGGGGTGGGTGCTTGGCCTGGCCTGGACCATCTGGATGCCCCCAATGGGAATCATGGGGTACGGGGTCCTTGCGAGCTGCTGCGAGTGCAGTGGGAGGTGGCTGAAGACATTCTCTTCTCCTCGGCTGTGGGCGTGAAGTTCGTGAGGTGCCTGCAAGGGTCTGAAGCAGATGGGCTGCATGGTGCCGGGTGAGCGTGGTGGGCTCCTGGGTTCTATCTTCTGCACCAGATGGGGAAAAAGAAACGGCTGAATCAGAGCAACGCATAAGGTACAGCACTAGCATCATTAATGATCATTACAAGGATTGATTCTGTGCACATTGTATTCTAATTTGGAGAGTGATCAATCCATCCAGGATGGTTTGGGCTCCCAAACCCTTAAGATAAGGAGCAAGACAACCCACAGTGTTTGCTTTCTGCGGGCACACAGTCTGTTGGGGCACAGGCCCAGGAGTTCAGTTGTTACCAGTCACCTCCAGAATCCCATCAGAAGATGTTAACACTCCCTGCATCCTTACATTCCATCAGTACATTGATTACATCAGTGCCCAAAAGCATTGCTATCCATTTTTAATGTATTTCCTTGAAACAGTGTTACGTCCTCACAGCTGTTAATTGCAAGGTTATTTTGCACTGAGAGCATTAACTCCAGTCTGGCACAAAGGACTCCCATCAATGGTCCCCACCACCACCCTCATGGTGTGGTCTGCAGAAATCAAGGTTAGCACCCTAACCAATTTACCTTTTCCTCTAACCGGTGCTTCACATAGTTTTCTAATGTACATCATGGAGAGATATGTGGCTAAACAGAAATGGATTAATTAGTTGATGTGGTTATAACTAAACCCCTAAACAGGACTCCCAGGCAGATGAAGCAACAGAAAATGAAATAAATTTTCTGTAAAGATGGAGTTACGGGATTTGAGGATTCACTGGAGGAATCGTTTGTGGAGCTATGGAAAACTGTCTGACCTGCAAGCTGGATGTCTGTGATAAGGCAGCAGAGGAAGGCAGCAAAAGAGAAAGGAAGAAAGAAAACTAGAGCCACAGTAGGTAGCAATGAGTTAGTCAGCACGTATCAGTCCCAATGCCTGCTCAGTGACACATATCCACACAAAGTATTGACAGAACTGCTGTAGGGATGCTGGGAAATCCCAAGCAAATCCCCCTGGTGCAACAGCCACCAAGGGGAGAGATGACCTGTTGCAGGAGCCTTTGGGAAGAGGAACAGCTGCAGTGAGACCTGAGGCACAGATCTGGACAAAAGCCTGATGCCCCAGCTAACCATTCCCACAAAGGACACTAGTTTGGAGCACAGGGGTCCCTTTGGGGATCTGATGAAACCAGCTCTGAAAGAAGCAGGACAATGAGAAGAAGGGTAAGTTAGTGTAAGTAAAAGGGTAATAATGGATAGTTTTCCCAACAGATGTTTCAGAGCAGAAGGAATGGGGTTTTCACAGCCCTGAGGTTCACCCCAAAAGGCAGTTGAGAAGTAAGGGAAGTAGCATTCAAGTGGACAAAACTTTGGGCCTAAAATAATTGATGGTCTCTGGGAAACTAAGGCAAACACTCATAGAGGGAAACAGGAGGGAGGCAGCACCAAGAGATGAGTCACTGTTGTGGACATGACAGAAAGGCAAATGGTGCAATGGGGCTTTTTCGGGAACACCTGAGTCAGCATCTGTGTGATGGGTCCTCTGGGGCTGGATCTGATGTTCATCAGCACACATTAAAGGAGAGCCAGGCATCTCAGCAGGAATGGGAGCTCTCTCAGTGCTCCACCAGACCCAATGTCTAATTTGCCTGCATCAGTGGGAGGAACAGGCAATTTTCCTTTACCCATAGGACGTGATACGTCCAACAGAGAGATTAAATGATATTCTGGATGCAGTGAGAAGATCCTCTCTATGCTGGAGAGGCAAAATAAAAGCAGAGATGTCCAAACTAACATTCCTCAGCAGTTAATCTAACAGTGGGCTGCATGAGGATGTAGCCCAGGAGAAGGCATCAAGGTGTGAGAGATGCCTGGCTAGCCCAAATCTGGTTCAGGACACTGACAATAGAAAAATAGGTCGAGATTCACTTTAGCTGGTGAAATCTAAGAAATGGATCTGAAACTCCCAGGGAAAAGATCTCTTCAAAACTCTGACAAGTTTTAGTAAGCACACATCCTTACTGCTTGCCTCAGCAGGAAAAGAAAGAATGGGTTGGGTCAGGGAGAGCTGCATTGGGTTGAAGAGGAGACAACTTTATTTCCCCTCAGCTGAGATGGGCACACCAACAGGTGCAAACCCTTTGCTGCTCGCTCTCACATTTCCCTGCATGCATTTACAGTCACTTTGCACTTCTGCATTGCAACGCTCAATTAAAATCACACCACAGCAAGGGGAAAGAGGGTGCTTGGACTTACCAGCTTGGATTCATAGAGCTGTACATTTTTGCCAAAGAACCTGTGAGGTAGAGGCATTGAAGATAATATTCCATGCTGGGCTTGATATGAGCTTTGAGTTTTGTCATCTGCTGCTGATCTGCTCGTCCCAGGCATGTCCTCTTTGCCAGGGGATGGGTACCTGGGTGCCTCCGAGCAGCTTGGGGGCAAGGTTTTCTTCAGTGATAAATACCTGCCCGATGGCATCTCTCTGCTGGGAGATGAGGCCTCTCCCTCTGGAGGAAGGTACGCTCTGGGGGACAGCTCTCTCCTGGGGGATGGATGCCTGCTGGGTGACAGCTCGAGCCTTGGCGATGCGCACCGCAGAGGGGAAGCCTCCCTCCTGGGAGAGACACGTGGGCATGGGGACAGCCCCCTCCCTGGGGACAGGCACCTCAAAGGAGACATCTCCCCAGTGGGTGAAAAGCGTTTGGGTGAAGTTTCATTTTTGGTTAACAGGTGCTTTCTTGCTAGCACTGGTCTGCTGCTGCCGCCAGCTCTGCTGGAGTCCTGGCTTGGAGACCACCTTTTCCTTGGGGAGGTGTCTTTTGAGGCTGACAGTTCCATGGCTAGGGACATGGGTGGCCTGGTGACAGACTCTCTTTCAGCAGAAGCCAATTGTTCGGTGGAAGTCAGAGCTGGTCTGTGGAGACTCAGGATGCTGTGGCACACAGCGATGTCGCTGCTGTCTGCTGACCACCTGGTTTCCAGCCCGCAGGAGGAGCTCTGCTGGCCTTCACCGACTTTCTGGCTGCTGGAAGCAGTTTCTTGGGCTAAGGACGATGCTGTTTCTGTGCCTTCCTCTTGAGAAGCCGGAGAGCCACCTGAAGAGTGCATCAATGGTGTAGATTGTTTGGCCTCCGGCAGCTTTAAAGGTGGTTCATCTTGGCTCTCCTCTTCCTCCTCATCTTCATCATCCTCATTGTCGTCATCATCGTCAGATTCCTCTAGGTCTGAAAACTGGTGTTCCTCAATAGGCTCAGATCCCTCCCGCCCCTCAGAGTCCTGGAATAGGTCTTCACTGGTTCCTGCAAGACAAACACAAAACAAGAAGTGTAAGACACACGGAGGGTGGGTTTGTGCTAAACTTGCTCCAAAGATCTCATGGGATAAGAGGAAGGAAGATCCAGTTATTTCCTACATTAGTCGCCTTACACTCCAGCCTTGTCCTCTGTTACAGCTCTCCCCCTGGTGGTTTCATTGCCTTGAACCCATTAATCCCACCATTGGGATCCTACCGGTGCTCTGCTCAATAGTTCCAACCATTGCTCTGACAGCACTGTGCCATCAGCCCCTGCTACTGCTGTACACCATCACACAGCCTCTGCTCCTTCAGGAACACAAGGAAAGGTCTTGCTAGACATGGAGATCAGCAGCACCATCATCCTTTGATGTGCTTTCTACCACTGTTTGTTGCAGTGGTGTCCACATAACATCTGTAGCTGCCAAAACACAGGCAGCCAACAGCTGTCCTGTCTAATTTATATGACATTTAAATATTAGCAAGACAGGGCCTTAATTAAAAAAGAAAGGATCTCAGTGGGTTTCCCCTTATTTTGATCAAATCTAGCTATAGTGCAGACACATCTGGGATACTTAAGTAATAAGAGATTGTAAACCATGGAATATTTAGGTAAGCAAATTAAAATAGAGATGCTCCCATAGAGCATCCCATAGCCCATAGAATAGCTCTCTTCTACTCAAAGAGCCAGGAGAAGCTTTAAGAGATCAGTACCAAGCTGCTGGCTCACCCTCTGCTCTGCACAGACAAAACCTGAATTTCCAATGCCAGATGTACAGCAGGGCTCGATACACGAAAACTCAGCCTGCAGAGGTCCGTTGGGAACAGCCACTGGATGTCACTATAGCTCAACAAAATGACACTGACGGAGGCTTTCCAGAAGTCCCCACTTCTCTGGAGGGGCCCATAAAACACCACTTTCTCAAGCCATGCTAATGCCAGGCACCAATGAGATGGGGGCAGTGCTGCTGAGGCACGCTTGCTCCCCAGCTGTGCAAGGGAAATGTTGCTTTGACACTTGCACTAATTGCAGCACTGCTGGTTTCTTCTCCCCCCTGCCCCTGTCAGCATAAGATGCTGCTCTCTCCAAGCCGAAGTTTTCCATGTAGGGCTGCCATCAGTGGGACGAGCCAAGAGGAGGCTCCAGGGATTCAGCGTGGAGCTGGACCACACCTGGTGGCTTGCAGGAGGAACGTGGCCACACAGAGAGAAGTCCCTCAGATCTGTGGATAAATGCCTAATTCAGCTTACTTTGAATAACAGGGCCTTACTGGTAAATGCTCACAATGTATTTGGCAGACCTCAGATATCAGTGGAACATGACATGTATTTAGCAGCACTCCACCAAGAGCATTGTGCAATGCTTGTATAACGATGGGGTTTGCTGGGTCCAGGATCCAACACTGGGTTATGTGCAAACTCCCAGAGGAGCTGACTTCAGAACAAATATTATTCCAAACAGGCTCATTCTCCCGTGCATTCTTCTTGCCTGGAAAGGGAATGCAGCTCACTACCAGAGCCATGAGCTAGCACTGTCCTGGTCTGTGGGGTCGACATCCACAGGCGTAGGGACGGACGGACAGCCCCAGCCCTGCTGCCGTCTCCTGTGTGGTCTCCTTGTTTTGGCCTCAGTCTCACAGACAGCAAGGTCAGAAGGACAGGGTGAGGGAAATGCGAAGCCAGCTCTGCGCTGGGGTGTTGTTTGCATTTCCCACAGGGGGGAACAGCTCAGTGAGCCCTGGGGCATCCCAAAGGGACGGTGCTGCAGGATCCTCGCCGGCTCCATAGGGAGCTCAGACATGGATTTCTGTAGCAGAAAAACATTCTGTCGAGTGGCTGGGGGGAGCAAGGGCACATCAGGAGAACACGGAGAGAAAAACTGCCCCACTGATGGCATGTAGGGCTCTTCATGCTGTTTCATTACATCTGCCTTACCCTCGCCAATATTGCACAAGTCTTGTGCAGTCGCACCAAGCCAAACCAATGCAACAGTGAAGAATTATGCTCCAATCTCCTTTTATAGTCACACCCCCTTCTTTCCCCTGCCCCTTAAATAGAAAGAAAAACAATCAAGTGAAATACGGCTCAAGCTGAAAATAATCCAGGGAGCTGTAGGAACGGCTGTTCCCTCCCCATATGCCCCCAGAGGGGAGCATAGCACTCTTCCTGAGCTGGGCTGTGGCACATTTCTACTTCTTTAATTAAACTCCTCAGCAGCAGGCTCTGCTCTGAGCCCACATGGGAAGGCGATCTCCAACCCACCACCACGCCGCGATGCAGCTGCAATCTCTGATTCCTCACTCGCTGTTCTGTCATTCCTCTGCTCTTTTCTCACCCATCCAACGATCACAGTACCAAATATGACTTTCTGACCTTCTCCTCAGCTGTTTTATTTCGGATTTGATTGGCATTTAGGAGCAAAGGGCCTCCTGAATACTTGAAATTTCAGCAAGGGTTTGGTGTTAGCTTTAAACCAGGTGAAAGAGAAGATGGGAGGAGAGAATGGAAACGCTCCGCTGACACTGTGCCTTCTGCTTTCACCTTTCTGCATTCCTTCCTGGCAGACGGTCCCCCTTTACACAAACACGAATGGTCTCCATCAATGGGAGGAAACGGGGACTGTATATTTTTTGTAATTCTAAAATTACACGGGTTTCTTGCATAATGCAATGAAGTCCAGACAGTGCAATGCATTCCAGCAAACTGCTGTGCAGCCAACAGCAACAATGTGAGGAGTCCTGTCCTGGAGCTCGTGGGCTCTTGTCCCTCCATAGGACCTCTCCCCATTGGTATCCATGTGCTACTGGGAACCAGTGACTTGATGATGGCTAAAAAATCACATCCTCAAGCAGATGGTTCCAGCCAGTTCTGTTGAGCTCACAGCTTTACTCTTACTCTATGAGTGAGGCCAAAGGCTGAGAACAGCTCATCCTCCTCATCTGACCCTATTTGACATTGTCCCTTGGTAAGCCTGTGGGGAATGGCTGAAGGAAATGAGGAACAAAGCATCCCCCTGACTCATACAGTCAGCCCTGACAGCTCTGTCCTCAGAACTGATAGGACTTCTGATCTACAGGTTTTCAGAAGTGATGCTCCATTGATTGATTCATTAGTTCTAATTGACTATAATGAAAAGGTTTAAGACAACAGCTACTTTTCAGACTCCCACAGTCAACACTTAAAATCATAGAATCCTTAAGAGTTGGAAAGAACCTTTAAAAGTCATCTAGACCAACTCCCCTGCAACAAACAAGATACAGCTCCACGAGGTTGCCCAGATCAAGCCTCCAGTGATGGGGCATCCACCATGGGCAACCTGTTCCGGTGCCTCACCACCCTCACTGTAAAAGACCTTTTCCTTTTTCCTACACTTCAGGAGCCTGCTTCCTCTTTCCCTGCCAGTGTGGGAGAAGAACTGGAAGAACTGGGAAAAGAACTTGGAGAAGAATGGGAAAATTTGGAAAGGGATTGGAACTAAATGACCTTTGAGGTCCCTTCTAACTCAAGCCATTCTGTGATTATATGAACTGGGAAAAGAACTGGGAGAAGAATTCACTGAGAGCAGCCCTGCAGAGAAGGGTCTGGGGGTCATGGAGGACAGAAAGCTTTCCTTTAGGGCAGCTCCTGCAGAATCCCCAGTCAGGTTCCCTTTTGGCCATGTCTTCCTGCAGAAAGGCCACAGCTAAGCACAGTGTGTCTCAGTCTGGCCAAAAGGTTGCTTTAAAGAGCTGGACCAAAACCAAGAGCTCATAAATTTCAACAGGAAGAGAATCACCCCTCCAAGCACGGTAGCACATTAATGGGATGGCTTTAAGAAGGTAAACTGGGGGGCAAAGGAGATACAGAGGATGGGAAAGGCACTGTGGGAATATCTGGAAATGCCAGTGGAAGTGTATTAGAGCACTTTGTTTCTCCCATGTCCTCATCCCCTGCCCACCCAGGACTGCATCCATCCTGAATCAGGCCTGAGGGTGAAGTGCTGCTACACCCATAGGGACTTGGGCTGGTGAAGCTGTGCTGTGCCAGACCCAGATCCTGGCTGGCGAGTTGAACGTGCCACCCTGATGCCAATGCTTTGATAGTTTTTGAGAGGTGCACATATGGCCTGAACTAGGGTCATCCAGGAACCTGCATCTTACTTTGGGATGACTGCATGCAAAAGGCCCCAAGACTGCTTAACTAAACAACCCAGGGACGAAGCATGTAAGCCAACACAGGAGGACCTCACTTAATGACTTTTAATTACCTACAAAGGTAGTGGCACATCCCGCAAACCAGCCCCTTTCCCAACAAAGCCTCAGATGGGCTCAACCTCGGCAGGGGAGCGGGGTGATAAGCACTGTTTGTTGTTCCTGCCGAGTTAACATTCCCTGGCTCCCAGCACCGACTCCAGAACTCACTCAGCTGATGCTCACTATATAAAAATAACCGTGGTGCTGCATGCCTTATGGAGCTCACTTTAACCCATTGTCGGGCTGCGGCACAGCAGATCCCAGGGACTGAGGAACCTGGATGGTTTGGGTTGAGATGGGAGGGAAAGAATGGGAATAGCCTGACCTTTTGCAGCTGTCAGACCACAGCCTCCAATAACTGGGGTAAAACAGTTGTTTTTCTGGCTCAGACATGTGAGACTTCCCCATGTTCTTCTGGAGACCTTCCTCACCTTTCCTTCAACGCTTCTGAAGGAGGCAGAAGAGCTCATGGCCATCTCACTTCTGCCCACTGTTGGCCAGTCTCTCTGCAGGGCTGCTTTTTGGAGTGATTTCAGGGGAATTCAGCTGCACAATCCACTATAAAGCTTGGCAGAAATTACTAAATGAGAGAATCACATGTGCTACTAATGGCACAGACAGGCTGCTGGGTTAGAGACCCTTGGACAGACTGTGTGCGCGCTCAGAAGCAGATGAAAGAAATGAGCAGGTGAGACAGGGTAAATGTATCTTGTAAAGCATTCAGAATAATGCCAGTAAATGTCAAAGCATCATGTTATTTTCATTCTGCCAGCTCTTTTCTCTGCTGAGAAACATCCAAATCATTTGAGGGTGGCTCACCTTTATCCTACACATAGCAATGACCTGGGGATGAGGGAAGCAGCTGTCCCTATCCTGGTTTATTGATGCATGCAGTAGTGGGGCAGTGGAGCTGCACCTCCAGACACTGACCAGGTTTGCTCCAGTCAGTCCAAGTCCCCTGGGACTGAACTGGTTATTTGGAGTGTTTTGGAGTCATCCAGCCAGTCAGATGGGCAGCTTCCTCAAAGATATGGCACTTGGGAGCAGGGTTTACTAGGCCTGGTGGTACTGGGTTAGACTAGATGATCTTAGTGGTCTTTTCCAACCTTAATGACTCTATAATTCCAAGATGATCCCGATGGAAACATCTTTCCCTGGAGTTCCTTTCCATATTGCAGAGGGGCATCTCCTTGGCAGGACCATCAGGGCAGCAGCACAAGCATCTGCTCATGCTCAGCACTACAGCTCTAGATCCTAAGGATCTTCCTAACAGAAGCACAGGGAGAGGTTACAGCCTCATGTAAACTTGGAAGGAGCCCAACCATCCCACATTTTCCACTTAAATGGGAACTACCCTTTCTCAGAGGCAAAAGTAATATATATAGGACTGCAAATGATTTTACCTTCTTCGGCTTCCAGATCCACCAGTGAAGATACCAACACGCCCATCTCCTGACATTTTTTGCTGTGGGCTTTTGACTTCATATGCTTAGTCAGATTCCCTGAAAGCAAACAGAGAACACATTTTGGTCAACATGGCTTTTTTAAACGATTTTTTTTTCTTTTTTTTTTTTTTTTCTTTTTTGCAAACTCTTTAGTAACATATTAATAATTGGGCTCTGTACCAGATAAGAAGATTCTCAGACTATTCCCACTACCCAGTGCAGGTATCCCACGTTGCAAGGCTAAACACCTGATAAGCCACCAGGGATATGCACTGGTTTTAGAGAGGAAGAAAGGTCCTGAATTGCTGTCAGTGATGGTGCAACAGAGGACAGTTGACAAGGAAGATGCTCCCCAGTGCAGTGCAGTGGGTAACACCTCTCACCCTTGCCTGGGGCAGAGCAGTGCTACCAAAATGAGCACTCCAGATGGCAGCAATGAGGATAAAAAGCAGCCCGCTCTGGAAGGAGCCTTTCCTGCCTCTGCCTGAACAGCTGGATACAACTCTAGATAACAGTAATTAGTGGAGTCAGCTGGGAAATGCCATTTCCATGCTCAGGAGCAGTTTGTTGGGCTGGGGAGTGAGCTTGGGGTTGGCTGCTAGGCAGTTTGATCCATGCTAGTACTTACTCAAGATTACATGCATGTGAGGCTGTGTGGTGTGAAGCAATGCAGATGCACATCCCTACAACTACACAGAATGGCTCTGGTGGACTGCCACACAGCAAAGCAGCAGTAGGGATAAGCTCTCAGCTCCCAGAACAAGAGCCACAGGTACTCCTAAGTCCTGTGCACCAGCTTTGGGCACCATGAGCAAGCCTGCTAAACACTAATGAGGCTGCCTAGGGCTGGGGGGGGGGAGAGGAGCCCCTGCAAGGGGGTTATGGGATGTGGGATGCTCCCTGCTGCCCTGAGCTGGGATAACCCACAGGCACATGGCTGGGGAAAAGCTCTCTAATCCTAACTCCCAAACTGCAGGCAGGTTAATTAGACAGTTATTAACCCTACTTATCCACCAGGGAACCTCTTTTCAAGGGGAAAATGAAAATTGGTGGAAAGGAAAGAAAAAAAATGAAAGGTTGTCTACTGCATTACAGAGTAACCCAGTCCCAGTGCTGGGTGGGACAATAGGGGAGCCCCCACCAAACCTTCTTGTGCTGCTCCAGTGAGCATAAATAAATAAGCCGGTCCTGTAATGCCCTTGCAGCTTAGAAGAGTGCCACAATCATCCACCTACCAAGCCCACTAATTATTTATTTAGCCCTTTTTATATGAAATGGAATGGCTCCAACAGGAAAGACCAAGAAAGAGGGACAAAGGCTGACTCTATATCCTCATGTATCTGGCACTCACCTAGGATGAGGATATGATTCTTGCTCCAAAAGGGTGTTTATAATGATTTAGCTCCAGTAAGAGGGTTTTTAAAACTTCATGCCAACATACTCTTAACCCCACAGGTGTGAGGATGAAGCCATGTTGGCTAAGAGCTCTGATTTGGACTAGGAGTTTTGTTGTGAGCCCAAAGCAACTCAGTAGGACAAAAGTGCATTCTCATGGATGCCTCTGGTTCCAGTGAATGGCCACTTCTTTGTAAATGAAAAGCTGTTGTGCCAAGAAGTATCCGATGAGTTCAAAATTTTGACCTCATGGAGCTGGAATTTAATTTTGGACCTAACTACCAAAAAGACGATCTGACTCAGCCTGCTGCAATCAAACCCTGCTGCTGCCTGTCCATCACAACGCATTGCATCTCGCTGCCAAAAATGACCCATTTTTGCTCAGTGCTAAAGCAACGTATCTGACTGGTTGGCACACATGGTAAATAAATTCCAGCAAGAGCTTGGTGGGAGCTGGGGGAGCTGGCTATGCTGTGGTAACGCAGGAATAGTGGGAAGCATGGTTGGGGGAGGTCCACCACCCCAGACAAGCTCATAAATCCACTGTGATACGTACATCTGGATTTGTCAGGGCAAAGCATGAGTTATTCAGTGGGATGTGATGCTTTGAGCAAAACTGCACTAAAACAAGAAAAAAACACTAAAAATCCCAGTGCAAGTGAATGTGTGCCAAATCCCATAGAGCAGCTCATTGCAAGCACTGCTTTCTTTTCCCATCCTACTACTTTCTACTCTGCTTCCCCTCTTTATTCATCCTTGCTGGGTTACTATGGGCAATGCCAACACACCAGTGGGAAAGAAGAGGGTGCAGAGCTCTCTGTGGCAGCCCCCCAGGTGGGGACATTTCCCTGCACACACACACAGAGTCCCACAACGTTGGGAAAGCTTCTTGCCTTCATGGGAAGGGAGGCTCAGGGGGTGGACTCCCATTTGAGCTCCGTTTGCGTCATTTCACGGAAGCTGCTTTAAAGCAAGAAGCAAAGTTATCATCTTGGGAGCAATTTGGAGGAGGATAACGTTTATCTTATCAGGGTTCTTCCAACAGTTTGTGTTTTAGGACCCTTTAATTAAATGTACTTCAGCACGTTTCCAGTAAAATCGACACTTCTGCCCATGTAACAGCTGGACATGGATCCTAAAAGGAAATGTTCAGCTACTTATTGCCTTGCTCAGTGCTGGTTCCTAGCTTAAAACAAAATAATAATAATAACATTGCTTCCTTGGAAACGGCTGGAAACATATCTGAAGGAACAAGAAGGAAACCAGCAGAGAGGGGAGCTGGGTTTAGGCTGCGGAACAGTCAACCCCAATCCTAAACAAGTGGGTGATCCTTACTAAGGTTCAGAAGGAGCTCCCAGATTTGAAATCCATTGATTATATTAGAAGAAATTAGGGAAGCTCTGCAAATGGTGCCTCCCCCCACCCTGAGCACCGCTTGCACTGGAGCAGCACAGGGATGGACTCTCTCTTACGCCTGCGTACAACTATGCACTGCTGGCTGCTTGAGCTCTTCTGCTGTTGTGAGGTCTTATTCTGGACTTAAAGCAGCTTAAATGCTTGTGTTGTTTTGAGAAAGCTAAAACTGTGCTGTTCCAAAAGCTGCTTAGGAGAGACTAGAAGTGATTTTCCATTTAAATTAAAAGAGGGAAATTAATTCGTCAGAACATCTACTATAATATTTTAAAGGTGGTGGAGTTAAAGTGAAAATCAGGGGATGGAAACATTAAGATTTGTGGAAAAAATTAACTTGTCCACATCAGATGCACACCGTGATTTCTGTTTCTCCTATTAAACATGAACAATTTAACAACAATAAATTCCAGCAAATAACCAACAACGTGACCTCAGCATCCAAGGCAACTCTGTGATACTGATACTGCTTTTCATATCCTTCCTTTAAAATAGTATGGAAGGAGAGCAACAGCTAGTCCACCAATGGCAACTCCCATTTTGATCTAAGACACATTCTTACCCAGAGGATAAGCAATAGGCAATGCTCCTCATCCCAGATAAACCCTTGAAATAGGGTTTATGTGTGACTTAAATAGTGCACAGGTCTCTGTATGGAGATGACTGCCCAGAGAAGATGTGGATGTCCCATCCTTGGAGGTGTTCAAGGCCAGGTTGGATGGGGCCCTGGGCAGCCTGGTCTGATATGAAATATGGAGGTTGGCGGCTCTGCCTATGTTTGGGGATTGGAACTTTGTGATCCTTGAAATCCCTGCCAACCCAGCCCATTCTGTGATTCCACAATTCTAAGAATCTATGATGTGGCTCTCAAAGAAAAGCTCTAATTTGAATCATTTCTTGGGCAAAAGGTTCAAATTTATTTTAAATTATGTTGTTATTTTTCTTATATTGACTTAAAAGATTAAAGGAGAGAATCAAGCATCCATCCTGCATGGATACAGGCTATGAAATCCCAGCCATCTTCTGGAGCATGTCATCAGCCCATGCTAACTGATCTTCCAGAAGGGTACCAAAGCTGGGCTTTGAAATCAAGAGATTTAGCACATTTCCCATGGAATCTTAATAACTGCCTAATATTTCACTTGAATTTGACTTTCAGCCTTCATTCCTTTCATTTTTATATTTTTATTTTATTTTTATTTTTTGCCCTTTTCTCAGTCTTTCTCCTCCTGCTTGGACCAATGGGTTCTTCTCTGTTCCCAGTGTCAGTGCATGGATTCTTGGCAATGAGGCTGTGGCTCTGCCCTGCTTTAGCTGAGTTAATTCATGTGGAACATTCCACCAGTTGGACCTGCTCTGGAGTTTCCAGAGAAGCTTAGCAGAGTGCTGAGTCTGTACAGCAGTAATAATAATAAACTGAACAGCAATAACCTGGCCTTTAAGGGCTGTGGGGTAGCGCATTCAATACATTAGCACATTCAATAACCCCAGTGCCTGTCGTGTGCTGATTTAAGGAACTGAGAGCTAATTTATTAAGGGCTATGGCTGAGGACATGGAGAAGTCTGGCGTCTGGGAGCTGGGAGTGGAGCAGACTGTCAAACGGGGATCTCCAGCCAACACTCCTCCCATGAACGCAGAGCTCTCTGTCCGTTCTGACCTCTGCATGAAGACGTGGATAAAGTCTGCTGCTCCACATGGTTTTTCCAGAAATTTTAAGAAATATCAAGCAATCCAGACGTGCTGTGAGCCTGACAGCAAAACAACGGCTGTGGGAGAGGACAATCTGTGCACAGGGTGGGAAATTCAAGTGCCAGCATTGCCCCAGCTCTGGGTCATCCATGGAAGAGAAAGGGCAGGGACACGGGGACAGCTGGTGGCTTCTTATCCATCCCAATGGGAAAACTGCTGGACTGCACCTTCTTCCCAATAAGAAACAATGAAGAAGCAGCTTAACTGCTTTAAACAACCTCTCTGAGGCCATAGCAACAAACCTCATAGGAGAGCACTGCTACGGAGTGAAGGTAGAGACACCTCATTAAAGAGGCATGTTGATATCTCATCCAGAAATGAAAGTCAAACCAAATTACAAACCAAATTTCCAAGGCTGCTGTTTCCATCAACTGAGTGAACAGGAAATATATATATGTATATAAATATATATATATATATAATCTCACGGAATTGCTTTAAAATAATAATAGTAATAGTAATAGTAATAATAATAATAGTAATAATAATAATAATAATAATAATAATAATAATAATAATAAAAATAATAAAACATTTCCCTGCAGCTCCATAACTCAGAGGAACAGCTTTGCTTGCAATGGAAGAGATGCACAAAAAGCAGACAAACAGCATAATTAGTGAACAGTGGGAAATACTGAAAGCTCGCTCTTTTGCAAAAAGTTTTCCCAGCTCTTGGAACATTAATACGGAATTTCAAGGGGGACTGGGGCACATTTTAACTAGATAAAGGTCCTCATTAAAATTATAACAATAAAAAAATCATTAAACCGCTTCCAGGCTACTTGAGAGCTTTGAGCATTAGATCATGCTGGAGAGATCTATCACAGCCAAAATGAAGACAGCCCCATAGATATTCCCCTTGAGTTTACACTGAACGCTAAAATTAACCTTGGAAAGCTGATTTCTAAAAGAGCTTCAGCTCAACTTATATTTTTGCAAGTGCAATCTGGTAGCAAAGAGTTCCAGCTTCTCCATTCTGCAATTAACTGTGGTTGCAAAACTGCTCGCCAGGAAGGGGGATCCTAATGAGTCAGGGCCCCAACCAACCTCTTCTAGACATCTGCAAAACGAGCTGTGAAACCTCTAGTTCTGCAAACCGGACCTCTGTTTCAGGCTCCAACTGCAACAATTCTGCAGCTGGGCTTTAATTGATGATGTTATCAGCACACAAGGATGATTTTTTTTTATTATTATTATTTTTTTAACCGTGCTTTCCAATAATAGTTTCAAAGGTCCTTATGCTCCCATCAGCAAAGCAAACAGATTTTATCCAAGGGTTGCAAAGTTATGTGCAGTAGGAGCATGCCTGCAGGACTCTGACTGTCACCCCACCCCCTTCCAACAAGGAGCCATGTTCATGCAATTCCAAGTTACCATCATGCAACCTTTTGTCCTAAAATTGCTCATCCCAGTAACTTCTGCCCCCCTCATGCATCCATATGCAAATAGACAGTTTAGCATTGAAATCCCAGAGCAAATTGATTTTGGAAGGAAGCGTTCCCATGCTGCCTTCCCCAGTAAGCTGAAGAAGGGGAATCCTTTGGAGGCAAGCATCTATTTGTCGGTGTGCTTCAAGGCAGCAGAGATGGAGAGCAAAGCAGCAAGAGAGATGGTGGAAAGGATGGATTCATCTCATCACTCTGAACAACGGCCTAACGGAAGCATGATGGAAAGCAAGGTGAAGTGATGGGAGAGGTTGAACAGATTCACCTCTCAAAGAAAAACCTCGGAACAAAGGAACCAAAGCAAAGGGAAAGAGAAAGAAAATGGATCAGAGAGAGCTGCGGGTGGGGAAGGAGAGGAAGAGCCATGGCTTGGATCTGCTGCATATGTCTGTCAAGAATTTGGCCTCAAACATGGTATCACTTCCCCATGCCCACATACACTTGCTGATTCCCAACACGTTGTTACCCAGAAATTCCCCACAACTTAACCTCCAGCCCCAGGCATGGCCCCAGTGACTCACCCAGTGGCAGGGTCACTTGTTTAGCACTGAGGAACAGACATGGCCACCAACGGCACTTCTGGGCCAGCAGGCATGACATAGCCCATGCAGCACCCAGGCCTCCTCCCTTGTCTTTGCTGTGCATCTTTCTTGGGTAACAGTGGGGTTTTGGGATGCTATTATTGAGAAATCAACTCTGCCAGCTCTGCAATTTTCTGAGGTTTGCAAGGATGGAGCTAGAGATGAAGGGCATTTTGTACTTACATCGAGCTATAAGCAAGACACCAAACTCAACATCTTTATTGCAAGACTTGATACAACCAAAGATGGAGAGCAGAACTGTGAAAGCTGTGGTGCCAGACTATGAGATATCAAAGGATTTGGGCCCTTTTGGCACTTTTGACAACCTTCCCCAAAGTCCATGGGAACAGACTTTCATTTTTTTTCACATGCTGTTTTGCATGTTCCTGACATGTTCTCCTTGCACAAGGTCTGAGGCAATGATGGAGGCTGCTTGTGAAGAACAGCTGGAAGCAGTGAGGCTGTGTGTCACTAATGACTAGATGACCTGGGACGGAGGTCTTTAGAGCAAAGGTCTGTTCATATGATGCAGAGAATGCTGAAGTTGCATGCAACTGCCAAGGATGAAAATGTGCAGCGCAAATACCAATCCTGAGAGCACGAGCGTACAAAGCCACCCAACGCCTGTCTCCAGGTGCTTGCCCAGGAGCTCGTCCTCATTCTGGGATGGTTTTGTTCACAAATCCCTGGCAGCAAAGTTTTGCTTCCAATTTTCTCCTTTAAGAAACACCAAGAGGATGGAGCAGACTCGGGATGTGCATCAGATTCAGGGCTGATCCCGTTGGGTAATTCCAGCCCATTTCAGACTCCCTCTTCCCCCTCCCTCTGCCTCATGGGGTTTTCCAGGCCTGGGAAGGCCTTCCCTTCCCCTTTACAAGCACCCCGTGAAGTCAATACACTGAGCAGAGTTGCTAAGAGCTGACTGTCTCTTACCTTTGGTTTTAAAAGCAAAGTTACAGTACTTGCAGACATATGGCCTGACGTCTGTGTGCGTGCGAATGTGTTTCTTCAGCATGCTGGGTTTCTTGCAGCGTATTCCACACTCCTCACATACATACTTCCCTCTTCCACGGCCTCGCACATACACATACTCTTCGTTTGATTTGTACCTATGAGCAACAGGTGTCATGATAAAGAAAAAAAAAAAAAAAAAGAATATTCCCACCTCAAAAGTAGTCACACAACTTTCCTAGGTTAATTTAACATGTTATTGACACCACCGGTCTCATTTACCATTTGCTAGCTCTGAGTAATTAGGCTAAATACAAAATATCTTTTGCCCAGAAGCCTTCTTCCTCTTCTGGAACATGTTTCTAATGTCTTAATGTCTTCCTCTGCACAGATGAATAGCACGAAGCCTGAGGTCAAGTCACAGGGTTACCCAAATGTCCTGATTTTCCCCATCCTCAAACACAAAGCACTCATAACACTCTGAATAATACATGTCGCAGTCCAACCCGGCGGCCTGAATCATCTCTCTCTCTCAGCTGTGCTGTGCTTTAAAACATGCACACTGTCAGTGTCCCCTGCAATGTACTGAGGAATACATCCCAGATAGATCTCTTGTGACACAGCCTTCTCATTCACTGGGACAGCAGCAAATGCCACTGGAAACAATTACAGTGCTGCACTACACCTGCCATAAGATAAGAGACCTGCACTACAGCTCCTGTTAAAATAAGAGGCACCCAGAATGGACACAATGCAAGAAAATGCCATTTAAGAAAATATATCATACTAACTCTAAATGACCACAGACTCGAGGCTCTTATCTTTGGCACAATATCATAGGTTGGATTTACCCAGGTCAGCCACCTTTCCTTCGCATTATAAATTCATTTATTTTCTGTCCATGCCTTTGCACGTAGGGAAGGCCACATGATATAGGTTTGAAAAACATTTGCAAGTGAGACCAATCATTTAGCCTCCTGCAGCTTAGCAAATGGAGTCTGTAATTTCCTTACATACAGCAAAAGGAGAACGTAACACAAAGCTAGCTCCGAAAGAGGCCAAATTGTTTTAAGTGTGGTGCTTCTTGCAACTGGCTTTTTTTTTCCATTCAATATGAAATATATCTGGTCTTCCAAAAGCCCTGAATATCCACACTTGGAAATAAGACCTTCCAGAGCATCCTAACAGGGGACCCAAAGACACAGCAATGTCAGCCACTCTGTAGCATTTGATAAACTCAATTCCAAACCAGAATGGAGAGAACACCACACCTGCTCTGGAGAGAAACTGAATAGGAACAGCAGCACAAAGTACAACGCATGCAACATATGGCCATCAGCTGAGATGGTGACAGCAGCATGATCCTCACAGGGTGCATCCAGGAAACTACACCGCAGTTACACACAGGTGTGGATTCAAAAGCAAGAAGGTCACACTGCATCAACCTTTTCATCTCCTACCCAGGAAGAAAGCACGTGCCATTGGCCTCACTTCATTTCATTCATTAGGAAGCATAGAGGTAACTTCTACTCCACCAAACAGACCTTATAGCAAGGTGGCTGGACAGAAGGGACTGAGCTGGTGTCTGAGGAGCACACACAACCTCCAGCCCCATCCAGCTCTCGCCATTCAACCTTACAGATACAAGGATACCAGTAATTAATGACCAAGAGTGGCCAACAGCCCTACTTCATTCAGGATACTTGTAATTAATAGCCAAGAGTGGCCAACTGCCCTCCTGCATTCCAGGTACCCACAATTAATGGCCAGGAGTGGCCAATGGCTCTACTTCATTCAGGGTACCTGTAATTAATGGCCAAGGGTGGCCTATGGTGCTCCTTAGTTCAGTCGCTGATTTAATAGGAAAGCAACAAAAGGGACCCAGGAATCCTGATCCTCCTGTTCCAACTCGTGCTTCAGGCTTCCTCCCTCCCCTTCTTTCTTTCTGTCATTGCTCTGGTAATCACATTGCCATTTAAAAAATGAAATTGCACCTTTATCAGCCTTGTACTTGCACTACCCTTAATTACACCCTCACATGGAAACCTCTAAGTAAGTCCTTTGTGTCCAGCAGTCCCTCTGTTGGCCTCATTAGAGCTATCAGGGCTGGCTTTCCCTGGATAAAAAGTGACACATGATTTAATCTGAAATTAGCCTTGCTGTTTATCTGACGCAGTGTGAGACTGAGCCATCCTTCAGTGCAGACGTTTTTCTACATCTCATGGAGCAAAGAAGCAGAGAAGGAAAGGTGATCCAAAGAAATACCAAACCAAATGAGGAGAAACAAGGCAGGTGAGACTGCCATAACACAGGGACTGCTGCAAACGCCATCTGTCTGCACTGGAGGTTGTAATATGTTTATGGAGATAATTGCTTCAATATGAAGCTGGTTTCTCTGCGGATCTCATAGACTCATATGATTTGCATCAGAACGACAAATCAATGACAGCTCGTTTCACGTGAAGATTTACCCTGGACAAGGGACCTTCCTGCTCCATTGCGTGTGCTGTAACCGGATTCCTCTGATATTCACAGTTGGAGTTTGTGTCAGCAAATCTGTGCTTCTCTTCTAGAGTGTTGTGGAATTCATAATCCCGCAGTTAGCAACTTAAACCTCCTATGGTGCCACGGCTCCAATCTAATGCTGAGATGATTTGAAACCCAGGAGGCTAACTGGTCATTACGAGCACGGAGACTAATTTGGAAACAGCCCTTTGAAACAGACACATGAAAGGATGAAAATTCCATTATTTCATGCATTCTTTTGAAAGCTTATTTGCTGTGCTCTGCCAGCAAATGCACATGTGTTGAGCTTCCTGCAACCACTACCGACACTACTCAGGGCAAAGGGGACTGCCACAGCCATGGCACTGCCTCCCATAGCAGAGACCAGGCGGCCCCAGCGACTGTCAGGAGTTTGGATAACACCAAACTACATCAAATTTTGCCTCAACTCATTCCCTTGAACGTAGCTGAAACCTAAAACCATCAAGCATTTATTCCTTTGCAAGTTTTAGGAGGTTTAGGTTTTACTATTTGCTGCTGCAAATATCTGGCTGTCCTTTTTTAGCCACAGACACTTCTTTTTCCTTTTTTATTTTGTTTTCCCTTCTTTTTTTCTCAGTGCTGTGAGCAACATCCAAAAGTTTTCATGTGGCTGAAAACCACACGACAAAGGTTGGAGAGCAGAGGGGGAAGGAAGTGTTGGTGGTTGGCAGGTTCTGGGGGGACCCATTGCTCCAGACACAGCTGGGATGAATCATTCCTGCTTCCTGCAGCCACCAGGAGCTCTCCTTGCCCTGGAAGGCCTTTGTCAATGTCATTTTGCCTCAGTGAAGCAAGCAACTGATGTTATTGGCCAGTCAGACTTAAGCAACCCGACTTTGCCAATATCCAACATTTTAAGCTCAGTGGTACAGAACACCCGCAGCTGATTTTGCAGTGAGCGAACAAGTATTTCCTCAGCCTGTTTGGATGTTTGTTCAACTCCCATGTTTGCTTTTCAGATCTCTGGTACACAGTAACAGGAATCAGATATCCGATCCTTTCCCGAGCTGCTGCAATTAGTTCTCAGTCAAGTGACCCGAGCAGCTCCAGTTGTTGCCTTTGGTGTTAGGCCTCTGCTTTTATTGATGGCCCATTTTATCTGTCATCAGGCTGCCCACTCATCTGGCTCAGCTAAATCCTTTGGAAGTCCCTGACTGTCTGCCCTGATATTAGCTGATCTAATTTATTTCTTATGCCACCTGCAAAATGTGACAGATTGCTGATAAATGCACAGCTATTATAATGTCACTAATTACCAGGACATTTATTGCCTTTATCACAACTCCCCACTGGACAGTCAGACCATTTCTCCCATGGTGATGCCAGCAATACCCTCTCTAAATCTCCACGTGCAGCACAAGTACTTATCCTTACCCACTGCATGCCCTATAGAGGGAGGTGGGAACCCTTCACAGGTGTGTCCTGAAGGCCAGACAGTTACTAGGAAATCTCTCTTAACTCAAGCCAAGTGACAGCAGAACAAACAGAAGTATTTCTTTACAAAATCCAGACTAGACAATGTCATTTCCAGGTTTCTAAAAGCATCATAGAAACCTTTTAGTACCCTGATGTACCAGACAGGAATATCACACCAAGACAAGAATTTCTGAAGAGCAATGCAGCTAGACAGGGTATGGATATGGGAGCATCTGGCACAGAAATCTCCTAGTAATTATCTTTTGCAACAGCCCTTGCCAATCCCCAGACTCTGTAATATATCTCATGACCGAGCAATGAATGCTGATACAAACACAGGGGACATTAACTCATCTTTGTAGATTTAATTTCAGTACATAAAGTGGGAACTTCTTCATAGAAACCACTGTGATCTCATTCTATGCACTAGGCTTTCTGAAATGCTGTATTCATGTCTCACCCATGATGAGGGTCTGGAGGAGCACAACTGTGTGTCATTTATCAGTAAATAGCTTTATGAAACAGTTGAAAGGCACCAAAGATGAATGCATTATTATCAGTCTGGATCTCCATTTGCCTTCACCAGGGCATTACTTGCCGTGGATTTCTGTTATTTAACATTTACCAGCACTGACTAATCCTGCTTAGAGAACAGAATAGGTTAAGTTAGATGAGCACCAAATATTGCTATTTCAATGTCAAGTCACATCAAAACAAGACCATACTTTTCCAAAGTATTTTAAAGTATTTTGCATTGTAAGACCATCAGTCCCACCAATATGCAGTGCCCCTAAAAGGGAAGGTGTTCCTTATGATCATCCATCTGTATGGGAAATAAATGATCAAAGAACCACCAGCTTTCCTGCATGGAAACCCCCAAGATTAGCTATCAGTGGTGCTTAGGGACATGGTGTAGTGGGCAATATATCAGGTGGATGGTTGGACTTGATGATCTTAGAGATCTTTTCCAACCTTAATGATTCTATCTATGATTCTATGATTGACTGAAGGACCAGCACATAATTCATGTGGATACAAGCATATGTCAAGCACAGGACAGCATGCTGCTCAGATGGAAGCTCCTTGGTGGGGCTACCAAGCAAAATGCCCATTAGCTCTTCAGCAATGCTGGTCATCAAGACCACAAAACATGAACAGATCCAAGGAGAAAGACAGATAATGTCTAAAGTGATGCACACTACTCGTTTCCTCTCTGCAGGAATCCAAGCGTAGATAGCGGGAGTAGGAATTCTATGGCATTGCAAAAGAAAATAAAGCAAAAATCACAAAGGGCAGCTCCAGCTAAAGTTACCCTGTCTGCTTTTTATAACATCCCTGGTGGGTCCTCACAGCTTGGATTTTACCTAGGGCAATTTTCCACATTTCTTTGAATGGGAAACAATAAAGTGGGTGTATGCCCACACTGTGCTCCCTGTGATCACGGCTCTGTCTGCACGACCTTGGTGGTGCAGGGCAGTGTGGGACACATCAGCTGCTTCAGAAGCAATGCAAGCACCATGGGTGGGCACTGTCCAAAGGCAGATCAATGATCCTCCAGCTTGCCTACAAAAATGAACACAGGCAGAACCCATATATCATGGAAAAAAGAAGCCACAGGAGCCTCTTCCTATAGCTCTGCACTGTGACATGGCAGCCAGAACACCAGGGCATGGGGAGGTCAGTGCAGGAACATCGAGTCAAAGGAAATCCCTCCACAACTGACCACATCTGGAACTCTGTGTCCAGGTTTTTGTGTTTCATAATTGGAATGACAAAAGCAAACCAGAAGGAAAAAGAAAGATGAGAGGGAAATAACCTCCCTGCTGATGTAAAGATGAATTTGGGAGGAAAACATGCAAAAAGTGAATGGTTCAAACAACATATAAAACTGTAGCTAAATGAAAAGGGTAGGGACATGCTAATCACCTGGAGAGATGTGTACAATGGCCTGGATGGGGAAAAATTGCTTTACTATGGATGGTTATCCTAGAATCACAGGAGGGCTGGGATGGGAAGGGACCACAAGGATCACCATGCTCTAACCCCCTTGCAGCAGGCAGAGCTGCCAACCACTTGGTCAAGCACTAGATCAAATTGCCCAGGGTTCCACCAACCAGGCCTTGAGCACCTCCAGGGATGGGGCATCCTCATCTTTCAGGACCCCCAGGTCATTCTCAACAGGGCTGCTCTCAAGGAATTCTCCCAGTCTGTATAGATATCTGGGATTATCCCAACCCACGTGCAAAACATTGCCCTTTGCTTTCTTGAACCTTATTAGGTTCACATGGGCCCATCTTTCCAGTTCATCAAGGTCCCAAAGAATCCCATGAATCCATGAGTGAAAACATAAAATAGAAAATTTAGGCTAAATCTGAAAAAAAGATGGGCAGCATTTTCAGGTACATTTACTCTGCACAGCAGTATGGCACAGATTTAAGCGGTGTGCTCAGGCTTTGCAGCACCTCTCACTGGGTACAGCTCCTTGCTGCAAATCCACTGGAGGAGCTGACACACATTTTGACACCTCTGTAACACACACAGTGGTCTCCAAGGGCCGACAATCAACCAGAGTGAAAGCAACACAGAAAACATGCATGAACAACCCAAATCCACACAAGGAGCTTTTACTAGCATAAAAACACTGAACACAGAATGCCTTTTAAAGGCATTTCTCCATCAGCAAAAGCAAATCCTTCAGCCAGCAGAGCCTAATTTGACTGAGAAGGAACAGGAGGATTCGTGCTCTTGTGAGCTGGTTTGTACCAGGATGGCAGCTCCACCACCCCAACCTGGAACAGCTCTTTGGGAAGTGTGGGTACACCTAACACCATGGGATCTCCTCCAGTTCAATTCATTCAGCACAGAGAGAGCCCAACACCAGCCAGTGTTGTACATGGATGTAGAACTGCAAAAACACTGCTGAGTGTTATTACTCCTCTGAGTGTTATGCTTGAGTGAAAGCTTGATTTAATTTTGGGTTCTGGCATCAGACCTTTTCTACTCTATTAGAAGTAAAATTACAGTTATACTCATTACGGTTCTATCTGCTGTTATACAGCTTCATCCTCTCTACACTCTAATCACTTAATTGTCATTCCAAGCTGCTCTAAAAATCCAACTATTTCAGGGGGAGGGGGAAGAAAAAAATCAATGTAAATAATACTGCACTGCTTTACACAAGCTGACAACCTGGCCTTTCATTACTGAAATGCATTTAGAAACGAAACCAGACTGAAAAATGAAAGTGCCCTTACAGCAAGGTGAAAGTATTCACTGCATGGCGTGTGCATCATCCATGCAAAGTGGCCATTTTAGGCACCCAGCATGGAGAAATATGGAATAGCACTGATTGTGTGCATGGGATAATCTGTTCCTTCTGTGCATCCTTTCCATTAAGTCCAATTAAACCCATTAAGAGCAGAGGTAGTGAAACAACTTCCATAGTTTCTCACTTCTTATTTAGTGATTGGGTCATGTGTGGATCATCTTCAGAACACTCCATGCAGAAGTCAGACACCTACATATGGAACCTGAGCAACTCATCCCAACCCATAGAGAAACATGAAAGAAAGAGACTAGAAAAAAAGTAGCAATTAGTTTTGTGACTACAAGGATATGACGTCAGCATTACAAAACAACACATCCACCTTCTGCTTCTATGTGCCCATCTCTAACATATTTCCCTACACATCCTTCTAAGACATAACGCTGCATGATGGCAATGCTGAAGTGTTGTCTCAACACAGCCAGGCAGGTTGGGGTGAGGTACACGCACAGTGTTCCAGCACCACTTTTCCTTACTGAAGATTGAATCCAAATAGAGAAAACATCAGGATCAAAACAATAAAAAAAATGCCAACAACTCATACAGCCCACTCATAAAGTATTCATAGAGAAAATCCAGCCTGGAAGTCCCCGTAGATAACCTCTCCCATTTCCATCTTTTCCTTCTTCACCCCCATCAGAATCAATCAAACAGTGTCCAGCTAATCTGACATTAACCACTCTAAATACTGACACAGATACTCCTTGTTCCCAAAGCAGCTCTTTCTGCCACTATTTTCCTAAGAGCTATGAGTGATTCTCAGTGCCATGGCTCTTTTAATTACAGTCTGCCTCCTCGTCCTTCTGTCGCTTTCCATGTCAAGGAGGAAGGACTGTGTTTCATGGCCTTGCTCCAGGAATTCATTTCTCAGCACCAATTCAGTCCCTGCGGTACCCATATTTTTCTTTAAGCCTGTGATGCTCTGTACCACTTAACAGTCCTAAGCAGATCATTAAATCCTTGAAGAATTCTATTGGAGTAAATTATAACTCACAGATTATTTAAAACTGTACTGACTACGTTGAAAGGATGCATCCAACATAAGCATAATGTAGTAACACATTCCTCCCACTACTCTTCTTGAATAGTCATTGGATCCTAAGAGAGGGTGTCTATTTTGAAGCTGCCACCAAACTCTAGAGCTTATCTCAACACATTTGCAAACACTCAAAGAATTCTTTGTTAGAATTTGGCTTCTGAGGTGAACAAATATTAATGCATTTTGATGGTGTAATTGCACCTCAAATAGAGCTGTTCCATCTACAGTCACCAGAATTAAGAGTAGGTAAGCAGGAAAAGAAAATGCCATCTACTGCTTTTATAATGAATCTATAGCATAGTAGCCACCGGTAACATAGAGAATATATTTTATGCTCAGCCTGAACGCTAATTGCTTTTGTGGTATGATGTATAAAGATAATACCTAACAAGGTTGGTTCCTTCTCCATCAAGAAATAAAGAAACAGGGGGAAAAAATAAAGAAAGAGAGAAAAAAATAAAAGCCACATGGCATGTTTGTAGACTAAAACACCACTGTGTTAAAATAGCCAGATTTCTGCACATTATGAAAAACAGTAATTAAGACAAACACCACACAAGGGAAATTTAGCTGCATTGTTCTGCTGTGGCTGTGGAGCAAGGCGCTGTGAGCTGGGATCCCCTGTGCCTCATTCCTTGGGTGATTATTTGCTCCTCCGCATTGGGAGCAGGACAGGGCGGGCAGTGCTGAAGATCTCAATGGGGCATTAGAAAACCACGCTTCACTAAGTGGGACAAGAGAAAGCTGAGACCCAGATCAACATCCACGGTTAATTCAGCTTATGTTATATCCTAGAAATAACCTGCTTGCAACATCACTGGAGAGCAGCAAACTGCAACATGAGCAGACTGAAGAAATGGCAAAGATTGCAGTAATAACAAGAAATACTCAGAAGTTTTAAGAACTGATCAAACTTATCCATCAATACCTGCCACTATTTTCAATCCATCTTTATACAGCAAGTGAAAAATGCTTGGCCATAAATACTTCATGCAAGGTCAGGCTGGATGGGGCTCTGAGCTCCTGATGGAGCTGTAGGTGTCTATCCCTATTCATGGCAGGGATTTGGACCAGTTGCCTTTCAAGGGTCCCTTCCAACACAAACCCTCCTATGATTCCACAAGTCTATGAAATTAGTGCATACTCCTTACATGTTTGCCTAATTAACCACAAGTCTTAAGCATCTGACTGCAATTCAGACGATGAGCTTTTAGGTCTCATTCTTTATGTTGACAAGCTTTGGAAGAGATGCAATTGATTACATTTCAAAATCTTTATTATTATTATTATTATTATTATTTATTAATAGCAATAACTGCATCTCATTATGAACATTTCTAATCACTAAGATAAATAATTAAGAGCCTTTTGAATTAGAGCAGGTGACAAATGAACTGCAGTCAGAGCTACAGAATGTGGTTATTTTAATAGTATTGGCAATTTGGAGACAATTCCATTGGCCGAGTCCTATTCACTGCCTTGGTGCTGATGGCAATAGATGTCCTGCTCTACAGAATCTTCATGTTCACTTATTGTATGGCCAGGCCACCTACTAAAATTCCCCGAGTATCCCAAATGAGAGAAAGGAAACTTCCAGTCATCCTTATTTCAATCAAACTTCTAAGGTGTTTCATGAGACAAAAAAAAGAGGGTATGGTCTGGTACAACTGATTGACTCAAGCAGATTTGAGAAGCCACTTGCAAGCAGAAGTTACTCCTTTCCTCACAGGAAGGCTGCAATGTGATATAGGGATCATTGCTTACTTCCACTTTCCCTTTAGTATCAATCAGCCAACTTTGGTAATGTTCATCATGTTATAGGTAAAATATGCAGAGACCAAAAACAAAACCACAAAGGAGGGCTGACCTCACCATACAAGCTAGCAACAAAGATGGCTCAGAAGAAATCTATTCCCTGATGGACATCTGCTTCATCATAGTTGTTTTCCTCTTCTTGTCTCAGGGGACTTCAGTACATCTTCCTTACATCTAAGCTTATTTTCCGAAGAGCTTTTGAAGCAAGGATGCCATTACAGTGACTTCCCACATCTTTTTCCCATTGCTCAATCAGTGACAGATTTTGGGAGCATCAACAGGAGAAGTCCTTACAAACAACAGGGATGGTGAAGGAAAACAAAACTTCCCCTCAATTTCCTCTGCCTCCACCCTCTGAGTGTGACACATGGGATAAATTCTCCCGGAGAAACTCAGTCTCCTCCACTTTGTATAAAGAGGCTTCAGAGCTCAGCTCCCCACGTAGGTGTATGGAGATCTGGGAGATCTAGGAGGAGGGTGCTGTGCAGGAGCTGTTTTTATCCCCGTCCTTTTGTTACTTAGCAATAGAAACCCAAACACTGATCCTCCAAGTGCAGAAGGCTTCCAGCAGCTCCGGCAAGCTCCCTGCGGGGAGTATTGAGTTTCATTCACTTCTTCACCAGTGACATGAATACCCATCCATAAACTGTTGGCACAATAAAATCTGAATGTCTGAGACTGGCTGCCATTAACAATAATGCAAACCTCATCCAAGTGTCGGCCTGGTTATACTTTGAAATAACAGGAAGTGCCTTGATTTCAAAGAATCTTGGAAGCGAACCCGATATGCTGCACATTATGGAATAACTTCTTCAGGACAAATGTTTGGTTTCCAAATGTCTTCACAAGAAAGCCCAGACAACCCCTCTGCCAACCCCATGTGAAGCTCCAGCAGGAGCCAGGGAACAGGATGGAAACAGCAGGGTGTTTTTCCAGGAGAAATGGTCCTCTCATGTCAAAGAGCGATGGATGAGACTGATGGAGACAGGGCAATGGATAGGACTGGAACCATGGGAGTGGTGGAACATACCTGTTCCACCAAGCCTGGCATTTCCTGGAGCGAGGTCCAACTCCCCAGTGAAAGTTCTTAATAAGTAGTAAAAATAAATAATAACAATAGGCTAGATTTATTTCTATAGCATAGAAGCCAAAGAGCCTCTGGTTATAATGAAGCATAGTAAATAAAAGCAAGTCCAGCTGCCTGGTCCCTTCTTTCCCAAAGGCAACAAAACAGAACACAAACACGTAGTAAAGACAATCTGAGAGCCACAGTAACCCCATAACAAAAGCACTCAGTCAGTATCACGTTCCGGTCAGTTCTTGCCCTCATCACCTCTGGGTATTGATGGTTGATGAATTTCCGCTCTCCTCCCAATACAACTACAACTAACAAAATACCCAAAGCCACTTGGGTTATTATGATATCTCAACATCATGTAGGATTGAATGGATTGGGCTTAGGTTATCACCTACAAGCAGATCATTGTGTCGGCCCTCGTTCCGCTCCGCAACACCTAGGAGTTGTAATTATTAATGAAATTCTATAGGAGATAGAGAAACTCTTTGAGGAAACATGAGCCTCAGACTCGTCCCAAGCCTTTACCCATCCTTCAAGTTAGATCCAAGACAAAACAATTTGAAAGAAATGATTTAATTATTCCTCATTTCCTTTGCTTCCTGTCTCCTGTCAAGGCCAAGCAAGGAAATGAGGACTAGTCCCAAAGAGACCTGAGATACCATCAGTCCAACTGGACAGCAGAAACTCCAGGAACTGCATTAGAAAGTTTTATCCGATGACTGTTCAGTCCAATTCTAGAGCTGTAAGAGGTTCCAGATGAGTTGGAGCAAAGCATCTTGGCTCTTGGGCACTCATCTACATTAGCAGGAGCAGAGTTTAAGCCCTTCTTGATTCTGATGATAATGAGGAGGGAGGACCTGTGCTGAGAAACACCTGGCAAGGGGCAGTGAGTCATCATTCCATTGAATCCATGAAAATCCAGGTACACACTGGCGGAAAATGCTTTTTTAGTGTTTCTGCAGCCAAAATTTGGGCCCAACCCAACCTGTCCTCAATGCTGGCAGCTGGGTCAGGTGGAGGTTTTGTTTGGAGGGCAGAAGCTGGGTCCAGAGCAGCGCAAATCATTCACCAAGCAGTTGAATTCCTACCAGCTGGGCAGTGATTGCTATTCTCACATCTGCACATCGCTGGAAATCCCTGAGGACCATCCTCTATGTGATCTGCAGTGGCCTGCAGCTCTCCAGGAGCTCTCACCACAGCTGGGGAGTTCTGAAAGTTCCCCCTCCCATCCCACTGCTCCTCCCCAGGGCACATTCTGAGTCAGAAACTGAGCTCAGCAGTTTCACAACGTTGTGATTTTCTCCTTCTCTCACTATCCCTGCAAAAAAACCAACAAACCCAATGCAGCCCAGAGAGAAGGAGCTGGATCCTGTTCTCTCTTGCACATAATCAGCACAACAATTTAGGCAGCTCCACTCGCCTTTGCAAAGCAATTGAAGGAAACAGGGCAGTGCAGGGGTAACCAGGGGCAGAGCCTGCGTTACCCATGATGATGTGTGAGGAGGTGAGCAGAGCCAAAGTTGTGCTTGCAGGACCTACAGCTCAAAACCCTCATCTTTTAGCCTGGAATCAAAAAACACATTAGATACCACAATTACTGAGGAAAAAATCTGGAAAACCCATAATGCTTTTTTTTTCTTTTTTTTTTCTCCTCCAGTCATTTTTCAGCAACTGAACTTAAAACAAGAAATAAAAATCCTTCTCTCTCAGGCATCTGCTGTTAGCCAGCGTGTTTTATGACTGCTGTACAGAACGTTTTGGTGTATAATGATTATAATAATCAGAAGAAAAAACATGATTGTGCCAAGAGGACACTCTTCTGTAGCTTAATGCGGGCGCACCCTAGGTGATTTCTTCTACAAGTCCCTAAACATTCGTCAGCCTCACAGTCCCAAAGCAGCCTCCTTTCTTAGGAACCACTTCTACAGATGCAGCTCTATAGCTGTAGATAACAGTGCTGTTCTCACGGGACAGCGCTCAGTGCAAACGGTTCTCCCTTGGGAAGCTCCTGCTCCTCCAGGATGCAGAAATTCCTGCGAGGACCGCGGGACCACGAAGCTCCAGCTGTTCCCAGCCGTCCTGCCACGCTCGTGGGTGAGATCAGAGACTCAACAGCAATGCAGCTGGGAAAGAAGGAAGGCAGGGATGCGGTCCCTCCATCCGCAGCACAGAGACGCCATCGGTAGCATAGAGGAGGTGGGGTGGGAGGAAGGAGGAGAGAAGTTCCCAGGTCACTGATGGAAAACGTGACGGGTCCGGTCACCTCCCCTGTGGGTTGAGAGGGGCTGTGAAATGAGTTCTTCTTGGAAAGGTTCCCATGGAAGTCTCGCAGAAGGAGAACGTGCCAATGGTCGTGTGTGCTAATGGTGGAAGATCGTAAGATTTGGGGAAGGAGGAGCATGTTTAACCAGGATTAAAAAACTTTTAAAAGAGCCTGAGAGCACCGTTGCCTGCTGATGACCTTCGGGGACTTTCACTTGGAGCATATCCAGGCTGAAGCAGGAGCAACTGAAAGCAGCTCAAAAAAGGAGCTGAGCTCTTGCTTGTATTTCTGCACCACGGGCTGGCTGCTCTCATTAGGTCTCCTAACGAGCTTCCTGCAGCCAAGCCAGACCCCTTCTGCACAGCACCTTGCACACATGAAGGAGTAATATTTTTCAAAGACAGATCCTTATTATTTATCTTAACATAGTGCCTACAGGTCTACCGTGCAGACAGTGAACAGAGTGAAAAGCTAATTTACCAAGATCGTGCCCCAAGGACATACAAAGAGATAGCAGATGGACAGTGGTGGATATCATGGGAAAACAACAGGAGGATGTAGGTCAGTGTGATGTGCTGGAACACACAGCCTTATAATGTTGCCATCATTTCTACAGACAGACATCTCAGAGCAGAGGTGAGTTGAAGGAGGAGGAAGATCAGCAGATGTTTTCATAGAGCTCTTTCCAGCTGGGAAGAAAGGTTGTAGTAATAATACATGGGGAGTGGAGAGTGTTATCACTGCTCAGAGCAGGAAGGGATATTTTGTCATAAAAGAAATGGATGCAAAGAGAGCTCTATGTAGACACAGCACAAGGAAATTACTTTTTCTTTCCAATTTTCCAAAACAGAGACAGACCCAGACCAATACTGCAAGCACGCAGATCAGGAGTGCAGAGGAGCTGGATGAGCAGCTGTTGAATTTTACTTCTGTATATGGGCAAGAAAGGTTGCACTTCAGAGCCATTCTGCGAGAAGAGCTGACAAAATGCAAAGAGTAAGGAAAAGCCCTACACAGACTGAGCTCCCCCAGAAAATAGCAGGAATGGTGTTGACTGCAATCATGGAATGGCACTCAGGATGGACGACTTGCAGCACAGTGTGGTTTCTTCCAACAGTATGAGAACTCAGGGAATGGGAAGAGACCTCCATTATCTCCTTTAAGAGGAGTTCCCACCTGGAAGGGATCTGGACACGATCAGCAGTGAGGGCGAATGGCAGATAAGATCCAGTCTGCTCATAAAGTGCTATATCCAGAGAGCTAAGACCATTCTTCACATACCTCAGGAAATCCCTCTCAGCACCACCATTTCAGGATATTTTCCTTTCAAAAAAAAAAAAAAAAAGTAAAAAAAAAAAACAACACATAAATTATTGCCTAGAACTTCTTCTCTCTCTGTTTTGCATGTCTGCGTGTCAAAAGTGCCAGTATATCACGCTCACTTCTGCTGAGACCAAAATGCATTCCTGTTTCTCTCCAGGAAGTCACAGCAACAACCGTTTGTGTTTTTCCTTCTGCAGCTGTGGCACTTTTCCCAAGGACACACAGAGGCTCCCCGGGGGTCTCTCACCCCCACGTCTTCACATGGGGCGGGTGGGATTGCTTCCAGCTGGGACTATAGGAAGACGTGCTGCTGTCTGAATCTAAGGCGACACCAAAGCCCGCAAGAATCCGAGGCGACTCCTCTACGAAACCACTTGCCTTCCCCTTTCATGGATAAACACGGCGTGGCAGGAAGCTGCCTGCAGCCACCAGCCCCCGTGGGATCGCCATCCAGCCGGGACTTCCCTGCACAGGGCCAGCTGCGGAGGAGTGTAGAGCCGTCCCATTCCAGGCAGGGTTCGCGAACCCGCTGCTCCAGATGTGACCTCGGTGATGCTGGTGACACTTTGGAAGGGATGGCAGGAAGGCTGTGGGGACTGTGCAAAAATAACCGGCTGCTGTTACTGCTGACACGGCCTCTGCTCTCCAGAGGAGGACAGCAAAGGCCCCTTCCGAAGCGGGGGCAGAGCTAGGAGCTATTTTAAATCACTGCTCTTCACTGCAAGACATAAAACCTCCGTCAGCTTTAGCAGAGAGGTTCGTGTGTGTTTTATGCCGAGGTGCCTCAGAGATTTACACACTGCAAAGCAGAGATGCACCAGGGACCGGCGGTGCGGTATCAGAAATCGCTGCGGCTTTCTCTGCTAAAGAAGTCAAGCTGCAAAACTAAATGTTCACAGACCTACTGCTCAAGCACAGGGCAGGACTGGCGGCTCCCAGGGCTCCTCTATTTCCGCAGGCTGCTGCCTCCTGCAAGTACCCTTCACCACGTATTAGCACTTTCTTAATTTACCATCAGCTTCAACAAGTGGGAAGGGGCAGCAGGGCCACAGTTTTCACTCTTGGTTGCTGTGAGTTTATTAAGCCCATTTGGTGACATCTACGTGACGATCCAATTTGCAATGGCACAAATAACCACAGTTAGGGCAACTGTGATCAGCCCTGCCAATTGCTCAGCACCTCTGAAGATTAAGCAGTGTGCTCAGCTTTCAGCTCAATAAATTGAGCTCTAGATGCAACATATGAAGAGCTGAATTCCTAATAAATTACTGTTATAAATAATACTCTGTGGTAAAACCAGCACACTTCCACTCTAAAACTTCAGCTTGGTAGTCTGGGTAAATAAACTAATTAGCCTTTTTTTGTACTGATGTCCTATATTCCCAAATACACAGATGTCACTATGGTTCTAACCACATAGAGCCTTTTGAGGGGCAAAAAAGGGAAAATATCCACAAACCAAGGGCAAACCAAAGCCAAGTGAAAAAGAAATCACCTCTCCCATTCTACACCACCACGCCAAACATCCTTCATCTTTTTGAGCTGTGAAAAGTTGATCAATCCTTACCCTAAACTCCTGATGTCCCATTTTAACATAGCTGCAACACAAGGACTTTGTGCCATACAATGTCTCCCCCCACTACCCACCCAAACACCTGCAGCCTGCAGGTCCCTGGTCCCACCACAGCCCTCCTGCCATCAAGAGGGGTTTATTTTCTGTATCAAAGGGTTTTGCTCCATTCATATTTGGGATAGGTTCCCATCTGATCAAAAATCAGGCTGCTCTGGCACACTTAGCCAAATGCTTTGCAGAGAACCTGATGTTTGACAGCACTCTTTGGTCTTGAAAGGGGACTGAAATGCAGAGAGCTGAATCTCAGTTCTGCAAGTAAATGGTTTGTTTGAATAAGAATAGCAAGATATAAACATGAAAAACCACTGGTATAAGGGTTGGTCTGAAACATCTGTGAGAAACACTTGCTATTTGAAAACACCACTACTATGCATAGGCCTACCAAGTGATACCCAAACCAGCTCAGTTGTGCCCAGGCTCTCCAAGAAACCACAGCACCCAACAAATAGGAAGGTCTATAACAACTTGATGGTGATGGATTGACAGTTGGTCTTGATGACCTTAAAGGTCTTTTCCAACCTTCATGATTCTATGAAATTAGTTTCTCACACCTTATGACCCCCCTCATTTGTGACATACCACGTACAGAATGTACACAAGGGCCCAAGCAATCAAAAACACTTGAACCTCTAGGAAGCCCAACCACCATGCAGAACTCTCAGGTGAACATCATCAGAAGAACTAAGCAAGATCTTGCTTGTTACCCCACCCATCTCCAGTTTCCAATCTAACTAAAGCTTACTATCCTTCAGTCTTATTTCTAGACTAGAATAAACAGCAAAACAGAGCAGGAAAAATCTCCTTAGGTCACACGAGTCTACTCACAAAGAAGCACAGTTACAGTCAGTCTGGATTCACATTTTTCTATACATATGCTAGGATTTCTCACATGTTTTTAAAGGGTGACAGCCCATCCTTTCTCATTCATTTATTTTGCATAAATGCCTGAGCAGAAGCAGGTCCTTCAGGTCAGGGAAATGACTTTAAGCACTTGCAGTTTGCAATCACAGCTTTTTTCTTCTCCTCCATCCTGGACAACTTGAGCTAAGCTGACAGCTGCCTTACAGCACTTTATGACCCAGAGATCATTGGGCTTAGACAAGCTCCAGGTTTCAGATGCATGTGCCTATGTCCACAGTGAGCCCCTCCTCAAAAACAAGCTAAAACTGAAAACCAAGCATAACTTTTAAATAGCAGGAAACAGGCTGAGAAGATGCAATATCATTTAGGCACATTTTACTGTCAGGCCTCTACCATTCCTCCTCCATCATGCAGAACAGTCCCAAGAATTTCACGTCCATCTATCATCACTGGAATCCTCTGATTGACATTAGAGACAGTTGAAAATCAACTACAACATTTGGGATGTATTTAAAAACAAAACAAAAACAAGAAAAGAAACAGATGAGCAGGAATCAGATTAACATCTGCCCCGAGAAGAGATCTATCTGCTCAAAAGTAATGTTTTCATCATTAGGAAGGGCCAGTGAAGTCCCAAATAGCCAGAATTATATTCTCAGAGTCATCTTCCTGCCATTCACCTAGTGGGATATGGATTGAGCAATAGTCAGTCAGGTCTGGGTCTGTCTATTTGAACAATGGGTTTCTAATTGATTGCACAGTACTTGGAATCTATTAAAGGGTGTCTATCTACAGTGCTGTATAGGACAGGCTGCCTAGATGTGCAGATGCTAAGAACTGGATAATCCTAAGCAAAGCTGGTAAAAACGTTTGCCTTCTCAAATTCTCCATTGAATTAACTGGAGAGATTGTGTCACTGAATCAATAAACTGCAAAGCCCACAATCTTGACGTTTGCCACAAGCCCATATACATAAGCTGCAGACCCACTCCTGCTTGGATAATCACAGTCTCTTTCCTTTTAACCTATTTCTACTTTCTCTGTTCCAACTCATCTGCCAAAACTGCCTGATCAAATCACACCCTTCCTTTCCACTGGCTTTCCCTCACCCATCTGACCAAGGTACTGTGAAATGCTTGTGTCCATCCCTCTGCTCTTGGATATCACAATTTCCCTGACCTCTCACATTGCTCCGCCAGCAATCTTGGTCCTGCAGCCCCTGGTGGCCCTTTTTACCCTAGGTGGGAAGAAAGCTCTGAAAAGAAGTTGTAGCAAGGTGGAGGTAGGTCTCTTCTCCTAGATAACAGTGATGGGATGAGAGATCAACACCAATGGATGGTCAGGTTGGATATTAGGAACAATTTCTTCTCAGAAAGAGCAGTGATGCATTGGCATGTGCTGGCCAGGCAGAGGTGGGATCTCCATCCTTGGAGGTGCTCCAGAACCATGGAGATGTGGCACTGAGGGATGTGGTCAGTGGGCATGGTCAGTGGCTTGGGGTTGGAAGTGGTGATTTTAGCGAATGATAGATCTCCAAGTTCACAAGCCTTTGGCAGGGCAGAGAAGAGAGGCCCCAAGCAATGCAGTGCCCCCATCCTGTCTTTTTGCTTGCAGTGACCTGAACTCATCTTTCCATTGATGAAGGAAAGAAAGTGGTGCTGTTTCCCACCCCAGTAACCCACTCACTTGTTAGTCTCTGCTCCTGGTTATCTTGCTGGACCTAACCTGGAATCTACCAAGTGTCGTAAGTCAAGCAACTGCTAGAACATATGCAATCAATAGTCAACTTTTAATTCAGTGCTACAGCGGGAGACTGACAAGCCTGGCAGCTGGAGCACTCCGCTCCCCAAATAAAGGTGCAATGTGATGCCAGCAAGGCAGGATAGCCATCACCATGCACTTCTGCATGGCATCAAAGACATTTTCTTGTTTAATATCATTTATATTTTTCCTCATTTGAAATGACAGTAAATGGGAAGTCTTGTCCTTGTGTAACACAAAGGAGGTTAAACGTCACAGTGAACAGAATTAGGGGCTGAGAAAACACCATGGGGAATGCTGTGCATCCAAGGTCTCTGCTCCACTTCAAGTGCTCTACACTGGGGAAGCCAACAAGCAGGTTGGATGGACGTTCACAGGCATCTTTATTCAGGACAATACCCAGTACAGAAAGGTGTGCATCCCACACATAGTCACACGGGAAGCTGAGATAATATTTCTTAATAAACCGTCTGTGGGAAATTAGCATCAAGCAGCATTATGAGTGTCTGCCAGAAAGATGTGTTAAGAAAGTGGGCTGGCTGTACAGAAAATAATTTAGGAAAAATAACGAAGAAAGCCAGACAACAACCCAGACTGAATCCTTCTGTGTTTGTCTAATTTCCTGGGAAAACAGGCATAAGCTGCAGAATGAACCCAATTGTCAAGCAAAGCAACAAGATATTCAGAACAGGAAATGGGATAAAACATTAACAATTCCCATTGAGGAATATTAAGATACTTTAAAGGCAGCAGATAAGCAAGCTTAGCACCAGGTGAATTGGTGTCCTCTCTCCCAAGGAAGGGAATGGGAGCACAGGGAGCAGAAGGACTTCTCCAAGGGCCACAGTGAGTCACAGGCATAGGAGGGGTGCACAGCCCACATCCCGAAGCCACATGTATCTGCTCCAACCACCATGCTGTCTGCAGGATATACTCAGGGAACAGTGTGTTCAGGAACTGCTCAGTGCAAACACAGCTGGTGCTGAAGGAGAGCTGGCGGTTTGCAGGGATGTCCTGCCACCAGGAGCCAAGGGAAGGGATGGGCAGCGTTGTGCCTGGTGTGAGTGCTCTATGTGCGTGTGAGTATTCCTACATCCAGGGCTGGGATGGGAACTAAGAGTGGGTCTGTGCTCAATTGGCCAAAATGTAGAGGATGTAATGCTTTTTTGCACCCACATCCATAACGAGGTAGTAAAGAACAGACTGGATGTGAACGATGCTGATTCACGTTGCACAGAGCCTTTGAGGAGCATTTATGGTGGCTATCAACTCACAGGGTGTAAACACTGTCATAAAAGTGAGGAAATACAAAGTGCTTCAAACTCTGGGCTCTGTCCCAAAGGGCCATTTGGGATCATGCATGATGCTTCAGCATTGCTTACACAACCAGAAGCTGCTCCCAACAGACATTAATAACCTGTTTTCAGGTTAACAACCCAAAGTTACTGCTCTGTCATGCCAGGTTACTAATACAAGAGCACCCAGCAGGCAGCACCATCTATGAGCAGTGGGTTTGAGAGCTGGAGCCATTTCAGAGCTGCCCCACACCTTCCTTCCAAAAGGAACCATGTCAGCTCTGCCAGCCCCATCCCACACATCAACAGAGTAAGGTCCTTGGGGTTGAAGCCAAGTGAGTGGCACCTTTGCTTTGCTCTGCCCAGCTTTGTGCTTCCTCCTCTTCCACGCTCTGTTTCCTGCCATGTACCTCGCAGCTCCCGTTCCAAGAAAGGATTTCCTGATCAGACCTCCAAAAACAACTGATTTTTCAGTTTCTTGGCAACAACCTGAGTTATTGGGCAGAAATGTTGCTTAAGTAAGACCAGAATTAAAAAGCTGTTCAAATCCAAATTGTCTTAAAGATATATTATGGGGTGGGGAAATCATTTGCTTCAGGTTGAGTGGAACCTTCTCTCCATACAGCCTCTAAAGTAAGAATGCAATGACTTTCAAAGCGAAAAGAACATATCCCTTTCTTTTTGAAAGTATTTTTTCTCTAGTTGCCATTTTTCATTGCTGCTATTCCTGCATGCAGCCTTCAAGCAGCATTCCACACTGCCTGCAACCTGGCTCTTCAAACCATCCCTCCTTTCATCTTGTCAGCAGTGGTAACATTCATAAATCCAGCCTTAAATTGCCACCCTGTGTCTTGTCTTCTTGGGATTGTTAGCTTTTTAAGCAGAAAATGTGCTTTCCTTGTGCTATGAAAAGATAAAAACAGAGTGTAAACATATGGTGCTCAATGAGATCTTACATTCTTTTACTGGGACAAGGCTTGTCCCTACCCAGTAGTACCATGAGCCCAGCTCCTGTCACGTGGAGAACCCAAACCCTATGAGCGTGGATGTCCCATCTGGAGGTTCCTTTGGAGAGGCTTCTTGGAGAGCTGCCATGACTGTATGTGATGTCTCATTTTCATATGGCAAAATCAGGGAATGCTCTCCCCTTCCCTTCTCCCTTCATGCCCAACCCATGGTGGCTGAGCACTCTCAGAGCTGTCTGAGCAATAGGGCTGTAGGCCTTAAACCTCATGGCATAAAAGCTCTCCATTTGTCATCAAGCCTCATGTGTTGAAAATTCACACATCTGCTTTAAGGTTCTTTACAAAAACAGGATAAATACCTGTGCACAAGCTGATGACTGGGCTTTAAGAGCTTTAAGGAGTGCAGCTTGATACAGGTAGTACCACATTTTCCATGGGGTTGTGCGGCCACAGGGCTAAGCAATGTCTGCTCAGCACTCCTGGGAGCAGGGAAAATCCAGTAACCGACCACAAGATGCTCAGATTAACAGCAAGAGGTCAGTATGGCACCTCTGACCCCAATGGAAAGGCATTCGTATCAACCCCAGCCTCTCCTGAAGAGCAGCAGGAAAACCCCTTTCACTTTCTATTTACAATGAAAAATGCAGGAATTATTTACTTTCACCCAAGAAATGATTATGTAGTGAAATATGTCTTTTTCATGTCGTATGTGGGGCACCACCCTGGGGCCATGAAGTGCATTCCCCCATAGGACTGGAGCAGGTAAGCAAAGGAGCACTGTGCATTGCTGATGCACAGCGCAGCCGGATGAGATATGGACAGACTCCTCCACTGCTGCTAATGTGTGTGCTCAAATTAATGTCTTTGGGATAAATTACTCTCGCAAAATAAACACAATGAATTCTTAGAACTCATCTAAGCAGCAGAGGAAATCCCCTGAACGAACCAGGTTCAGAGCAGGGGTTTGGGGTTACACGCTGAGAAACTCTGCTTGTCGAACAGAGCAGGCTTTCTCCAGGGTAATAAAACTCCTGCATTGTTGTGCCAGGGATTTTCCGGGAGGTGTGTGTCAGCTGGGGGTGGGAGCTGCAGTTTCTGTGGCCGGTCATAGAAATGGAGTGAGATCACCCAGAGGAACAGACCGCAGATCCCAGCGGCAGCGGGAAGAGAGCAGGGAGTGAGGAATGCACACAGCTAATGGGTTGCAAAAGGTTGTATTATTCCCCCCCCAGTTAGTAATCATGTTCAATTCTTGATAAAACAGACCCAAGGATTTTCTGTTTTCCTTCAGCACTGGGAAAAAAACCTCTCACCAATCAGGATGAGGTCTCCACCTCCCTCCTGCCTGCCTAAAATCCCATAAGCAGCCCCACAGCGTGGAGACAACAGTTTCTCCCTTCCCAAACCCAGGAGCTCAGTGGTTGGTCCTCATGCAGTCCTCCCAGTTCTATGCACTGTATTAGGCAGAAGGGTCTGTGAGACAGGAATTCACTCCAACACACAGAGCAGTGATTTAAGGTGGAGGAGATCCACCACAATGCTTCAGAAGAACTCATGGCTGGCAAAGCCACAACACTGTTACTTATTGGTGAGAAAAAGGAGTGGAGGACCCGGATTCATGTCTGAATCAAACCAGACCAAAGTCCAGAGCAGCCTGGGTAACAACAGCACCAAGAGCATCTTCTTCATTGTTAAGATATCCTACACCACAACACTATGGGTTCTTGCTTATATGCAGATTTGCACACATGGGGCAGTAGAAATGGAAGGAAGCTTCGAGGCTGTGACCATTACATTATAACTGCATGTGTTTTTATTTCCTATTACAGAGAAAAAAAGAACGAAGCAGTTCCCCACAGAGAGCAACTCTCCCTTCCCTTTGGAGTACTCATTTTACATGACGCTGCTTTGGGGATACCAGTCAGCCTTAGTTGTTCTTAACCCTTATATCTTGGTACTGCTTTCCCTACTAGCTGCAGTCAGTGACCCCAGTGAGACAAGCAGTGGACTCCATCAGAGCACGGCGACGTGGCTGTGAAGCAGAAGGACACATATTGACCCCTACCACTATCAGATTTCATCATGAAGATGCTAATGCACAGTAAACAGGCAACATTTCCCTACAAGCCCATGATACCATCAAGAACCTTGCTTTCAAATCAGGTCGATACCAATCTACAGTTTCATGACGTAAGATTTCAAAATGGTCCCGGTGCCCCCAAAACCCCAGAGTGGATTGATGAATGTGACACAGACCCAGAGAGGAATCACGGCACTTTAAAGCTGTGCTGGCCAGCATGACCTTCAGAGCTCATTTTCACTGCCCACAACCACCATGGCAACCCTAAGGACAAGGCCAGTGGGTGCTTTTATTTGCTCCTAGAGGAGTACAAGCTGCCTGACAGCATGGCTCCCCCATACACACCCCAACAAGGCAGTGCTTTGCCCTGTCTGTGAGTGGGGTGCTGAGCTCCTACCTCTTTGCTGTTTGTTGAGTACATGGGTGCTCATGATGGGAGCAAACGCTGGCTGCAGCCAAGGTGCACCCAGTCCTATGAAATTCCAAGATTTTCCATATAAATTCACTGCTGAAATTACATATAGAACGATCTTAAGACTTGTTTGCAAAGAGAATTCATTCTACAAACAGGAGCCCACCCAAAACTGCACATTCCATCTGTGTTTAACTATGGAAGAGCCAAGGCAGAGCCACACGCGTTCTCCCTGCACCCCAGCTCCTACAGCCCCCAGCAGGTTCATCACTTCGTTCCTTAAAGATGGGCAGCAGGTGTGATGGAACCATGAAATGTGGCTTTCCTGTTCTCTGAAAGCCAGGGAATAAGGTTCTGGCCAGCAGCAGGGGAAGAAGCAGAGCTGGTCGTGGGTGCCATGAGCAAGGCAGTAATAGGGGAAAGGCAGAAATAGGGCTGGAAGAAGGATGTGCAGTGGGAAAAATAAGCAAGTGCTGAAAATAGCATTGAGAAAGGGAAGAGCTCAAAGAAAAAAAAAAACAAAGTGAGAGGAAGATGGAGCTAAAAGAGATACAGCAAGTTCAGATTGTGTAGGAGTACTTGAACTTCTTTACAATCACCCTACTTGGTAGAGGCAAAAAAAAACCACAGGTTGGCTCCAAGAGATTTGAAACCAATTGCTTTGCAATGGAAGGATGGGTCAAGCCTGGAACAGATCATGAGAAACTGATAAATAAGGGAAGAATAAAACAAAGGGGAAATATTTACGGAGGGAAAATAAAGAAGGTGAATTGACATCTTGAGGATGGATGCACTTTTGGTTGAAACATTTGCAGGAGATGGCAAGGAATAGGTCTGATCCATTTAGCATCTTGTGCAAAGCACTAAGCAACCCACAGATTCATCTGTAAGAAAACATCCATGCAGATCTGAGCTGCTGAGACCAAAGGATTCAGTGTCAGAAAGCTTTTGGGGCTAAGACACAAAGCACCAGCCCTATAGCAGCACCTTGGGAGAACAGCATGTCCTGTCCTACCTCTCAGCAGCGCACACACCATCTTATTGAGATATTAAATGCATTTCTCTGATCTGGTACCATACATTTGTGCCTGTGCTTGGCATTAAGCAGCTACTATATTCTGTCTCGTATCCAGAAGGACGGCTGCCTTAAGCTGATGCTACAGGAACTTTAAAATAAAACATAGCATACGCTGAGGATGACTAATACATTCCCTGATCCTGGCTTATACAGAACATATTGGAAAAGTTGCTTTATTTTGTATCTGTCATTTAGAAAATGTGAATGCCCACCCATTCTGCTTGGGACACAAGGACACAGAGATGTGGTACTGTCCCCCAAAAGCCTCCATGGAGCAGCTCTGTGAGGGGCACAGTGATTTTCATCCATGTTAATGATGAACCTCCTTAATCACACCTAGGAAGGAGTCCTGGATAACCCAGCTGAGGGAAATGGAGGCTTCTTATGGGGATTTGAGGCAATAAAACCCAACGCTCATTTTGCCCTGCATGCAACAGAAGGATGACAGCGGCACACTCATTGCACATCCCAATCTGCTGCCTTCTTGCCATTCCCTGGCTCCATCCCTAAATCACTTTGCCATAACCACTACAGGCTGAGGGCAGGTGACAGGGAAGGACTCTTCCTTTAAGGGTTGGCCCTTGGTGCTCACCACTCATTGCCAACGCGCACCTAAACCCGAGCTGAGCACACAGTCTGGGTGAGAGGTGAGCAGTCCTGAGCCAACAAGCAGCTCTCCTCTCATAAAGCACCACTTTACTCTACTGGTTAGATGGTTTGATCATCCGTTAATGAAATCTTTTAAAATAAAGGCAAACTTCAACAGGTAACAGCAAAGAGAAAACCACAACCACCGACTAATTAAAGCCTTTTTCTAGCACACAAAAACCAAGACCACCCAATGGCAAGAGAAGAACTGATGAATCCTGCTCAGGATTCTGCAATACACAGGAAGGATGATCTTGAAGTATGAAACTAATTGCATCCTACAGACATGCTACTCATTAACTGATTCTTCATTTTTGAAAAGATAAACAATAATATTAGACCAGTGCTGAATTACTGAAGAGCACTCTGAATTACCTGGACCTAAGAATAAAGATATACATCAAATGTAAGGCCTTGCATCCATTCTGGTTTCACCTACATTAGTTGGGTGGGTTTAAAATCGCATAAACACAATGGTTCTTTGCTCCCCCATCTAAAACCCAAGGAAAGCGCTCCCCAGTTTCTCATCATAATGGCAACAATCATCAGGACCTTCATTTTCAGGAGAAGGCTATGGAAGGATGCAGAAGACATGGCGAGCATCCCTGCCACATCAGAGACAGCTGCAGGATGCATATGTGCTCTTCAGCTGTCTTCACTCAACCACCTGCTCCCAGATGAGATCAAGGGGGCTCTCAATTGAAGACAACTCAGAAAAGAACATGAATGCAATCTGAAGTATCTGCTGATCTCGAGACGTGGGTTTGTAAGGAGGCTGCAGAAAGAAATCTGGAATCCAGCTATACCTGGCCTCCACACTGACTTGCCATCACTGTAACCAACTCCTATACAATTGGCTGTGGTACAAAAGGAGAAATAAAACTGACACTTACCCTCCTTCAAAGATCTTGATCCTGACTGGCTCCCCTCTTTTGGTTACAACAGCCTCTTCTTCTGGTTTTCCTCTTTTATCCTCTTCCTTCTCAGCTCTAGTTATTTCTTTTCGACCTTCATTAGAAAGGAGCGAAGGCAAATGAACCTATCTCCCCAAAAGAGCAAAACAATCATTGATTACATACAACATCACTCTACAGACTCCACAGACCAAACACTGCAGGTTGAAACACCAGCCCACCGCACAGGCTGCTCGTGACAGGACAACAGCTCAAGAAATACGGTTTTGAGCCCTGCAGATTGGGTTATGTTTACAGTGACCTCTTGGAAGTACTATTTAGAGGCATGCTGGCTCAGGGTTATCCGGGTGCTGGGGTGAATCTGAGTATATGGCTGTCCCCAGATCCACTATTCTGTCCTTGGATCATCCTCTCCCTTAAAATGCATGAAGATCTTGAGAGCAGTCCTCACTAGAATCCATATATTTAACCTCAGCCCCTGGATTTCCCCCTCGCACACACACACTCTCACAGTTTTGGACCTGGGCCATCTAAGCTTGATGTAAATCACTCAACAGTCAGAGCTCGTGGGTGATTTCCTTTCACCAAACTGCTGCCAAGGGCGCCGTGCATAGAAAGCCACAAAACCAATGGGAGAAAACAACCCTCAACCTCCCCACATGTTCCCAGGGTGAGTTTGCTTTCCTCACTGCTATCCCTGCCACCCTTTGTTCATAGCCAGGTCTGAGCCATGTGCTGACATCTCATCTCACATGTGTAATGTTATCTGTTAAAGTATATGGGCTGAAATGTTAGAGCTGCCTTCCTACCCAATACAAGTGGTGCTCTCACACCTAGAATGGAATCTTGGGAAGTTTCCCTGCTAAAACCTAACATTACGCATAATGGGTCTCCAAAGCTTTGAATAATGGGGCTCCAAAGCTTTGAAAGAGAGAAGCACGCTGCCTTTTACCCAGGTTACTTTTTACATAAATGCAAAAACACCTTTGAAGTACAACTGAATCACCCACATTCTCACTTCATATATTATTTCTTGAAAAAGAGTGAGGGTTGGAAAGACGTAGGGTTAGGAGAGGAATTACTGCCTGTAGAAGTTTAAATCCGAGCTGGTCACCTTTGACTCTGTGGCCACTGGAGACAGTGGAAGCTCTCAGGGCGATTAAGCACTTATCTCAAGGGGACAAAACACTCACCAGGTGCCTCTTTGTCTCCCCTGGTTAGAGAGAAGCCACAGAGCTCAAGAAGACACCTGAAAAGTTCCACAGGACCTAGGGGATGCTCTCCGCCCTGGGCCAGCTCACACAGATGATCCCAACTCCACACCATCGGCCCCATGCATGCTTCCAAGATGCCTCCAGGGAATGGCCCAACCTCCCCTGATGTTCCTGGGCACTATGTGGGTTATCCACTCAGGACACAGTGGGGCCAGGCAACACTACAATAATATAACAGCACAGATGGATCTCTATGATTCCATGGGGATGGGTTCTGTGCTCGGAGCCAATCAGTAGCACCTCTGAAAACTTAACATGGAGCACTGCGACTTCACCTCCTGATAGGAGCTACACATCCACAACAATGCTAGTGAAAGCCTTCCCAGTTCAGTTCCTTGTTTACTGAGGAATACAAAACAATTGACTTTCTAGATGTAGCATGAGGTTTATTTATTGCAACTTTTGAAAGCACAAAACATAGACAGATGAAAGGCACCGTGGAGAGCCAAAATCATACAGTCACTACTACCCCCTATTACAATCTCATTTAATTTACAAACTGTACAAGCACGATACAGTGTAATTAACCATCCCTACATGCAGCCTACAGTCACTTCAGAATTGATCTGCTCAGTAAATCCCACTGGTAATTTAGAAATCAAGCCAAGTACGTAGACAGTATACACAGTACTACTGCTTGCTGGTAGCTTGCTGCATGCATAATTATACAAAATATTAGAGCCTTTTTACATTTTCTGTTGTGTTGACTGACAGCTTATAGTTCCATAAGGAGGAAAAGACTTAAGTAGCTGGAGTTAACTGAAGGTTGAACTCTCAGCCTTTGATTGATGCCACTGCTACGCAGCTCTGGGTAATTGCGTCTTCCTGAGTAACCAGCAGCTTCCTAATCTGTGCCAGCCATAAAATGAGACTAAAATGGGGATTTCACTCCCACTGATCGTCTAATTAAAAATATTTCTTGACTTGGCATGAGGTCAATTTTTCTCCATTGAAATTAATGTGATTCCTGCAAAACCCGCTCCTTCCCAGCAGCAGGTATCAATGTTAAAGTTAGGCTGTATCGTTTTCTAGGTGGATTTTGCAGGACAAGCCCTTGCTTTTGCAAACTGCACTGTGGAAAGTGCAGCTTTTGTAGGGTTTTATCTAAAAGGTTTGCCAGCCTTTGAGCAAACGCATGCAGAGAAATAGGTGTTTCTGATGGGTAAGGGCTGAGCTGCTCCTGTGTAGATCTGAACTTATAACTTTGGGATATGAGGGTCTCTTGTTGAACGCTTTGTGTTCATTTTAGCACCACGCCAAAGAGCAAAGTTCAAAGGAGCACAGGCACTTCTATTAAGAGAATGAAATCAAGGATGGTACAACACCCTCCAGATAAAATCCACTGAAAAAAGAGTGCATAAATATCAAGCATTAGTGCGGTTATTGCACTGCACAGGTAATTATCTGCCCCCAGGCTCCAAGAAAATCTGCCTTTTGGATTTCTGCAGGAGAATGATGGAAATGCTGAATGGAAATAAAGATTTATTGAATCACAGCGACCTTACTGTGCATTTTAAGACATATTTATAAGCAGCAGCTGCAGCAGCGATTACGATAAATTTAATATTCAGAGTTCATTTCATGATTCAGAAATAAAATGAATAATCCATCAATATAAATTGACTTGAGATGAATATCAAATTGCAAAGTCTTTCGAGCAATTCTGTTTGCTAATCTACATGAACATGACCTGGATTAAAGGGGATCTGTATGGTTCAGCATTAACTGAGGGAGAAAAAAATCTGGCCTCAATGTGAGATACAAAACTCCAGTCAGCAGAATCTTCTTAAGGACTTCTGCACCTATGTGGCCAATGGCTTTGGCGAGCTCTGCCTGCACAAAGCCACTGACCTTGCTGCTCTTAATTCCAAAGACAACGTATAAAATATCCTTAGGTATCCAGAAAAGCAGGCAGACAGCTAAGGACATGAACTAAATGGGCTAAAAGACATGGGTGTTTTCACAAGGCTCCATGTCTAACCTACTGAGGCACTTTTATAAATGTCACTGCATGCCTATACACTTCTTTGGGAGCCTAAATACACTTGCAAATCTCCCTTTAATATTTTTAAATACTTTTAAGCATGCCTCTCCATGTTCATTAACGTGAGATCAGTAGATGCACAACCAGACAGAATCCCATTTCCCCAAGGTAATCCTTTGTCATTTATAACATGCAAAATGTAGGGAATTGTAACAGCATTTATTAAGAAGGAAAAAAAAGAAGCTGTAAAGCTATTTGAAATATCGAGACAGAAATGCAAATCAAGTCTAATCCTTTTTGCTCAAGCAGTGGCGGTTCATGGTGCGGTGGTGATTCCTACATGCTCTTTTGATTACAAGGCAAGTAGAAACCGGAGGACAGAAATACGGCACATTGCTTTGGAGCAGGCTTGCCTTTTATTTATTATCATTTTAGGGGATTCTAATGGGTGTTTGCTTCTTCACTCTATAAGTTTCACTGAAAACTTACCCAACTGAGAAAAGGATGAACAAATTCCTATTAAACTAACAGTAGCAATTCCCCATCCCTCGTCCCCCTCTTCCCAAGTATCCAAATAGATGAGGAGAAATATATAGGATTGCATTACCTCTGTCATTTTGGGCTTCCTGGAGCTGGATGGGACAAGCCTGCCTGCCTCTGGCCGTGGAGCAGTAGCCATGGTGTAGGTTTCCCTGCTCACCTTCTGCTTGGACCTCAGGAGGGACAGGGCAGCTTTAGTGGATATACCCGGAAGGTTGGGATTATACAAGCTAATACACCAGCTGGCATACACTGAAGACCGCCGGTCGACTTGCTGGATGTGATTTGGCTTTATGTAGTTTAAATAGCACCAACTGACATTAGTGGTTGTGTGGAGACTGGGGAACTGAAGTACCTTCTTCATATCTGTACCTTCTCGAGACTTCATTGCACTTGAAGTGACCTCAGACAGAGGTGCAGGGCTTGGAGGGCTTGGTGGAGGCTGCTCCACCGGCTCTTTGGAGTCTTCTTTCTTCACGCTTTGTAAAGGTGCCTTGCCAAGGGGCTGCTTGCCAGCTGGCTGCTGATATTCCTCCAGTGCCTCAAAGCTTGGAGAACCAGACTGGGACACGGCTTGCTGCAAAGTACTTGGGGTTTCCTTCGGCTCTGACTGCTCTAAGGACAAACTAGGTGGTGTTTCAACCTCAACCCTGCCTTGGCTTTCAGTAAGAAAGTGAGTTTTATCCTGCTTTTTCCCTTCTTCTATTGCACTGGGTGGTTTCACCACTTCCAACTTCTCCTCTGCTTCTGACACCTCTTCCTCTTTCACTCTTTTCTGCTGCTGCGTTTCCATCGTCAGCTCCAAACTGCCTGCTGGAGAGAGCATCCTCTTGCTTCCACCAACAGTAGACGGGCCTCCCTCCAGACCAAGGACACTGTCTGCTGGGGAGGTGAGCGGGATGCAGCCCTTTCGCTCCGGTAGGGGTAATGGCACCCTCAGATACGGGCTCTGGAAAATCCTTTGCTCCTCTGTGATCATCTGTGCTAGATCAAACCCAAGGCTATGCACATCAGCACTGCAGACCAGGGTGCCCTTGGCTTGGCAATCATCGAATTTGGGGAGAACAATAGAAGAGGAACTGCATTGAGACTGAGTGACCAGGATCTGGGAAAGCGTGGTGTACATGGCGCTCCCATAGGACGGCATGTTGGTCTGAATGCGGACGGGGACCACAAGGGACACCACAGGGTCTGACCGCGTGGGAACAGCGAGCTGAGCTGTGGACATGGGCACCGAAGGGCTTGTTGTGCGGGTCAGGGGGTACAACCGAGTGTCCAAGCTGTATTCTGTGCACGGGGAAAGGCTGGAGGTCCCTGCTGTTGGGAATAAACTGGATTTGAGCTGTGGTAAATGTCCCCCAGCTTCTGGCAGCTGGAGAGCAAACTGAGACTGAAGAGGCAGGAAAAAGGCAGAGGAGATTGGCGAAGAGCTGGGGTAGTGCACTGGCAGGAAGGAGGGGTGCTGCCTGAAGGGCACCTCGGTGGGGTGCGGCATCAGCGGCGGAGCGAGGTGCAGTGGACCCGGGTGCAGCAGCGTCTGCTGGAGGGGCAGTGGAGGAGTCTGGAAGATGGAAGGGGGAAGCTGGCGCACATTGAGCTGCGCGGAGAGGAGGTCAGACATGGTGTGTGCAGCAAAGAGCTCTGCAGGCTGCCCTGGCTGGGGCAGGAGCGGCTGGTAAGGGAAGATGGAAACTTGTGGGGAGAGGTACTGCTTTTCGTGCAGCGTTAGCTGGGGGACGGGATGGAAGACCTGCAGGGCTTCTGTGTAGGGCTGGGTATATGCAGGCTGGGGGCTGTCCTTTGGCTGGCTCTTATCGCTTGGGTAGGTACCGTGAGAGGGCACAGGGGATGAAGATGGCGGCTGATGGGGCAAACTTGTTGAGGGAGATTTGCTTGAGGAAGGAATTGGGTCTTCTGCCTCTGGTCGGCCTGCCGGAGCTGGGTCCGGATCATGCTCCGGATGCCTGGTGAGGGATGCCTGCCTCACAAGAAAGCATTTCCTCCTCTCCTGAGGAGCTGAGGAGGTGGAGGGGCCAGGAGTGGAGGCAGGCGTGGAGGACAAGCTCCCATAGTCAAAGGACTTGCTGCGAGTCTCCGACATCTGGGAAACATGGGACACGTTGGGTGTCTGCTCGGAGGCAGATCTCCGCATCTCCCTGGAATGGTGGTGGTGGTGGCTTGGGACCATCAACATGTGGGAGCCAACACCTGGAGGCTTGGAGTGGGATTCGGGAGGCTGGCTGCTGGGCTCTGTCTTACTGTGATCTTCCCGATCAAATGACACGGAATGGCTGGAGCCATGGGATACGCTGCTCTCCTGGCTTGGGCTTCTGGTGAGAGAGACTGACTCGAAGCTGGACTCTCCAGAGGACTGAGCCATTTCTGCCAGCCGCAGCCTCTTCTTTTTTGGTGGGAGTTTCTCTGCAGGGAGCTGAGAAAGCGTTTGGCTTCTCTGCGGCCATTGAAATTCCTCCGTTTTTTCTGGCTCTCTTGGAGGAGGCTCTGGCTCCGTTTCTGGTCTGTCAGGCTCCTCTGTGACCAGAATCTCTGGGACTTGGATGTTGGGCTGTCGCACCAACTTGGGCTGCAGGGAGTGATGTGGGCGGCTGTGCTGCGCGGTTGGCTGAGATGGGTACTGCGGCGTGGGCTTCTCTTCGCCCTCCAAGCCGCTCACCTGCTCAATGGAGTCAGACTTCTCAAAGGAGCTCGTGTGCTGGATGACAGAGATCTCCTTCGAGGTTGCCCTTCTCTCTTTGCCCTCCGTGCTTGAAACCAGTTTGGTATTCCTGGAATGGAAGCTGGCACTGACATCAGAAGGTGCGGATTTCCCCGGGTCTGCTGGTGACTTCATGGATTCACGGGTTAGATTTAAAGCGACGTCGGATGAGGCCGGGTTTGCAAACTGAGCTCCTGGCCCAGTGCTGGAGGAGGGAGTATCCGACAGCTCAAAAGCTGGAGGGTCCTCATCATCACCCAGGCTCTTCTCTTTCCGCCGTTTTCGGAGCGGGGTAAGCTCCAAAGTGCTCCCTAGCTTGTAATGCATCACTTGGGGCCATGTTTCAGGATCCATGACATTTTTCTCAGTCTCTGAAGAGGTATGGGAAGTGGAAGAACGTGGCTTTGAGAGCTGCAGTTCTGAACAGTAGTATTTTTTATGGGCTTCATAATTATCCCTTTTCTTATACCGAGCACCACATACGTTACATTCATACATGAACCCTTTAACTTTCGGCCCCTTCCGTGATTTTTTGGTAAGATCGCTTTCCTTGGTTTCAGGCTCCTCAGGAGGTTTGGAAACAGTCTCTTTGCTCGCAGAGCTCACCTCCTCTGTGACATATTCTACTCCCAAAGGTAGCTCAATAGCTGGTTGTCGCTTTAGCATTCGAGGATGGGAAGAAAATGCTTGACTACGGCTTAAGACTTCAGGCTCCATGATGTGATCATCAAATGAATAGCTACCTCTAAAGGTGTGTGGGGAGCTTATAGTGCATGCAGCAGAAGGCATTGAGTGGCTTCTTAGGAGAGGCACTGTCTCTGTGGCACTGTGGGATTGCTGAAGTGACAACAATGATTGTTCGGGCTTCATTTTTTCACCATGGGATGTCAACGTTTTTGAGGCATCCAACTGGCTACTGGAACCGGACTTGATATCAAACTGAAATGGTTCCCTGTAAGCAGCAGACTTTGGAGATTCAATGCTGCTACGTCTAGATAAAGAGCTTCTTCTAGGCTTAACACTATCTATTTCACTGGTATCTACAACAGCTTCATTAATTGTAATTAGCTTAGTGATGTGTTCAATAACCTGTGTTCTAGGCACAGATAATGGTACCATACTGGGTTTCTCTTCGGTAGAGAGATGCGGAAACCCTTGTGTTGTGTTTGTAGACAACATTGCAGTCCTTTGCCCAATTCTACCACATTTCCCAAAAATAATTTCTGCATAAGATTTTGCATTAGTATTTGGGGGGCTGATCTGCTGCTCTGCACTTTCTGACCTGGAGAAGTAGCCTGACTCAGTACTTCCTTTACTCCCCGGGCTCAGGAAAGCTTGCTCATCTATGACCTTCTTCCGCTCGCTTAAGCGGAGTGCAAGCTTCTGCTTTATCGTGTGGGTATCTTCCGATTTATGGCTCAGAGCTTGGTCAGATGGTGGCTCTGCAAACTGGCTGCTGTCCTCAAGTGACTGGGACATACTGGAATGGGACAGGGAACAGCGGTCGTGGCTGGAGCCTTGGCTCCCAGCGCTCAGGAGGCTGCTGGACAGCAAGGTGTGCTTCTGCCTGGGGGAGAGCTCTGCAGGGTGACCCGACATCGCTCCTGTCTCCTCCTCCGAATCTGTGCTTTCTCCTTCTGTTGGCTCCTCAAAGTCCTCCCCACCAATCCTCTCCATTTCCAAGCTCGACGGATACATCTCTGCTCCTATCCCTGAGGCCAGCCCAGCTTTTATTCGATGAGCATGAGATTTCCTATGTTTATACAAATTGCTCTTAGTCTTAAAAGAAAAGCCACATGGAATGCAAGGGTACGGCCTCTCACCTGTGTGTGACCTGATATGTTTTTGGAGCACACTTGGCTTCGCACAAGGCCTGCTGCAGTACTGGCAAATGTATTTGCCTGGCTTCTGAGGTTTCTTTTCCTTCTTGTGCACTTCCTCAGCTTGTTTTAAGGGAACCTGTGAAGGGCGAGGGATGTAGACCTTTTGAACGGACGGCATGTCCTCTCCAGGAATGATAGGTGAATGGGAAGGTAAGAGCTGGCCGTGGTGTGCGTGAAGCCCGGGCGATGGAAAGGAGCCAGAGGGACCTGGTCTGACGGGATCAACTAGCTGCCATGTGGGCCCTTCAAGGACATGCTCGGGTTTCCCAGGAGACATGAATGCTGGTGACAGTGCGTGCTGCTGAAGCTGCGAGACGTGGGGAGGGTGTTCGAAAGAGGAAGGCTTAGGTTGCTTCTGATGTCCAGTCTTCTCCTGAGATTCCTCTCTTGGAATCGGCAAAGAGCCAGAAAAGTGCTGCTGCGATATGAGATCTCGGAGAGGGGTTCCTTGCGAAGAAGCAGAGCTGCCCTGATACGTAGCTGCAGATGAAATACTGGCTTGGAAAGCCTCTCCTTTGGGAAGCCTCTTTCTTGGACTTTCCTCAGCCTTTTTTGTGCTCTTCTGGCTTTGTTCAGGATCCATGACCTTAAAAGGGTCTTTGAATGCTATTTCGGGAAGGTTTTGGCAGGCTTCATTTACGAATAATAAAGGTCTCTTCTGCAGATTCCCTGTTTTGCCTGCATTTGTTACGAAGCTGGAGTCGCCAGGAGATGGTTGTTGATTTAAGATTTTACTAAAGTGTCACTAGTTGCTATTTGACTCAAAAAAAAAAAACGTTTCAAGGTCAATAAAGTTCACATTGGTAACACATGACAAACTACTTCAAAGAGAGAAAACTTTCCAAAACTTTTAGTCCAAATATTTTCCTTGTGAACTTGGTTAAGGCTTTAAACCTCGCCATTTTATTTCAGTTGACAGTGGCAAGCCTTCAAAGTCAAGATGCAACCCACAATGTGTCTCTTGTTTGTTATGCAAACCTTTGAAAACTTGAGACTTTAGCGCTCATCTCATAATGATCTTCTTTTCCTGTGCAAGGAAAATAACGCTGAACGGTGTACGTCCCCCTGTGTCTTCCTTCTGTTCCACTTCTGAGTTCAAAAGCCTCGGAAAAGCATTTCCAACATTTCTGCAATTACATCCAAGAGAAAAACAAACAAGACAAAAATTACTTCAGCATTTGTATTTAAGTAATTAAACAGCGCTGCTTTTACAGAGAAATATTTTGCAAGAAGAAACTCAGAATAATTGACTGAATGTCCACAAGTTATGAGACGTCACTCGTAATGATAACCTAAACATAAATCACACTAAGTCAAACCTCAGGGACTTAAGCTTTAGTGTAATGTACACATAAACTGGCACTGCAGCTGTAACCAAATACAGTAACTTGAAACACGCTCAGATCTGAAAAATGTATTTAAATGGCTTCGAATGTGGATTCCTCCTAATCTCCTGCAAACATTTATAGTGTTACAGCTTTCTGTAATTGCACTTCCCTTCCCAACAGACTACACAGTAAAACTGACTATATGCAAAGCACTGCCTAATGTAGCACATACATTCACTGATGAATAAAAAGACAATCCTTCTGCATGAAATCTGCCCCTAAGCTTGCAGCAATCTTGTCACTTACAGCAACAGCAGGCAAAGAGAAAGGACATGCACTCTTTTACTGAAATTTTGTTGCTTTAATTTCCTGCCTTTTGCTGCCAAGCAGTGATGCAAGTCCAGCTCTATACTATGCGCATATTTCATATGGGCAGGATGTTGAAATTGCTTGTCTGTAAAGGCAAACCCTCCTTACAATGGGAAGCTCTACGAAATTTACTTGTCATCAAACACAGCTACTAATGAGACACTTGGAGAGGAAATACTCCAATTGTACTGGAAGAAGAAAGCATCACCAAGAGACAGGATAGAAAGTAGGAGGAGCATTCCCAAGGATGGGGCTTTTTAAGTGAAGCAAACTGATACAAATGACTTACAGTGAGATAGAAAGTATCTTCCTTATGAAAGTACTCTCTGCTTTGCTACAACAAAATGGCATTAATTTAATGGGAACCTGCTCAAAGCCCTGCTGCTTTGCTACTGCCCCATACAGGGAAAGAATGCAGGGATGGGGCTGAAGAGTAAACCACACGTAACAGGGAGGCACAGGGGACTGTGCTCCATGTGCCTGAGACTTTAGCTGCCCAACAGCCCAGCCTTATTCTGAGCAGCAACAATGAACAGCCAGCAGAAGAGGTCCATTGTGTTCTATGCAAAATCCCCTATTTATCTGGTCCTACATCCCTGTGGATGCTCAATATTCCATCAGAAAGAACAGATGTGGGGTGTCAGGTAATTTAATTTAGGTGTGTCTAAAAATATGGTAGCATCCATCCAATCAGATTTTACAGGAGTGGTTAAAAACTGTCTGCTCGTTGGATGGGATTGATCCATCTTACCTCAGGTGGGTTCAAGTCATTAAATCCCCTATTTTCTCTTACCATCACTGGGAGGTGCAGGTGCCAATGGGGACCCCATGGGGACAATGCATCCCACATCAATGTCTCACATCACTGAGACTGATTGCCCTGATTTGTCATCTCTTATTAATAGGAGCAGTGGCTTACTTGGTCTGCTCTGACAACCACATCTGAGGTACACATACAGAAAACTCACTCCTATCTTAATGCTTTACTTTCCTTTTTTCTCATCTCTTCCAGCATGAACTTTGCTTCTTCCCAGCCTTGCACTTGCCCTGACTTGCTAGGAAAGGTGCCTCATGTTTGTGTGCTCATTACTACGAGGCATAATTAATTACATTTTGAAATCCCTTTCTGAGAGTGCTGGCTCCTTTGTGCTGACCAAGTGTGGTCTGGGCTACACTTAGCGTGCTGTATTTACAGCACAGGACTTACTTAAGATCAAAGGCAGCTGGGAAGCTGATTTATCACATCCATTTTTGCCCAAGATTGCATTCTTTGCCCCACTCATGACGCACAGAGCACATAACGTGGTGGTAGGAGAGGATTTAAGATGAGACTTTTTCAGCAAGCACAATGTGAATGCTGCCTCCCACAAGCTCGCACACTCACATTTAAGAACTGCCAGCAAAAGAAAGACTGAAAAACATGTTAATACTGTTTTCTTCTATAGACTCTATATCTACTCCGAAGTGCAAAATAACTGGGCCTGTGAGGAAGCTTCCTAAGATGATTCAATATCATCCCAACTGTTCAGACCATCCTCTGATGAACACATGGGCTGCAGCTGATTTAGTCATGAACTCTGCACAAAAGTTAGCATTCAAATAACTGGTCAACGAGCAAGCACACCTGCTGCCTACAGCAGCGTGTATGACCATTCTGGGGCAATTCAGGCTACTTTCTACATATTTTTTCCATTACTGGAAATGGTCTTGGAATGGCAATGGCAAAAGATAGTTCTCCTGGCTGGATACCATTTCATTGGATTGATACGTCTCCAAGGAAAATTCAACAGCGCAGAATAAAGCAGCAGAAAAACATGAAGTCCACTGAAGCTAAAAACTGTGGAAGTGATTCTCTCTCATGAGCTTTGTGACATGGTGGGATAAGGGAAGGAGAGCTTCCAAAGGGTTGAGGGTGGATGCCCAACCCTGCTGTGCCCCATTGGATAAAACCTGATATTGCTAAGGAGGATCGCTACACAGACAAGAAAGCCGACTCTCATCTTAGTCCTCTTCCTTTCTTTCTGTTTCTCTTTGCTTTCTCTCAGCCAAAATCTGCCAGCCTCTATTTTCATAGACTCATGAAATCACTGAGGTTGGAAAAGACTTCCATGATCATATAATCCAACTGTCCACCTACCACCAATATTTCCCCTCTAAACTATGTCCCTTATCATCATGCTTTCCCCATTCTCCCATTTTTCTTCTCAGAAAAGGCACATCTTTTGCGTTTATTTTCATCTCTGCCTCCACATGACCTGAGGAGTCTCTTTTCTCTGTCATGTGCTATGCCTCTACTCTTTCTGCTTATTAGTGTTGACTTTCATTTAGCTTGTGCTCTGCACTGCCTTCTCTGTAGATCAGCACAGCAAGGCAATGCATAGCACTGGCACAATGTCAGCAGATCCTTAAGGAAAAAGTCACATGGATTTTATGGGGCATGGTTTCCAGCTGCTAACATTGCATGTCTTTGGCCAAATCCAAAGTACAGGCATTAAAATGGAGGATTCCAGCTAGTATTTCTATTCAAACATCATTTCCTCAGGGTTTTACTTGAAATGTAACAGAGTGAACATGAACAGAAATGCCTATTTCATTTGTAAGACAAAAACAAAGGCATCCACCTTGATGAAGGAAATCAATGAGAAAATTCCCTCTGATTTGAATGGGACCAGAGTTTCACTCTAAAGCCCGAGATAAAATGCTTAGGAATGCTATTTTAGATAGTCTTGTTGGTACTTTGAATGATTTTATTATGGCTGCCATGGATTACTGTGAAGATGCACAGGAACACAGACTCTCCAAACCCTGAACCTCACCTAACTCCTACTACAGGACTTGAGTAAGAGCCAACCAGCCAGTGCCTAGTGCTGACCCGATATGGGGGATCATCACTTGTGCATATTTTCTGGAAGAAGCTCTTTGCCATTGGATTTGGGATGGAAGCTCCCAGAAGTTGGCAGAGAAGTGCTGCAGGCTGATACCTGAGCCCCAGGTGGGAACGTCACTGAGAAGAAATATGAAGGAATCCTTCATCTGCCTTGCGGTTGGCCTCCAGAACCCAGTCCTTCCAAGGAAGATGCAGAAAACAGCAGTGCTTGGCTTTCTGCTGCTTGCCTGTTGCTTACAGCACACTAAAACATTTCATTACAGTGGTTTCTTAAAATCTTCCTGGTGGCAAAACTCTGCTGTTTGCAATACCGCAGCAGATGGAAGGGTTTTCTTCGCTGTTTGGACCTGTGTAAGACAGATTGAGATCCAGCAGGCTTAGCGGGAAGCTATTCCAACAGAAACCCTGCCTTTCCATACCATTCCAACCACAACAGACAGCATTTTCTTCCACACAGAACTTTGGACTGTTTTTAAGAAGGTGAGAGCAGCTAATGTGCTACTGGAAAATCTGCCTGGTCACTCTCTGTGATAACTTTTAAGCCAAATGGCCAACTTCCATCAGGTTTAAAGTCTATCGTATCTGACATATGTTAAATATATTTGGATTCTTCCAAGTTTCGTGAAAATGAGTGAACTAAGCAAAACGCAAGCTCCTATTTCTGCTCTTCATGAAAGGTATGGCTCCCTTCTTACTGGCAACCACTAACATTTAGCATTTTCCCATTTTTAAACTACAGATTAATCAATGTGGGGAGACACAGCTGAATGAAACCAGACCCTTCTGTCAGTAGCTCACGGTGTTCCTTGGTTCTTACAGAGCTTTGCAAGGCAGTGTCTTATCAAAGCAGATAGGACTACGGGCAAAGCACAGAGCATTCTGCTGCCTGGAGATTATGATCATCATGATGAGATCCCAGCTTCAGCTCTGAATGACAGCACAGATGCTCCCTTGGACTTTCAAAGTGATTTATGGCCAAAAGGGGTTCACAGTGTAAATGGTGGGCAGCAATGGTAGATCATTACCTCTTGTAAATATGCTTGGTAATATAAAAAGCTGATATAGCATTGGCAGGACTTGCCAAGCAAAAAAAAATTGCTATGTTTAGCAAAGAAAAAGCAAAGCAAGGCAGACAAAGAACAGAAGAAAAACAGTTTCCAGGCTGAGCCCACTGCAAAGGGCAACACACACATCCAGAGCAACTCACTAAGAAAAAACAGAGATTACTTACAGTGGGCTTGATAGCCTGTAATTTTGATGGTGTCTCTCCCTTGTTTGCCCAGGATTTAATTCAGTCTGTAAAAGAAAGAGCACATTGGAATCATAATGCTTGGATATTAAAATGCCATCTCAGCAGTGAGCACGCAGGGTTACATCAGGTGCCCTGATGGAAAGGATTGCTTGGTAACCAGAACAGTACACAAACGGAGTCCCAACAGCTGGAGATGCCCTTGGTGACTGCGCTCACCTCCTGCAGCAAGTTCACCCTTATGGGGATGTGCACGCTGCTGGAACACACTGCTAATAGGTTCTACTGCTCAGTGGACACCACACATTGACAAGCACATATTCAGGCCACCTCAACTTCATTTAACCACACAGTTCCTCCATACTTACCTTACACTGACCTTTTAGCATGAATGCATTGATCTGCACAGGGGGTCAGGCTTAGGCAAAGCAAGATCCCAAGTGAAAATGCACTTTGAAAAACAACCTTGAGCACAGAATCATAGAATCACAGAATTGCTCAGGTTGGAAAATGACCTTAAAGATCATCAAGTCCAACTACAACCATATTACCCTAACTCTAACAACCCCAATGCTAAATGATCTTTGCATACATTGCAAGCAAAGACAACTCCTTCACAGATATGAGCACTGCAGTTCCATGGAAGAACATACAGTTCCTCCAAGGCAATGGCCCATCACCAAATCCCATGTTCAGTGGCACTGTGCACCCCACTCTGCAGCAGGAGGGCTCAGACCCGCAATAATAGCAAAGGCATGGGCAGAACTAAGCAGAGCTCTTCCTTGTCTATGTGGTCACAGCTCCCCTGAAACATGGAAGAACAGAACACAGCAGCAAATTTTGGTTACTGTTCCCAAGGTTTCAAATGGGCTTCACTCTTGCCACTACCCCCAGTCAGCCTTCAGTTGCTGCCACACTGACTTTTAACAGTGCCGTGTCTGGCTCTGGATTGTGACTTCCTTACCCCTCCAAGCCCTGTATCACAGACCCGCTGCTCTGTTATTCAGAGCCCCACAGTCCCCTTCCTCCTCAAAAATGGCCCCCATAAAGGGCCATGTAAATATCTAAATGAGAATAAGTCTGGACAACTAACACGTAGGCAAGCAGCCTCTTCTCACCTAAGGAGTGTGCCCAAGAGCAGCCATGAGAGAGAGGCCATTTTTTCAAAGCTCAATTTTGCTCTCCTGTTCTGCCATCCCAAATCCCAGAAGCTCAGGAAGAATCAGTGGGTGGGTGGCATGGCAGTGCCTGAAAACAACCCTGTCTCCTCCCACATCCCAGGTCCATAGTGGAAACAAGTTTGGAGAACTGTTATAAGCTCCACTGAAGACCTGCAGCCACCACAAACCATGGTGTAATGAGCCCTCATTTGTCTGGGAGAGGACTGAAATTTCTCCTCCCCTGGGGCTCTGCATCCTAAAACCCAACCACGGCACAGAGCACAACTCAAACCACTCATAGAGCATCAATATCCAGATGTGAGTCCCAGTGATGCTCTCAGTGACACGTATCACAGCAGACAAAGGAAACACTAACAGAAGAAAGGGGACATGCTCATTACATACAAGTGAAGTACAGCAGATGCGTATAAGCACTGCTGCAGAAAGGCACGTCCAGCGAGGATTAACGTAAACAGACTCTGTATAAAGCCAAAGTGCTCCTCAGGGACATCACGAGGGTGTCCATAAGTGCACATCCCCCACAGGGTGGGCTCCATCCTCAGCCCCTTCTTCTCTCACCTCACTTCCAGCTCATTGCTGTACTTCCCACCTTATCCTGACCCCACTGTATGCATCAGCAGCTTCACATTTATAGCTACAACCTCTGGATGAATGCTCCTGCTTCTCAAACCAGTTCCACACATACAACATCTGCTGAGCTGCTTTGGGCTCGCCAAGGGCAGACAGCAATCCAGAGCTCAACTCATGTGACTTGGGCTCAATTCCCACTTCAGTTACATGTTTCCTGTGTGAAACCGGGCAAGTCATACATCTACAACCCGCATTAGTCCCCACTTCTAAAATGGGGATACTTCCCTATTTTGCAGATGTGATGTGAGTCATCCATGAGTGTCCGTGAGGCCCACGGATACTACGGGAAGGGAGAGACCTGCAGAGATAAAGTATCCTCATAACTAGAAACAGACGGGGAGATCTCGTTTCATCTCCAGGAGACTTTTGTCTGCTCATTAAAAACTCAAGGATTGAATGCTGCATTGGTTCACTTTTGCTTCTAACCCACATGGATTCAGCAGTTCCCCTTCTTAGCAACCTGGACAACCATGGGCACCTGTGCTAGCAGGAAAACAACTGTGCGCCTTGCCCCCAAGTCATGCACAAACAATGGCTTTCATAGCTTAAAACAGTTTTTCTTTTTCCGCTAAAGCATCCAAATTGAAACAGAGTTAATTAATGCAGCTAATGAGCACCACAGCTGGAAAACAGGCAGCATGGAGAGAGGCTTTCTGCCCCACAAACCTAGGTAAGGGAAAAATACCATCTGAGAGCTCCCTTCCTCCTGGTCCCACAGATGCAGAAGACAAGACAGGGTTGTGCTACCCCAGAGCACACTGCTCTGCCCCACACACTGCTGATATCTGGGTAGAGCAGTGAGCAGCCCAAGGCTGCTCCATCTCACCACAGACACATGCTTGGGAGCAGGAGACTGCAGTAACATCACTTCAGTCATTAAGGACAACTGAGATTTGAAGCTGAGTTCCCGCAGACAGGAAGGTAATGCCAACACACCACTCTTATATCCCAGTAGTAGATTTTTTTTTGCATTCGTAATGTATCTAATCCTGTTTTCTTGCACACAAAACTCAAGAAAATGGAGTTCTTCCTCAGTGTTTAAGATGACCCTTAAGAGCCATTCAGCACTGGTGACTGCAAAGTGGGATTACGTGCATCACCGCCACATCCCTCCCAAGGATTGTAACAATCTCTGCTGCTTTCACTTCTCACACTCTCATTGGTGCAAAGAAGTCATTAGTGAACTAATATTTTGAAACTACTGCTGTGCAATGATTCTTCCAAAATTCATCTGAATTCAACGCTCCAGACCTGCCAAACCCTGAATGGGAAGCCAGCTATTGGCGAGAGGGTGGTTCTTTCCAAAGGTAATGTGACTTGCATACAGCTAAAGCAGTAATTGCCTTTCCCCGTTAATACCTTCCCCCTGCTGAGACTCAGGGTTAAACTCATGCACTGAGAAACCTTCCAAAACGTTTCTACATAGTTTCAAACCACAGGAGTGGGGGGGAGAGAAAAAAAAAAAAGGACAACTACAGTTCAGATGGAGTTTAGGATTTCTGCTCAATCTCATAATTGCAGGGTGAATCAGTGGGGAATGAGGTCTGAGTCAATCCCAAAGCCCCTGGTCTCCTGGCCAACGAGCTTTGTGGAGATCAGCTGAAAATGGTTTCCCTTGACCCTCCCCTGACTTATCGATGAACTGCCTCTCTTTCCTGCCCTGGATGCACAGAGCCATGGCTCAGCAGTCTTGCTGCCCGCTCACTTCTCCATTTGTGCTAAATCCAACCAACTAAGTGGTGGAAAATGGAAAGGTAAAAGCAAAACCCAGGTATGCTGTGTGCCCCAGGCAATTTCAGCAGGTGAGAAGTGAAATGGTGCTTCAAGGCAAAGGTTGCCCTTCTGCAAGGCTGCACACAAAGCCTGGACACCCCCATGGAACAACCTGCTCCCACGCCACTTGTCCTTGGGGTCATCAAATTGATCCTGGCTTCATCTGTTTATGGGTATATTTGCCGTCTCAGAGCTGCAGCAGTCAGATAGAGCCCAGGTCACAAAGCTGTTGCTTTGCATGCGAAGGAGACAGGGCTTGTTTTGCTCATCACTGCACACATCTTGTAAAGTCCCATGCAAATGCACCCCCCAGCTCCCCTGCCAAGAGCCCTGTGCTGCATGCAGAGCTCATTGTCTGTATCCGCAGTATGCAGCAGTGATTTTAGCAGTCAGTGCAAAAAATGGACCCAATAGCAATGACCAAAATGAAAACAAGCTCATCCTAACACTGTTCATTTCGCCCTGCAGCAATGCATTGGGAGTCCCAGGTCCTGACTCCTGGCTGCCCACCTGGAAGGACCAAATTTATCCAACCAGCAAGGAACTGTAGCTGTGTGTAATTATAAGATTAATCCCCATTGCCAAATATTCCTCAGTGTTTTCCACGCACAGATTTTAGCCACCCAAGTTTGGACCCCACACCAGGCTACACCACTCCTGTACGGTTCTGCTTCATAAGGTTATACTGAAATCTCTGCAAAAAGGTTGCAAGTCTGCTCTTCTCAGACTGCAGAAAGTCATCAACTGGACTGCAGAGGTGTCTCACCAAGAGAGAGCATGGGACACGTCCCTTCCTCCCCATGGGGAACTCATCCTGCAGCCAGGTGCAGGGTTTGCCCCAGGTATGTCCTTGCAGGACACAGATGAGGCAGTGATGTCACCTCCACGTTTGCAGGACTGAACAAAATCCAATGAGGAGTTGTACAAACAATGCAAGGCAACTTCTAACATCCACATTTCATCTCTGCTCCCGGATAATTTTACTCCTCAAGCTCTTCTACAAACTGCTCTTTGTCTCATTAACAATAAAACAGAAGCAATTAAGCAAAACACAATAAAACCTCAGCAAAACCAAATCCAAGCAGCCTCCAAGATCACTGCATAACCTCACCAAAACGACAAAGTGATCTTTCAAGTTGACACTGCAAAATGCTCCCAGTTTGCTTTGAATACACAAGCAAGGGGAAGAAATGCTACAAAACACCTCTGTATGCAAACGCACCTCTGCCTGCAAGCGGGAGCTACATTGCTGCCTATCCCCGTGCAGAACTGCTCTACACCAAGGCCACGGTAAGTCCCCCTCTCTTTGCACAGAGCTGACTATGCAAAATGGAGATGCAAAGCATCCGCTCCAGAATGCATTTGCATCTCTCTGTGCATAGACCTCAGAGAGAGTAACAACACGCAGCTCGAGCAAATTGACAAACCAACAACTGCTGAGGTTTTGCTGGTTTGGGTTCACTGTTCTTTCAGTGCTGCCACATACATACATACACCCTTTTTAGTGCCATTTTTGCCATTGACCTATTTATTTCTCTTTTGCTCCCTCCCTCCCCAGCTAGACATGGTTACACACAGGAGTTTCAATTTCCTGCCTTTTGGAGATCTGCAGAACTCTTCTTCCAGCTGTGTCTGTGGGACAGCAGAACTGAGCTGCACACAGCGCCCTGCAGGTCTTAGAATCACAGAATTACTTAATCATAGAATCACAGAATCATAATTACAGGTGGACAGGTCTTCTAAGCTCATCAAGTCCAACCATCAACCCATTGCTGCGCCTCGCCAGCTGCAGGGCTGCGATGTTCCTGCTTGACTTTGGCTAGCCCTGTACACATGGACTTTTAAAATATGTATATATTTTCCTTTCAATGTTTTCTCATTTACACTTAGAGTCATTCCATATCTCTGTGTTTCTGTCATTTCCTCTTCTGGGAAAACAAAGTAAATTCACGGGGCTTTAGCAAACTTCAAACACACACAGGGCTGCATCCTTCCACAGTTTAATGCCAGGCCCTGCTAAAGGTGAGAAGCATTTGAAAGGCAGCCAGGAAAATCTGGAGTATCACATTGACATGCACAATGTCGAAATAAGCCAAAAGCATGCAGGCCACAATCTGCAGAGCTCCTCGCAGGGACATCCAATGGCTCTGCTCGCCACAGCGCTCAGCAAAACCAATGCACACTCAGCAGAAAGCCCCCACAAAAACAACATGAAAAGGTTGAAGAGTTTCACCCTCTCAGCTTGCTGATTTATTCTTTTCCCCCTATGTATAGAAGAGAGGGATCAGGTTGATAACGTACTGATAAAGTACTGCTGCCATGGAGTTTGCCATTGCTCTGGCTCCAGAAGCGCCGTGCTGATAGAGGATCAATGCCAAGCTGCTCGTTGCTGGCTCAGTCCTTTGCTAAGCCATTGCCCAGGGAGCTGTGAGCAGGAGGGGAATGGAAAGACCACATATGAGATATGGAGAAGTCCTGAAAATGCCCTGGCACAAAGAAAGCAGGAAGCCTGATGAACTTCTGCCCAAACAAATGCAACATCACAGAATGACAGAATGGCCTGGGTTGAAAAGGACCACGATGATCATCTAGTTCCAACCCCCCTGCTGTGTGCAGGGTCACCAGCCACTAGATAATATCTCAGCATGCAGGAGGGGATCCTGTCTTTAACTCCAACCGACGTCTCTCTATTAAAAAAAATAATGAATGAACTTATGTTAAAAAAAAAAAGATGTCCTATCAAAAATATAGCAAAGTTGAGCAAATTAGAGCAAACCTATCTCATCCCTCAGATAATCAAATCCGTGCAGTAGTACTGGGGTCACAAAACTGACCTGCACCTCTGCCCCAGGGGAGTGAGATGTCCTCCAGCAACAGCTTCGAGAGGTGGGAGCTGGGCCCTGTCCTGTCACAGCCGTGTGCTCAGCTGGGTCATCCTGCAGCACAGAGCCCTGTACCACGTCCCAGTGAGGGGACACAGCCAGCAGTGGGCCACCTGCCCTGGATGCTTGGCTCCAGCGATGGATTGGGTTACAGCCCTGTGCACACCATGCACTGAGCAGAGCCAAAGGATTTCATTTTTACATGGCAGGGTGCTATTATCACTTTTGTAACTCCAGGAGGAGCTCCATGGACACAGACCCATCTCTCACACCACCCAGAGGGAGCACTCCCTCCATGCTACCCAGGATGAGTTCCTTGGACTGCAGCTTCCCCAGAGGCTTTCATCTGGAGGAAAGCAGCTTCCTCCTCCTCCCTCAGAAAGGAAGCTCCTTTTTCTGCCTTCAGGTCCTCATCAGGTCTCAATTGCTTCAACAGGACTGGAAAGAGTCAGGACTTTGCTGGGAGACCCATGGGGAAACCCAAGAAGAGCCCATCCTGGCTTCCCTACCCAACAGTATTACCCCAAGTTGCATGGCTGATGACTGTCTGTGATTGAAATCCAATTGAAATCTAAGGACTCATCATTACAGATCCCACAAACCCTTTTGAGCAACCACAGCCTGAAATTCCCACAGCCTGTTGACAGCAGGTTTGTCTTTCCCTGCTGCCCATGCTCCTGCCCAACTGCCTTCTCTCCACTCAGAGGGTTCCAGCCCTGGAAGCAATGCACTGAGTTGACCAGCTTCCTAAGTGATGTAATAGGGATAGAAAAATAATGCAGATAAATACATGTATTATTAATTCTCAGAGTGAGGATATAAATTTGTTTAACGGGAAAGAATGAAAAGATGACTGAGCTTGGAGGGAATGCTGCAAACTTTGTAGGAAGAAAAAAACCAAGTCCTGGACACTGTTTGCTTCCTTCCTTGTCGTCACAAAACGCCCCTGTATGCACATACAAAAATATACCTTGTGCAAGTGAAACGAGCCAGTACTTAATGGGAAGCAGAACGGCTTGGAGTAAATTTCCAGGTGATTGACCTCCTATTAACAGATGCTTCTTGCGGATGAATGCAAATATTTAGGTAGGGACCCCATTGGCACTGCATCCACCTATTCCTGTTTTTACCTCTCCAACCTGTTCCTCAGGAACCCACAGCACCAGCCCACCCTGCAGGAAAACAAACAGCAGGGCTTCCCACATCTCCTCTACACCATAGAGCCTTCATTCTTTTAGATCACCTTAGAATAAAACATCAATCAAAACCACCCAAAAACTCCCACCAAGGATGCAGCTGGACCCAGTATTTACTCTGCATCACTGTTTCCAATGGAATCCCAACGTGCTCCCAATGGGCTCCCAATAGGCTCTCAATGGGCTTCCAGTGGTCTGCTGTGGCTGGAGTGGACTGGGCAGGGGAAGCTGTTCCATCTCTTAGTATTTAATTGGCTACTGAAACCCATCTGATAAAAGTAGCTGCAGATGGAACTGGTGGGTTGAGAGGGAATGCTGAGAGCTCCCATTTTTGGGGAAGATTCATAGCTTATTCCAAATCATAGAATCATAGAATGGCTAAGGTTGGAAAGGACCTTCAAGATCATCCAGGTGTAACTCCATGCTGTGGGCTGGTTGCCCCCCACCAGATCAGGCTGTCCAAGGCCCCATCCAACCAGGCTTTGAAAGACTACAAGGATGGAGCATCTACACTTCTAAGAGCAACTTGTTTCAAAGAAGCTGTAGATGTCCCGTGCCTGAAGGAGTTCATGTCAAAAGGAATGGGGACTTCTGCACACCTTTCACCATCTTCCTACATGGATATCCTGCTCTTACATCCAGAGCCTGCAGAAATTACCCATAGCACATCAGAGCCATGAGCAAAATGACATCTTAATGCAGATCAGGAGAATGAGAATGCTTCAGTGACACCGAGTTCCACTTTCTAATCCTATTAGACCTTATGGAATTTGCTTCTAATAGCTAATTAATTGAGAATCAGCCAATTGTATGTACATTTATTATCGTCTTTCTAACGAAATAAAGTGTGGCTTCTGTTTAATTAGAAATGAGCTCACACCTGTGGCCACAGACACTTTTAAAACATCTTTCAGCACTTTTCAGCTGAGCTCAGAGTTGGAATGGCATTAAGGAAACGCCATGGAGGTCAAATAATACTGGTTTCAATGCATACAAATATTTTTCAAAGCTTGGTCTCACATCCCTACTGAAGAAGGTTAATATATCTGTGTGCACAGACAGGAAATCTGAGATAATACTCCTTCTGCTTAGTACAGGGCTCAAGAGAAACCTCAGAGGCTTCAAAATGCTTGTTTGATGATGTTTGTTAAAGACTTGTCTTTGGCAAGAAGGATAAGGATTTTCATTAACACTTCCACCCTGGTGTTGGCTTTTTTTGTTAGGTTGGTTTGTGTTGTGTTTTTGTTGTGTTTTGTCTTATTTTTGAAGCAGGTCACCTTTTTTTCTAAGAAATTAAAGCAATAGACCTTAAACATGCGGAGATTCTAGATTCAATAATTACTTCAGCTACTCATCCAACAACCTTCTGCCTTGTAAAGCCTCAGGAGAAAGAATTCCTCAAAACCTGTACCCAAGATGAAATCTCCTATAGGTTAAGCTGCTCAGAGATCACAAAATGCCCTCGTTACTTTAGCATCAGCAAGACATTCACTGTCAAAGATCACAGCAGGCTCCACGTCAGAACTTTAGATCAAGTGGCCGCTTAAAAGAAACAAAAAGAAAAACGAAAATAAAAACAAGGTTTGTGATGGTTGGCAAAATGGATATCCAGCCAATGTCCTTCTTTCCTCCTGGCTATGCCACATCATCATGAGAAACAGCAAGAGAAGTTTGTGGAAGTGCTGATACTAATACTGATGATAGCGCTGGTGTTTGCCAGACAATTTGGTCAGACTCAGTCAACCTCCCGCCAGGGTGGCTGCAAGAAGAGCAGCAAGAATGCCTTGCAAAATTTCACCTACAAAGCGTATCACTGAGCCTCTAAGCAGCATCTTTTTGGATACAGGGCCTCTGAAAGATAGCCATGGTTGTTACCTCCACCTTTACCTAAAGGCAGTTTTAATTATGTATGTAAAGTTATTTTTGATGGGCCAATAGAAACATGTATTAGAAGTGCCCCATTCCAAAGCACCAAGCATAGTAATGAGACTTCCGCCTCTGCCTCAATGTGCCATGAAATGTTTGTAGATAAGGTAAGCCTGGAATTGCTTCAGGCAGCAGGCCATAGGGGCTGGCTTTGCCTGAGCAGGTCAGTTATAGCAGTACAGGCATAAAATGGTGGGGGACTGGTTCAGAAAAAGGTGATGGGTGAGACTTCTGCTTGCCCCCAAGCAGATGGTTCCAGTCACATCTCATTACGGAGATCTCTTATTAATGTAGCCAACAGTGAGGTCAGGATTGGAGGAAGAGTTCACAGCTTTAAATAGAGCAAGTAACATCGTCAGAAACATCCGGTCAAGCCATCAGCCACTGCAACCCCAGGGCAGGTCAACAGCACTGCAACGTTTGCAAGAGTGAGAGAGAGAGGAGCATGAGAGTGAGCATGAGAGGACAAGAGCTTAGGCTTCCCCCAGCACTTTGCTGTTGGCCATGGAGCCTCACTCCTCTGCTCTCCAGCTGCAGCTCCCATCAAGAACCTCAGTGCACACCTCCAGATACAGCCCACGTCCCTCAGCCCTTCTTCATTGGAAAGGTGCCCCAAGCAACTCAATGGCCATCTGGGTAGGAGCCCTTCTGGGGACCCTGAAATGTTGACTTCGGCTTTGTGCCTTGCAAGAACCAAACCTGAAGGTTAAGAAGAGGGTTTCAGGAACAGAGACAAAAAAAAAACATTCATCCAAGAAGGTGGGAGTTCTATGAATTCAAGCCTGGATGTAAAAGTGTTAAATGAAAAACACTAACTGCGTGATAATTCCACAAGAGCTTGTTTGTCTTCACAGTTGGGCTCTGAACAGCTCACAAACCAAACACTGTGACCAGAGGAGGCTACGTGGGCTATCCTAACAGTGATGAACTGGTGTACAGTAAGTGCAGAGTTTGTTTTGGGAATTCCTATTCTTAGTTCTAGACAAAACAGCAGAAAACATAAATGCTGCTACAGAGAGATCATTGCAGGAAAATGATTGCATCACATTTAAGGTCTTTGATTTCTTTGGAAGGAGCATTTCCAGGAAGATTACAAGTTTGGTTTTCAAAAGGTGATACCGTGATCTCATGTGGTCTTCAGAGACCTTCAAATATAAAGATCAGAAAACAGCATAATAAAGGAAAGCATCTGACCGACTGCTCAGCACAGGCTGAGAACTCTGACACATCTACATCAAGATCATTACTTTGACCCTTAGCATCCCTTACAAAAAGTGAAACCAGCCTTGATTTAAAGACTGCACATGATGGCAGCCAAAGCAGTTCTCAGTGAAGATGCTCCACTGACAGACTCTGCTAAGATTCTGTTCCTGTTTTCTAGTCTCTGTCTGGCTCCAGGGCCCAAAGTCTGCATCAATAAAATTAAATAGGGTTTTTTGGGGGGTTGGTTTTGCTCTTCAGTTAGAAATATCCTGTCTGTCACAAGGTCAAGAACGGATCTCCACACACCCTCCCTAAAACCAGCCATATATGTTGCAATCCCCCACCCACAATCACTATTTGAGATCTACGTGGGGCAAGAGAAACATACTTCAAATTCTAGACCTTACACAAACCAAAACACAGAGGATTCTTGGAAACACGCTTCTTCTCAATCAGCCTTCTATACATTGAACATGAGCTTTCTAGCTCCAACTGGTTCTGTGGTCTGCAGGGCTGACTGTGACACTGTGGAACAGCTTTTGGTGAGCAGCAATGGTCAGGAGCCAGAAACCCATCGTAATTTTCTCTGGCCATTGAGACCTTATGGGGTTGAAGGTCAATGGGATAAAAAAAGGCATTTCTATTCTTTGCAAAGCAGCTGACATTCCTCCAACAACAAAATACATTTTTCTACAGCACCAAGAGTTGAAAAATATTATTCTTAAGTACTACAATCAAGAAAAGGACTCTTTTTTTTTTCCCCTTAGCAACTGCAAGGCCTAATAACCACAGAGCACCCATGACCCCACACTGAATGCTCTGCAACCCTGCAGTTCCCCTCCTGGCTCCACAGTGCACATCCCAAGTATGGATGCTCTACATGCCAATGTGTATAAAGTTCTGTTCCAGTTACTTAAAGCAACAAGAACTTCTGCAAGGTTATTATAGCAATTTAAAAAGTAAACTTAACATGGGAAGCGAGGCTGGTTCCATCTGGTTGACAGATTAAATGGAGCCGGGATGCTCTCGCTATTTCAGGATAGACTCAGGGCAGGACAGGCATTGAGACCAGCTCAGCCCACAGCACTGGTTTACCCAAAGACACTGTATAAATATTTTGCTAGGCTGTAGAAGGAGGAAGCTCCCCGGCCCCATGCAGCCGTGTGTCACGATGGGTTCCCAGGCACAATGCTCAATGAAGGCTATTATGGGGAAGGGTGTTTATTTCACATTGCAAAGTGGTTGCCAGAACACACAATCACGCATCTTACCCAACGGCCCTGAGGGCTGCCACAGAGAAACTCCTCTCCGAAAGAGAAGGAGACGATTATGTTGTGATTAACTCTTTGGCAGCAGCACTGGAGCATCCTCACTCCCAGCACTGCTTAAACACAGAACAACATGGGGGGAAAAGCCTTTAATTTCATTACAGACAGGTGAGATCACAGCTCTCCTTCTCGGTGATTTCATCCTTTCACTTGCTCATCAGCTTTGATGTTCCCCCAGTGATTTCCTTCTCTTCCTGGGACAAAAGGGCTGAAAGGGCTGCACTGTAGTAGCACTAACCAGGGCAGATCTAATCATCAGCTGAAGGGCTGCTGGTTTGTGATGTTGTTTTGTTTTCTTTTCCCCCGAGTATTTAATTTTCACTCCAACTGTCATTTTCTTAATGATGACAAATGAAGGAAACACCCAGTTAAAAAGCCTTGTCCTTGTAAGTAAAAACACTGCTCAGCCACAGCTCGTGTCCCACTGTGCACGCTCTTCCTTTGATAACAGTTCTAATTTGCTTTAACTGTTTTATTTGCTCCGGGGTGAATGCTGTCTTTGAGGCAGCCTCTCCTAAAATGCACAGTAAATGCACTGTAAATAGGATCAGAATTAGCCCCCAATTCAACCCCCTGCTCCTATCCCAACTGCCAGTTCAAAACTGGACAGTCTTTCTGATCCCAGAAATAAGAAATTATCATTCCCCTATGACAGCAGCAAACACAGGATCCCGCAGAAGCACTGTATGACAAGCTGACAGCAGAGCTGAACCCAAACGTCCTGTTTTGCCTCTTATATCATGATAAGCTTCTTTTTCCATTCTAAAGAAGCACGCTGTGAGCAAGCAGTGATACTTTCCTACCACTTCCCATGCAGCAGACTTTCCTTTCCTTACTGCTCCTTCCAGAGGGGAAGCAGGATTGACAACTGCTTTGGTGTGATGTGCTGCAGGTTAATGCTGCGTGGAGCTTGGCGTGGTGGCAAGAAACCAGGAGGTGCCATCAAGATCTCAGTGGTGTATTCATAGGAGAAGGCGAGGAGGTGGAGGTTCACGCACGCTGCCTTCAACATGGCCGGCATTTGTATTGCTGTCCTGAAGGTGGTAGACTGAAGATCACCATTCTTGAGAAATCTGGTGTTTCAAAGGCACTTGACTTCAAGACAACCACTCTGAGATCCCATCACCCTCATGGATGTAAGAGACTTGTGGTTATCAGCATTTGTTTCACAGTATCATAGAATTGAGTTGGAAGGGACCTTTAAAGGTCATCTGATCCCACTCCCATCCGTGAACAGGGAAACCCACAGCTCCATCTGGGTTCTTTGCTCCAGCTTGACCTTAGGTGTCACCAAGGATGGGGTATCTACCACATCTCTGTGCATCTCAGTAGTCTGTTAAAAGGATTTGAGATATTCCTGCTCCTTGGATACTTTGGCTCTTTCTCCTTGCCTCTCATTCACTCCTCAGTCATCTCTGGGGCACACTAACTGCAGGAGATGAAAGGTCTTTGCTTAGGGCAAGAGGTTTCTCTGTGAGGTGCTGAGGTGGCTGGCTGGGCAAGGAGAGGCTATGACATAGCCCAACAAAGACTCATTCTTCTTAACATTACAAAGAGAACGAGCCTGACCCATGTGCTCCAGCAGAGAAGCTGCTCCCAGCCCAAATGCTGAGATACCTGATGACAGTGTGGGAGGGCAGAGTCATCTCCTGCTTTCTAGATATCTCTGTAATGCTTCCTTTCACCTCACCTCATACCATTGGCTCTTGCACTTCTCCCCTGTAGCTCTGAGCTCATGCAGTACGTTTTAAATCTCCACCTTGTTTCCCAGAGAAACCACCTCCTTCCTCACTACTCCCCTTGGCCATTATTTGTCACTGAATGGCATCAACTCTCAAAAGCACTGTAGGATGCTCTCCATGTGCAGAATGCACTGTGTTAGCTACCAGACACCTACAAGAAAGAAAGCTTATCCAGTGTTCAACATGACACTTCAGCCCTAAGGGAAAAGCCAGCTACCGTAGAGCTAATGCGATCTTCTCACCTACAATCAGCAACTCACCAATGTCGCCTTACCCTGGGGTAGGACTAGTAAAGCTCATCTTCTTTCTATGAATCATCCTAAGAAAACAGCCACAATTCAACTATAAAACACTGCTGTCACAACGCCAGCTTGTGTGGGACTTTATTTTTAGAAGCAGTTTAAAATAGAGTGTTATTACCTGGTTAAAAACATCGCCTCTGTGTTTGGGGGAAGGCTGACACAAAGGTGACACACGTTACCATGCAGAGGCACTTCACTGCATGCACCAGGAAAACCTGAAAATACAACATGTATGGACCCCTGGCATGGATGGTACAGGCTGCAGCTGGCTCCTGGTACAGGGAGATGAGGACATCCTTACTCAGCTGTCTACCAAAACCCACCATGGATCATCAGATCTCTTCCAAAGCCAAATCTCTGTCTACCCTGAACCTTCTCGTGCACTTTGCCTTTCCAAGAGAAATGGAAAAGTCATCAATGGTGACACTGTTGGATTCCAGGTAGATGAAGTGCGTAGGATACAAAAACAACAGGTTGGCTGTGAAGCCAAGCAAGAAAAGAAGAGCTGAATTAAGATGGAAGGGAAAGCGGGTGTTCAAACCTTCCCATTTAACTGACAGAGGGACAGACACCTTAGGAGGGTGGGGGGAAAAAAGGTCTCATGTTCAGGGTTATAGAAACCCAAAGTTGTCTTGATATTTTGATTGAAAAAATCACTTTTGAGCAGCGAATAAATGCAAAAGGAAAACAGAGGGATGAATCTGATGGAAAAGTGCCTCATTTGTTCGATCCTGCTCTGCAACTTTTGCTCTAAGCAGACACATGTGGGCAAGCACATATGCGATGCCCTGCAGTCTGGTGATGTGAAAATCTAAACAGCTCTTCAGAAATGGAAAATAGCAAAAGAAAGATGCATTAAAAGAGAGAGAGAGAGAGACAGGAAAAGCAAGTGGCTTATGCAAGTGAGAATGGCTATGATTTTGGGTGAGACACACCAGTGGAAAATTACAGAAAGAAAAACCTGTGTGTGAGATGGGGCAAGGATGCAACACAGACAGCGGTCTGGGTCCTACCAGGAGATCAAAAGCAGAACCAGGCTGCTACCAAATGGGGGGAGATTTGGTATGAGTGTTGAAAAAAGGAGCAGTAAGAGAGATGAATTTGGGGTGAGGACAATGCATGGGGGTAGCGGGGCCACCCCTAGATGGGCAATATGGGGATGGTGACAGGAGATGGATGTAAGAGGAGATGGAGAAGCAGCGGCTGGGTCTAAGTGATGGAGGAAACATCATCTCCCTCAAAGCCACAGATTGATACATTGCACCACGTGAATGAAACCTAAAATATTACTGAAACTCTTCAAGGTTTTGAACAAAACTCTTTAGACGTGTTGCTTTTATAAATAAAAGCCAGACAGATAATAATTAATCTGATTAGGGTTACTGCAGTGGTAGGAATCACTGACTGCTACAGTAAGCAGTTATTTTCCCCTGCTCCAGAAAGAAATCCCTTTGTGCACCTGCTTTTAACACCACCATGCTAGATAAAACATCCACACATAATTCAATTACAGTCAGGAGAGATTTCATCCACTCAGTGAAATGCAATGAATAAACACAAAATCATTCACATTATGTCCTCTCTACGGGGATATTTAAGGCTTTTTCTCCCATAGTAGATCAGCTTTGTGTAGTTAGTGTCTTGAAACCAACACACTGCAAGTCTGTGTTCACAGAACTCCATTTCTTCTCAAGTTCTCCTAACTTTGGGTAAGACACAGATGACAGAGGAGGGGATGAGAAATCAGCATCTCTCAACCAAGCTCACTCTATGAGCTTAATGCAAGTGATGCCCTTCTGTGCCTCAGTTTCCCTCTTCGCAGCACACAAGTGGTATTTCTGAGCCTGTGACACAGGGGCAGGAAATCCTCATTCACATCACACCATTCACATTCACATCACTCTGCTAGGGTGCTCTGCCCCTCTGTCAGTTAAATGGAGAGGTTTCAACACCCGCTTTCCCTTTCATTTTAATTCAGAGATGAACAACAAGAGCTGATCCAACTTAAACTCCCAAAAACAGCAGATGTCAAAGAGGAGGTGAAGTATGAAACCAAGAGCTGCTCTGACAAACACATACATTCATGCAGCTAACAGCTAAACCCAGCTTTATGCCCTTCCCTTGCAAGGAAACAAGACACAACCTCTTGTCTGAGCTCATTTGCTGCTGATCACCTTTGGGCTCCCTCCACTGTTTCTGCTTTAATTTCTGATCTGTTGAATGCTGACTGCTACAGAGACATACGCACTGTCTGTGCCTTCTCTTTGTGGTCTCTTTGGGCACCATCTGGCTCAGCCCCTTTCCATTATGAATACAATTTTGGTCTATACAGCTCCATTTATGAGACTCCATGGAAAACCGTGAATCCTGGGGTATCGCCCTTCATAGAACCACAGAATCACTGAGGTTGGAAAAGACCTCTAAGATCATCCAACTATCCAATGTGTCCCACTAAACCATGTCCCACAGCATAACACATAAATGTTCCTTGGACACATTTGCCATCACCAACACTGCGGCTCTTTAACCATCAACTGCTGCACAAAAGGGGTGTGAACAGAAGGTGGGTTTTCCATGAAGAAGGCAGGAGAACAAAAATGCAACAAACACTCAGGAAAAAGCCAATGTGCTGATTTTGTGACAGCACAGATCTGCTCTTTCAGCCTCCCAGCCCTGCATAAAACCCACACTATTCAAGCATCGCATGGGAAATCAACATATTTCTCATGACAAAACGTCTAAGGGGCTGATAACATCTCTCGCACTGGGACACAAATCTCATCATCCCATGGAGCCTCTTTGCTTTTTGTACCTCTCACAGGGCACACACAGTGCTGGACATGGGTGACCCGGGGACTGTCCAACACAATTCATTGTTATCAGAATGGGTTGCAATGACGGAACACGGTATGCTTACTAAAAGTGCGGCTGATACCAGGCTGGGACGGGCTGCAAGTACTTCGGAAGCCAGGATTAGGATTCAAAATGGTCTTGGTAAGGAGTAGAAATGGTCTGGAAAAAAAAAATAAAGAGAAAAAAGAAAAAAGACAATTCAGGAATGATGGGTGAACAGTTACCAAGGCAGGAATAATCAATGACAAGTCAAAAGGGAAATAACTAGCAACCTGCAAGGATCTTTATTATTATGATATTTAGTTATTTATTCTTAGGAAATGGATCTCAGGATTCCAAAGGATCAATGACAGAACCAGAGCTGGATGCTATTGGGTTGCTGCTGTATGACCAAGCATCACTCTGCCATGCGCAGAGAGGGATACTGCTCACCAGATACACAAAGGGAAGCACTATGGAAGTCCTGATAGCAGACACTGCGTCTCAATAGAATTATAAAGGAAGTCCCAGTGTGGACAGCAAGAATGATGAGAGGCCATGGAAGCACAGACTGAGAGTGGTGCAATCTCAAAAAGACTCTTGGGAAATATTAAAGTATACTCAACAGAGGTCTAGCTTGAATATCCACAAATGCTTTGCTTGTGGCTGTACATAATAGGATATCACACTATTCACATCTTTGAACAAACCTGCCTTCCCACGCAGCATGCAAAATATTTGTTCACAGGTGAAAGACTGCAACGTGAGTGCCAGAAGCCCTAATTACTCCTAAGGAGGAGTAACCCGCACAGAATGAGATGGGTCTGGAGAGGGAGAGGTTGGGTGGGTGCAGGCACTTCTAGTAGTTGTTCTGTACCTCCCACAACCTGACAGGTTGTTCTAATGCAAGGGGCTTGCATCTTCCTACTATCATGCTGCTCTTCTACTACTCAGGCATCTCTAGTTACAAAGAACCACCAAAATGCCACGGGAATAAGAAACAGCCTCGTGCCTTGCTGATGCATAAACACTTCAACAAGTCTGTGACAAGCTGAAGCTCCAGGTTCTATCCCAATATTGCTGGGGAGCATCCTATGAAACAGACAGGTTTCCACTGAAAAACTGTATCAATCTGAACTGAGAGGTATCTGCCCCATCCGGGCTGTGAACACAGAATATCAGATTAAAAGGAAAAAGGGGGGAAAAAAAAAATGCAGCAGTTCAGACACTTGAGATAAAGCAGCTTTTATCACCCTCTCTAACGAGGCCACGTGCTTTCTATCTGCAGGCAATGACACTGTGCAAGCAGTTTGAACACAAATTACTAATTCATATCCCTGCCACACACTGAGCCAGGGGAGGGTCAGGGCTCTGCTGCCCTTCCCCTGCTTCTGGAAGATGGTGACGCTGCCATCAGTGCTGGGAGGTCACTGCTTCAGCTGCCCTATGGCAGGTGCCTTCATGCAGGGAAGGGCCTTATTTTGTGTTAAATAATTGTTTGCAAAACCAATGGAAAAAAAAAAGAAAAAGAAAAAAAAAAAGCCTACAAACATGAAAAAAAACAAAACAAAAATTCTATTTGAGGTTTAAAGCAACTTTGTAAATCATACAACTGCTCCAGCACAGAGATGTCTGCAAACCTCCTTTGCAATGGCTCGCAGCCATTACAGATCACTGAGCTCTGCTTTCTGACAGAGCTATAGCTCTGCATTGCTGCTGCTGCTGGGACATCTCATCTCCCCAGCAGCGCTGCATCCCATGCAGACACAGGTCATGATACTGCCCATTTAATTGAGAAACTGAAAGCACTTTAGGTCTCTGTGCAGCAGCACTGAACAAGAAGCAGCGATGCACTGCTTCTCAGGGGTGATGCACTGCTTCTCAGGGGTGATGCAGCCCCAACATAGTGAGTTTCTGTCACCGCTATTCCTCCTCTAAGAGGAAAAACTTAATATTAAAACAAAATCCACCATTTCTGTGCTATTTCACCCAGCTGACAGGAAAGAGCTGGAAAGAACCATTGCTTCTGAGCTTAATTACATCCGATGCTTCTGAGGGTGAGGGAGAAGAGTACTTCATGAGCCAAAACCAAAATGTTAATATATTATACTGCAGCAAGAACACAGCGACTTCAAAGCTTCCCCTCCCTACACCCTCAAGTGTGAAATCAGAGATTTTTTCCCCCCAGTAATGCTTTTTGCTCATTTCCTGCCTGGCTCTATACTCTCCTAACAATGAATCAGGGCTAATTAACATCAGTGTCAAGATTAAGATCATGTCTAACAAGGACTTTCTTGTCATCTTGTAGGGAATTAAACTAATGATGGGCTGACCACACTGCTGACTTGGGCTAACACCCTCCACCCGTGGGGAGGTGGTGATCCCAGGAGAAACCAGTTTGCCCTTGAGCACAAATCCCTGCTTTTGGGAAACGCAGACCATCTCCCCAGGTTGGTTCTTTGTTTTCCACACACCTCTTATAAATCCATCCTAACCGTTTATTTTCACATTCCTAGGGGAGAAGCAAGAAGCCATACAACAGTCTGAAGCTATGGTGTGAGGTAAGTGAGATGAACTTCAAGCAAGGAGAAAAAATGAAAAACAAGTCCAGCAACATATGCAGTTCTGAAATCAGTGATAAGCACCTGAGAAGAAACTTTACCTGGATTCCCCTCCCAATATAAACCTCTGACCTTACTAGATACCATACAGGTCATAGAATCACAGAACCATGGAATGGCTGGGTTGGAAGGGACTCTAAAGGTCATAGAACCATAGAATGGCTGGGTTGGAAGGGACCCTAAAGGTCATAAAACCATGGAATGGTTGGGTTGGAAGGGACCTTAAAGACCATAGAACCATGGAATGGCTGGGTTGGATGGGACCTTAAAGACCATAGAACCATGGAACGGCTGGGTTGGATGGGACCTTGATTCAGGTCACTCATCAACTGAGCTATGAACTTTCAGGTACACTGTATGAGCAACATAACTAGAAGGACTTGTCTTTCTCATCCACTGGGCTATTGCCATCCATATCAAGTGTGTTCAAGGAACAGGTGGTATGAAAGGGCTGGATACGCTCCCTAGAGGAGACACAGACAGCCCAGACTTCACCAGGTAGTGCTGCTATGGCCATGGCTTCACTTGAAGACCCATGGCAAATCATCAGCCCACCCTCTTTGCTCTTGTTTTGTGTACACACACATAAATGCAATGTTCTCAAAAGAAATCTTCTGCTGCCAAGCATGACACAGTGTCTACAGAAGTTCCTCCAGTTATTGTCATCCTCTGCTCAGCCCTATCAATAACAAGAAGAAAATGGTTCATGTGGCACATCTCTGGTGCTTGTTGGCTTCATTTATATGGTGTTTTAAAAGTTTTTCAAGGCGTTAAAAAGCAAAACCATTGCCTTCATCGTAAAGGATGAACAAAGAAGCAAAGTGAGGCATGGGTATGCACTTTTTGACACTTCTGCAGAGCAAAAGCACTCTGCTGAACCAAAGGAAGTGGGGTGAGACTATGAACTGAGATTGAACCAGCAGTTCATGGGACTTGAGACAAAAATCAGCGATAGGAAAGAGGGTCAGAAACAAAACATTCTCCTTGCAGAACTCTGGTCTGCACCATGTAAGTAGTTACTGTGAGTAAAAACAATAAGATGGCCAAACTCGTGTTCTAGGCTCATTAGGCTAAAAGGCCCTTGCCTAATTATGGTCAAGAGAAACACATCTCTGCATTGTATGTGCTAAAATGCCACAGTAGGTTCATCTTGCTGGTCAAGAAGCTCCCATATGTTTGCAATTGCTCTGTGCTACTGCTCACATTCTTTAACCTTCCCATCTGAAGGACGACACAAAAGCAGAACCTTCAGCACCGCACTCAGGGCTGATAAGTGATTTTCTATTCCACTCATCTCACAGACCCTGTTTGTACAGAGCAAAGCTGGGCCGGTTAGTTGGTTGGTTTTATTTTTCCTTACAGCAGAGGGAAAAAGTAACAATTTTCTTCTGTGCACAGAAGTTCTGCTGTACTTTGCTGGATGACACACCGAAGAACCACAACTGCACAACCCAGAGGAGACATAATGGCTGATGTAAACGGAAAACAGTGCAGCAAAAGGAAGTCTTTCTGTAAGGCAATTACTTTGTTCTTTCAGGGGCATTTTTTGGGGGGAGGGAGGGTGTCTTCTTTCCATAGAAAGTTTCCACTACTGTTATTTAAATGAAACTTGCATGTATTTTTGGCCTCAAACCTATCAGTTTGCATAGCAGGAACTCTGCTGAAAGAGGAGAAAAACAACATATAGCATATAACTGTGTACGGTTCCCAGGTCAGAAACCTGGAGAAAACAAGAGGAATTCCCAGAAACCATCAGCAAGTCATTTTCTGAAACCCAAACATGGAAAAGAGCTCAATGCCTCATACAGCAAAGGACTGGAGATGCTGTAGGGGAAGACACAGCTGCAAGAATGTGAGAAGTGCAAACGTCCCTGCATAGGTACACAGGCCTTCATAGGATGGGACAAAGCCATGCAAGGGTAGAAATGAACAAACAGTGGGAAAACTCTGCACCAAGAGTCATCCCATCACCTGGAACCTCTCAAGGCTGGACGAAGCTCCCTGCACTGTTGGGTTGGAAATGCTGCTGATCTTCCCCACCATCTCCACTGTGGGCTCCAGTAGACTCAGACATAGGGAAAAGTACCACCATGTGGGCAGAGCTTCATTTCTGGTTATCACTCCAGATGATTTGGGGATGTCTGTGCTTTACTCTGTGAGTGCAGGTGGCTGCATATGAAAGCAGCTTTTGCTTCCTGGCACTGCACAGCAATGCACTGGCAGTGTGCAAAGCACAGCCTTGCTGCACAAGCCTTGCAGTCCACCTTGCAGCCGCCTAAAGGGGTTAAATAACACAGCGAGTGCGGGTTTCTGGTGGAAAAATGACTCACAGGAAGGATGGCAACAATGCGCTGCTATGAAATATTAAACATAATAGGTCTCACGGCCCCAGAATGAGAGAATAAGAAATAAGGTAAGTGGACCTGTGTCTTTCTCCCGGTTCTCAAAGTCACTAATGGCCCTCTGGGTTTCTGAACAGATGTACTGCAGGTACCACATTTTATTCACTGCAAATTATTGCCTGGCATTTAATTAAAATTTTATTGTGGTGATTCCCATCAGCTCTCTCCACAGCACCAAATGGACTGAAGAGAAAAGTGGTTCATTGGAGTCGATGAGCCCAGTTCGTCAATAAAGTGCCATAGATGTGAAAGAGGGGGGCAAAAAAAAGGCATGTGGTGAGAGGTTTGGTTAATTGAAGGTTTTTCCACTATATGGAAGCCCTGTGCAGCCATTCCTGGCACTAATGTCTCATCAGAAACAGCTGAAGACCAGCCATGGATCATGCTGTTTGGTTTGGCTTATTGGGGTCATGAAAGATCCCTTTAGGAAAGAAGGAAGTAGAGTTCCTATAGATGGAAGGGATGAAGAAGATCTATCCCATGAGAGTGATACTCAATCCATGAGCCAAACAACACAGCCAAGGAAGGAAACATCCACAAAGCTGATGCTCCATAGCATCAGACAATCTGGTTTGGGACACTGCCCCAGAAATCTCACTATCCTACTACCAGTTGAAGTCATTCTTGATCCTTCAAAAGAGCTGTAAAGAGGCCAAAACCAAGACCAAACATTCTTAGCTGCCCATGCAATTAGGAAAAAACTGCCCTCCTGGCACCTGCAAACATCTGCTGGAAGCTCTGAAGCAGCAAAAGCAGTTTCCATGCCAAACTGTGAAGTCCTAAGAAAAACAGAGGCAACTTTTCTCTGTCCACAGCCACCAAGTAATGGAGGAAAAAGAGACTTACACCATCATCAGCACTGAGGCCAGAATGGATTAACACCATCATCTGCCCTACAGCTCAGAGTATTGGGAGAAACTCAGCTCTTTGGGCTTATAATAAAGATGCTCTGAAAATCTGATGGCAGCACCTCAATGGAGTCTGGGGGGTTAACACACAGCACAGCTCTGCTCCAAACAAAGCTGCAACCCCCCCCCTCCTGAAGTATCTAGTGATGTTTTTCCTCCCCACACAACTACTCTGGGAAGGCAAGGGAGACAGAAGGAGAATGATGGATGCAAAATTAAAAGCTCAATTAATAATTAATTGATGAGGTCATCAAATTGGACGGATCTGTCCATTTTGCTTTCTCTGCTCTCCTGTTAACCAGGCCAATGGTGGCTGAAGTGCTCCTGGAAGGACCATCATTCCTGCACACCGCTGTCCTGGGTGCCATATAATCAATAGTAATAAATCTCTGCTGAATGCCATAAAGACTTCAGGAGCGTTAAGCAAACAGAATGCCTCCAGAGATCCCAAAATAAAGTGAGAGGAGGGTCTAAGTAACTTATTAAGGTAATCATTAAAATGCATGCTTGTAAAACATCAAATATGTATAGCACAGACAAAACCTCCTTTCCTCTTTCCGGTATCAGCCCCTCCACAAACGAGAGTGAAGAAGAGCACTCTTAAACACCACCAATAAAACACAGCACAGGAGAGCTAGCAAGCCCATCGCCTGAGCACAGCCCTTTTCTTTCCCCTATACATGCACATTTCCTCTGAATTTTGCTTTCAATGATAAGCTCCCTGAAAACGGGGCTGTTTTTTCTGATATGTGCAATTTCTGGCATGGGATGGTTTGGTTTGTGAATAAGTCATAAATGAGAACGACAAGTGCTCTGACTAGAAGAGGTTTGTCCCATGGTCGATGTATTTATTGCAAGGCTCATAGCATCCTCCAGAGGTGGGCTGCTAAACCAGGTGACCTCATGATGCGTTCCTTGCAGCAGTGGCATAATCCAGCCTCTAGACTGGGTCAGAGTGATAACAACCTCCCGGTATGTGAAAACAGAGGAGAAGTATGGTCTGATCCCCAAATCCTGACCCCAGGAACAGGCTGGAGGTGGCTCGATGCCACCAGCACTGGGTCCATTCCAGCCCCTGAGTAAAGGGAGCCCTTATGAAACGCGTATCACAGCCACTTGCTTAATACATTTCTCCCTAGAAGTACTTACAGATTTTCCTTGAAGAACCCCCAAGCATAACAGTTTCCACAGTGATTACAGAAAAAGCAGCAGTGCCAGAAATAACACTGCTAAATGGAAAACATCCCCTGCACTCCTCTCGCACACGCACACACCCATGGAGCACGGCGAGACGATTCCTCGTGGCGGCCGATACCGCCCTGGGCAAACGCAAACAGAGAAGGGAATTGACTCAAAATATCACCTTCTGATGGCACACCGAGTGCCCTCAACATGCAACAACTTGAGTTCAGTATAATCCATGATCATATTCCACGTGGAATCCATGACCATATTCATTGCTTCCCAGTGATGACACTGAAAAATTCTTTGCCTAAATGTCCATTTTGGATGCCATGAAGAGAAGGGAAGGGAAGGGAAGGGAAGGGAAGGGAAGGGAAGGGAAGGGAAGGGAAGGGAAGGGAAGGGAAGGGAAGGGAAGGGAAGGGAAGGGAAGGGAAGGGAAGGGAAGGTGAACAGCATCCAGCTTTGATTCTCTGTGATGCGTTCTATGCTTGACACAGCCAATGGACACATCCACAGTCAGAAGCTTCCAGGACAAACACTGCCAGAAAGACCCATCTCAGTTCAGCAGGAATGGGATTTGAAGACTCCCCTTACTTACTCGATTACTTACTTACGTACTCGATTGCCTTCATTTCTGCCTGTTTACTTAGCAAACTTTAAATGCTGCTTTAACATTTTGGCATAGCATTTCCTATCTGCTGAATAATTCTGATTAATGCAAATACGAACACAAAGTATTTCCTAACGTTGCACAAATCCCCACCAGTGGATGACTGATCAAAACGTGAAGGTAGGAGACCATGTCTACGGCAATGACTTACAGGCAGAATCAAAAAGCAGCTATATTCCATGGAGACCGTAAGGCAACCAACACCTCATCTGGGACTTTCCCTTCGCTTCTTTAAAGACCTAAAACCTGCATAATGTATAATAAAACCAACACTGCAGGCTTTTTCTTCAGCAGAAAAACAGCACAGCGCTGCCTTACGGTTACGAAGAAAAGTTTGGTTTGGCAATTATGGTTTCAGCCTTCCACACTTTGCTCTTTCTGAACGCAAATGATGCCATTTGATGCAAGGTCAGAGAAGGCAGCAAGGTGTTCATTTTAATGAATGCTCCTCAAAATGCACTGGAATAGGCTGCTCAAGGAGGCTGTGGATGCCCCATCCCTGCAGGCATTCAAGGCCAAGCTGGATGTGGCTCTGGGCAGCCTGGGCTGCTGGTTGGTGACCCTGTACACAGCAGGGGGCTGAAAGCAGATGATCCCTGTGGTCCTTTTCCAACCCAGGTCATTCTGTTGTTCTATGAAAAAGTTATTTGCAGCCACTCACAGCAGCACAAAGCACTCAGAATATTATTAGAAATAGTGTCCATTTACTTCTACTTAGCATTTTTCACACTGGTGGAAAAAACTCTGTGGCACTTTACAAACTGCTGTGGATGGAGTGTGGCAACGACCCTGGGAGGGAGGGAGAATATTTTTAACCCCATTTTACAGAAGTGGGAACCGAGGCACAAAGAGATATTGGCCTGAAACACTTGTGAATTCTTACAGGACCCCTTCCAGCAGAGATCCTCTCTTCCAGAAGAATCATGCGCTTCTTCCAAGCTACAGTGGTCACACTGTTGTGCCCCAGCCAATTTTCTCATGTAAACACAGTGGTGAAATGGTGGGCAGAGTAGTTTCTCTATGGGTTTTGTTAATATTAGCCTGAGAAAATCATGAAGGAAATACCTAAGCATGGCATGCAGGTTTGGGGGAGGTAATTAAACACACAGCTTGACTTCCCTTTCAACCCAGAAAACTTCATGTTATTCCGTATCTATCTATAATGCTATTTTTGTACTTGGGTCAGGTCTGACCTTCCACTGCACTGTTTTGTCCAGAAATCAAACATCCCATATCTTCAAAGTTAAGCCAGTTTTGTTTCAAACACAACCAACACTCTATTTACATCTTTAAAACAAGCAAAAGCCCAACAGATTTATGGTCCACTTGAACACACACGGAAAGGTTTTATCCTGTCCTTCCTACCCTGATGTCCCCTACAGGTGTCTCCCAGTTTGGACCAATACTTGAGCTGGGATGTCAGGACACTTCACTAACTCAACTGAAGAAATCCATTCAATATTTCTACTTTTGTCAAAAGGAATCACAGCCAACAGCCCTTCCAAGGAGAACCACTCTAGAAACACCTTGCAGCGCTCAACCTCCTGGAGGCTGCATCTGCACGAGGACCAGGCATTGCCTCCATCCTTCAATGCTCATCCTCCTGTGGGCTGCATCCTTCCTCATTGCAAGCCATCTGATTACCCTTAACTTGCTCCTTTCCAAGTGTCGTGAAATATTTAGATGCTGTACTAAGGGACACGGTCTAGTGGAGAAATATTGGTGGTAGGCAGACTAGATGATCTTGGAGGTCTTTTCCAACCTTAGCAATTCTATGATTCTAACACCTGGTGTGGCCATAAACCCTCCAAGGGGGCTTACAATACAGTGGCAATAGGGTGGCACCTGCAAATAACTGTCCCATTCCCAGCTCAGCCCACAGAGCATCCTGCAGCTGCTCATGTGTTACAGGTGGTGGAGGCTATTCCAGTGCTTACTGAAACGTGTGAATTAAATCAAGCTCACTTGTTTGTTTGGGTGGGTTGTTTTTGGGTTTTTTTTTTTTGGCTTATTTCTATTCACCTCATTTTAGCTACACTTTCAGTTTTTCTACATTCTTAATTGATATTAGTAAATGCCCCCAGAAGGGAACAAACCCAGGAAAACTGAATATGGTGCAGAAGGAAACACAGGAAACCCGTGGGCAGCTATTTAAAGACCCAGCCATGCCTCACGGAAAACTCTGAAACACATCCAGGCAGTGACAAATCTGCAGCTCTGGGTCAGTGTCTCCTTGGGGTCCCCACTGCCCCCATACAGCACACAGTGGGACTAACCCTCTTCTCTGCACAGCCATAAGACAAAGGGTCCTCCTAAATCCCACAAAAGCCCCTAGGACCACTGAAATACAATTAGTGAGCCCTACAGCCTATCACAAATAGCAGCCATTGGTTCACCTTCGCCAGATCATATGGCCAGAGACTGTGCACCATTGCTACCAGCAGCAACACAGACCTATAAAGCATCCAACACACATCTTACCTTCATACTGCACTTTTGAGGAGCACGTGCCCAATCAAGCCTTTGGCTTATCAGCCTTTTACCCCAAGGACATGCCCTAACCCCAGCTGGGAACATAATGAGTTCACAGCTCAACACCACGTGGGTCTCTCCATCAAAGCAAACAGCACCCACATTGCTGTGGCACTGCCCATAGAATTGATTACCAAGAGAATAACCACACACCCTAAGGCAAAGAAGGCTATTCCATGTCTCCACGAGACTTCAACCCACCAGTAATTCCTATGAACAGTGACAGCAGGTGGTTATACAATTAAAGGTTGTGTCTACTTTGGGCCTTTTGAGTTCTATAAAGTAGTGAACTTCAGGAGATCCCATCTGAGCAAGGCAGTAGTTGGATTTCCATCTGGAGCTCAGCAATAAGGACTTCAGGGAACTACGACACTTTAACCAGGTTTGCTGGGAAAGGGGCCAGGCTTAATTTTTTGGGATTCTCTTGAGATTTTCCCTCTAAACTGAACCACCAAATGAGGGATCAGCAAACCCCTCCAGGTCTTGACGCATCTGAGAGCAATACTGCCGCAGGAACCCAAATCCCAGGTCTGAATGCAGCTGGATGTAGCCAAGTTCTGACATGCTTCACCTTCCTGCCTAGAATCTGCAGGTCTTGTAGTAAAGCAGAGCAAAATAACAGAAACCCCAAAGCCTCCCAGTGCTGCAAAGCCTAAATAATGGTTTAATGAACAGATGACCCTCCAAAGTCCAAGGGAGGAACAAGGGAAGGGTGGGATAAATGGTGTGGGAAAGACGACTTGGGATCTGGAGACCTCCTGAAACTGAAAATCTCATTAGCACAAAAAAAGGAATTTCTATCATCAAGGTACAATACGGCTTCCCACCACGCTGGAAGGGCTGTGCAAAGAAAGGAAGGCAAGGTAGGGGATAACAAAGGTTTATTGCGCGTTTACTTTCACCAAATGCTTTTTGAGTGACTGAGTAATCCCCTTTAACACAGGCCCTCCCCACGCAGGGCTTCCTTTGATGCTCATTAAAAGGTTCACCTTATGCAGGATATGGAAAGGATTAAAAAAATAATAATATTAAATCCCCATTCTGATTACTGCGCCAATTATAGAAACCGAGATCCCAGCTCAGCATGCAAAGCCAGTGTGGGGGAGACCCTGTCCTGCAGGCCAGCAGTGCCCGCTGCAGCACAGGGAGCACTATGATGGAGGAACTGCCCATGGGTTGGCAAGGGCGGGGTGGAAGGATGCAGCAGTGCAATGGGCAGGATGGAAAAGAGCAGAAATGCCTGCCCTGCATCCTCGCTGGCTGCAGGTCCCTGTAGAGCTATAAGGATCTCCTAACAAGCAGCCTTCTTCAACTCACAGACAATGCTGTTAAACGTATATTTTAAACAAATAACTTTCCAGAGCTTCTTTTTTTTTTATCCCCCTCCTAAGTCTGAACCCCGTGCCAAGAAACGAAATGCTCCAAAGCACTGCTGCAGGAATGGCAACTGCTGAAACACTTCTTGCATTCACTGTGTGTAGCCGGACGTGGCCGGGAGGCAGCAGCAGCCTCAGCAACCAGGGGACCTGGGGGAAAGAGATAAAAGGAGCCTCCCAATGTGGCTGGGGGCCACAGGCATGACGTGGGCAGGGAGTTCCCAGGAGCCCCTCGGTAATCCCCAACAGAGCCCAGGGACAGCGGTGCTCACCCAGCCCAGTGCATTTCCCTGCTTAGAGCAGCCCAGGGCAGCTGGTCCCCACGGCTCGGGAAGTGCTGCTCCCAAACAGTGCTTTCGTTGTCAGCTTCTGAATAAATATTGTTTTCGAAACTGTTTCTCATGGGACTCACCCCACGGAGTCCCCACATCCGCTCACAACCACTGCAGGGCGAGCGCTGCCCCACTCTGACGGCTGCTGGGAAGAGCTGGCTGTAAGCCTGAGATCTTCATGGAGAAATGAGGGTTAAAGTGCTCAGAGCGAATGCGGTCCTTTCCTGATGCTCCAAGAGCATCCCCAGGAGAGGAGAGGGCCCTGAGAGACATTTCTTAGGGGATACAGCACAGGTGCTGGATTTGTCCCATGGGATGCAAAGCTCAGAGCTGTGCAAACAGCGTGGCAGCAACACGTCCATTAATGAACCCATAACTTCTGGAAGGCTTTTTTATTTGATGCAGTTTACCCGAGCCCTCCACAAGTGCTTTTTTTCCTCTCCTTAGTGTCTCCTCCATAGGCTGAGCACCAAGCTGCAAGCCCTGGAAGAGGGCTGCTCTGCAAGCCAGGACCACATGTAAGCCTACAACAGGAACCCTCCACCCTTTAATGAAGGATGAATCCTTGGCATAGAGGGAAGCAGCTTCCCAGGAGCTCTACACCAACAGCTGTGTGCAAAGACCAAGAAGCAATGGATGCAGCGATGCTCACTGCCATGGGAGCGAAGCAAGAAGCAAACATCCCACCACACAAACCCCACATGCTCTTGCTGTGAATGCACACTGACAGCACCCTGCACATTTTCCCTACAAAACTCCAAAGTTTCCCAAACTGCAAGAAAACCACACCAGTCCCAAACAGGCAGCGGATGGCTGGAGCCCAGTGGAACCAGAGGGTGTAACAAAGGCCAGTGGGGGACACCAAGACACCAAAGTTAAAGCTGACTCTGCAGGCTGACACTAAGAGTCTTTCAACACCAGGGAAACCAAAAGCCTGTAAGCTGCAGGTGATCCCCAGCAGCAGAGCAAGGGTTGGGTTTGTGTTGCTCACACCATCAATCACCGTGGCAGCTGCCCCGGCCACTTCCACTCACCGCAGTGGAGCTGGGTAGAAGGACCAGGTGACACTCAGCCAATTAGCACCAGAATGATGTAAAAAAAAACCCCAAATTAATAATAATACACTGTGCCTTTTTCCGGAATAACAATCCACGCATTTGCATAGAGCAGCTCAGCTCGTGGTTGCGTTTCTGATCGCACCTCCGGGTGCATCAAAAGCATTATTAATTTCCATCGAGGAGGCTAAAGAGCTTAAATCATTAGCGCTCATTTAGTTAGACTTAATGCATTTTAAACACTGCCTCAATTTAGGCTGAGATGTGGGCACCTAACAGCCAGGACAAAAGGAATAAGAATCAAAACTAAAAGGGATAAAATACCCCCGGGGAAGCCCCCCAGGTGGCACCCACAAAGGGTCACTGCCCACTAAGGGTCACTGCATCCCCTCCCGCAGAGCCCCGCGATGCTGGGCTGGGAGCACTGAGCCCACGCAGGGTTTACCCACGCAGGATTCTGCTCGCTGCCGTCACGTGGCGCTCCCCGATCACTTTCCTGTGCGAGCGTTAAGGAGGAAATCCGTCCTGGACAGACGGACGGACACGCGGACACACGGCTCACCCCGCTTAACACGGCCAGCGCAAACCCGCAGCAAGTCCCGGACCTTAATTAGAGCTAGGCACCAATTAAGACCCCTACAGCCAGCAGCGTCCCCGTGCTCCCCGCTGCGCTGTTCTGCCCCCAGCTCCCCTCTGCCCCAAGGAGGAAAAAAAGGAATCGAAATGAAATGAAATAGAGAAAGAGAAAGAACGGGACGGAGGGAGCGGTGCCCGTTACCTGCGCTCGCCCCCCGCCCTGCAGCCGCGGCTCTGCCATTGCCTCTGCAGACCCTGGGACTCCGGGGGGATCTTCTGCCGGGCTGCAATAGAAAAGGTTCGTTTCAAGCTCCTTATTTGGGCAGTGATGTCAGGGGAAGTTGTGCAGGCGGCACCACCCCCTTTTTCCATTCACTACACATTGTTTCCTGTTGTCAAGAGCTCTCCGCGGGCTGGGGACGAGCGAGGGAATCCTGCAGCCCCAGCCGGGACGGAACGCAGCGACGGGAGGGGACGGAGCGGACCTGGAGCAGGGACGGGGGGTACGGGGAGCCGAGGGCAGCGCCTCCTTCCTCCTGATCCTTCCTCCTCCCCCTCCTCCTCCCCGTCCCCTCCCCATCTGCCCGGCAGATCCGCTCTCCGGGATACCCGGAGCGACCGGAGCCCGAATTCAGGGTTACAGAGTGGGGACACGTAGAGCTCAGGGTTCCTAGCGGGACCCCTCACCATCCCACCGCCCAAACGCACCTTTTTCCACTCTCTCCCTTGGCTTTGCTCTACTTGCATTATCGTTATTTCATCCTCAGATGTCACTATTTTTTTTGGCTCAGCTCTTAAGCCTGCAGTCTGATAGGCTCAGCGAGAGGACTTGAAGGTTGTTTGGTTGTTTGCTTGTTTTTAACTAAGCACTGCCCCTAACAAACCTTGTGTTGGAAGGGGAAACAACGCTCTCATCACTCCGACCATGCACTGCCCGGGGGGTGGGGGTGTGATGGGGCTCTTCTGATTCAGGCTGCACAAAGACATCACTCGTTCCAAAGTATGTATACATATGTAGATATGTATATATGAACTGCCAAGCCTCTGCTCCTATCTGACTTCAGACTTCAAAAAGTCAGAGCTGAGCCAAAAAAATAATATCTATATATAGATATATAGATATATATAAAATAAAAAGGCATCTAAGGATGAAGTAAGGATGCTGTGTGGTCTCTACAGCAGCCAGACCTGGCACGGTGTGCTTTTAACATCAGCCCTGTTGTTTTGCTCAGCAAGCAACACGTTGCTTTCCAGAGCAGTGAGTGACTGGAACCCCACTGCTGCAGCATTGAGCAGCCCCCTGTCAGTCCCTATCTGCTGCCTTCCCTGGTGATTTGGTGCTAAAAGCAAGAAAATGCCATATAACACAGCTGCTTTCTATGTGCTTGTTACTAGCCCAGCTTCACTCTCCATTTCTGCATCTCTCATTCTGGACATAAGTGAGAATAACTGTGACGTAGCAATGCTTTGTGGCATTATGTGTTTAATTTTGCTCCCATGGTCTCAGCTTGAGTCACTTTGCCATAAGTAGGTGCAGTTGCCTCATCATACTGATGCAGACACTAGATATGCTAAATACTAATATATAAATATAATAAATGAAATATGGCTCAAGGGGTGCATGGGCACAGTGCACAATGGACACAGCCTCAGGATCCATAGAAACAGCAGCAAGGTGCACCACACAGCACTGAATACAGGAACATTGAAGTATTTCCTCAAAAGAAAGCAGCATAGGTATTTTTTCTTTTATTTATTATTACTTTTGACCAGCACTTCAGCATCTGCCCATCACCTAAATTCCCTCTTGCCACTTCCCAAAGTCACCTTCCATGCCCCAGCACCCACAGGGTCCGGGTATTTCTTTCCTGACCAGCACAAATATGGCCATTCAATGCAATTAGCACAAAGGTGTTTGCCCGTGGCGGTGCCTTTTCTTGGGTGGAAAAGTGTGGTTTTACTGAAATGGGAAGAGGAAGGGCAGGGTTCCCTTGAGGCTTCACCCTGTGGGGCTACTGAGGTGAGTTTTGTGGGCACCCTTTATTCCAAACCAGTGTTTGGTTGGGACAGAGGCCATACTTGGGTCATGGTTGGCCAACACAACCACAACTCCCCTGACACCCAAAGGTTGGGCTCTTTCCCTTCCGCTGATCCCATCCCTCACCCAACTCAGGATGGGTAAAAATTACCCACTGCCTGAAAAGGTCTCTTGGAAGCTGTTTCTGTTCCCGTTTTTTGGAACACTGTCATTTTTCCACCTTCCCTGCTGCCAGCACTGTGATCCCACAGCACGCTGCACCCACTGTCCCGAGGCTGCTCACACATCCCAGCCCATCCCTCTCCTTCCCATTGCCAGTGCCCAGAGCTGGGTCACTACTCTCATCTTTTCCATCTTTACCATCGCTAGAGCTGCAGTATGAATTCATGCAGCATGAAAAGAGGCTCCCCCTAAACCCCTTTGCTACAGCATGGGAATCTGGGCTGTTCATATTCATTCTTGAAGTCACTTCACCTTTCTGTTGCAAAGTTTTCCCATCTGGGAAACTGTCTGGGGACTATCAGAGGTTGTTTGCTTCTTTGCTTGTTTGTTTGTTTAAAGCCCTCACGTCCAACTCGGAGCAATCACGCTCCTAGATTGAAGAGGGCACTGGGAATACATTTCCCATGTCATCCTTCTGCTTAGGAAAGTCACAGCAGCAGAAACCCACAGATCCAACTTAACATTTTGAGGCATATTTAACAACCTTTTACGATCTGAACTGTAAATCCCTAAAAGTGAAACAAGACCTTTAGAAGCCGCAGGCTCATGCCCCACAGCCTGCACCAGTAAAAGCCCAACGCTGGAAAAACTCTCCCCCTTACATTAGGAAATCCCATCACTATGTGCACTGATGGCAGCTCACGGCCCTTCCAGCCCTCCCACCAGCAGCTGGGAGCTGAATGCCCACTGCAGGCAGTGACCTCGTTCCCCCCATGCTGTCTCCTTCCCAGCACTGGGAACTCTACATCACCCTTTCCACATCTGCAAAGTGAGAAAAATAGCTTTGCTTAACTCCAAAGGTCCCTGTGCTCATTAAACATTTCAAAAGCATGCGGGAGAATCTACAATTATCCCCCCCCCCCCCCCCAAAAAAAAAAAAATTAAAAAAATCACTGCAAAGTTTCATTATTATTCCAACACTTACATTAAAGACACATGTCCTGGTAAGTAGCAGGCATGAGGAATCATTATGCTAATTTTAGACAGAGCATCTGCTCAACGTTAAATCTGAAACTTTGTCTCGAAGATATAATTTAAATTATTTTTCTTCAGAATTGACATTTGTCAAACAATATGTTGCGAATAGGAACCGCAGCCAACTCTGAGCAATCCGAGCGAACACACGCATTGCGCCGCGCCGAACAGCGCTCGGGGAGGGAGGAGAGGGGAGGTTGGGGATTTTGGCAGGAGTTAATGAGTGGAAGAGCCAGGCTGCTGGGTTTTCTGCCCCTCAGATGCTGCTGTCTGGCTGTGCTGGGGGCACAGAGGGTGTTGTGTCCCCTCCTACCCAACAGCAGGAGTTGAGGCTGGGTGGGTTTTGAGGTCCCTTTTAACGCAACCTTTCTGTGGTTCTGCCATCTTGAAGTACCCATCCACCCCAACTCAGTGCTGCCCAACCCAGCCCAACACAACACAACACAACACAACACAACACAACTCAACTCAACCCAACCCAACCCAATCCAACCCAATCCAGCCCAACCCAACCCAATCCAGCTGAACACAACACAACTCAACCCAACCCAATCCAACACAATCGAGCCCAACACAACACAACTCAACCCAACCCAATCCAACACAAACGAGCCCAACACAACACAACTCAACTCAACCTAATCCAGCCCAACACAATCGAATTCAACCTAACCCAATCCAATCCAGCCCAACACAACTCAACCCAATCCAGCCCAACACAACTCAACCCAACTCAACACAATCCAACCCATCTCAGCACAGCCCAACGCAAGTAATTCTATGATTCTTCAAATTTTAAGACCCTTCCAGCACAAATATTCTTTGACCCTGTGACTGTATGACCTTCCCACTTGCTTGATCCATTTTTCAGGGACAGGAGATATCATCTTCAGAGCCAGCACTTCCAGTCCTGCTGTGTTTATACTGGGGAAGGGACATGACTTTTTTCCTCCTTTCTGTCTTTTTCTGTACAACCCTCCTATTCATCTTAGGCCAGTCATTTCCAGCATGTCTGGGAAGCCCTGGGGATTCAGGGGCAACTTCTAAGGGTTTTGTGAGTTGTCAGTAAGAAAAGCAAAGGCAGTGTCCAGAGGCTTAAATTTGCTATGCAAATGACTGCATCCCACCATAAAAATGTAAAACTTACAAATTAAAAGAAGATTGGAAACCACTGATGTAGACCAATGAATGGCAAATACCCCAATAACCACACCAATACACATGAAACAAGGTATAACAGAGCGGGTCCACATCCAGTAGAATGGGTGTCTATACATAACAAGTGCTGATTTGAAGATTAAATAAGCATTTTCACCATATAGTTTGGCTTATACCGTGTACACAGGAATCATCTCCCCCCCAAAAAAATACTACACAAACGAAAGTGTAGGTTTGCTTTTCAGAAAGGAAATCAAATGGTCACAAATTGCAGTGTCCCCTTGGTCACAGGTTTTTTTGCATTCCACCGAGCAGAACTCCCAAGACCCATCATGAATTTCTCATCTCAGAATTCCTGAATCACAGAATCATAGAATGGCCTGGGTTGAAAAGGACCACAGTGCTCACCCAGTTCCAAACCCCTACTATGTGCAAAGTCACCAACCAGCAGCCCAGGCTGCCCAGAGCCACATCCAGCCTGGCCTTGAATGCCTGCAGGGATGGGGCATCCACAGCCTCCTTGGGCAACCTGTTCCAGTGCGTCACCACCCTCTGGGTGAATGTCTGGTTGTGAAAACAGCCTCCAACCCCTGAGTCATCTCCTATCTGGCAGGACCACATGTATATAGACTACAAGGGTCTGGCAGCTTTTTAGACAAAAGACATCATAGAAATAGCCATTATCTAGGACTTGAAGTGATGGCCACAAGTTGTTCCAATGGAGGTTCAGGTTGCATATTAGGAATAACTGAAGCAACGGTATGGGCTGAATGGGGGTGGTGGAGGTGTTGCAGAGATGTGGAGATGTAGCACTAAGGGGCACAGTCAGTGAGAATGGCTTGGGGATGGACTAGATCATGAGTGTCCAACCTATTGGCTTGCCTGGGCTGCAGCAAGTGAAGAGGAATTGCCTTGGACCTTATATATGTAGGTTGCTCTGAAAGTAATGCCTCCTCTTTATTTCCATGGAAACTATAACCAATACAGAGAGCACAATAACACTCTTTAATAGATCAAACTCTCCGCTACCAAACACTATTTTTCAACACAGTCACCACCATTATCTGAGTATTTTTGACAAGAACCTGTATGCTGTGCTTGTCAAAATCTGCACTAGTGGAGGTGACCCACTGCCTCTGTCACCACTGCTGAAATCCAGCATCCACTGCTCACATCCACTGTTGAGCCTCCATAAACATTCTCTAGTAGAGAAACACAATACGATTTCTGAGTTCAATATCTGATCGCAACTCTATGCATTCTATTTGAAAACTAGCAGGCAATGTATTTCTGTCAACTGAAAATAGAGTTGCAAATATACCAAAAAGTCAATGACTTTTTTTTGGCAGCCTTGAAATCTGCTCTCAAATTCCTTTATCAGGACAGAAAGCACAACTGCGTATCTTTCACTGTTCTCTGCAAAATCACATCCCCCATCCCAGCATCCTCCTTAGATTCCTTTTACCTTCAATACAGTACAACAAAGGATTCTCCCTTCATAAATTCCCCAGACAGGGTCAACAGCATGCTGTCATCAGTGGGAAATCCCCCATCTCAGAGGACAACCTGATGCAAAACAACCTCTGGTTGCTTCTCCCACCCTTGCAGCACACCTTCCAGCCAACGCATGCTCCATCCTGGACCTCTGTCACTTGCTCCCGTAGCATTTGGCTCTCACATTTCACTGCCTGGCCCTGCTCATCTCAGCAGCGTGCACACAGCAGGGGAGCCCCGTGCAATGGGATAAGGTCAGCTCTCTGCAGGATTTTCCTTATTTGCTCCAGCTGAGCTGGCAGGTTGTGTACTATTTTAGTGTATTTTTAACAACTCCCCCCGGGCACCTGGATCTTGTGTTGGATGCTCTTTCAATATCATGTATACGCAGGCAGGTAAAGAGGAAGGCTTTGGTAACAACTTGCCCATTTGTTTCAATGGTGATGCCAAGCAATAATGCATCAGGACATTTCCATGTGAGAACTATCTCCCACGACCAGAGCACTGTTGCTCCTTGCTTCAATTGCATTGCCTCATTTCTGGGTCTCACTACAGAAACTTGCAACATTCTGTCAGCTCATATTCTATCTTTCAAGGCAGAATCAGCTTCTCCCCCCACCAAACATATAGCATTTGTTCCTTAAGTACAGAAATTTGCACCTAGAGAACAACAATGCTAGAACTGGTGCAAAATCAGCTCCTGCAGCAATCTCATCTCTGTCCTAGGTGGCCTCGCAGCAGAGACTCCCATCACTCTGCTTACTATGTATTATTCAATGGTGTATCATTCACCGATGCAAAGTAGGCAGAACCTGAGCTGCCATTCTTGGTCAGTTTGACCATTTTGAAATAAACAGTCCAAGATCCCATCAGTCTTAATGCAACCATTAATTGCTGTTGTTGTTTTTTCACCTCTCTGTCCTGTAAACAAGACGGCCACACATGCCATTAAGGATTAAGGGAGTTTTCACCACCACCAGGACATCCACTGATAAACTCACAGGGCACAAGCAGGTATCACCCTCCGATTCTCATCTTTTCCTGCTGTTCTATATCCCTTCTCACGCATTCAGGGTCACACAAGCAGCTGAAAGAGTTTGGGTTGGTCATATTGCAGTTCCCTTCTGCAGCCCTCAAACAAAAGGAAAAAATAACAAAGCCCGAATGCAAAATCAATGCTTCAAACTCACAGCGCTTGGAGAAGAAACAGGGAGAGGCAGCACTGCCTAAAAATGTGTGTTTGAGCTGTCAGGCACATATGGTGGCCAAATAAAAGGGTGCCTTTCTGTGAATGCGTGATGATTTATTTCTAGATGCAGGGAGACAGGACAGGCACACAGTGAGTTCCAAGGCAGAAAAGGGCTGTTGTAAATCAGGCTGTCATATTTCCTATCTTCTCAAAAGAATCCCAGAGAGGCTAATTTAAGCAGCGAGGTGTGTTTCTCCCTCTCTCAGTGCTTTTCTCTCCCCCACGGCTCATGGCAGAAGAGATTCTCACTCACCTCCAAGGCAGGAGAACAGAGAGGGACTGATGCTGGAGAGCAGCCAAGGCTCCACACGGGGCATCAGCAGAAGATGGAAAAAATCTTTCAGCTTTAGGTGATGTCCAGATGTTTTTGCATCTGCTTTGGTGTCTTTGCCTACCATTGGGAGCTGATGTGTGCCCACATCCAGGAACACAAATCCAGCAGCACAATGCTGCAAGCTGCATAGTCTAAACTTGAACAGAGGCCACATGGGACCTAGAATACTCCCTTGGTACCCATTGGTACTCATAATCAGGCACACACAGTTGCTCAGAAACACCCCAGGCTTGAGGCCAGATGCTTTGCTTATACTTCATCTACATCTCAAACCAAAGGGAGGGCACCTGCTCCACCTCTACTGGGCATGGGCAGCTCCCACATTAAATACAAAGTACATAAAGTGCTCTGCAGTCTAAGAACTGCCAATGTGCACTCAACTCCTGTCCACTACTGACACCAGTATGAGTCTTATGACATCTGGGACTGGGGGGTTGCAGTTCTCCTTACACATCTCCTCCATCTCTCCTCATTTCCCAGTGGGAAACATGGATCACACCACCCTTGGCCATCTGTGTCACATTACATGATAAAAATCTCCACCTGCACACCCACAAAAGAGCACAGAGATTCCAAGGGAGGTGAAGGGAGCAAGTAACACCCTGCTCACCTACTCTGAGCCCATCCCAGGAGCCACAGGCCCCTCCCTGCCCATCATAAACCCAGAGAAGCACGGAGCACAACAGCAGGCGGGGACCCAAATTATGGGCTCATGGGAAGGGACACCCAGCCCAGGGCTGTCCCAGGAGAGCCTCAGCCCCAGATCCAGGTGTGAAATCCAGGATGACGAGAGCCATGACCCACGCCATGAATCAACTCGAGTTCATTATGGACTGGGGCAGGGATGGGATGCTTATTGGAGTGCAGGGGAATCACACCTGGGGATTACACAATGCTCACAATGGGATGTTTGAGGAAGGAACCAAAGTCAGGGAAGGTTCAAGGTGGTTTGGGGAAAAACAAATATGGGAATATAGAGGAATAAGAAGATAGAAAGGATCATGCTGACCGGGTGATCTTACTGGTCTTTTCCAGCCTTAACGATTCCTTGATTCTAAGTTATTTTTCTCACTCTCTCAGACTGTTGGCTGTCCATCCAGGAAAACCTCCAGAAAGCTGCATTCTGCTACCAGCAGCGCTAAGCTTCCTTCCCTGAAACTGCTTACATGTTTAAAAGACTAGTGTGGAAATTTTTCTTTCCATATATTTTATTTTACAGCTTCAGTTCCGCAGAGAAAGCTCCTAAAGTTTTCCTTTCAGGGCTTACATCTAAGTAATTCCAAGCTACAGCCACACAGTATATGCTGGCTGGTACAGCTCTCTTCCCTGCCAGAAAAGCAGGTCAATTATAAGCAATGAACCACATCACCAGGAGAGAAAGCTGGTTTGAATTCTGGTCAATTAGTGCTTAAAACTGTCTTGGAAGAAAAGGGTAAATTGAGCTAATAGAGCTCTGCATGGAGACCTACATGTCTCAGCACTGAGCACAGACGGCAGAGGCTTAATTTCTAAGATGGCAGAAATTAATGGTGTTTTGGCATAAAATCAACTTTAAACCTACAGGGTGAAACTGGTGAGGCTGTCCCACCTGCAGAACAGCACCAGCACCTTCTGAGGAGGATTAATGTGGTCCCCAGGCTCTGCTCACAGCATCCTCTGGATGGGACCCAAACATGACCTCGATGAGCATTAAACCTTAATGCACTCTTCATCACAAACTGTCCCACCACTGCACGTGGATTTACAGCAGCACAAAGCTGATTAAGTAAGAAAGGAATCAAGGAGCAAAGCTCCACCTGGACACAGAGCCTGCAGGATGACTGCATGGTTGGAAGGTCCATCCCATTTTCCTTCTTAGCTGATTTTGCTTGGGCTCACTCCAGCACCAAGTGGGGTTTGTGGAAGGAGGGTTTGCCTTGAGGCCCAACACGTGAGGCTGTAGTTCTAAAGCAGCCCGACTTTTCCGCAGCTCTCACCGAACAGATCTATGTGTCATTTTATCAATAATAGTAGTGTCTGTCTGGTTTTTAAAGCGTTATTAAGGTCCACTCAAAGATTTTCCTTGGCAGTCAATTCCAGAGCCTAATTATGCACTGTGTTAACAAGCTTAGTGTTTTTAAATGTAATACCTAATCTTGTTAGGAGCCACGTGCTCTTGCATTTCCAGGACAGGTTAAATAAGAGCAGCATATCCTGCTGCACACCTTTACAGTATAGTTACTGCATTGATAGAGTTTCTGTGTACTGGGTATATGGCAACTGCACTGCTCATACATATGTAGTTTCTCTACACTGGCTGCCCCTTGGCCAAGGGGAGGGATGGCCAAGCAGCAGGGAGGTATTGTGCAACTTCTCTGCCATTCTGCAGCACCCACATTTCCTCATTAACTTTCCCATCGACTCGATATGGATAACCAGATCTAATGGTGATGAAGATAAAACAGGTGCACAGGTTTCAGATTAGCTCTTCCAAGTGCTCTACCTGTATATAGTCAAGTCCACACCTGCCTGTCGTTTTCAATATTCACACTCTATGTAGTGTTTTTTCTTTCCATTCCCAGAATAAATCAGAAAAAAAATAACAAGGAAAAAAAAGAAAAAGAATAATAATAAGGGCATTTTGTGTATCTGTGTGAACATGAAGTTGTGCTGCTGAACATCACTCTCAAAGCTCAAGCATCTTGAGTTCAGAAGTTATTTTGTCTTCCAGGACTACCTAGATAACTGTGGTCACATGGGATTAAAGCAAATCCTAAGCATTAAAAAGGCTAAATACCTCCTTGACTGAATCAGAATAAGCAAATATTACCATCATTGTTCCTCTGGCTACAGGATGGAGCATGAGTTTGAGGCATAACTAAGGACAGTGACATAGAGTCAAGTAATATCACATTGAAAGTAAAAGCCTTTGACAGCAGAGAGCTCCCATGCTACGAGTATCAGTGTATCAGGTTCCACTTTGGGATTTCCATTCTGTAATACCTGAATCATTTCAACGCATGAACTTGAACCATCATATGGAAGCAAATCCATCACGGGTACACTTAATGTAACATCCTCCCCATTGACTGAAGTTGACCTGTTACACACAGATAACACTAAAAGCTGTGCTGTTTCCTTTCTTCAAGGGGCTCCAATACTGAAACACATTGAAAATTCACACTGGAAATAACACTGGAAGAAGTTCACCTCTCCCTGTTTGCATTGTGGCTCCTTTGCTTATATTCCTTTGCATATCTATGCTTTATGAAGCCTAACAACACTTCCTCAAGTAAATATTTCAAGGTGAATTTTCTCTATGTGTCAGTTGGAGCACACAAATACCCCACTGTTAGTGCAGTAAAATCTGAAGGACTTTAAGACAAAGAGAACAGGGTAAAAGTCTGACCATAAGGACATATACAAACGTACAACAAAACTTGTTTGTTATCCCCTATGATGGATCCTCCCAGGGAAACAGAGAGCTGATCTTTGCTATGCTGAACTCAGAGGTGCTTCACTGGCTGACGACCAGGAAGGAATGGATTTGTGGATTACTCTGTTAAACTCTTAAGACGAATTGCCATTACAACGTGACTGGGTTCGTGCAGTAATCAGGATCTGACAAATTAAAGGCAGACTTTTCCAGCCCTTTGTAGCAATGCAAATGGGTACATGATGGAACTGGGGATATGGGGATGACCAGCTCCGTCCTGAGCAGGACACAGAGCCAGGGTGGTATCCTGCAGAATCTGATGTATTTTGAAGAACATAATCCTTTGGAATCCATCTGAATTAAGATTCAATTTAACTTGAAGACCCCTGGGACAGTTTTGCACACAAGCTTCCCAAGCAGCTCAGTGGAGTGAGGAGGAGAATCTTGGGAAAGGTGCTAAAAATAGGTCCTTTGGTTACCACAGCAAAGTACCCAAACAGGCACAGAAATAGTTCAGTGCAAACAGAACCTGGATTCCACTCTTTTCTGCCCCATCTCCCAGACCTGTGGTATGACACAGGTACCTGTAATTAAAACTTGGTATCTTTTCTCCACACTGAGCTCCATCCTGCTCTTGCAACCACTTTGAGCCTCATTTGCTCACAGCTGCCCAGTGTCTCAGCTCAGTCAAACAGCCCCTTTCGTAACTCTGAATGAAAGAACCATCAACAGCTTTCTAATTTTGGATCCGAGAACAAATCTCAGGGGACCAGGAGCTACAGGAGACCAAGGAAAGTCACATTAATAGCTGCACTCTGCTTCACAAAGCCCTCCCTACCCCTGGGATCTGGGTAAGCCTATCAAATACCAAATGAGCACCTGGGTTCTCCATGTAAAAGGCACAATCTATTGTCAGAGCAGGGTTAGTGGCCAATGAGTGATTTCCAAAGGGTGGCAGAAGGATGAGGCTTTCAGCTCCCAAATGCCAGCAAGAGAGTTTCAGCACCTGTGCTTGCTGCTCGGCTATCTCCAACGTCTCAGCATCAAGCAGGATGCAAGGCATACTTAAATGCTACTGCTTCAAAGAACTGGAGAGCCTGTCTCAGTCTCACTTACGAGTTGTCCCTTTTACATGTGGATCGGGACAAGTAGGAACAATGACCAAATGCCAGGAGCCACAGCCCAAAAGCACAGGCCAAGAAAAGCCACTGAAGTCAAGATGACTCCAGGTGAGCAATGAATGGGTTCCTGAATCTCCTGGAACCAATGGAGTAACATGCATGGCTGGGTTTAAGGGGAACAACCATTTTCAACCAGAGGTGCAGATCAAAGCTACAAGCAATAGAAGTGACTGAGACCTTCCTTGCTGCAGGAAGATGCTCATGATGCTCTCTATCCATCCTACTTGTTCACCAGGCTGCAGTGTGCCAGCACTGGTGAGCAAATGACAGTCATCAGTGCCCTACAGGCTCCAGGTGGCAGGAGATGCCAACTTGTTCTTCAACATATGAGCTCTGGGCAGAGCCACATTGGAAAGTGCAAGCAGGGAGGAATCCACTGGGATTAAGCTCAGAACAACACTCCAAAATCCATTACATTTAACCCCAGAACACACTGCAACAGGATTCACAGTGCTTACTTAGCCCTCGTAGAAAATTAAAGGTGCTCCAGTAAAAACACAGCCTTATCCTGGTAAGAAATCATCCACATGTTTTAATGTGCCACCTGCACACGCTGTGCAAATCTACAAGGCCCTAAATATAAACAGACAGCCCTTTCCTGGCTGTTAAAACGAACACTACCTCGTCTTGTTCTCTGAGCAAGCCAAAATTAGAGCTGTTTGGAGATCAGAAACACGTTAGGGTGGGACACTTCTTTTTTTCTCTCTCTCTCTCCCTCTTCTTTTTACTGTGTTTGTAGTTCCATGAATAGGGCATTCATTGTGCCCTCACCCCAGAGATATACCCACCTTGGAGGGAGAGCTAAAATTAGTGTAACGTTTATTCCTGCCACTGTCAGCAGAGGAGCTGGCTCGTGTGGGATGCTCTGGATGCGGCAGGCAAAGCAACACCCTGGGAAGGCTGGAGTTTCTGCTTGCACCTCTTCTCAGAGAGATGAGAGTTCTGCATACACACCACATAAGCATTGGTTTAAAAAAGAAAAGACTTTGTTCCTGAAAAGTTTGGCAATGAAAAGCCACGGCAGCACACAGACACCTGACCTGACAGCTGGGAGCAGAGCAAGCCTCAAAATGTGACCATGTGAGCAATGGATTTCCATTCCAGAAGACCCCAAATCACATTACAAGCAATAAATCCAGTGCCACATCCATCAGCACAGGGGCAGGGAGAGGCCAAAGAAACCCCTTCATCACCACTGGTGTTGTTGGGGAGCAAGAGAGGGATGGGGTAGGCACCTTGCACAAGGTAACATAGAAAGGGGGTGGGGGAAGCAGAGCCTCTCTGATAGCCCGAGCTGGAGAGAAACCCTCACAGCAGGCTGCAGCTGGATGTATGTGTGTACACACACACATATATACTTCTATACCCTGAGCATGCCCTCAGTGCCATGTTGGTGAAGGACATGAAGGTCCCATGACGGCAGAGCTGGCAGGCAGCTCATACCCTCTCCTTTCCCAAACCTTTGCTTACATTTCATCTCGTCTACTCTGATTCCAAGGTTTAATAAAATTGAATCCCAGCATGTCTCGAATTAATTAATTAGATCTCGTTCCAAGCCACCGTGCCAATTTCTGCAATTACGCTGCTGCTCACGGGAGAGCTCAAGAGTGGCTGCATCCATCCCCAAGCAGCTACAGAGCAGCCAGGGGCTGGGAGCTGTGCTGGGGTGCAGCAAAGGGGCTGGTTTTAGAGCACTTTGGCTTTTCTCCTCCTGTATTTGCCCACTATAAGCAAGCTATGGAAATAAGGAAGAAACTGAGAGATCCTGACGAGACAGCAGGATTGTTCTCTACATCAGTCTTACCCAGCAGCTGATTTTCCACAGCTGTAACATCTGGAGCACCCTCAAAGCCAACACAATCCTCACCAACACTGTCAGCAATCTTTGCCCATCTTCCCTGTTGCGGTTGTGAAAAGAGCAACCCCAGGTGCTCAATGACCACAGTGATGAGCACAGTATCATGGCTGGACGTGGTGATCTCAGAAGTCTTTTCTAACCTTTATGATTCTACGGAACACAGTGGGACAGGAGATATTTCCCATTGCATCTTGACCATTTTACACCATGCAATTAATGTTGACCTCAGAAGAGTCTCAGTTTTGCTGCCAGTGCACTGGGCAGGGACCCTGATGAAGAGCACTTGTTTACAAACACATTAAAGTGTGTTTCAAACCCATTGTTTTTTGCTCCAGCTGCCCAAGTACTTTTTGCTCAGCTCCTGGACTCAGACCAAAAATAAAATACAACAGATTGCCAAAAAGGACAGAGACGGAGGGGTGGAGGAGGGATGCAAAGTAGCTAGACAGCACAGCAGATGAATATTTTATCCTGCTGCCTCTGGGAACGGAGGTCAGGAGCTGGAGCAGGCTGAAGAAACACATTGCAAGGAACACTTGCAGAATTAAAGGTCAGTGAGATAATGAGCTATAACGGCCGTGGAGCAAGAAGTATTTTCCTGATGGAGACAGCTCTGAGCTCTCGCTGGAGACAGGCTACCTGCTGCTGCCATGGAGCAAAATCTGTCCCCTTCAATTACCATTGGCCATTGAGACTGAAGATGAGGCCATGCCACATGGCAGCATCCTCCTTCCATTCTCCCCTTGCTGCCAGGACAGCAGCTTCTCCCCCAGGCATGGCTGCAGCTCCTGCAGGTGGGCTCTCCAGCCCATCTTCCTTCATCCCCCCTTGGCTTTCCTGCTCTTTTACCCACACTTCCACTCTGAAAACAACAATACAGAGCTGCACCATACCCACTATGAACCACTAAGCTGCCATGAGATGTGCAACTCTGAGGGCTGTGTGCTCCAAAGCAGGCAGCAATCAAACCCAATTTTTACACAAGAGCTACATCCATCTGTGTCATATCAGCTGTGTGACTCTTGGTCCCTAAAAACTTCCCATTGAACACACCAAGCCCTGGGCTGTGCTACCACAAACATGCAGTGTCAGTGCCCAGCACTGGGCATTGGTTCAGCATCTTCTCCTAGAGGGTCTTCTCAGTGCTCCACGTGCTTCACTTGCACAAATTTCCCTATAGTTAAACAACCAGTATCCCTAAGAAGAGTGAATTTTCATCAGTAAGTGAAGCAACTTTGGGTCAGTTGCAAGGTGCACTGTAAGGGATGGGAAGGGCAGGAAGGGAGAAGTTGGGTACCTGATGGTCATGACCTCACCTACAAAGCACAAAAAGCGACCACAGACTCTGCTTCTAAATATGTCATAGGAGCCAGCTGCTGGCTACAGAGTCAGATATAAGATCACAGCAGAAGGAGCTGAGAGGTGACCTGCACATCTCCTGGGCTCAGACAGCAGCAGCAGGGACCTGGACAAGGGCATGCTTTTGTCCAGGCAGCTCCAAGCAACACCAATGGCACACAGCAAGCAGAAATAAACAAGTGAAAATGAGAGTCAGACCTTTGTCACTCTAAACATCCTTTTGAATGATGCATCACCAACCATCTCACCCTGAAATTGCAAACTCCAGCAAGTGCATCACCTCATCAAAGGGGTGTAAAACCAGCAGCAAACCCTGCAGCAGCTCAGCCCCTGGATCACCCTGGTGATGGGCCACGCAGCACATGGTTCCAAGGCCAAGGCTGAGCCTCCTACCTGCTGCCCACTGCTATGGGTTCATCTCCAGCACTTCGAGGAGGCTCAGGGTGTTCGTACGGCGACCTGGGAGAGGGAGCCTGGGGAGAAACACAGGAGACCAGGGCGTAAGGGGTGATTTTAAATCAAACAATTCATTCATGCCACAGACACACTGCCTGCCATGGAGACATTAGGGCTTTTCCCTTGATCTCTAAGGTCCCTTCCAACCCAAGGCATTCTGTGATTCTATGGTTCTATGATTCTGCAGTTCTATGATTCTATTCTCACTCTTTTGGAGGGGGAATGGCTGTTTACAAGGGTGGACAGTGGTAGGGCAAGGGGGAATGGTTTTAAACTGAGACAAGAGAGGTTTAGGTTGGATCTTAGGAGGATGTTTTTCACGCAGAGGGTGGTGACACACTGGAACAGGTTGTCCAAGGAGGCTGTGGATGCCCCATCCCTGCAGGCATTCAAGGCCAGGCTGGATGTGGCTCTGGGCAGCCTGGGCTGCTGGTTGGTGACCCTACACACAGCATAGGGTTCGAACAAGATGATCACTGTGGTCCTTTTCAACCCAGGCCATTCTATGAGTCTATGATACTATGATTCTATGATACTATGATTCTATGATTCATTCTGGGATCTCTGGTCTGGGCTGTAGCAAAGCATGTTGACCCACTCCACACTCATTCATTACTGCCCTTCACGGTCTCACATCACAGAGTTGCTCATAAACATTAGACTTGAAATGGCTTTTGATGAGTTTTTTTTCACACATGAAATGACTCATTGACAGATGCACATATAGAAGGCACAGGCTGGTCACAGGCTTTCCAGCTCCTTTAATACCAAAGGCCCCAGATGGGAACCAGACTCCATCCTGAACATTCAGAGCTGGACCATGGCCATGCCACAAGGCCAGCTGCTCTTGGCATGGTCAGGAACTTCTTGTTCCATTCTAACCTAAGGGCCAGCAGGGCTAATCCTGAACAGAAATCCAAAAATCACCGCAGGTTATGGGAAGATTCTCAAGAAAAGAAATGAAAAAAATCAAAAGGCTGAGATTAGCTTAGAACAAGTGACTCTTATTTTCCTTTAGCTCTTATTACCAACCTAAAGAATAACTTACTCCTATTGTCTGATTAAATTCATTTTTCCTGTTACATAGGAGGAAATATCTACTGACAGTTCATTCTCAGAGGGTTTAATGGGGCCTAATGCTGTTAGCCCATCCAGCAGTTCTTCAGAGCATCTTTCCCACCATGCCTTCTGCTGCCAGCAATTAGATTAACTAATTTTATATCTGCATCCTTCTCTGGATAATGTGTTGGCACAAACACAGCCAGTATGAAGGTACAGAAAACTCTGTGCAGTGTCATTGCAAAAGCACTCACACAAACGCTGTGGATGGAGCTGAATAAGAGCAGTGAGAATACTTGCTATTATTGTGAACAAAAAGCAGAAGGTGAAGCAAAACCCTCCTACTTAATAATGCCAAAGGGAAAAAAAAGCCCACAATCATTTATACCTTAATCTTGCAGCTTTCTTACAAAACAAAATGGTTTGAATTCAGTGAGCGTGAAGGACCCAGAAGTGCTACGCAATTGGTTTAACAACCCATAGAGTTGGTGAGTAAATGTTGCTTTTGCCTTCTGAACATGGCACCACGGGCACAGCTCAATTAATTCCTGAAGCACGTGCTATAAGCAAACATCCCAACTGGCTGCTGTGCTGTTTAGGGGCTTGGATATCACCTTCTCAAACCTGCACTTATCAAAGGTTTCATCCAATGGGATGAGCAGAGCATCAGTTCCTGGGCAGGGCAGTAGGGTCTCATTGCCCACAGGCAGTCCTCAGCTACTGCCCCATTGTCCCCTGCTGGCATTGACACAGTGCCATCTGCCCAACAGCACACTGCAGTGCACCACCCAAAGCCTCACACCCCAGACCCAAAAGCCATAGGGTTCATATACCCATCATGTATTCACCCTCCCCTGCAAACTAGGCAAAGAAACAACCTAACATGGCTTTAATTGCTTCCAGCACTCCAAGGAGCCAGCTCAGCCTGCTGGCTGCTTCCTTCTCCCTCCTGCTTTGCTTTGCCTTCCATTGACTTGCAGGGAGGGCTGTTAATTTTTGCATTTTGCAACAAAAAAGCCTTCAACCCAAGTTGGGCACGCACTGCTTCAAAACAGGGCTGAGCCCCATGGCTGTGGGGCTCTGTGTTAGTGCTGAGCCTGCAACCCCATTGTGCCCGAGGGCACCCACTCCACTTGCTGTTGACCAAAGCATTTAATTGCATGTCCCCAAGTGCACGTGCAGGCTCCTGCAGGCTTTGCTTGGGGAACGCAGAGAAAATCTGGCTCTGGCACAGTGTTGCTCTATTTTACCTTCTTTACTGCTCGAAAAACATTTGGCCGTTGCTGAAGAGAGCCAGGCTAGACGCATACATTACAGCCTGCTCCAGAAATAGCACATGCTGGCTTGCACAATTTTTGCAGCTAAAAGTCTTCCTTTCAGTTCAGCAGCCTGTCCCCAGCCACCGAGTGCTCCAGGGAAGGCAAAGTGCAGCCCCAGAGCTGTGGGATGAATCATTCCAGGAAGGCTTCCTGATGCTGAGTGCAGGTGAACGAAGCAGGAATCCACTGAAATCATTAAGGAGCCTTCATGCAAACCAAAAACCATGGACATGAACCAACCACTTGACTGGAGCATGTGCATCACATTCCCACACCCATACCCATCTTGCAGCACCTCCAGAAGGCATCCAGCTCCAGAGAGATGGATCCAACTTACCACATGCTTCCAGACTACACAGATCCATTCTGCCCATACATTCATGTGTCTGGGAATTCTATACCTCCAGCAATCCAACTGCAGCTGGTTTCTGGTTTACTGCATATCTAGAAATCCCCAGACAATGGTCAGAGCCTTTTTATCTCCATTCCCTCAACATAGAGTTGGATGGGAAAAGAAGTGCCAGGGTATCCTAGACGTTGCTGTTTGCACTGAAGTCACCACAAGACCACAAGTGTTTGGATCACAGGGAGACAAAGCACTGCCTGCAAGAGCGAAGCAGAACTCCCTGCCTTCCTCTGGTCTTGTTTTAAGGTAAGTCTGGCTTTCAGATGCAGCCAATATGAAGATGAGTGTGCAAGGGCTGGCACACACGTGTCATCTGGTTGCTGTGCAACTCCTCCTTCCCTTTTCCCTGTAATAAAACCCTTTTTTTGGGGGGGGGGGAAGACAACACTACTGAGAGCACCCTTATCACTCAGAGAACAAAGCAAAATACATAGTATTAGCATTCAATCTGCTCCAGGGGACAAATGCCATTGAATAGATATCATAAATATCTTAACCAGTAGCTACAGCTATAGGAAAAGGCTTCCCATAGCTAATACAGGTCTTTGCTGTCAACACCTCCTGCTCCTAGCAGTGTCTGGCTGTTGCTGTGCAAGTTACAGCATTACTTTGGGTTGGAGGCTGCAGGTCCAGCTCCTCACCTGTGATTTGTGCTTTGCTGCTGCCTGATGCTCCAGGGACACCAAAAGCAGCACTCCCATGACAGCCTTTACAATCATGCTGGATGGGCTGCAGCAAACAACAGAAGAGCAGCAAAGCCTCTTGCCCTACTGAGGCCTTATACTCCATGGTAATTAACCCAGATGTTCTGCTTCGCATACCTGAATTAGAACATTTTTTTAGGGGGAAAAACAGAAATCTGAAGGCAGCTGTTTGCCTCCTGGACTGCAGCACAACTGAGGTGCTTTGCAACCCGGAAAACAGAGTTCAACATTTCTTAAAAGTCCTGGCTGGTTGTTATAGCAACATATGCATGTGTGTACGCGTGTGCATGTAAAACAGACTCAGACCCGGGTTGTCACGGGCAACACGAGTCAGCTCCGGAGCAGAACCAAACTTGCTGCCTCGCCTGGTGTCACCCAAAGGCAGCAGCCAGCCCCGAAGGGATGGAGCTGGGAAATATCCCCATGTCCCACAACCCGTGCCAGCTGCTGGCACACAGCTCGCGGCCGTCTCGCAGCTGATTCAGCTCCTTAAGAAGAGGGTAATTTTCTTTATCCTGTTTGCTTCCTCCTCCCTCGCAGGCTGCCACAGCACCTTAACCCAGCTGGGTAAGACAAGCTCATGGCTCCCTCCCAAACAGATGGCTGCAAGGAAGGTCCAAAAATAATCTAACCCATTTGCCTGTGCATTCAGAGCCTGCTCTGCTGATTGGCAGACCCTCTGGAGACCACCAGAAGAAGCAGATGGTCAAGACATGAGATCAGAGCTGGAGAAGGAGATGTCAATCTCCGGGCTGCAGTGCCAGGCTCAGGGACGTGGCAGGGAGCAGGCGAGCTACGCGGTCCCGTAAGGACAGCGTGTGACTAATGAGGCTGGCTGCAAAGTCTGGGATTTGCTTTAAGAAAATAATAATAATAACGTATTGCACAGCCTCATCATGCTACAGGAGTCAGCCCTCGTATTGCTGCACCCCTGGAAAGCAGCTGAGCCTCTGCTGGCCTCCACATCAATCTCCCAAGCAGAGGTCGGCAAAGAAAGAAGTGAAAGTGAAACAAGAGCAGGGCAACAACTCAGAAAATCACAATGCTTGCAATTCCTGTTGGTAGGCTTTGCAATAATCCTGTTTTTCTGGGTTAAAAACATTCTGATATTCAAACATGCTTTTCTGGGGCCCGGGCTACCACAGAACACAGCATTGGGAACAAGGCAGAAGTGAAATGACACCTCCATCCCCTTACACGACACCTTCATTACACAGGTTTTTCGCCTAATGTCTTGGGGTGATGCAATTCCACAGCATCCTCTGCACAGCACTGTAATGTAAATCCCTGAGCTGGTCCAAGAGCCCACATGAGTTGAGGGATACAGCCAATGCAGAGGAGGTTATAGAAGGGAGCCTCCCAGGTTAGGGAGTGAATGTGGCACAACGTGCCTCCTCCATCCCAATGTCAGGGTTTTGGCAACCCCATTCCTCAGCACACTCCCCTGTGGCAAATTAGAATTTCTTCATCTATGTTCATTTCTACAGCAAATCCCTGTTCTGTCTATATCACCAATGCTATCAAACAACATTATGTTCCTTATGTACTTCCCCTGCCCTGCTACGTGGCTTTTGTTTCCCTCTCTCCAGTGCTATCGGGGCACAGCTTTGTTGACCTCCCCATCAACATCCCAAGCATCTCAGCATCCACAACTTTACAGCTATACCGTAAGGCTCTGGACTGCTCCATACAGCTGTAGTTCAACCCATGTCAACACTGAATATTTACATTTGTGACTTACTCAACACATTCATTGTTAATGCGGGGTCCTGTATTAACAGACTTGGAAACAGAAAGTCTTTTTGTTGTAAAACCCAAAGCAAAAGCATCAGGAATCCCCACCACCACCCAAATCCTGACTTCTCTAACTCCTGTGAAAATATATATGTGTGTGTATGTATATATATACATTACATTTTTAAGGAAGTGTCCATATATAAGGAATACCCAGGAATAAGACCCAAAATACCAGCTGTACACATCAGAAGCATCCCTGAATCTCCTGCTGCAAAGCATCCCTGCACTGCCCCATGCCCACACTGGGCACTGACAGCACTTTGAGAGCCTCTCTGCAAATAAAACCACCATGAGACTGTAAATGTAGATGTTTGTTACCCCACTACTTTCTTTTTTAACCTGTGGTGCAATGTTGCTGTAAGAAATTGAATCCTTGAACATAAAGTATGTGTTACAGCGCTGCCTTATACAGCAGCAAAGTGATTAATTAAAATTTACAAGAGCAATCCAAATGCCTAAACATGTTTCTTGGCGGCAGCTCGCAGGACCCACTGCCAATAACATCTCGAGCTAATGACAGCCCCAAAGTCAACCTCTGGGAGCCATGAAGAGCTTCTGAGCTCAGCCAGTTGGTAACAGGAGAACGGAGAGCTCGGCGATTCCTCAGGAAAACAAAGCACGTGAAGGCAGCAGGGGTTGGGATGGTTGGCTCGCGCTATCCCAAGTCACAAATGCTGGCCCTGGCCCAGGTTTGTACTGAAAACGCCGCGTAAAAAAGGGACAGAGCCAAGTTTGCATCCAACTGTGGGAGCTGAGCGCTTCCAGGCAGCGCCTAACGCTATGCACAAAGCAAGCCACTCCCTGGGAGAGCTTCTTCTCAAAGCTCCAGAGGACACAGACATTGATCACAGTCCTCCCCCACCACCCCCAAGCCCATCCGCTGAATATAATCCAATAACTCGACGCTTTGGGTAACCTTTGAAAACCTAAAAACAGCAATTTCCCAAAAGCAATCCTCAAGACTTAAGTTAGAGCTGAGGAGGTAAAGCCAGGGTTAAAGTTGTTGATTTAAATGGAAAAAACAGTCAGGAAAATATCACAGTCAACTGTGGCAGCTTTACAGAGGTGCAATCCATCGGAGCCGGTCTGGTCAGTGGGAACTGGTTGCATAAATCAAACAAATGAGAGTGGAGAGACTCCCTAACGGCGGCTGCACTGCGTTAGGCTCTTAACAACAGGTTCCCTTCGCAGCAAATAAATGCAAAACTTTTAGCGTGCTGAACTCAGCCGCACCGCCTCTTAACCTCCCTTTATTTCAGTGTCATCACTAAATGATTTCATTGTTTTCAAAGCATAGCAGTTGCTTATTGGTAATGACTTCACCACCGCAGAATAAACATCGCAACGATGACTGGGAGTCGTGGAAACACAGCTCATCTATAACTTTTTAGACACTTAAATTAGTATGGATCAACTCAGTCCTCCTGGAATAATAATTTCAGCAGCAGTGTCAAAAAGCAAATGAGAAATAAAATGCCTTACCCCAAGTGAAAGTAAAGGTGCTGTCCTCTAAAGAGCCCTTCAGCTCTCCCCCTCCAACTGGAAATCTGTCATGGCACACGTCCTGCACTCAGGAAGTACATCTTTACAGCTCTCATGACAATTTCCTTCATTCTGCCAAGCTACACATACCTGAAAATCATCACCTGCACTTACTGAGGACTCACTGCCTCCAGTCTGACTGCCCAGTGCCCAGCTTACCAAACACACTCGAGATGGGAGCACACTTGCTACTCCTCCAGTCCCTTCTACTGACCCACGACAGTGCCACGGTTTCCACTGGTTCTAATATTGAGCAATGGCTCTTATTGCTCTGAAGAGCCCAACAAGTATCATTCAAGCCTCATACAAATGAGATAGTGGATATGTTGTGCAAGATCAGCTCCAGCACAGCTGGGAACAGAATCCAGGGCTGATTTAATCCAGCCAGACACACACAGGCTGTGCCACCTGCCCTGCTGGACCACCTCTCCTTTTGCCACTGTGCTGGAAAGGAGTTGCTTAAGCAGATCAATAAATTTGCCCTGCCATCCCCTATATAAACATAGAATCATAGAATCACCAAGGTTGGAAAACACATCTAAGATCATGCAGTCCAACCATCCACCTATCACTAATATATTTCCCACTAAACTGTGCCCCCCCAGTGCTCCTTAAAAGATCATTTCCTGAGGAGGGATCGGGCCCTCTCAGCACTGCTTCTCACTGCTTTGTCTAAAAATCATCGGAAGCGAGAGACGAGCTTTAATTAAAGAATGTTTATTTGCAAAGCTGAGAAATGCCAAAATTACAGCTGGCTCTACAAGCTTAATTTGTTCCATTGTGCATTTGAACAGGGTTTTAGGCAGATGAAGAGGTATCTTTTGTATTAATTTTTTTCCCTTTTTCTTTCCCCCCTCCTTTTTTCCCCCCCTTTTTATGCATATCTTACAGGACTTCTGCCTTGCTCTGCTCCTGGATGGCCAATGAACAGAGCGAAGAGCAAGCCAAGAAACCAAAGCTGGTGATATGTTCTATCAGACAAGGCTGACCTATTATCTAGAGTATCTTAATGTTCTTTTAATGTTGTTTTCATGCAATTGCACTTAAATTGTCAGATAATCCAATTCAAATGGGAATAGTTCCTCTCCTAAACCACAGTTCATTGTCCTTAAAACCCAGGGCCTGCTCAGGGGAGAGGAGCACTAATGACCGACAGCTGGGTGCTTACATGCTTTTTCCCAGTGGGTTTTTAACTCCTTTCCCAGTAGGTTTTTTAACTCTTCAGTTACACACGCTGACCACTGCATTAAAATTTATGGCCTTATTAGGGAACAATTTCTTCTCCAAAAGAGTGGTGATGCGTTGGCAGAGATTGCCCAGGAGTCACCGTCCCTGGAGGTGTTCCACTGGGGGATGAAGTCAGTGGGCAGGGAGGGGAAGGGTTGGGCTTGGTGATCTTAGAGGTCTTTTCCAATCTTAATGATCCTATGAAAATCCAGCACAGGCACTAATTCAGCAAAGCCATCAACTGCCCAGAGCTCAGATTTTGTCTGTAACCTCCATATTTAGCAGCAGGCTGGTTGTGCAAGCGCAGATCCTAGATGTGACTAAGTGTATGACATAAGTCCTGTTACTTGGGTGTCAACACTTGCAGCATTTGTCTATCTATAGACTCAAAGTCATGCCTGATGTTACTAAGCATCTGCATGTGTACACTTGTGGCGGTTTGCACTGTATTTTCATGCATTATTTCTTGAAACAAGGGGAAAAGTAGCATCAAGTGGGGATACAATCAGACAGGACTATCCTAAAGGGCAGAGGGAATGGGAGCTGAGCCCAGGGATGCTGTGACCCAGATGGGACATGGGAACTCGGGAAGCAACTTCATGCCATGGAAGGAAACCCTCAGCAAGGAGGAACTTCAGGTATTAGCATGCTTTGTGATACAAGTGGCACAGATACCCACCTACAAGTCCCATCCACTGCCTTCTGCATTCTCCTTGAATGCCTGAACACAAAACCAAAGCAGTTGGAGGAACAGAGCTCTGGAAACTCAATTCTTTGACTACTGGGCCCTAGGAAACATGGGCAAATTGGGTACCCAGCCTTCACCTATGGAAGGTGGCACAGGCAGACCTGGGGAAGTTTAAATTCAGCACTGATCTAGGTCCTGACACTACAGCCCAATAAATACCTGGACAAAGAAAACTCTAAGAGGACAAACAACTACAGGAGATGAAAACGGCTGTTGATCACAACAGCAATTCATCATGATGGTGATTCTCCTTGTGTTCAGTCTTTCCATGTAGAATGGCACAATGGTTTGAGATGCAAGGGACCATAAAGATAATCCAGTTCAAACCCTCTGTCGCGGGTAGGGACATTTTCCACTGGATCAAGTTGTCTCAGAAGCCTTCAGTTCCTTCCTATGACCCTTAGCTCTGAGGAAATCCCTCTGCTCCAAGCAGGACCCAGGGGGTCCCCACTGCCCACCCCTCCTGTGCACTGTCAGGTAGGAGTACTGGCATTTATCACTCCGTTACAAGGGTACCGTGTCAGGAGACCCATTTAAGCTCCATTATAACTCCTTGTGACTGACAAGCAGAGAGTAATGAGTGTCATTGCCTGAGGAAGGCCAGACGCAAAGGAAGCTCTAAATAGACCTGTCAGAGGGATGCTAAAGAGACTCATACATCAGCTAAACCAGCACCTGATATATAAAAATCTTTTAATCTACCGCTGTTTCAACTTTAAATGTTTACCAAGGCCCAGCATCTATAATGCTGCATAGGTAAGACACTTTTTACTTTATAAATAATCCCAATGACCCTGCTAAGTGTATGCGTGGATTTCTTTTCATGAAAAACAAGGAAAAAAGGAGGAGAAAAGGAGCGGCAGGCTGCCAGGGATCTGAATGCTTCAGTAGCTGACAAAAGACAAGAGAATTTGGGCTGATTTTCCTTTTTTTTCTCCCCCTCCTCTTTGGAATGATGAATTCACAAGTTGTTATGGGAACTAGCAGCACAGATGATGCCCCAAAGGAGTACTGAAGAATGCCTATAGGATCTGGAGGGATAATAATGTAACGCAGACGCCTGTAATGCGTATGGCCTTCCCCAAAACTGGATGGCAAATGTAACCCAATGCTCACAGCGCACACTGTGTGTGCCAGCAGGAGCCCATTGCCCATACAGCACATCAGCCCCAAACTATGTGGCTGCAGTCCTTGCTGGGGCGGCTCCGGCCCCATCCCAGCCGTCAGGACAGCATCCCTCCTTGTTTGTTTATTTATTTTGACAACACATTCATTTTCCTTCCCACTATCTCACATTTTCCAGGACCTCTGTGCTTGCAGACTGCTGCACTGCTGGGGAGGGAGGAGGGAGGCAGCTGGCACCTGCACCCACAGGGCTGGGGATGTAAGCAAGGGACACGCAGGGCTCAGGTTTTCCCCTCTGGAAAGCGGCCGAGGCCACAGCTCTGTGCAGACAACACAAGCTTTCTCCATCCTTCCAGCCTCCCCATAGTGCAGGGTGGGGAGGGATTGGATCTTCAGCACAGCTGATGGTTTTCCCAGCACCAAGCAAGCAAAATCCCTTGGGTTGTTTTCTAAATGGGAAGATTTTGTTTGGGAACACCTTCACGCTGGTTTGCTTTCTCAACGAGTTATAACACAGGCTGTGAGGAAGAGCAGAGCTCATATTCCATGGGTCACACCTAAACACAGGGTTTACACATAGAGTGGGTGAATTGGATCTATAGGGGATACCCAAACCTAGACAAACATGAATTACAGCAGTCATGCGATGGTCTCAGTTTAAGATAGTGTTTGTAGCACATATGACTGCACATACTGGTCAGATTAGGAACATTCTCCAGCTCAAATGGATGGGTCAGAGCACCACAGCCATGCAACACACCTGGGACAAGCCCAGAGAAACTGGGAGTTTCCAAAGCAAGAGAGACACATGCACATCTTGAAAAGCACTCAGCATACAGAGTGTTGCCATGGAAGATGCAGGATCCCAGCAGGAGCCCCGAGACATTGCTGAGCTCTGTGAAATGCAGCCTGAGAAGCACTGCCAGCACTCACCTGCATAGCCCTGAACCTGTCCCCATGCTGTGGAATGATAGCATACAAGACATCCTGAGGCCATGGGGAAATGCTAAATGATGTTCAGTCCAACTCCAGCGTCACCTGCACTCTGAGGGCATCAGCCTGTGGTTTGCCAGCTGTCCTTTCAGTGTGTGCCAGGAGAGGGCTCTTGGTCTCCTTCTCCTTTGTAACCTTCAGCACACCAAAACTTATAGACTGCATCACAAGAGCACAAAATGCTCCCTGTACCATAAGCTTGGAGAAGCCACACTAGGGAGCCCCATTTACTTGTGCAGAGGATAGAATCATCAGTGATTCTGTTTTGTTTTTGTTTGTTGTTGTACTTAAAGACCTTTCCTGAAGCCTGGGAGAAACGGAGATCTGAGGGCTTTTAACACAGTACCTGCAGTTTGCATTTACCCGGTGATTTTCTGGTGCATCTTGCCAAATTTCTGGCTGTGCTCTTCCAGAAGGTAATAAAAAGCCTGCACCGTGCTTTCTCTGCAGAACCACTTAATGGGGTTAGGAGGTTTGTTCTCAATTTCACATTAACTCCAAGTGTATTCTCAATGCTTCCTGTGCTCTCCACTCTGCCCTACGCTCTGAGCCTTTCCACGTACTTTTCATCACATCCATTCCATTCTCCTAGGAAGAGAATCATTAAAAAAATGGGGAAATTTCACTCTAGATGGGGTTCAATGATAAATCAGCGTCTCCCCACTGCAGCAAGATAGAATCTTGGCACCAACACGACTCAGGAGTCAAGCTCTAAGACCACTGTGACTCCTTTCTAACTTGGGATATCCCACGACTGTAGGATGCTTAGACCCATAGTCCTCAGATCATTTTCTCCGGAGGGTAAGAATAAGCTAACATAACAATTAATGTTTGGAAATTCAGTGTTCAGCCATCTCCCTTTCCAAAATCTGTACTGCTATAGATGAGCTCCCCACACTGATGCACTAACGTGCCTTTGGGCACATCAGCTGTAAAAGAACAAGCTGCCCCAAGGAAAGGAAGGAGTGAAGGCCATTTCCAGCTGTAGTGGACATCTCAGGGTTACCAAGACACTGCTCCATTCTCAAACACAAGGCTTTATCCAAGTACGCCAGGTTTCTTTACAAGCCCAATTTATCACTAGAGACAGTAGTTAGTGAAAGAGTATTAAACTGTGCCACAGAGGAAAATATAACAGCCCTCAGAAAGCAGCCTGGCCCTTGAGAGTAAGAGCACTAATGAGGGATTTAAATGCTTCCGCTTGATCGCAGAGCCTCTGCTATAAACAGGACAGCAATGTGTCACCCCGGGCACCGACCCCCTCTTAATTATACCTGCTGCACAACACGGATCATAACGTAAAAGGGAAGGAGAGGCAACTCATAAATCACTTCCTTAATCACTGCGGGTATTACGTGAAGAGGATTGAAAGGAAAACCCAAAAGCTGAGGTCCTGGGTGCAACCTAGAGTTTGTACTGATAATGCCCAGCAGTCTGAAGGGACATTGCACTCCCTTGGAAGCACTACAGAGCAACAACTGCCCAACACCACAGTGCCCCCCTGCCACCTGCAAAGCAGGTTTGTGTTCCTTCCAAAAGCTCAACACAGAGTGAACAGGCTTCCACCTGACTGTTCCCAAAGACGGGGTAAAGGAAGAGTTTCAGCGCTGCCTTCCAAGCAGCCCTTTGTAGAGATGGGAGGGTGGGTAAAAATAACTTGTAATTAGAGTCTAATGAATCAGCACCAGTTGTCTAGCCAACAGCGCACCAGCTCCCATGTGCTCGCTCGTCGCCTGATGTTCCTTTCATCATGCAGGAGCAGCACGCTGGAGGATTCATGCTCACTGCCCCCACAAATGTTTTTCCTTGCACTTGCAAGGCTCAAACTCCATTTCATCCCAGATAGAAACAGGACACAGCTTTACCAGATGAGGAAGCCCGAGCCACCAGCAAACCCGCCCTGCTCACGGAGCTGCTACACCTGGAAGCACATGAAAGCAGCTGCAGCTCACCCTGCCTTACCCATTTGCAGAGGTTTGCTGCAGCCAAGAATTGAGCTTCGTCAGCAAGGCCAAGCATTCTCTGTGGCACAGTGGGAATCAATTCAAACTACCCCAAAATTCCTTGGCAGCAAGCCCTGGGCTTCACGGCTGCATTAACTGAGTGCAACTCCACAAAATGCTTCTCATTCCCACCCTGCCTTCAAAATACCCACACACAGCTTGGTGCCAACGTGCTTTGGGACGCGGTTCTGCAGGGGGAAGGAGGATATCGTGGCTTCCTACAGGGTGGTGGAAATAAGGAGGCACAAGAGATGCATCTTGCCACAGCTCAAGCAAAGAGCGCTTTGCAATATGGGAATCAAATCCCTTTGCTGATGGATGCGGAGCAAATATGCAATGCTTGCAAGGAAGAAAAAAAAAAAGATGCTCCTGTTCTAACTGCAAATTCCTCCTGAGATATGAAAATTAAGCTGGATTTTTTTCCTTCTTTCATCCTAATAAATTTTGTATTAGAGACCATTTCTAAATCTTTCATTTAGCTCATGGTCTCAGCTGGGCCAGAGGAGAAAACTGATTTTCAACTGAGCTCAATCCAAAATAAAATGAAAATCAGGTTTGGTTAAGAAAGAACAGAAAGAGTTGTGAAAAAATGTTGCTTTCTTGTCTTCCACTTCGCTTTATAAATACCAAGACTAACAAAACATCAGAAGCTGCTTTCGCTAGAGATGAACTGAGTATTTTCAGTCCAGGTCCACACCTAGCATGGGTCAAATAACTGATGTTTCAGACATGGCCATGGCTATGGCCCTAACTCCCATTCCTGATTTCAACCCCTTCCTTTCAACTCTAGGCATGGGGAGGTCATTGCCATACCTTGGCTATGATCAATGTAATGAATGGGCAGAGGGAAAAGAGAACCCAAGGAATGTGAGAGATTCCTGGAAGGCCTCATCACACTGCACAGGACAGAAAGCTGCTTCAGTGGTATTGAGCGGCGACCTGGGGACCCCAGATTTGGTGTATATCTAAGAAATTGGTAGATTTAATTTCAGGCTAACACATTTCTCTTATTGTACATAATGCTCCTGAGCCCCACCAACGTTTTTCTGAACACATTATCTTCTATGCCAGATTATATCTGAGATAACAGCCATCTACTACATTGTATTACTCAGTGCACTCTGACTGGGCAAAACATATTCACATAATGCTCTTTGGGTTTGGGTTTTTTTTCAGTCCACTTGGTTAAGGTATGCTAAAAACAGACCCCACAGAGAGATTTAGATAAGCATTAGCCATTAGTTATATTGCTACAAAGCACATAATCCAAAGAGGAAGCTTAAAATAAGCATGCAGGTTGGTTTCTCACTTTCAAGCTTGTTATTTTTGGCTAAATTCCCTGTATTTGTTTTAGAGCAAAGACCAGGTCAGAAGCCAACATCCCAGTGGAGCAAAGCATTTTCCTTTTCTCTTCTCTCTCTTCTGATCCTCCCTTGTTCTACAGCAGCAAGGCCAAAAGCTATTTCCACAGCAAGGAAGAAGGTAAATGCCATGCAGTACTGCTCTTTATTCCATAGAAAACAGCACTGATAGAAGAAATTTCAGGAACTGATGCCTGGAAGGACCAGAGCAAAGCCATGTGCAGCCATGGGAGGTAGGGTTCAGTGCACTTCTATGAAGCCCAGGTTGCAAGCTCCAGCTAAAAAGACCCAAACAAGACATAGACGAAACACCAGGTTTTGCTGGACTACAAGTCAGATTTAATTTATTCTGTGTTCTCCTCCTCAAAAACTCTAGCATCACTTCCAACACGAGTATCACATCTGTTGGTCTCTGCTGGCTTTGCAACGATATCTGCTTTGAGATACAGCAATTAGACTTTGGGATACTACAATTAGACACCAGACTGTTCACCTCTGTCTTGCCTGTGTCTGTGGCAAGAGCACTCTCAGGTTATGGTAGCTGGTTTGTATACAGAGAATAGGAGGGATCCATCTTGGACTGTTTCATAGAGTCACAGAATCATTATGGATTATTATGAATCATTCTGATATAAGGGAATGGAGCTGTGAGGGGTCTGGAGAACAGTGCTATGAGGAGTGGCTATGGGAATGGGATGGGTTCATCTGGAGAAGAAGAGGCTCAGGGCAGGCCTCACTGCTCTCTACAACTATCTAAAAGGAGGTTGTGATGAGGTGGGGGTCGGTCTCTTCTCCCATGTCATTAGTGACAGAACGAGAGGGGATGGCCTCAAGTCGTGCCAGGGGAACATCAGGCTGGTTATTAGGAAATATTTCTCCTCCAAAAGAGTGGTCAGACACTGGAAAGGGCTGCCCAGAGAGGTGGTGGAGTCACCATCCTGGAGGTGTTCTAGAAACATTTAGATGTGGTGTTAAGGGACATGGCTTAGTGGGGAAATATTGGTGGCGGGTAGACAGTTGGACTGGATGATCTTGGAGGTCTTTTCCAACCTTGGTGGTTCTACGGTAGTATGATTAATTCTGGAAAAGGTCACTATAATCATCCAGCCCAACCCACCCTCACCATGTCCACTATCCATGTCTCTCAATGTCACACCTCTACTTTGCACTTGAGCAATTTTCAGTCTATGTCAGCACAAGTGCAGATGAGCATCAGTGTGTGAAGCCTCACATCAGCAGCCAAGCCCTCAATTCTTGAAGTAACCAAGAGACCAATGGGCTAAAAATCCAGATTTGGGATTTGTTGTGCAGAACCTAAGGCCAAATAAAAGCAGCTGTTGGGAAATCTTGAGAAAAACAGAAAATCTGAGTCTGGTTAGCTCAATTTCAGGCCAAGTTGTGACATCACGTCTCACAGGTCTCCTCACGGAATAAGATGTTCTTTTTCTGGACTCCTAATAAAGAATTTTAGCCCTGAATAGAGAAGAAATAATATGGGAAAACACTTGTAATGCCTTTTTATGAAGATTACACATGGCATGCCCAGATCATCTCCTTCGCATGGGCTCTGTGCCCACCTGAATGCATCCCCACATGTTGAGTGACACAATGGTGGGGTTGTTAGAGAACCAAACAGAGGAGACTAAAAAATAACAGAGAACAGGGACAGTATTTGGCCTCAAGCAAGTAAGGATGGCAATGGGTTGCTCTTCTCAAAACGTGGAAGCAAAGTTGATGGAGAAAGGTCGCCCATCCTAGAAGAAGGATGGTGACAACTCAGCCCAGTAGATGATAAGAGCAAGAAGCTGGGGTGGAGGTAGGATGTTTGCAAGCCAAGCAAGGGGTACAGATGGGCTATAACTGCTTTAATTGTGTTGTAAACGTTTTGTACCTTCAAGGAATGATCTGATCTACTTTGGTTTGGGCACCTTTTGCCCCAAAACCTGTCCCTGCTCCCCAGCCCATCCTGTAAGTGCTGGGACTGTCCCCAGCTGCCCCAGGAGGCTGCCACCCCATTAGTAGTGAGGGAGAAAAGAGGTGGAGAAATGCCACTGGGATGTGGCAAAAACTTGGCACTGGACAGGGACCACCTGGAAACAGCCAGGGAGGGATCTCAGGCACAGCGAGCCATGGGAGGACTGGTGCAAAGCACTAATCCAACACAAATTTTATCATTTCCTGGAGGAAACCCACAAGTCTGAATGTTTGTGTGTGCGTGTGTGTTTGTAGGAATGACAGAGAGAAGCTAGAGCAAAATATATGATGATCATAATAGCAGCATCTTTCTCTCTGCATGTATTAAAGTAACATAAGGCCAAGATCTCGCTTCCTTCAAGAGTTTTGACAGTGCCTTAGTCACCATTAAGATACTGATGTGGCATTATTTTCTCCCTAAGCCCCCTAATTTGCTCTCAATTCATTGTTCATGGGATTAAGCCCATTTTTTTTTTAATGAAAACACAAGAAAAGCTCAGTGACAGGAGGATGAAGGAAGTCTGTGCTATTCACCAGCCACCCAGCCACCCACATGCTATCTTAATTCATCAGCAGACAAAGCCAGCTCTTTGTCTTTGCAGCTCCTTCTATGCCATTCATTCACGGTGAGATATCGCTCCCAGTAATCAGAGCCTGCCTATACTAAGGGAGGGGGGGGGGGGGAAGAGACAAAAACCATCTAATCAGGCCTTAGACTTAGCCCCATTGTCACGAAGACAGCTCCTTTTTTAAAAACAATGTATATATAGCAATAGATCTCTATTAAGCACCCTCTGCATGCAAAGTTAGACAGTTCCTTATATAACAGGCGGGCAGCAGGAACATTTCTGCACTTACAAGACGCTTTGCCACTCATAACGAAACAGATGAGTGTCAGGAAAACAACCATAATTCCCCCAAAATTACTAAAGAAAGGATTCCCATAGCTTAAGGTTGCTTTAACCTTTGCATCTTCCAATACTTTGTTCTTAATGAACTACATATGTGGTTTGCAACTGCTAAGGGGTTAATCTCTAACCATTGTTTTAATTGGATCAACAATTGGCCTTCCGCCACTTCCTTTGGAAAATTATTCCACGATCTAATAGAAATCAGTGCCAGAAAGTATTTTCCTGAGAGTACGTGCCAGAGGAAACACTATGGGAATAGATAACGACCCAAGTTTCACAAGGATCAAATATTGCAATTATTATCATCAGCAGCCAGAGCCATGACAGCTAGAACTGCATGTGGTCACACTTCCAAGGCTGCAACAGCTTGGGAACGAGCAGCTAGTGGAAAAACTTACTTAAAAATGGGAATCTTGAACCAATGAAGAAAAAGGGAATATGCAAAAGCAATAGCTAAATTCTAGTTGTGCCATAATGCTTAACAGAGGTGCAAGCACAGGCAGTATGAAGATCACAACGCTTAAGGTATTTTCTTAGTGAGAGGGGTTAAATGTGGCTGAGCACTGTGACACCTCTAAAACAGTCCTTAGATTTCACATTGTTCCACGTGCCTCAGCCCAAACCTCCAGCAAACTGGTAAGAAAAACACTCTAAATTCCCATGTGCTGCTTTTTGCTGGAACTTACTAAATGACACAAAAAATAAAGAAAAAGCAAAAGAAAATTAAAAAAAAAAAAATCCTATCAGAACAGAATTTCTTGTGTAACTTTTAACTGTAACAGAAGTGTCACTCCTTCAGCTCGAGGAAATCAAGTTTTCATATGCCTGCAGGCATCGCCCCAGCACCACACACTTGTGCAACTCACCCAGTGCCTCCGTATGGCTCAACACGTGCCGTGCTTCACAGGCAGCTCACGTGCTGCACATTTGCTCAGCAAAAGCCATTCTTCTGGATGGAGTCTGGTGACCTTACGTTGAGCCCATAGGCGTCAGGAGAGGGAGTGCATCAGCAGTGAAAATGCCTTTGAGACAGATTTTTGCAGGGCTGTTTTTTTAAACACTCGCGGTACAGACATCGCTGTATTCTGAATGATGGCTGACATAACGGTCTCCCCATTATAATCTCTGTAAAGTGGGCTAGGAATACGCACACATGAATGCATACATGAATAGAACATCTTGTTTTTTATCCTGTGCTACATGTGTTTGTGTGTCTCATTACACAAGCAAGGGTTCACCGATGTGAGCAATAGGATCCTAAACATGACATATATTTTTTTGTTTTTATGATGATACACACAGGCAATTGATGGCACTACGCACAATGCTGCCCTGCATACAATACTGGGAAAGGAGGAATGTTTTAAGACATCTTTACAAAGCTGGTATCACTGACATGCAATCTGTAACACGCAGCGAGGAGCTGAGGTTGACAAGGTTTGAATGTTAAGAGAGAAATTTTGCTGCCCTGGAAAAACCAGAGCTTCTGAAACAATTTCTGAGAAAGTCCCTTTGGTTCCCCTTTCTCAAGCCTTCCTACCATAGACCCAACAAGTCAAGACCACACGTGAGGACACCTGAGCAGCAATGGTCTTTTGATGACCCGTGGGTTTGATTATGAGCAAAAATTCCCACTAGCTCTTTGCATAACCTTGGTCACATCTTTGGCCTTGGCTGACTGCAGCCTGGGTTGTTTGCTCTATCCCTTCTTAACCAAGGGCTCTTCTGCAAGTCCCAGCCCCTTGGACAATTCCCCATGGAACCATGTTCCTCATTTCAAGATGAAAACTCAACCTGGGACTTTAGGGACAGGTTGCTTGCACAGGTTTCAAGCCAGAGGAATAAGCAGATGAGCCCAGGGCTGATAAAGAATGCCCTTAATTATTTCCTCAAGCCTTGGTTTGTGTTCATGCTTCACCAAGGGCTGAAACTCTCTGCTGGCACTTTTGAGACATTCTCATCTACAGGCAGAAAGGCTAATTATTAATTAAAGCATAGCAGTGCTAAGTAATGCCGGCGTATTTCCTTCTGTCATACAGCTGCTCTTATTTGCTATATCCTGTATCTATAATTAACACCATCCCAATGCTCTGCTCTTTGCATCAATAAAACAGAGGTGGTGGGATGTAACTGAGTCCTTCACTCCTTTGCCACTCAGTGGTACCCTGACATTCTCTTCCCAAAAGGACGTCTGAGCTCAACAACAGTAGAAAGGCCCTGAGCCACTTCAGTAATAAAAAGATTACAAGCTTGAATACACTTACATATGTTTGTCTCAGAGAATAAGCAAATAGCAGAACTCTCTCTGCTAAGAGCAGCTGTTGGGATCCACGCAGCTGGATGAGGCCAGCCCATGCTAGCAGCATCCACACGTGTGTGTGCCATCCATCCTCCCTATGGGCTCTAACATGTACCTGGTATTTCTCATCAGTTCCTAACAGGGGCAATGTCTCTGCACCCATTCTGCAGGCAGGGAAAGGGAAGCACAAAGCAGATGAGTGAGTTGAAAGGAGTCAAGCCATGTACAGTTGGCTATAAGCAAACCCCAGCAACTCTTTGCTTCATTTCCATTAAACAATTATTCAGTGCCTTCTCACGAGCAACTTGTTCAAAAGGCAAACGAACAGTAGCTTGGAGGGTATCAAAAGACCCTCTATTCTGTAGAACACTTAAAGAGATGAGAATTGTTGGGTCAACGTTTTTCTCAAGAAGTTACGACTCATCACCAGCATGGAATAATGGAATAACTGCACCTCTGGTTTTTGGAGGATTAAAAGAAAAAAAGAAGAAATCAGACAGATCAGCCTGAAAATCACTAGGAAAAAACCTTACTGCTGTGAAGAGGAGAGCCTCTGTAACCCCGCTGTTATGGGAGGATGATGGGAGGGGAGGAGAGGAACCACCGGGCTATGAAAAAGGAGAGTTGTCAAAGCCAGGACAAGACTGACTGTGTATTAATTCCAGTGGGAGTGGAAAGGAAATAGCTCCTGGCTTTTGCAGCTGGTGGGAGCTCCTATGCACAGAGCGTACTGCACGCGGGTGAACCAGGAGCACCCTCGGGATGCAGAGCTGCTGCCAAACCCTGACTGCAAGCGGGGGTGGAGAGGGTTAGAGACAAAGAGCAAAAGGTGGAGAGTAAGTCGTCAGCCAGGAGGGCAGGAATCAGACCTGCACACAGCCAGCTGCAGGGAGCGTTCTACCCTGCAGGTTGGTCAGTCCCTCCAGCAAACCACAGGGACAAAGAACTCTTTAGAACTCACTTTGGGGCACGGACAAGGTATGCAAAGCCTTTCAGTTTCCTGATCCCTGCAGCAGGCACAGCTAAGAAGCAATGCACAGGCAATGCAACACTCCTCTCATTTGAGCCTAAGAAACCTACACATACACAGTGACATCTGAGGGCTAGAAAGTGCTGTAAGTACCCTCAGGAGATGAACATCTCTGCAGGGTGGGTGCAACCCCAAGCAGTACAGATACATATCAGCCTGGTGGGATGACGCAGGCTCCTGCTCCAGTGCATTCAACAAGGATGGACCAGTCAAAGCCAGAGGTCCACATTGGGCCACTTTCAGTTCCTCAACTCCCATGTCCTGCTAACGTTAAAGGATCCTGCTTGGATCCTGTAAGCCTATGTCTGTATATAACCATGTTGTATTCACTGATTGAGAAAATCACAGCCTAACAGCAAGGGAAAGATGGGAAAACTCACACAGCTTGCCCACACACTGATGGGAGGCAGAAGGCAATTGCTTCTCCCAAAATAAGACTTCAAAACCAACCAGCCAAAACTGCAAAACTGACAGGGATCTGAAGTCACATGAGGCTCTTTGTAGCCCTCTCTCACCACAGTGAGAGCACCCAGCATCCCCTGATCAGATCTACTTTCTTTAACATTTGCATGCATGCCTCCACGCAACCCACACCCATCACCTAGTTGGGTGAAGGATCTGAGAGAGAACCACCATTCAGCCTTCCCTAGATGATTCAGAGCCTAAGGTCAAACACCAAAGCACCTATTCCATTTGCAGAAGCATATATGAAAGCTTGTGTCTTAGATTTATATCCCTCCCTCCTTCAAAATCCCTTTCATTCTCTGTCAATGTTGGTTTCAGAGGTGATGGAACCAGAGCTGGCTTTAGCATACAACAATCCAACACCACCCTGTATCTATCCCGGAGGACCACTACGATAGATGGAACCCAAAGCCACGGACTAAAAAAAATCAGAGAATCATACAATGATTGAGGTTGGAAAAGACCACTCAGATCACCTAGTCCAACCATCAAGCCATCATCACCATGCCCACTAACCCACGTCCCTCAAACAGACCCTTTAAGAATGCCTTAGAACTAAGGGCTTGTCTTTAAGGGTTGGATTCTGACTGTTTGACTAGATGATCTTCATAGTTTTCTCCAACCTTAACAATTCTATGATTCTAAGGGATGCTATCTGTGTGTATGAATAGAAGGACAGAGTGATGAGGACTTGCAAGAACTGATTCTCCTTAAGATTCTCGCTCTGCCAAATGCAGTTGAAATTGGCCAACAGGTGCAAAAGGCATGAGGAAGAGACTGATAGACAGCATGACTGCCAAAGCCTCCATAAGAAACCAAGCTAAAACGTGTTAAAATGTCTCACTGGTGCTTAGGTGGATGTGTGAGATTTGGGGTAGGCACAAGAAACAGGTTTGTTGCATAAGCTAGAAAAAGCTGTAGTCAGTTCATTGGCAAGGCTGCACTTTTAGCACCCATTTTTTTCTCCAGTCTTTTATTTAAATTACTTCCATAAAGCTCTAACAGTACTCATAGGCAGGGCTCAGTTTTGCACCCATCTTCCCTTCCAACTCATCCTCCGAGGCCAACTGAAGATGTAAATTCTCCTTGTGGTTCATCCCACGGTCTGCAACAGTGATGGCAGAGACAAAAGCGATGCCAATGCCCCATTTCTTGAGGTGCACCCAATGCCTTCCTCAGCACTGAGCACAGGCACCCAGGGGAGCAGAGGATGGAGAAGAGGGAGGTAAAGAATATACAAAACCTGAAGAAAAGGGAAATTTCAGACTGGGATGCTCAGTTTTCTTGGCGAAATCTACTGCCATGGTGCAAACACATAACTTAAATGGAATTACAGCGGGGATCGGGTGTATTATTAATTCATATTCCACTTAGATTACTATTTAAAAGCACTGTCTCAGTGCAAGCATTGCTAGACACTGTTCATTTGTTTCTCTCCAAGAGCCACAAGAAGAAAAGAGATTAGGTAATTGCAATGCGAGAAAGAAATACAATCAGTGATTTTATGAAATCTAGCCTGTCTCAAACCACAGTTTTGATATTGTTCATAAACACCATCTGCAGACTCGCTTTATAAACAAACATTACATTTCTATTTTGTAAAAATATCATTTCCTAATGAAAGGAAGATTTTCTTTTGTTTGAGGAACCAACAAACCCGGAATCGTTCTCATTCTCCTGCTTAGCAGCTCAATGCTTCTGCCTAAGATTTCTGAGAAACAAATCTGATCCGACGCTCACGCAGTGAGAGAAGTTACTAGAGGGAGACAGATGTTAACCTGAAAGGTCCATGATAACATAAATAGTGCATAAACACTTGGAGAAGGGTGTACAAGTTCCTGCCTGATAGCGAAGAGGTTCCTTCAGAAGGTGCAATGATCCATTTTCCAACATTATGCTGAGCATTTGGTGCTCAGGTTGTTGCTCACACACACAGACATCAACACACTCCTACAGCACTTCCATGTTAGCTCACATACGAGGAACCCAGTCCACTCAAGTCTCAAGCCCAAGTAGCTGAGCAGACGTTCAGTAAGCAGTGCTGTACTGCTCATGGGTCTTTAAATTGCTTTTTCAGACTCAAAGGCTTTGTCTCAGTTCCTGCACCACAGAAAAACCTCAATGGGAAAGTTGAGTTGGTCTCCTCTTTACTACTTGTTGCTTAATATATCCAACCAAATCACCTTTCCTCTTTCCCCTTTGGTTACAACACTTTTCATCTTTCTTCCGAGGTAAACCAGCCTTTTTTTAGCATCTTAGCCCTCCTGTCTGCCACTGTCAGAGGCACTTCATGACAGTATTAATGACAGCAAGCCGAGAGAGCACAGACTTCATCTCAAACAGTCTGATAAGACTGATTATTATTTCCTAGCCTGCATTTTTTGCACCAAGTACTTTCTTTGCTTTCCTCAGCAATGCACAGAGCTGTCCAAGCAGCGCTCAGGTCTCCTCTGCAAAGCTCTGAGCTATCATGAATGCTACAGCACCAGCACAGCCTGCACTCCCGCACACAAGCAGAGAATTTCCTTTTAAATTCCCTTCAGAAAACACCTCTGCCCATAACTGAACTTCTCTTTCAATGCATTTGTACATTTTGCTAGCAGCCAAGCACCCACTCGGAGTATCTTCAGGAGTCTTGAATGAGCACCCATCTGTCCCGCTGACTAATTTCAATTGCAGTTCTCATTTTGCTCAAACACTTCCTCTCCCCACGGCTCGCTGACTAACAATGCCTCCTCTTTATTATCGAGAAGGAGAAACCTGGAGGAGTAAGCATGCCCCCATAGGGCTGAATACAACCTAAAATTCAGAGGGGATTTCCCACATTCAGTATCCATTTATTACGACCCATGACATTTCGCATTGATATCCGATCCAGGTGATTCATTAAGCAGAGGAGCAAACAAATCAAGATGCTTCTGGTGAGTTGGTCCCCTCGTAATACTTCAGAGGAGGGATATTATTGATACACCTCAATGCCAGATATATAATAAGGCATCATTCCTCTGTCATTATCGCCAAAAATAACCGCTGTGACTGCAGCACGCTTTGTTCCCAGCTACAAACTGTTTCATTTACGGAGTGCTGTGATCACTGCAATGTGGGAGAGAGAGATCGCTGCCTCTTTCTCTTACACACACCCTGGGCACTCCACGGAGGAAGCTGAAAGTAATTGATGGGACAAAGCTGACTCACAGGGTGCCCTGGGTGACTACATCACAACGCACACCGCCCTGCGCTGAGCCTTCCAGCTACGTGCACTGCAAGATAGGCATCAGTTTGGTGACTGCGAATGGTAGCTGCACCATAGGACTGCCCCACACCCATCCAAAAAGTTTTTGCACCTCTGCAGGAGGGCAGTAGCACCGGGCAGCATCAGAATCACACAATCCGTAGACATTTTCTGAAAATGAGGTCATTTCCAGCACACAGAGGCACATGAGGCATTTGTTCCCAGAAAATATATCGTGCTACGCTAGGGGGAAAAAATGGATAGAAAGAGATCGTTTTAGCTCTTGACTTCATGACATCAGATTTGGAGGGGGTGAGGGAAATCTTTCACAATCCGCTCTGCAGAGCAGTGCCCTGTGCTTGCACACAGCACCGCTGCTTCCCTCCACTGCTTCCCAAGTGCAAAGTCCACAAAGCAAAACTGCAGCACAGACAGCACCTCTCCGGATTCACACAACCTGTTCGCAATGGAGCCCTTCACATCTCTCCTGCCACCTCACCCAGAGAAAAGAGATGACAATCCCCCCCTCTATGTCCACATAGCATCCATTAGTTGTGGGACAAAGTAGGAAATCCTACATGTGTCTTCTGGGCAGAGAAGTGGGGTTCAGCTGCGGTGAGGATGCTCTTTCAAGAAGCGAAAGGACTTCAAGGAATGCAGATGCTTCCTTGTCTTCCCCAGAAGGTCCAGAAAACACACAGTAACTGGTTTTAGTGGGAATTACAACCACTGCATGCACCTTCTGAAACACCTTGACATAGAAAAGGGCTCCATTATGTATGCTACAAGGAAGCAGATACCTTGGAATGTGTGTTCTGGCTTCTTCCATGCGGAACAACCTGGTTATGTGGGCTTTCCCATTACCACCTGAAGGAGTGGGCTGCCCAGCATTTCTGTGATAACCTCTCCACTGATCTGTAAATCCAGACAATGTGCAATTGATTATAAAGAACTGAGGAAAAGAAACTCAGAAATAAACACTGCTTGGTAGAAAGGCAACAACCTGCCTTTCTCACCCTCTCCTGCCTTGCACTGAAAGCATGAGGCTGGTCTGTTCCCTCATGCATGTCCTACAGAGATCAGGCTCCAGGCAACCTCCCAGCACTGGATTTTTGGTGTTTTCCTATCAGCAGTGCCTTCTGTGAATCACCTCCACCCCATGGTGGCAAAGTGATGTAAAAACCGAATCACAGGATCATGATTTCACACATCATCCATGGGCAGGACGGGAGCACGGATAAATGAATGCTCCTATTCAGAGCAGGGTCGGCCCATAGGAGAAAGCTTCAGAAATTATACAGCGTTCCATCACCGTCCCTTCTTTGCCAGCAAAATTAAGTTGTCACCAAAAGGCTGCTGCCATTTCAGGCTCACTCCCTGTGGCCACCCTGGCTGCAGTGGACATCTCTGTCCTTGCTGTCACCCTTCCTTCCTCCCATCCTCGTGGTATATGACACTTCTAACCTCCACTCTCTGCTCACCACTGACAACACTGGGCAGATAATTAGAATAAAAGGCTGAGCGGCAATAAAGAGCATTTCAAATACTAGGGGAAAAAAGCAGCTAAAGGTTCTGCAGGCGATACATCACCGCCCATCTGCAATATCAGTATGTCAGCGTCTGTCTGCCACAAACATTAGTCCATAAAAACAAAGGGATAAATCAATGGACCTGTACACCCAGGCATATTATCTCAGAGAACACTGCAGGGCTGCGGAGCACCCTCTTTATTTGCTCAGCCAGAGCCATTCACTCTGCTTACAAGGCAATGTTACAGGATGAATTATCTTGCAAGTGCCTCACTATATCACCATATAAGCTTGTACACCCTGTGACAGCAGTTATCAAGTAACTTGGCATCTGAGCAGTTTGCTGTCCTGCCTATTGGCAATCTTCACATTTGTTTGCTTGCAAACACCCCAACCTTCATCCTCCTGCAGCCCCACAGCACCTCTACCCAGCAGAGTTCCCCAGCACCTTGCTGGGGGCAAGAGCTCCAGCCACCATCCCCAGCACTGCTCACAGTGATAGAAGACCATGGTCAGCCTCCATCAACACGGTGCAAAAGATGGCAGAAGCAGCTTTCCCCCCATAACTGTTTTAGCACACTCTGCAATCAGAATTCTTCAGCCTCCAAGCAAGCCTGGCCTTACCCATCTGACCTTGCCCATGGGCTGTTTAATCTGCTCTGAATTCTAGCCTAGAGAAACCAAATTTCCTTTTTTCTACCTCTTTTTAAAGAGCCAACTTGAAATTTTGCTGAAAAGCACTGCAGTGTTCACCTTCCCCTCTATGGGGTTGCCCAGGACCAAAGCAACAAAGCCTGGTGCTGAGATCCCATTGGAGCCCCTAGGGTTCCCACCAGGCAAAAGGGAGATGGTGCCAGACCACAGCTCTGATACACACACATTGGGGCCCTGTTTCAGGAAAGGCAACTGAGAAGAATGAATTTTGCATAATGACGTGCAAGGGGAGAAAAAAGGAAGCAGAACCCGCTATAATTAGAAAGTGCTTACGCCCCCGAAGGTGGCTGCCTTGGCCCACGCATTTCATCACAGGCTGGAGCTCGGCTATATTTACCTGCTGTCAGAAGTGTTTGACTCGAGATTGGACACAGAAAACCCCACCAGGATGTGGTGAGAGCGAAGGGAAGTTCACAAGATGTGATCTTTAACTGACATCACTCTGAAGCACATCTGAAACTCAGATGCTTTTGGGGGTTGGTTTGTGTTGTGTGTGTGTTTTTTTTTAAGGGCAAGTTCCTTTGAAAAAAAAAATCAAAAATAAAAAGGGAAAGAAAAAGGAAGAGAAAAGAACGTGTTCTTAAAAATAGCTGCATCAATAGCACAATGCAGGGGCAGGAGGGATGTTTGCTTAGCAGCTGAGCCCTTCTGAACCTGCTGGGAAGGAGGACCATGTGCCCACCACAGGGCAGTGCTGCCAAGTGAGCCCTGCTGGGCATAAAGTGTGACCCTAGTGACATCTGCCCATGGGCTCTGCATTTCAGATCAGGTGGAGAACACCATTGAAAGCTTTGCAGATGATGACATACAAGGAGCAATAAGGGAAGAGAGAACAGGACCACTGCTCTGGTTGGGAAAACAGACTCCTCTTGTCACATTTTCTCCCCCTTCATCACTGACCCTCAGCCTTCCAGGTGATATCCATGTTCCATGGATGTTTTCTATGTTGTACAGCTGATAGTGGGAATGGTTTTAAACTAAAAAAGGGGTGATTTAGGCTAGATGTCAGGAGGAAATTCTTTACTCAGAGGGCGATGAGGCGCTGGCAGTGCTGCCCAGAGCTTGGGGTGCTCCATCTCTGGAGATGCCTGAGGCCATAGATGGACCTTGGGCAGCCCAACCTGGTTGGGAGCACCCATCCATGGCAGGGGGTGAGCCTGGGGAGCTTTGAAGTCTCTTCCAACCCAACCACTCTGTGGTTCCATGGCTCTATGATTCTGTCATTTCCATGTTGTCAGCATTTCCCAGGACCAGCATCTGTGAAGAGCAGAGCAGCATCACAAAGCCTATCTGGCAGCCTTGTGTTGAGGCAATGGGCACACATGGTCACCAAGCCTTCTTCCTTGGCCTATTTTATCCCACACCATTAACTTGGAGTGGTGCTGAGTTGAAGCCATGTTGAGTGGTGAAGAAAATACCTAGCAATGATAAGGAGGAAGGGCAGAGCCCCTGGAGAGGGGCAAGGACACTGGCCATGTTTCAGTATCCTTCATACAGACCAGTGACTCCAAGGGAAGAGCATCACACTTCACTCCTCAGTGGCTGGTGCAGGGATTAACAACAAGTGGATCCAAGAGCTAGGCAAAGAAAGCATGAGTAAAAGACCAGAGTTATTCATCTTGTTACTTCTGGCACAAAGGTTAACACTTTCCACTCCATTTTGCACTCTATAGTTCAAGCCAGTCTTCCATTTATATTCAATGCCCACTTTAGGAGGAGCTCTAAGAGCTGCCTATTTCTCCTGAGGAGCTACTGAGAGCCTTAAATGATACGCTGGACTTAAAACTTGTAACCTGGTGTTCTTTTAATTGCATCACAAATCTCACCCCAAGTTTTTGTGCCTGCACCCACCCAGAAAGCATGATCTAACATGAAAAACTATCTGTGCCTAATTCTCAGCCACCAGCATTAAATAATTACAAGGTCTCTGATGCACCAACAAAAATGAGAAAGCCTTGGAAGACACAGCGCCCCAGCTCCATCCATCATGTGATTAAAATGAATGAGTCCAGAGGCAGAGGCCAAACAGGGACTGTTTACAAGGATGGATAGTGACAGGACAAGGGGGAATGGTTTTAAACTAAGACAGGGGAGGTGTAGGTTTAGTGGTTAGTGACCCTGCACACAGCAGGGGGGTTGAAACTAGATGATCATTATGGTCCTTTTCAGCCCAGGCCATTCTATGATTCTATGAGCAGGCAGGACAGCAGATCAGACATCTCCAGCCTGCTGCCTATGGGGACTGAACAATCCTGGACGCTGAAAACCCCACAGCATCACCACTCCTTCAACCTCATGCTGTTGGGTGTTCTCATGTCCACACTCATCCCCATAAGCACACCAAAACCCCATGATGTGACCCATAACCATCCCCTCAACACTGACTCTCAGATTCCTCCAAGTCTCTGTATCCTACCATATGAAAATCACTCATTTTCTATGCACAGTCCACCGGAGGCAAAGCCTTTCCTACACATTCACACAGTGAAGTCCCATCAGCTTGATTCTCACAAGCACGTTATGCTTTTGTCCTTGACAAATGCAATCCCGTCATTCAATATTCTGCCACTTCGAGCATCTCACCTTCCACCACCTCCTTTATAGCATCAAACAAGAACTGCTTGTCGCTATTTTCAGGGCCCTCCCAACACCCCCAGCCCAATCTCTCATGGCCTTGTTCACTGGCAAGGTCAAAACTGGTTTAATGGATGAGCCATCTCCATTGCTGCTTATCTGCATTACAATACACACATATATAGATACACACGCATGTATATACATAACTATAGACATCCTTCTGCTGCTTCTTATCCGCTCCTTCAAAAGGATGGAGTTGAGGCCATCTGTGAGACACAGCTTAAAAAATACAAGGAAAAAGGAAAAAGATAGAACAGGCATGCTACAGTGTTAGTTATTTATAGGTAGCCTTCAACAACCGAACATTATCTCTTCATCAAGATCCTACATAGGAAATACTAAGCACCTATCACATTCTGGGGAGATGTCGTGTTGGAGGGTATGGAGAACAGTATAAGACTTAGAGTGGAAAGTTCTGTGCTTAACTACAAAGAAAAGAGAGCCTCTGTAATACAGCAAATTACCTTTTTGGAGAGGAAACCAAAGGCTCAGCCACAGACCCGTGCAAGAGATCTTACTCTGAATTTCACTCATAGCTAAAAAAAAACGTGTTCTGCTATTTGCCAGAGCTCTCGTTTTTGCCATGATGCCCCGATGAAAGCCAGAGCCACACAAATATTTCCACAGCTGCTCAAAGTGTTTGCTGGATTATAAGGTCACATATAGGACACCACTTTACTCTTAGTATAGAGTCTGTATGCTAAAAAGGAAGAGTTCATACAGAGTTGTTTTTTTTTTTCTTTTTGGCACTGGTTGTCCTCATTTTCAATGACATCCATTGACCAAAGCAAAACATCTCCCACCACCACCTGTTCTGTGAATCAAGATGTGTTCTTTCTCTTCCGTTGCACAGCTTCCCTCCTCCACCCCAAGTTCACCACCCGCTCTCTGGCCCATAGGAAAGGCAGCGCCAGCCTAAATAACCCAACATCAGAATTCTGAGGCCGAGTCAGATGGCAGACAATGACAAGTGGTTTGCATGAAGCCATTAGGGGGTTTTACCGTTTATCTTCCATAGGCCAGGACCTTCATATTTTAATTACAAGTATTATTGCTTTATCAAGCTTCTCCTCAAGCTACCTGGAAAAACAAGTAATACAGATGCATAGACATTTGCTGATAAGCAGTGATTAATTCCAGGAGGGGCAGAAACAGAGATAAAGAACACTTGTTCACAAAGGGTAGGATGGCTATGCCATCTCCCTGTGCACCCCTTTCATTTTTGGCACACTCCAAAGTTCTGCAGACCTGGGGCTCTCCATGCAGCCATCCAAAGCTTTGCAGCTGTGTTGGTGTGCTGGTCACAGCAGAGAAACCAGCATGCAGGTGAAAATACTTCAAGACTCTCATTAGAGCACTGATCTCATAGATAAGCATTGAGTCTTGCTTAACCCAATCTAACCTCAACGTAGACCTTCCCACTTTTCTATAGCATGAGATGTTATGCAAGACAAAACCTTCACACAGTCTCACATGAGTTTTCTCATTTAAATTACCAAGGATGACTCTTGCAGTTTAGAAAGCAAGAATCTCTAATTGGGTTTCTTTCATCTAAGTTAAGGCTTCTGATATCGTTATGCACAAGGAGAATGTGATCAATGGACCAGGCAGAGCAGAGGATTCCTTGCAACTGTTCATGGACGAAGAAACCCAGGAACTGCCGCTTCCAGCTCTCTGAAGGAAGATTGTACAGTCACCGCTCCAAGAAAGAAAGCATTGTGACGGCTTGCAAGGCTCTGCCCTCTAAATAAATAATGGAGCATTTTATTTTCCTCTATTTATTCTTATTGCGAGTTAAACACAATGCAATAAAACTACACTGCTTATCAGTGGGGCGGTGAATTTACCATTCTCTAACCCAACTCGGATAATGCAAGAGAGAAAGTTTTACAAGAGGCACATCCCTGCAATTTCAGTGTGCTGCTGTTCAAGAATGCAAAGCTTTCCTAAGATCCAGCAGTCAGAAAATCCAGAAATTGCAATTGAATATAGGATTTCTCAGTCTAATGTACACTCAATGATAGCAGCAAATTGATTTGGGATGCCAAAGGGTGCAGAGGAGCCTTGTGTAAAAACCTGACCAAAGACCAATCACTGTTGAAACTCCTAAAGCTCTCTGTATTACTTCTTAATTAAAAACTTAATATTTTCCTATGTGACTGTCAGTTCTCCACAATCCATGCTGCATAGAAAAATCCTGCGTTGAAATTGGCAAAAACCCTCTTATGTCCATGTACGAGAATGTGGGGAGGGAGGATGAGGGCATGGCAAGGAAGAGTGCAATCATCGTATTTTTATTATTCTCAATATTATTAAGGCCATTTGTATGAGATAAGAATCATCGGCTCTACCTTCATCTGAAACCTGAATCCTGTCTTTGTGACATCAAAATTGGTAACTGAGGAAATGAAGATGCCACTGTGGGATGCATGTCCTGTGTCAAGACTAGCACAGCTATGAGCCCAGGCCACATTTAGACCATAAATAAGAATAAATCTCCTCTCTCTTTCTTAACTAGATTCTTTGTAATAACAGAATGAAGACTCTTTGAGCCAAACTCTGTTTCCAGCTCAGTATGTCAGTTTCTTAGGACCTACCAGATCTCTGGTGCTCATGGGAATAAACATTAATAGAACTTACTTTAGACTTCATTTGCCAACTTCAGAAGCGAACATCAACGGGTCATTATCATAAAGTCACCTATTAAAATAGATGTGACCGACGAGCAGATGGGACCAGTTCCTGTCTAAGTGCATCATCACAGCAGGATGGCATAGAAAGAACAACTAAGGCTGGATCAAAACGTGGGATGAACTGTTTCTGAAGACAATCATTGTCTTCTAGACATCAGACAATGTCTGAGCTCCTAGAAAGTACTTTATGCTATAAATAAACTGCAATCGTTTTGACAGACAAAGCCAGATTTTAAAGTCAAAGCAGGTAGAACACAATTCAGGCACAAATGGCAAATCTTCAAAAAAGCACGTTGTCCTTCACTGGCAGAAAATGTGCACAAAAAAACCCAGTTCAAATGTGCTTCAATGTCACTGTGGCTTGCTTATGTGAAAAGGGAAAGGTTCTGCCCCAGAGGGCAGTGGGCACAGCCACGAGCTGATGGAGCTCAGGGAGAATTGGGACATTGCCCACAGCCATAGGGCTTGGGTTTGGATGGTGCTGTGTGGAGGCAAGAGCTGGACTTGGTGATCCTGGCTACCCAAAGATGTGGCAAAGTCACCATCCCTGGGGGTGTTCCAGAGCCATGGAGATGTGGCACTGACGGACGTGGTCATTGAGTGTGATGGGATGGATTAGAGTTGGACTAGATGATCTTCGATGATTTTAGTGCTCTTTTCCAACCTTCATGATTCTGATTCTATGTGGGTTTCTTCTAACTCAACACTGACCACAGTTCTATGATTCTAAGGCACAGCATAAACCCATAGACCATATACAACACTGAAATAAAACTCTAATTGTAAACTAATTAACAGGACTGGGAAAGGTCTTACTAAGCCATTACAGGCCCAGTCTCTGACATCTTCTCACATACTGAGTACCAAATTTTTATTAATAATTCTACTAAACAACTCTCGTGAAGAAAGGCGCCACCAGGCACACCCCAGCTTGAGACTCCTGCACCAATATCTTCCCCCTGCCCTTCCCATTCTCAGCCACTCCAGAAAATGAGTCCATGCACAGCCCCAAGTACATGCCAGAGAGCCCACGGGGCTCTGCATTACATCCAGTCCCATGGCTAGAGGACTCTATCGATGATCCTTGGGATCCCTTCCAACCCAAGTCATTCTGTGATTCTATGACCCTGGTCTTTTCATCCCCAGAGCTTGCTTTGCTGCTCGCCCCTCCAAGGGCTGCCTTGCCCGCTGATGGGATGGCTGTGAATTGGCACAGTGTGGGCAGTTTGCCACTCGGTGTGAAAAAGCTTCAACAAAGCTGCCCTTGTGTCAACACAGTGTGTTTACTTATTCCCATTCTATTTATAATATTTTCTCTGAAAGAAACAGCCAGTGTACATCCTCCAGGGGATCCTTTGGTGGTTGTAAAAGATATTTTGGGATGAGGGTTTAGGTTTGCAGGGATAACACAGCCCCTCAGGCCTGTGCTTCCCCTGTCATTTACTGCTTTGGGGGTCCAGTGACTCCAGGCTGATTTACATTGCAAGTCATCTTCTTTAAAGCCTTCCAAAAACTGTTTTCAAAAGGCTTCCTTATGTACCTCTTGTGACTGGACTCTCTACATCCTATGTGCAATCATAATCTCCAAAGAGTAATTCTAGACTTTCCTATTTTCTTGCCAACATGCCCAGTTTTAAAGGTTTTGATAACTAGGCACGAGAAGAAGCAATCACTGCTCCTAACCCACGCTGAGCTGATCCAGTGTTTAGGAAACTCTGAACATGTTTGAGTAGCACAAGAGACCAGAAGTCCTGGAAGAGAATTCAGGAGAATGGTGCCATCTGTACAGATATTATTCCCTTCAGCTCTCATACAACCTCTTACCCAGATTTACAACAGCATCTGTTTTTTCCCCTCTAAGAAGTGATGCCACTTTGAAGCATCAGTCTCTCAAGCAGGGCTAGCATGCCCAACATACCCAGCCAGCCATCCTCTCTCACCTGTGTATCTCGTGACTAAGGCTGATTAGCACAAGGGAGCAAAAAGTTAGATCCAATAAAGGAATTAAGATGAGATCCAAAATAGTACATAATTACCTAAAGTGCAGCGTAGGAGGGTTTTAGGGCTAAATTCAAGAAAACAATATAAAACCCATCTCTTCCACGAGCTGAACAAAAGTGATGTGATTTCTAGAAAAGCCACATCCACAGGCACCTGAAAACACAATGTTGGCTCCAGAAATGTAGTGCCTGAAGGCCAACACAGCTGTTAGCCACCAAATCCTATAGTAAAGGACCCAAAGGGCACTCCAAACTAGTAGGAGATTGGTTTAAGACAGAGAAAAGAGCTTTTTTTCCCCAATCACAGGATGGTTGAGGTTGGAAGGGTGCTCAGGGTCCATCTAATCCCATCCCCACCCCAACAAGGACACTGGGATACCAGCACCATGTCCAGGTGGCTTTCAGAGGTCCCCAAGGAGGAGACTCCAAAACCTTTCTGGGTCCTTGTGCCAGCACTGTATCACCTACATAGTAAAGAAGTGCTTCCTGGGGCTTAAATTAAATATTAATCAATTTGTATATAAATGTCCAAAGCTCCAGCACCACAAGTCACCAACTCCATCCCTGGTCTTGCTCAAGTTGAAGCACAAGTAGAGTCGTAAGAAAGAGCAGAGTTATTCTAAAGAGTAAAATTGTGGTTAATTTCTATAGGAATAGGATGGAAAGTGATTCTCAAAGTACATGCTGGGTGGGTTAATGATGGACATAGGATGTCCTCCCTGGAAGTGTTCAAGGCCATGTTGGATGGGGCCCTGGGCAGTTGGGTCTAACATACAGGTTGGTGGCCCAGCTTGAAGCATAGGGGTTGGAGCTTGATGATCCTTGCGGTCCCTTCCAACCCAAGCCATTCTATGATGATTCTATGAAGTGCCTGGATTCATGGGATAACTGATGTCAACCATGCACACCAAGAACACAGCTCTTTATCTGCAGCCTCATGTTGAGTGATAAGTCATCAGCACCCTCAGTGCTTTATCAAAGGGACTTTTTAATGTAAAAATGTGAAAAGCCCATTAAAGCCAGCAGGAAGCACATGATGCACAGGGCTGCATCCTGAGAGCCGAGGGCAGGGAGCACTGTGGGGCCATGGGCAGCTGAGCCTGGCAGATGGGATCCCAGAGCTGCCAGGGCCACGCCGTGAGCGAGAGACAGGCAGAGAAATAAATTCAGCCTCGCAGCCACCGTGGGAGGGCTGGCAGGGCTGGGGCCAAAGCTCCAGGCACTGCTGTGCTCAGAGGAATAGCAAGAGCAGCACATGCAGCATTGGGTACATTGGGCAGGGAATCAGGAGAGCAGATGAGAGAAATGCAGAAACAAGGGAGAGAAATGCAACAAATTGCCATGTTAAAAGGTTTTTTAGGTCTTAAGAACTAGATGATTTCTTCCATTTGGTAAGAGATGTTACAAGACTGTAACTTGGAGCCTAATTTCAAGCCTATCACAGTCATTTGTGTATATAATATAGAACAAATACAATATGCATTTATAATCCTCTAGAAAAGCCTTATTCAAAGCCTATGGGGAATAAACTCCCAGCAACCTGCCACATCTGGGCTCCCAAAACAGGATCAGAATGAAAGAACCAATGGCCACCGTGTCTCTAATTCCATCTCTAAACAAATGCTCACCAGGGAAGCCACAGCCCTGTGGGGGTTTATGCAAACCCTCTTCTGGAGCCTTTCCTTAAAGTGATGCCAAACTGTTCTGTAACCAACAACTTTTGGGATCTTGGGAGAGAAATATAAATTAATTACCCTAAAGAGGACTTGTGTAAATAATCCTCCTGTCTGCAAAAGGTTTGTGTTCGCAAGACGGATTCAAACTGTGCTTATCACCATAGCACGGTTCAGCAAGTACTGCACTGATGAAACTAATTAGCTGCTTGCAGAAAGAACATAGAGGGAGAATAGTTCCCTTTTAAACAGTAGCAACATCTTCGCTGTCCAAATACCTCAGTAAAATAAGCCCTGGCAAAACACACTCAGCTCTGTCTGTCTTTGTGATAAATTAATTCTTATCAGAAAGTTGATGATCAGAAAGAATCACATGCAGAAGCATAGAAACCCCAAACCTGCCTGTGTGCTGCTTGCTAGCATCCCTGGGAACCCACAGGCAGCAGCAAGGCTGAGCATCCTCTGGGATGCAGGATTTCCCTTCTGCAAGGGCAACCCAGCCCATGAGCATGCAATTACAGCTCACAAGCATACAATAGTAGTGGCTTTCTTTCCTTATTTAAAGCAAGGCAGCTTAGGGGACAAAATGGGTCATCTTTGTTCGTCACAATAGATAGGCTCCCAATTGTTCACAGTGACTGCAAGGGCTGGGAGTGTGGGCTGGGTGACATTCCCAGCATAAGAACCAAATTCTGTGCATGAATTTGGTCAAGTTCCTTAAAACCACAGCATCCAAGCTGCCTTATCTCTGTGTGCGCAAGGGAACACTACAAAACAACCAGGCTTAGAAATGCCTAAACACCTCGGGCAAGAAATGAGCAAAACCAGAAACAGATTAGATTTATGCAATGTATATTAAACGTGTACCATTTAATTAAATGTAGATGATGTATAAAATACTGATCCTGTCCATGTTAGCAACATGCTTACCAAAAAAAATCACATCTATGCTCAACAAGCCCATCACTGCTTGGACTGCACACTTGTTTCACTGCAGTGCCAATGGCTCTCGTTTCACCACCGTGGCCCTGTACCACTTGCAGATGGAAAACCAGCCATAACACAGCCCACTTTGCTTGGGACTTTAAGATGAACATGAAAAATCAGCCTAAAAACACATCTCCAAAATCCCAAGTAACGAGGGCACCCGAGCCTGGCACCTCTCCTAGTTAATCCGCTGCTCTCTGCCTTTCATCCAAGTTTCTCACTCCGCGTTCTTGCCTCTGCGGTAACTAAAATAAATAAAGAAATACATCAAAACCTAACGTTTATTTTAACTTAGCAGGTCGGCAGAGATGGGGGAAAAAAAGAAAACGAGAAGGAAGCTGCATTTCAGTAGCGTCACTGGAAATAAATCAAACCAAACCTTAAAGGCCTGATCCAAAGAAAACTTGGACTTGAAGTTATACCAAACTCTCCAAACAAATGGATGATATTCTAGATGAAATGCAGATGCCTGTTCTGCATGCTGGTTTAAGAGAAGCTCCAAAAAAATAAGAATTCTTCTTCATATCTCAGGACTAAGTGTCTGGGAAGACCGGCTCATCACTTTCAACAAGTAGGTTGGTTCCTTCAGCCCCGTCAGACATCCAATGGAAAATCCACACCAAATACAGTTTCAACCAGGGCCATACATAAAAAATTGTCCTACAAAATCACAGGGAAAGGCCAAGAATTTCTTATTTCTTTAACAGAGTTGAATTTTCTGTTTCATTTCATTTGCTTCCCATTGAGCTGAATTCAGATGGAGAGCTCTGTCTTACTGACTCCCTTAGCACTACTGTGGGATATCAGCTCAAACTCACACCCAACACACACAACAATGGTTCCCCTGCCCGAAACAGGTTGGAGGGACCTGCTCCAAGGGGAGGCTGCCCTCTTATCTTCTGGTGTTGTGATTTCATTTGTTTTCTTGTGGCTTGAGAACAGATGCACCATGTGCACCAACCTGACCAAAGCTTATCTGGATGAAGACCATTGCTGTGGGTTGAACGCTAATTTAAACATGACAGACAGAAGGGTTGAGGAAGCAGGGAAGTTGTACACAAGATTAGCACAAAACAGCAGGACGTGGCATTCACTCCGCATGCTGACAACCTTTTCATGCAACAACTTTATTCCACAGCAGAGAAGGACACTGCAATGCAAGTTGCATAAAGAAGCTCATGCACAGCAGCTGATATGAGATGCTCTCTACCAGCAGTCAACCTTACTACATTCACCTCATGCCCTGCTCATTGAGCTCTTCCTCTTATTGTGGCTACTAAAAGAGCATAGAAAACAAATGCATGAGGAAGCTTTGCTCTGAAACTGCAGGTTGTTCTAAGCATTCTTGACATGAACCCACAAGAGGAAGGACAAAGGGCAAGTCAGCTGCTCTGCTGCTTCACTGCATTCAAGCACTTACCATGCTGCCACCACAACCCAACCTCCGTGACAACACCAGCCTTCATGCCTCCTCTTCCAGCCACTTCTCCATCACCTCCTTCCTGGGCATCTCCAACCCAGCCCACTGATGCACAAAGATCCAAACCAATGTTCTATTGGCTTGCTTAACTTTCCCTTACTCTTATCACCCACAAACTACCACAAAGTTAAGGTGTGGAGGCACGCCCCAAAAAACTCTGCCCTTTTAACTGAGGTAGTATTTCTAGGTTGGAAAAAAAAGGAAAATTAAACTTGTTGCTGATAACTGAAGGTTTTCCAGATGAGGACATCTAGGATCTCACACTGTCCATCATGAAGTGAGGTATCTCAGAAGCCAGGCAAAAAGATTTCTTCTGCAAAGCCACCAAACAGAAGTTGTGAAGAAACTACAGAGCCAATCCCTTGGAGGTGGATTAAGTGATAGAGTGAGAACCTGCATCCAAAAATGGGGTCAAATCCAGGTTCTGTAGGATCAATCCACCTCCAGACCAGCAGAAACAACCAAAGTATCCTTAACATGAAAAGCACGGTTTTCTGCTAAGATACCTCTGGTATCTACAAGCTGCCATGCAGTACACATCTCTATTTCAACGTATCATGGTTTTAACTGATAAAACTCAAACTTATTTCTTTAAATACAGTGCACATCCAAAACCACAGAACTTTATCGAGAAAATAATGTTGAGACCAGCTGGGCTATTCACATGACTACCAAGCCTTTCCTTTGTTGCCACTTATCAAACAGATATCTTCAATTATGTTTTAAGTTCAAACTACGCTTTCAGAACAAGAACGTATTTACCTGAAAAACCCAGAGCCACAAGGTCCTTGAAACAATTTTTCTTATGCAGAAAAGACAGCCAAAGAGAACTGAGTGAGGTCTGAATATCAAATCAAGCATAACACAAACAAAGGAAAAAGGAAAAGAAAAAAGAAAAACACAGTGCTGGCCTGGAATACTCCAGCTTGTGTTACACATAAGGCCAGCGTGAGAGAAAACACACAGGGCGTCAAAATTCAGAGTAAATCCTAATGACTCACCCGATATGCTCTCCTGGCTTCCTCAACTCAAAGACATTGCAGGGATTTCAGGCTCCAAAGAAGCCTTTGAACAGCCCCAGGGGCAATGGGATATAAAAGTTGTCCAGAAAGACAGCTGGGAAACACGGCAAGAGAGTGAGGTGGGCCATCTCGGAAGGGCTCATTTCCATCAGATAAACATGGGATATCAAAGCGGGCATGGGAGGGCCTCATTGGGCCACCCAAGGGCTCTGAGGCTCGGGGAATACAGTTGGCAGGTGACAAAACATGCAAGATGCACTGAAAAGATCAGGAAGGAATAAAATCAACACTGCAATCCATCTTGGAGAAGACATGTGTTATTACAGCACTGCAGACAGCTGAGATCTGCACCAAGCATTGATCTCAACATGGGAACACCTCAAGGCAGCCCAGGAGGGACAATCCCATATTGGGTCTGGGGATTTTTTCTGGTGACCCTCAAGAAATGGTGTATGGAGAAGGACAAAGGGCTGCACCATCCCTGCCAACGGGAAGCTCCCCGTGGCTCTGCTGTGTTTGGTGGAGCAGATGGGCAGCACCAACACCCAACAGGCCTTGAGGGATCCAGTCTGAGGAAGCCATCTGTGCCTGCCTCACAAAATGCACCTCCAAGCCTGTTAGAACTGAGGTTGGAATGAGGGTTAGGAAAAAACAGAGATAAAGACTCAAGGTGCAGGGTCTGTTGGAAATTCCTGTCTGTAAAGGCCTTCATAAACCTACCTTGGGCATGAGAAAGAAAGGGCAGGAGGAGAAAGCAGGCAGCACTGAGCAGTTTCTCTGGTTACTGATAGGGACAGATTAGGACAGCAGAAGAGCTAATGATGGTGTTTCCAGCATTAATTAACGCTCACATTATCAAAGCACCAGAGATACCAGACAGGATAGCCCCATGATAAAGTGTGTTCCCAAGAGGTTTGCTGGCTCAGAAATACTCCCAGTGGGAAGAGACAGATGTGACCAAGAGCTTAAACACACAAGCAAGAGGCATCCCAAGACTGAGATCTCCAGAGCCCTGATGGTAAAGCATGGGTAGGGCAAACCCTGCCCACTGATACCACAAATTCACCTGCACAGAGCAACGTAGTGGGAGATCTGTTTGAGTTGGAGCAATATCACTCATTACAGAAGGGATCCTCCTGTCCCAGCCGCTCCAAAAAGGCTCAGACCTGTGCTTCAAGAGCACACGTTCATCAGGCCAACTAAAAAGTAGGAGGCACGTTGCTGAACCTAATGAGAAGCTTTTGTGTCCATCACACACAGCAAGGGAGATCTGCAAGGTTAATGAGTATCTAACGATGAGAAGGAATTTCTGGACCACCTACACAGATGAAAATCAAAACCTCCTGAAAATAGTCATTAATTTAATGACAAATGTTGTGATCTATGAATCAGCAACACGTGCGTGTTTGGAAAATGGGTAAAGAGCAAGATTTTTATTGGTCAAGTATAAAGCCAACCTTAGGGTAGAATTTGGTCCATTCAATTTATTTTGATTACAGATGCTGTAAATTAACTGTCCTAGAAAAGAAAAACTATTTAGGCCCTGCTCAGACAGAAAACAAGAACTACCTGTCAGGAAACCTTGAAGTATCAACAGACAGGGAAAGTAGATGGTCTCACCTAATTTAGATATCTACCAGCCTGCTGGAGTTTACATCTCCTGCCTTCCCACAGAACTACATTAAATGCAATGAGCTGTGCGATAAAAAGTATCTGATGGAGTTGTGAAACTAACCATATAGCTTCTGATGGACCAGCAAAACACCCATCCTGTGGATGTGGAGATTTAATGAGATGAATAAGCACAATTTTAGATGTGCTTCCCATCCTGAATGTTCAAGGTTTTCTATGACACAGCCTTCCATGAAGAAATGCTGAGTCTCACAAATATAAATACTAATCCCGATTTAGTCATCATTCAATATAGCTGGCTTTACAAAAAAAATCATGAACAATTAGGATGAAATTCAATCTACTATTCCTTTGGGCTATTTCCTATTTGCACCAATTACTGTACCTTGAAAAAGGTTGAAAACTACGCAGGAACAGGCAGAGGTGACAAACTCCAAAGAAGCAGTAACCCTATTTTAGCTCAATAGCTTCCCAGTGATAAAAGAATGAGAGGAGAGGGCTCCCAGGACACAGCCTTCTTGATGGGAATAGATGGGAGTGACATGCATGTGATTCTGCCAGCAGATGCAAAAAGCGATTTGCAAAGCCACCAGGGACAACCAGGATAGGAATTCAAAGCAGAGTCAGAGCAAGAAGGTGGTGCTCAGCACCACTGCATCAGCAGACAGCAGAGCACACATCCCATGCTGTGTTTAGAGCCACAGCTGTACGCTCTGCCACCAAGAATCTTGCAAAGTACAGCAACAAACAGCTTTAATCAAGGAGAAAACTAAGTGACAGCTTAACAACGGCGCAAAATCAATTGTAACGGCTCCATAAGGACACGTGCTGCATGCACAATATAGGTATTCTATACATTGTCACGGCCTAATAAAAAGATTAGGAGAATCTGTGTTTTCTTCCTGGGCTTCTAGTCTCCTGCTCTGCAATCCCCAGCTGCTAACACTACTACGATATTTATTTACTCAGGAAGAAAATAAGCTGAAAGCAAAAGCATTTTCCTGACAAATCCTTAATCCTCCCCCCTTACCATTCCTCTGAAGACACAACTCAGCCTTAGCATCTCTGTCAAACAGGGCCAAATTTCAAAGTAATCAGAGTGAAGGGTTTGGGTTTCAGGAGCTGTGCTGGGAAGGCAGCAGCGCAGTGACATGGCTGTGATTTGGTGGAGAGGAGGCAGCAGGATGCTCTCATGCGTGCCACATCCAGAGCACCCAGCATGGGAAGGGAATTGGCAATAGGCTAAATGGAAGACCAGGCATTTATCTCCACTTTCCAGGGGCACAGGACAACACCACCAGCTTGATAACTGCCTAGCCCTGATGCTAAACATTAGAATAGACCCCTTGACCTGCAAGTATAGCACACAACTTGACTCGTGATTTACAGAGCTTGCAGGACTCACGCAATGCAAAACCGGTGATGCAGCGCTGCCATCCTGCAGCACGTGGCTCTATGGCACAGCACAGGTACGGAGCACCCACCCACCCTACAACAAACAGGAAACCACACAGTCAGGATCAAACACAGGACCAGAAGACAAACATAAAAACAAGAAAAACCCAGCGGTGGCTCAGATCTCAGATTTTTTTCCATTGTTTCCCAATAGCTGAGCACTTCACATGGTGATGATTTCCCCCTTCCCCCTTGTTAAAATGTTGGGTTTGGACTGAGAAAGATCATGGTTGTTTCCTCTTCTCACCAAGGAACAAAAATCCTGCTCGTTCATTTGGTAAATCTGGCATTCATTAATATCTGGGAATTCTTTTTCCTTGCTCGCTGCCATGAAGACATTAATTCTGCTGGCTGCAACAATGGGAGAAGGGCATGCTGCCCTTAGAGGTCCGTTTGTCTGATTTCAGCCACTTGAAATCCAGAGGTCCCAGCCAGGTGAAATTAATTCCTTTTGCACATTAAAAAATACATCAAATATTGCACAAGACTACAGATAGGGCAGGGACTGCAGGGCATTCTTTGGTTTCTGGAACCTTCTCCTATGCCTTTCAGGAACATCCATCAGCCAAAGCTGGGGAGACCAAGAGTGCACCTTTAATGCTGCTCATTCCCAAACCATGGGTACAGTCCTTATCCTTCCACAGGACTGCAGAGCCCTTTACAATATTCCACCCAAACACAGCCCAGAAAGAGCAGTTTGGGGCAGGGAACACCCAGCACCCTCCCCTCCCCGTAAAAGCCCAAAGTGGCTTCACCAGACTTGTTTATTCCTACTACAAACTGAAGGAAAGCCCTGACCTAAACACCCACCTGGGTGCCTCTGAAAATGCTCTTCCTCCTCCTCCTCCAGCTGCCCCCAGGGGCTCGTCCCAATGGATGGCAGCTCCGCTGGGCTTTCACCATGCAGTGTCACACGAGGAGCAACATGCACCCGTTGCTTGCTGCTTCCCTTCCTCACTTGCAGGTTTCACACCCACTTCAATACTTGGGCCACTGAATAGGAAGGAAGGGCTGAAATCATGCCCAGACACAAACCCATCCAAGGGAGGGGAGAAAACAAGCAGCCACTATTCCTCATCTGGAAAATTTTCATTCTCTGCTGGATGGGTTTTTGAGCCCGCAAGTTTGAGCTGCAGAGTACTTTTGCAGTTTCAATGTGTATATTAAAGAAGGAAATAGCTTGCTCTCAAAGACCCTGCATTATTCAAATGAGCAGAGTCTGTGATAAAACAGCTTCTTGAAAAGCAGAATCCAAGCTGGAGGTGCACAACCTCACCCCACTCCATCAGTCTACAATATTTAAGATTGAAAACGGGATGTTTTGTGGTGTTGGTTTTCTGGGGGGGTGTTTTTTCTTTCCCTTGCAGTCACTGCACAGCATTTCTAAACAGGAATCCTCAGCTCACGAGTCAGAAGGAATCTTGAATATCAACCAAGCTCCATAATCTCGCATATCACCGTCAGAAAAGCGTGCGCGCAAAACAAACAGGACGCCTCTCCTCCAAAGAGCATGAGGTCCAAAAAGCAGCATCACCAGCCCATCCCAGCCAGCGGGGTTGGAATCCTCTGCATCCAGCCCTGCAGAGCAGCCAGACCACACTGGTGAGCCTGGCTGTGAGGCGCTGGGAGCCAGAGCCATCAAAGCACAGAGTGCACGCGGGTTACGGGATGAGGAAAGGCTGCTTCTGCTCCATCCTCCACGGTGGCTCAGTGACTTCATCGTTCCAGATTCTTTCAATTTGCTTCTCCCACACAGCACCAGGGAAGCGTGGCTGCAGGGAACAACAAGTTTAGGAGAGAACGTGGAGACCTACCATTAAAAGACATGAGTAGATGGAGATATGAAGAACCAAGTGGGTACTGCATACAGTCTCCAGTTAATAGGAGAAGGAAGTCCAGATACATCCTGCTGTCTGTTTTATTCTTATTATTTATAGATTTATCACCTTTCCCAATGACAACAAGGCCAGGAGCCATGCAGAACCTGCAGGCAGGCAGCCGTTGTGAGCCCAGCACCGTGCATGGGCTGATAGCTCTGTAAAATCCTATCTGGAATCTCAATAGGAAAATATTAACTTCCATTGGCCTTTTGCGGCACAATAGAGTCCATATGTCAGAAACACAGTGTGAGTGTTGCTTGCCTGAGGAGCACCAGGGAAACAAGGAGACAGCAACCATGGAGGGCATCTGAGTGCTCCAAGTGATGCTATGATGGAGGAGACACTCAGGATGAGGCACAGGATCCCTCGTTTCTTATCCACCTTCATCCTCCTTGCTTTCTAATGTCATCTTCTAGCAAAAGCATGATTGGTGACGCAGCCCTTGAGCAAGAGCCCTTTGGACCTACATTTCTGGAGAGGGGACCAGAGCTGCTCCCTTGCCTCACTGACAGGCAGCTTGTTTACTCAATCAGACGCAGTGCCCGTGGCTGTGGAGAGGTTTCTATTCCAAGCAGGCAGACAGCAATTAAACAGCCTGACCCACACAGCCTCAATTACAGCAGCGCACAGGGCTCTGTTTACCCGGTTGGCCAACCAGCAATTACAGACCCTTCCACCAAGCCCTCACACCAGCCAATTTCTGCAACAAAATATTTTATTCACTTGTGAAAAATACAACGAGCACGTTCTGTTACTATCTCAGTTTGTTTATTAAAGGCCTGTTGCCAAGTTTAGGGCAACCATCTCGATATTTTGACCAAGCCCTCTTCCATTACCTGCTCTTAGTTCATTTTAACCTTCCCAAGCGCTTTGCTCTGACCTTGGCTGAGAGCAGGAGTTAGACACTTCACAGGGCAGCCCAGGGAGGAGTGGAGATGCTGTGGGATATGGGAAATGCTCCTGGGTTGGTATCTAAGGCCATAGAAATCATGGAAGCCTATAGCTTTACCAAAGCTACAGATGGATTGAGGTCAAACGGCACCAGTTGGGGTAGGGATATACTTTTGACTCATACATGCTTTCCTTGCTGTTTTTCTATAAGAAGAATGTGTTTTAGGGCTCAAAGCACTCCTCAGCTACTTGGCCAACAGCTGCAAGCAGCATCATACTGGAGGAGGCTTTGATTTAAAGTGTGCCCCTAAATGGGCCGAGAAGTTGCACTTTGCAAAGCCAATCACAGAATGGCCCTGGGTTGGAAGAGACCTCAAGGATCATGAAGCTTCTACCCCCACAGGCAGGGCCACCAACCTCCACATTTAATACCAGCCCAGGCTGCCCAGAGCCCCATCCAACCTGGTCTTAACACCTCCAGGAATGGAGCATCCACAGCCTCTCTGGGCAACTGTTCCAGCACCTCACCACTCTCATAGTGAAGAACTTACCTCAATATCCAACCTAAATCTTCCCTTCTTCAACTCCAAACCATTTCCCCTTGTCCTGCTGTTATCTGCCCTTTCAAAGAGTTGACTCCCCTCCTGTTTATAGCCTCTCTTCAGGTCCTGAAAGGCTGCAATGAGGTCACCCTGCAGCCTTCTTTTCTCCAGGCTGAACAAGCCCAGCTCCCTCAGCCTGTCTTTGTAGGGGAGGTGCTGCAGCCCCCGATCATCTTCATGGCCTCCTCTGGACCCTTTCCAAAAGCTCCATATCTTTCTTGTATTGGGGGCCTCAGACCTTGTCACAGTACTGCAGATGGGACCTCACAAGAACAGAGCAGAGAGAGACAATCACCTTCCTGTCCCTGCCAGCCACCCTTCTTCTGTTGGAGCCCAGGATACCAAAGCCAAATGCACAAACACTTGACAGCATTATTTTCAGCCCTACACCAGTGGTACATCACACAAAGTGGTATCGCCTACATCATCCACTGATGACGGTATGGAAACTGGCTTCACAGAGGCACTGCAGACTAGCAGGCACTGCAGGTGACAAAGCCACAATGCTGGGACACCAGGAGCATCACTTCACACACTGCTGACACTGCACAGGAATATCTTTAAACGCACAAGTGGTGGACAACCCCGCAGTGGGCAGCTAATATAATATAATAGGAATGGATGAATGAAGGACACCCAGCCTCCAGCGTTCATTTCCATGTACTTTGTTGAAATGGAACACGTTGACATTTTTGAGCAGAGAAATTGTTGTAAAAAATCGCTGATAACATTAAACTGAGAAATGCTATAGTGTTTGCCAGCCAAATGCGTTATTTCTGCTTAAGAAAAAAAAAGTCAAAATTAAGCCCATTTAGCCGTCAGCTGCAAAGCTTCCATTATGCCTCAATATTTCTCCACCATAGCAGGCAAAGAGCCAGAAAGATCAACAGATAGCAGCCAGGCAGGCAGACACACCAACGCCTCCCTGTCAAACAACACGCCTGCAAGGGATTGGATACACAGACCCAAAGTCCAGAGCAGCACCACAGCTGTCAGCGTTGAAGGATGTGCAAAAAAGGCACAGGGGTGAGCCCAAGAAAAGGGAAATGATGAGCAAAGGGTTCTGCCTTCCCTGAAAGGATCTCTCTTTTCCCTACAAATTATGTGTTTACTGAGCATAGCCTGCATTGTTGCTCATCCTCAGAGCTATGCAGGAGAAGCCCTTCCCCATCCCCAGCACCCTTCAGCAGGGAGGATGATGCTCACACATCCCTTGTGATCCACCTTGACATCAACAAGCGGAAAATACAATTATAGCTACTACTACTCTTTAAGGAAAACAATGGGACAAAATACTGTAATTATACCAGATTCCCAAGCAAAACTCTAAAACAATGCAGCTTTCAGTGCTGTCAAAGGGTTTGGTGCCGCTAGTATAAAGCAGCATGGTAGAATCATATCTCTGTCCCATCTGCATAAGAGCGTCCAGTTGGTAGCACACAGGTAGAACCAAAGAAATCACTGGGTGAAAATCCAAAGGAGACAGGAGCCTGATAGACACTCAGAGACGACATGATGGATAGAGAGAAATGTGGCAGTTTCTAAACAAATCCCTGCAGCTCATGTGCTGCTGGTGCCCTTCTGCTGCACCCCCTCACACACAAATGCACGGCCACAAAACTAACTGCACAATGACCCGGGGCCAAAGGCAAAAAGAAAAGCGCCTTTTATTTGCAGCATCTCCCATCAATGGCTACTTTATATTAAAATCAAGGCACATGCTTTCCAAACTTAAAAGCTGCAGCAGGAAAAAATAAATAAATAAATAAATAAATAGAAGAAAAAGGTCTCCCTCCTCTACCATTAACACTTCTATAGCCACTGCTATGGTACGGCTTTGAGCTGCTCAGAGGGCTCACAAGGCAGCAAGTGGGGACGGTTCTTTGACTGCATGTCAGCTGAAGTCCTTTCAATGTAGAGTCCACCCAAATGGAACGCACACCAGACCCTCACCAATGCTGCCAGTAGCATTTCACTTTCATGAGACTCTTGTACCAAAACTACCAGGAATGGGCCCCAAATTCCAGCATATAGGTGGACTCTGCATCCCCCAGAAGACTGAAGAGCTTAAAAACTTCAATTATCAGATCAAGTAATTTACAGCAGAGAGTTCGTTTTACTTTGGCATAACTGGACTATGTCCTGTTTCCTTTCGTGCCACTTCTGCAAAGCAAATAAATGCCCCCTGTCCTTTGTAGGGTAGGGATACAGGCATAGCCTCTGTATCCTATATGCATTTTGTATTTCTGGGGGCTGTTTTGATGGAGGCAGAACTCCTGTGTCTATATGGGGTCCCCTATGTGGCATGGGGGATGCATTAGCTGCTTGTTGCTTTCTTCCCATAGGTTATAGAGCCCAAAGATTCAGTTGTAGTGGCAAGAAAAGCAAGAGGAATACATGAAAATAATCATCATAATAATGAAATCTTAAGCTACCCTTGAAACCTGACCTCCTTGCTTGATCTCCAAGCCTTATATTAAAGCATTGTAGGACAGACCAAGCAGACAGGATACACAAAGGAGCTGGCAGAATCGTGTGTGTCTACAACCCAGACTTGCTTTGACTGCAGATGGAACCTTGCAGAAATGCCAACCAACACACCATCCTTCAATGGAAAATTCCCCATACAGCACAAGTTCTGCTTCACCCCACACATCTGGTCCCACCCCAGAGTAGGCCAAAAGGGACAACTCATCACTGCTTTGCTTTTGCCGTCATGGCAGTAAGCACTGCTACAGATGCTGATAGCACAGCACTTCTGGGAAGATGGCTTTAATTAATTGGTGCTGGCAAGCAGTTCCAGGACTGCAGAACCATCTCAGCTCAGGTAGCAGCCCAAAGAGTGCAACGTTTCAACGGACAGGCTTAAAAAATAGGGTGTGTGGCTTTAAAAGTCATCGGACTCATAAATAAGCAACCTATTCCTAAGTCCCTTCTGTTTCATGATCTGTTTGTTTACTCATTAACACTTAAGCAGAATATTTTACCGTACTCTATGTGCAATTAGGAGGGCTGAGATTTCAATGCAAAGCCAACCCAGAGGCAAACATTTCATTGCATGTTGCCTTGTGTAGTAATTGGACAGATCCTTACTATGGGAAAGGCATGATGATGGAAGGACCAGCACGATAGAAAGGTGTGATGAAGGAAGGGAAGGAGATTACTCACCTGTATCAGAACAGTCTAGGTTTGCAGGGTTGTGAAGCTTTCTTTCACTCAAGAAAGCTTCACAAAGGAGAAACATCCAGAAATAGATCCTTGTCCAGTAACAGTCAGCCCTTAAATGAGGTCTAATTGAGGTGCAGCCAGGCTCTACCCCTTTTGGTTACACAGCTGAATTGCCTTCACCTGTGTTCCCAGGACTGACTGAGTCTTTTCCCCAGATGCTCCATCAGTAGTTCAGGCCAGGACTCAGCAGCTCCCATACACCTTGCTACATGCATTTTAAAGTGCTGAAGGAATGTTTTTAAATCCCCAGCTCTATACAAACAGCACGTATCCTGCAATCCATTGAATAATGGACCTAACGAATGCCCAGCCATAAAAATCCCAGCAAGGAAACAGCAGATCTTTGCTGAATGGTGGCAGTGAGCCTAAAGCAAAGCAACAAACTCCCCCAAACGCTGAGCTTTTGAACAGAGGCATCCAACAGACTGTACCAATTGTAATCAAAGACCAACAAGAAGGATGGCTCACAACCCCATGCGTGCATCAGAGCACTGTGATTATTGCTATTTGTTACTCAAGATCCATGTAGCATCATCAATGATATTCATGCAATGATATCATGATCTTTATCACACAAAACCCCTACCAGAAGGCAGTGCAGTATCACTGCTAACCTCATCCACGTCCCAAAGCTTGAAGGTGACAGCATGAAAAGCCACCACCAAGTGACAACAGCAGAAAGGATGGGGAAAAGAGAGAAAATCCCCCCAGATCACTGGGAAAACCCAGAGGAATTCAGGGTGAGCTGCAGTCATACAAATGAATTCATAGTTTGGCACTCACTGCAGGCAAGCAAGTCAGTTTTCCAGGAGTCATCTCACTGTAAGCTACCATGATGCAAATCCAGTTTTAACGAACAGGAGGGATACTGGGAGGTGTCTGCCATGCACGAGGCCCCACCTGGGCCTATTAACAGTCACACATAGAAATCATAGTGTGTGATTTACCAGCAGCTGCAGCGTAGCATTCATCGGTTCCAACAATGATGCGCTCACCCCTCAGCTCAAGTCAGAAGCCAAGGAGCAGGATGGGGAGCAGAACTGGCACCAGTGCTGCAGGAAAAGGGCTTCAACCCCAGCAAGCACTGGAGGATGATGGAGACTAAAGTACTAAATTACCCTACTCTTCCTGCCGCCCTCTTGCCAAGCTGCAGCAGGAATCAGACAGACTCCTAAGGGAAGGGCAGCATCCCAGAGGATGGCCAGATGCAATGGGGTGTTTTTAAAGAACAAAGTTTCCTCTTCCATCTATAACTGGAATTTCTGCACAGCATTAAAACAAAAGCCAGTTGAATTAGTGAAATGGCACCAAGTGATCCTCGCTGCTCATTGGCATCCAATGACACCAGCAAGGTGAAATTCACATTAACCCTTTCCTCCTGGTACCCACTCACACTTCAGTTTAAATCTCACAGCTTCTTTCCCCTTTTGAAATGAATGTCATAGTGGCTTTATTTTGTTTAGAAGCAGCAGAAGGGTGGGCTTACCTCAGCCCTTACCACAGCACCACGTGTCTCCATGCTCTGTCCTTGGGGTGCCCATCAGACCCCCATGTACTGTTTAAGGCCTGATAATACTAAACCCAAATCAACGCCCTCACTGCTGCCCTCTGTGACTCCTTGGGCAAGTACAGCTTGCAATAGACAGCCTATACTGAAAGTATTTAAGATTTCTGGTGAACTTTTAATGTTGAGATCCCCAACGCTACAATCAGCACACCTGGTTCTTCCCACTGTGCCTCACCTGGTATTCTCCTCCATGCAGGTGGCAAAGGGACCTGAAAATAACTCAGACAAAGCATATGTGCTTGGAAAACAGCTGCAAAGTAATTGAATTTGAATGTCCCAAAACCAAGCCATCATGTCTACCTGCATCCTTGTCCTGGCCATCACATGCACCTGAGTCCTCCTTCTGGCCATCACATCTACCCGTGTCCCTGTCCTGGCCATCACATTTACCCACATTCATCAATGTTGATGGAAATTTGCCCCGTCTCTTCTGCTCACCCCTCCAGACAGAGAAGGAGCAGCACGAGGAAAATGTGCATAGAGGTGCAAACTGATCTGTGTCAAAGCTGTCAAGCCTTTGTTGAAATATTACTGTCATTTCTAAAGCTCTACGGTATTGCTCTGGTTGAAGCTTTGTGGCTGCTCGTCTTTAATAGGAGCCACTGTACAAAGGCTTAATTGTACAGATCTGCCTGCAAACCCAAACAGACACGTTCCAGGAGCTGACAGGCATCACCCATCCCTTTCTGAGCATCCCAGGGGATTGTCTGGGTGCCACATCTCACTGTGAGGAGCAGGGCACAGAGACAGGCTCCTTAGCATCCTGGTGATCCCCCTCCTCCTCCCCACACTCTGCTACCCCTCTGCTGATGCAGCCCAGAGTACTGTTGGCTTTCTGGGCTACAAACGCACACTGTTGCTCGTGACCAACTCTTTATTTGCCACAACTTCCAAGTCATTCTCCACAGGGCTGCTCTCAATTAGTTCACCTCCCAGTCCGCACACAATGCTGGGATTGCCCCAGCCCAAGTGTTGCATTTGGCTTTGTTGAACCTCATTAGATTCTCATGTGCCCACTTTTCAAGCCTGTCCAGATCCTTCTGGATGGCATTTTTCCCTTATATTGCATCAACTGCACCATTCATCTTGGTGTCATCAGCAAATTTGATGAGAGTTAACACCTGATCCCACTGTCTGTCATTGATAAAGATGCTGAGGAGCACCAGGCAGACCCCCAAAGGGCACAGCTCATGACCAGCCTCCACCTGGACATAGAAAAGCTTACAACAGCCCTCTGGCTACAACCATCCAACTAATTCTTTATACACCAAATAATCCACCCTTCAAATCCTTATCTCTCCAAATTAGAGATAAGGATGTAATGAAGGACGATGCCAAAGGCCTTGCACAAGTCCAGGTAGACAACATCAGTTGCTCTCCCCTTGTCCACCAGTGTCATTAACCCATCACAGAAGGCCACCAGGTGGGCCAGGCACACTGTGCCCTTGGTGAAACCATGTTGGCTGTCTGAGATCATCACCTCATCTCACATGTGGTGAGCCATTTAATAGCTGGATTCAGCTCCTGGCTGTATACAAGCAACTGCAATTACACATTTTTAATGCAGGAATGGAAATAGAAAAAATTAATAAAGCATTATGGCTTTCACTTTAACAGCCTTATTCCCTTTTTCTTCATCTGGAAGTGTTTTTATAGGAAAACTCTTTCAGGCAGCATTACAAGTACATGTAGTCTCATCCTGGGGGTGCTTTCACAGCCAGTACTGCTCAACACCTATTTGTTTCCTGTTTTTCCTTCTCAAAGAAGGGGGAGGAGAAAGAAGGCATAAAACAAAGTGTGACTTCTGTTTCTGAACCAGCTTTTCTCTATTTGAGCAGTACAGCCCAGCGCAGCAGTTCAACCAGGCAATGTGCCATTTTGTATTCCTAAGGAAGACCAAATGTAATGTTTGCAAAAGGAATGGAACTGAAATAATATAATCTCCATAAGTGCAGATTGCAAACTGCAAAATACCAAGAGAAAACAATCCCAAATCCTTCATTACCTTCAGAGCCAGCCAGGACAGGAGTATTTCACCATAAACCAGTTTGTCCCAGGGCATGGAAGCAGGGAGAGGTAGGAGAGCACTTTGGCTGAGATACCACACTCAGCTTTGACTTTGGGTACAGAACAGACTGGTTTGGGTATGTAAGAGGCCACTTCAAACCCCAGCTTAGCCACACTGACTCACACCAGTTAAGTCAGCAAGCCCAGATTTTATCTAGAATTAAATCTATATAAAGAATACCAGCCTGAGTGAGACCAATTCATTTCTTAAGCAAGAAAAAAGAAACAGATTTATATATAGGTGCATGCACATGTATATGTATATATACAAGCATATGCATCCACATTCACACCTACCTGAAGACAACCTCCTCCTCTATTTCCTCCGCCCATCTGCACATGGAACCTAAACTTTTCTTCCAGGATTTCAACAGCAAGCAACAGGGTGAGCGTCCCTTCTAGCTGGGAAAGCATTTCATCCTTTTACATCAGCTGACAAGAGAAGGACGGCTTCATTTCATCTCCTCATTCCTCCTCACCACTGCTTGGCTAATCTGAAGCAACACTTTTTCTCCTCTGCATCCATATGCTTCAAATAACTGTAGGCAATTACAACAACCCTTAGCAGACACTGACAAAACCTCACCACATTCAGCTTGCTGAACCTGTGTTGATTGTATTTTGTTGGCTTTTACTGCCATCCTAAGTTGAGGTTTGATTTTTTGTGTGTTGCTCCTTTGCCTCTTTGGTGTTGCTGCTTTTCAAGTGCTTCTTCCTTCTTCAACAAATGTGTTTGGATGTATTTTTTTTCCTAGTACATTATCTTGTATTTTCCAGTTTGAAACATCTCTGTTTGTTACTCATCTCGTTAGGTTTCTGTGGTTCATTATATTATTTTTCTGCCATTATTGCTGTTTGCAATACTTCCTAGCTTTGTCTCATTTGGAACTTAAATTAATGTGCCATGTATCCTTTCTTTCAGCCTATTAATGATGCCACTAAATACTTCACTAATTAAATTACTCAGCGTTCAAATCCTAGTGCTAACTGCAATAGGAAGTTCTTTACATGACAGAGTTTAAATCCCGCCGTGTTGCAGATGGCATCGCTTCTCACCAAGTATTTAACATGTCCTCCCCTTCCTACACATTAACTTTGGAACATAAGAAATGCAAGAAAAGTAAGGTTAGGGTGGCTGAGATGTTGTGTTTTATCTTCTTCTCCCCTTAGCAACACCCAGGATCTGAGTAGGGTCCAGGTTGAGGATTGATGCTTGCACATTGCTGGAGCTATACTAGAAATACCTTAAGGACTACTAGAATGAGGAACATGTAAGGAAACACAGCATTTAAGCAGTTAAAAACTTCTTCCCCATTGTATCAGACCATGTTCAATGACAGCCTGTATTCCCATTTCAATCTCTCTAAATTGAGCTGTAAATAGGGAGTATGTCTGGTTTACAGCCCCTCCAGCAGGCAGACACTGCAGTCACCAAAAGCAAACAGTTGTCAGCTCGAGGGCTCCAGGTGCACCATTATGGGGGAAATCTGAACAACTCAAAGGTTGCTGGGGCTGTAAGAGTGCTTCCCCCAGCATACTAACTATGTATATACCCTATATCTCTTAGTAGAGATACATACACCCGTGTGGGGGAATAAAAGGACATTTCCAGAAGGATTGGCACAGAGCTACTGGCTACAGACAGGTTGAGGTTTGCCAAAAGCAGGAGATGTTCATTGCAACCCATAGATCAGAGCAAGAGCAGAGATGGGAGCGCAAATTAAGACCTGCACAGCACACACCACTCAATTTGTGTAATTTCTGAGCACGGGGAGGAGAGGTAGACAACAGCAATTAAAACAAGAAGTGTATTTATGATGTCATTTACCCAACACACGATGAACGTGTTCAGTCCCCACTTTGGCACAACAGAGAGCTGGAGAACCCAAATCCATCTTCCCCAAAGCAACCTGAGCTGGCCACCTTTATCCCACTCACAACGCAGCCTTGCTCAACTTATTCAGCTCTCAAAGCAATGCAGAATCCGTGCAAAAAAAACCTCTAAACCCTTGTGTCAGGTTCTGCATTTATTCCAGTTTTCTAGCTGAATGGATGCACCCTGAGAATTAACTTCAATAACTGGGGCTGATGGGCCCAAAGTGGCTTCACATTAAGCAAGGCAGCCATGCTGATGTACTGCAAGGATGGGATTTGCATGGAGGAAATAAGTCCCCAACCTCCTGCAAAAAGAAGCTTCTGTAGGCACTCCTACCCCTCTGGTGCAAGAGTGCAGGCAGCAAACTGAGAAAGATTTCTAATTATTGCTTAATAAATATCAAGTGCACCAAAATACATCAGCCAACCATATAGACACTGAATGTCCCCAAAGAAACCAGCCTGCAGTGCAAAGGAGAGATGCTAAAAATGCAGTGTTTAATCCTAAACTTGCTTCATGGTACAGGGAAGAGCAAAAGCAACAATGTCACAGTAGCTCTCAGGTGTCAATGCATGGAGGTGTGGGGACTGCATTGCATGGCTGGAATGAGACCAGAGAAAAGGATAAGGGAGGAAAAAGAGGAAAAATGAGTGTCACCCCCTGCATAGGTAACTGCTGTTACCACCTCCTTGCAGGTGGCATCCATCAGAGCTCTTTGTGATGGACAATCTCTTGCTGTCCTCACACAGGTTTATCTGCTGGTGTAGCTCATGTTTAATAACATGGAGTTACAAGTCTTTGTGAAAAACAATACAGAGTGCCAAGCAGCCCGAAAAGTGGAAGGGCTGATTTCACAGGTGTGGTATATATAACAGCACAACCCACAGCTGTATCTTGGAGCAGTTGCTATATAAATATGGTGGAATGCCTACAACGTGAGACACATCAGAAGAAATAAAACAAAGCAATTCTGTCATAAATGACAAAGAAAATGGGCATGTTTAGGAGGGTCAAGGTGTATCTTCAGCACAAAGGGCAAAGACCATCACAATATTTATAGAAAACCATTTGAAATCATATTTTTATTCCCATGTGGTGCCAGCTGACAAGAGCTAGAAAACACATTTCCCAGCCTGGAGAATCTTAATCCCTGCACCACAGCAAAGAGTGGAAACTCATCCAGGTCCAAACACGTTTTACTTCATACAGTAACCATAAAACACACTGCAGAAGCTGTGATTATTTCTTTGCTTTGGGATCCAACCCATTTAATCTCAGGCTGCTGGGTTTTATCTCATTGTCCCAAAGTTGTGTGCTTCCCTGGGCTCTTCTCTGTGTCTCACACATCCCCATTGCTCAGACAGGACTTTGGGTCAGTGCCTGCTCCCCTTTCTACCCAGTAAACCAAAAAACCCTAAAAACCACCAAACCTTGGGGACAGCTCAGCTGGGATAACCCAGCAGCAGCTCCCAATTGATGCGGGTGTGCTGCCAATGCAGAGGCAAAGGCTGTAGCAGCAACAAGCATCTCATTAGAAAAGCCAATTTTAAAACCTTTATATGCACTGAAGAGGTAACATTTATCCAAAAAGCATATTACCAGCACAGATTCAATTATAATTTGAAGAGGGAAGCCTGTTTATATCGCTTTCAGAGCAGTTTTTCGTAAAACCCCTAAAGCTGGAAGCTGAAGCACATCGTTGAACTTTCAGTGAAAGGAAAGCTCTGATTTGGCACTTTTTCCCCCCAAATTAAACAGTATTTAATCACTCAGCCCTCAGTGGGTCCTATTTCTCCCACCTGAGCAATGCTCAGATGGGTGGCACTGAACCAGCATCACCAAAATGGCATCAGAAGGTCCAGGGTCCAACAAACAGATTTATTAGCAGGGAGATGGACAGAGATGGGCACAACCCAACCTCAGGAAGAAGCTTCGTGTTACATAGATAGGGATCCTGGTTGCATTACCTTATAGAGACAGCATCTCTATGGGTAGCACTCAACCAGGATGGGCTTGCTCTCCTGGCTCAAATTTGTTTGAAATTGTGGGTAATTCTATTTCAATGTCCAACATAGCAACCCTTCTCTCGTCCATCCCCTCTCTATCAGCACCACCTCAGCTCACCCACCACAAACCAGCCACCATCCCACCCTCGTGCTCCAATCCAATGGGAATCACTGCTGAACCACAGCCCACAGTTTCCTTCCTTGCAACCAATGAGTGGTCGTGGCTTTGATTCTTCAATCTGTCCATTTGTGTCCAGGTATCCACACCTGCTTTGGGGTCAGGTCCCCTCTGAAGACCTCCATCCATCCAACCAACCCTGCAGGCATCCCTGTACTGGGAGCAAAGCCAGCACGGCCCAGAGTCTCTAAGGGAGCCTGGAATACAGCACGGCTCCCAATCTGGTGCTGCCCCATTGGGTGGATGCAGACAAGCAGATTAAATTAGGTAGGCAAACAGAAAGGGCTGCAGGAGACTTATCACTAAATACAATTACCTCCTCTTGAAAAAACAAACCACTGCCAAGTCTGCAGTTGCTAGCACAGAAATCTGACTTGAATACAAAAATAAAGAGCAGTAATGATCTGGATAATTAACATCTAGCAGTGCAATTCTCAGAGTGTTCATCAGCAACGGTCTTTCCCAGCTCTACATGAGCACTGAGCTCAGCCCCCCTTCTCTCAACACACAGAAAGGTGCTGCTGCTGTTCTCTTTTTGAATGCTTGGTGTTAAAGGATCCTCCAAAGAAAGAGCAAGCCAAGAGAATGCCTGACTCCATGCAAAGGCCAAAGCAAAGAGACAAGAGTTTGTTTTAAAAAACAGGATGCAGAAAGATATAGCAAAGAAAGATGCAGCGCATCAAACCTAATCACTAACAGAACTCCACGTTTATTTTCTTTCTTTTACTACTGAAGCCGTTCTGATATCAATATTTTGTTTTGGCTTTTGATTTTGTTAAAATGTTGCAATAATAAGCTATGCTTCCAGTAAGCGAGGAAATGAGTGAGTCAGCCCCTGGACAAGAGCAGAGAAATCTGAGGCTGCTTCTGCTGCACAGCCTGAGACTGATCCAGCACTGAGCACCCTCAGCTCTGCTACAGGTGGGCACCCACAGCTCTGAGCACCCTGACCCTGCAAGCAGTGCCTCCACAGAGCCAGTGGGGTATAATTAAGCTCCAGCCTCATTACACCCTGGTGCAGCACCCAAGCTGTGCAATGGCACAGAGCATGAAGCCCACAGGCACTGAGCATCCATGGGGTGCCATGTTGGAACTCTTTTCACAGAGGGGTCCAGAACCCAGGGCTTGCTGCTGGTTCCATGTGAATTCATGGAGACTTCCCCACCCAAACATCCCTATGGCCAAACTAAAGAACAAAGATTTATTGCCTGGGCAGAGTGCAAGAATTTATGCTTAACACCCCCTTCTCCCCCCCTCCCACCACATTAATGCTGCTCTGCACTGAGTGGGTTTGGTGCTGGAAAAGGCTAGCTTAAAACCAGGCAATAACAGAGGAATAAACCCCATAATTCCCGAAGAAATAAGGAGTGTTGAACAGCAAACACAACAACAGTTTCTCATTAATTAAAAGCAGCTCAGCTTCCACACACACAAAAAAAAATTGCAGGCAGATGGATAAACAGAAACAAGGAAGGACAGCAGCAATAACTGTCAAACACTTGAAGAGGCAAGGAGGCAATCACAGTTTGCTATTAGAGGAGGGGAGAGATGGATGGAGGCAGAACAAGGGCTGGTATGGACCTGTAAGATCTGGGCACCCACAGCACAGGGTGCTCGGAAACCCTAGACAAAAATCAGCTAAAGAAAGAGATCTTAGTTACAAAAGGAGCCATTGGTATGCTGAATAGTATGCATTGACACATCTCATTTAATGAATCCACTGGTCCTGTAGGCAAGGAGTGACGCACAAGCAGTGGGAAAAGCACTGAGCAGGATATTGCCTCCAGTAAAGCAGAGCAAAAGCAGCACGTGTGAGAGCAGTGCAGTCATCCACTGATGCACTGGGTGGGAAAATCTACACGTCTGTGCCTGCAAGGAAAGCAAGGAGCAATGCTGATGGCCATCCCCATAGGGAGGGGACAACCAGAGATGCCTAGAACAACATGGGACAGCCCAGGGATGTGAGAGGAGAGCTGGAAATGCCAGCTAAAAAGGATAAAAGGGATTTAAAAAAGATGGATGGGTGGCCCAGGAACGTCAGGAATTCTGATCAGAATTCTTGGAGGGGACAAACAGCTCAGATCTGATTTCATGCTGAGGAGAAACCAAGTCCAGCTTTGATATCACAGGAGGATGAAAGTGACAGTAGGATATGTGAGCATGAGTCGGGTCTGCAGCCAGTATAGGATCAGATGGGAAATCAGAAGGAACATTCCTGAGTGTGAAAAGGCTTCAGAGAAAGGAAAGGTTTGTACAGTCCCAGACTGGTGGCACCTTGATGCATCAGGTCTCCAATTGGATCAGATGCTCAAATTCTCCCAAGTGAATTAATAAGTGGTTAATTTATAATTGTAAACTATACATTACAGACACATTAATCAAACTCTATGACAGTAGAAAGTTACAAAACAAGATATTTTTCTGAAGCACAGGAGCATCAACCAGAAATGTTAAGGCAGACAAGAACCATCATCACCTTCCCTTAATCACATCCGTATTCCCCTGCTCATCCATCCTCCATGCTCCCCACAACACACAGGGAGGGGAAAGGACATTTTAATCTTTGCATATTTCCTCCTTGTTGCTGTTGGCTTTCCTTTCGATGCTTAATAGACAGACCTTATTCCATACTCTGCTGTGACTTACTCCATACAGGTAACTTCAGTTGTATACATTTATGCTTTTCTATAGCTTCTAACCATGAAATATTTTGTATAACGGTGCTAAGAAGTTCAAAGCATCTCTAGCAAAACTCCCAAGTTTTCCATAAGTTATTCCACTGCTGGCTTGCAAGCAGCAGCTCCATGTCCTGCACCTTCTCCCACCTCACCTCCCCAACCACTGGTGCACAGGAAGCCCCCATCCCTGCCCACCCTCTGCCCCCTCCCATATATCTTAATGGGAGATAAAACCCCACAGCACAGACCTCCCATGTCTCTCCCAGCCTCAAAGAGCCTTTCTGGTATTTGTTTTTACATCTCAGCCAGAAGGTTCCATCCGCTGCTCAGTTTTGCTGAGATTTCTCACCTCTAGGGCTCAAAGGGCTGTAGGACTGTTGGGTACATACACTCTTCCTGCCCTCACATCCCCCTTAACTTCCAAACTAGTCCATTTCCACCACATCAGCCAAGGGCACAGCAGCCTAAAATACTTCCCTCCAGACATCATGGAAATAATACAAGAGGCAGAAAAGAATGAATCTAGCTGGGTCCCCACTAAATGGGAGCATGAAATTCGTCAGGCAGCCAAGCCAAGAGGAGAACATTATTTTGCATGTCCTCACCTGCAGAAAAGCATTAATGGGCATCATCAGGAAGCAGGGGATGCACGCTCCCAGCAACGCATCCCCTCCTTTGTGGGTTCTCTGATGTCTAATAGGTGTGGGAGGCCAGCTACCAACTGGTCTGATGGTCTGATGCATACTAATGGGCAGAGCTCACTCTGAAGCCTTTCTGAAGACCACAAGTCTGCTGGAAAGGAGGCTGCTTCCATTCCTGAGGTCAACAGATCTCCTGCCTGTTTGCCCTCTCCACTGTTTGCTCCTACTAAAGTATTTCATTGAGTGCAGTGATTGCTGGGAAGCTGGTTGGAAGTCATCGTGTACACCAGCAGCTGTGACCTGCAAACACATTGACTGAACAAGGAAAGGGAATTGCTTCAGCAGGTGCCTTCCTCCCACCCAAAGTACATCAGTGCTTTCAAATCTCAGGTGCTGACATTGGAAAGCTGCATGTGGCTCAACACCAGGAGGAAAAGCTTTTCCCAGTTAACTGTCTGATGGAAAAATAACTTCATTTTACTTCTGCAAAGGTGACTCCAGGGCAACTGAAGCATAACAGTTCTTCTACTCATCAATAGTAGAGGCACAACTCAACCATTCATCTCACTACTGTTTCTATTTGCTTGTGAGACCAAAAGAAGAAAGATGGGAGAGTGAGAAAGCCCTTTCTTACAGACAGCGAGCTCAAACATGCATGTGTGCACAGCACAGACGATGGCTGGTACTTAATGTCAAGCTCGGGGGTTGCAAATTCATTCCCAAAAGACTCAACATTAATTCAGCCTCAGAGAGGCCACTATCCTCCTCCTTATTGTTTGCATTTAGAGAATGGGCTCACACAATTTCTGCCTCTAAACCTCAACTTTGGTGTTACAACTTTGGCATTAAAGCCTAATGCTTTACTAATAAACTCAAAGGCCACTTCATGTAAATAGCTATCGTGTCAAAGGGGCAAGGATGGGTTTCCAACCAGCATTCATAGAAAATAATGCTGGAATGTGAAATATTAGCAAAGAAAAGGCACTGACACCCCTGCCAGGCTGAACTCAGTCTGATGTGTCCACGAGTGGCAGAAGGAAATGAAAGCATGCCCTAAGGAAAACAACCCCATTGCTCTAAACTCTTATATCAACTTGCCACATTCTTAAATCATAGTGAGATTTTCCAGCAGCCCCAATTATAACCCTTCCTATACAGAGATCCTTCCTTCTAAGGATTCATCCACCCTCTGCCTACAGAGCAGCATTTGGTCCTCCTGCCCCTGGAATCATCTCAGGCAATGATTTCCCCAAGGATGAGCATCTGCATCCTTAGAACCACCTGCTCAGAGCACAGACCTTTACCAGTCATTTTGCTCCTTGGACATACAGATGCCAAGGAATGATGAGAATCAGAACACTTTCCTGCTCCTCCCTGTTAGACTTGGGCTTTGCAGACCCTGAAGTGCAGCCAGAAAGCAATAATTAGCAAAGGAATCACAGTGAATATTCCCCAAAATGTTTCCCTCTGAATCAGCCTGTGTCAACAAAGGGCAGCAACTGGATGGCTGGGAGTAACTCTGAGGCACTTAGGAGAGGAAGGCAAAGAAACTCAAGAACTGGCTGAGCCCCAAGTGCCATATAGAATCATTTGAGTTGGAAAAGACCCTTAAAGGTCATCTGGTCCACCTCGCCTGCACTGAACAGGGATGCCTAGAGCTAAATCAGATTGCTCAGAACCTGGTCCAGCCTGACCCTGAATGCCTCTAGAGCTCCTTGCCATATGAGCATCTGATAGTCTTTTTTCCTTATTTTTTCAAGGGAAAACTGTTTAAAAAGGAAAAAAGAAAAAAAGAAGAAAAAAAAAGACTTTTTTTGGGGGGGAAGGGGGGAATCTGACAGTTCTGGAGCTACAGAATTGGGAAGAACACAGTAAGTAAAAACACAGGGCAAATAAGCAGCCCTACGCTCAGAGCTGGAGGAAGTAGAGGCATTAATACCAAATACAACATGACTCAAGATTGAACTTAAAAACCCTCAAATAAGCTCAGAAAAAAAAAAAATTCAAAGGACTCCCTTGCACTCAGCACAGCACTGAGGAGCCCTTTTTCCCTCCTGCTCTTCCCCACCTGAAATTGGGTTTCTTTTCTCATTCTTACAAAGTAATTGAAAGGATGCTGAGGCTTTGGCTTTAACCACAGCAGAGAAATGATGCATTCTGAAAACAGAAGGAGCGAAGAACAGAAAAATAGAAAAGGCAGGCTCCCATTTTCTCACTCTTCGAGTCAGGTGAGATGAGTCATTTCTGCCATGAGATGTTAGGATAGAAGTCTTTTAAGGATTCACAAAAGCATAAAGAATGCCTAAAAGGCTGTTAAGAGGAGAGGTTTGCAATTAACAAAGTTACTGTATCTCTAACGTGTATCCATGCTGAATCCTCTGGGGATTTCAAGCCATTTTCACAAATATAATATTCTATTTTAAGGCTAAAATTGAGCTCCTTAACAGTAACAGGGAAAACTGCTTGGGAAGGCTGAGCAAAAGCTTCGGATTCCTCAGCCAGATGGAGCCACTTTGGCCCCGATCAATCACTGCCTGCTATTATCCCGAAATGACCCCCAAAATAAAACACAATATGGAAAACAAACACAAGTTCTCTACCCGCCCGCCTTCCCACATGAACATCCTTCCCCCAGACTCCTCGTTTTTAGAAGGAACAGCGAACGTTACCAATAGCAACTGCAAAATGTCCCATCAGATTCAGATGCTGATTGTTCTATACTGAATTGATATGACATAATGCTAATGATTCCAGAAATTAAAAACCCCTTTACTTCTGCAGTTGCCTCGTGCTACGCGCTGATTCGAATCGCTGCTCCTCACAGGAGGCGCTGACCCCGCCGTGCACCATCTGGACAGGAGTTGGGCCTGCAAATATCTTTCTTTCTTGCACCGCTTTTTGTTTCTTTTAAAGCCAAGCACGGGTTCGATTTCAACCCTTCTGCTCCGACTTGGGTGCCGTTCAGCACGCTGCTTTTTTGGCTGCAAGCTTGAATCCTCGCCCTTAATGCACCTCATCTAAAAATAAGGAGCTGCAAGGCTGGGCAAAGGCACTGCTGCAAACAGCATTTGGGGATGTAGTGAGAAAGCAGCGTTCAAAATAAGTGTGCCCTGAGGGTACTGCCTGCAAGCATGGACCTCAGCCCCAGTACTGTTATATGCTCCAAGTCAGGGGCTCAACTCCAAACTCCACATATATATGTACAAATGTATGCCTTTATCTATGTATGTCCACATTGTATGTGTGATCTATTGCATAAAATACAAGCCAGAAGTTAATTCTGCAGTTCCCCAATTGGTCTTAACCATACTCCTCTTCCACACTCCTCCTGGCCGTGATACATCTCCCCTTCCTCCTTTGCATTAGCATTGCAGATGAAACTGGATGCCTCAAGGCTCTCTTAATGCCAGCCTGAAAGCAGCCCAGCCAGATCTAGCGAGGATTAAAAGCTGTTCTCTTCCCTCGGATGCTAAATGACCTTATTACGGGAAGAGTTCTGTGCATGCACACCGCTGTGCTCTGCACCAGGAGGGACCCAGCAATGCAGAACCCAGGGGTTGAGCCAGGCCTGGGGAAAGAAAGGGAGGGAAAAAAAGAAAGAAAAAAAGAGAAAACACACTTAAGAGGGATAAGAGTGTATCCATCCCAACAATACCCTGCAGAAACATTGCTGGTGTGTAGGGAGGTCAGGGAAGGACCTTTCCAACACCTTGACCACCAACCAGCCCCTCTGCAAAGCCCCAGGCCTCCCAAGGTCAGGGAAAGAAAATTGCTATAGATTTTCCATTGAATGGCATGGTTGATTTGTAAGGGATATCAATATTTTTGTTGCTATCTCCAGACTCAACTGGTGGGCCTCCAAAAACCCAGTGCCAAGATCCCTTTTTTTATCAGTTTTAACCATATCACAGTGATCTCAGTCCCTGTGCCCTGCCAGGATGCTCACACCGCATGGGTTGCCATCAAGACCTTTGTTTACAGAAAGAACCAATGCAAAGAAGAGCAGCAACTCATGCTCCATCTCTCCACCTCTTGGGCTGCAGCTCTGGGTGATCCGATGCTGTTTTGGGGCTACATGAGGGTGCTTTTCAAGTAAAGAGTTAATCCGTTTCCTTTTACAAGAGAAGACAAGTGCTCCTCTGTCAAGCAGAGCTCTGTTTCAAATTGCTACATGAGCATTAATGTTAATCCCTTGGCTTCCCCAACACTGCTCCGGGTTATCGCTGGCACAGAAGTGAGAAGCAAGGCTTAAGGATGGAGTGGTTTGGAGGGCAGCAGTGGGCAATGCTGCTCTTCAAGGGCTCCAAGTGGGGTGGCTCACAGAGCACCCCAGATTAATGTGCTGTTCATGGGCTGGCGGGTGGCTGAGCAGGAGCATCTGCCTTCACAAAGGGATTAAGCAAAGCACGGAGATTAGGGCTTGCATTTTCCCAAACGGCCTCTGGTTTTGGATGGGTTTTATATATGTATATATATGTGTTATTATTATTATTACCCAAGTTTATGACAGCTGAAGAAATCAGGCATTTAGGCATTCACATGTCTCATTTCAGGCAAGAACAAGAACCGCAATACTCAGAATCAAAAGCCATTTTTCGGCTATTAGTCCTACTCATTATATGCCTTATATTCTTGCATTAATTAGGCCAATTAACATTTTCTTACTGCGCTTCAAAGCCGGGCTGTGATGTCTCCTCACACAGAGCTTCAGCAAAACTAAGAGAGCTCCCAGCACTGCCAACCATCCTTTACCCACACGCTTTGAGCAGAGCTCTCCATTGCCTGCCCAGATGTGAGTTTCACAACACCAGAAGCTCGGAGCCATGCTTTTTCCCCATGCTGCAGGCAGGAAGGATGCATGTGAAGGAAGTGTGCTCAGACTGGCACGCGTGGCCAAACCGTGCTCCGGGTGCTGCCAGAGGAATCAATCAGCCCCACAACACGTGGCCAGGAGGATGCTGCTCAGCTGTGCCACTCACACAGGGTCACAGCAGTTCCCATGGGAGCAGACATTTCCTTTTATTTAACCCTCAGGATTTTAAGTGCCTTACAAAAAAAAAAAAATAAAGAAAGAAAGAAAGAAAGAAAGAAAGAAAGAAAGAAAGAAAGAAAGAAAGAAAGAAAGAAAGAAAGAAAGAAAGAAAGAAAGAAAGAAAGAAAGAAAGAAAGAAAGAAAGAACGTATCAGCAAAGCACTGCAAGGCTAAGGAAGGAAATAGTCTGTATTTCTGGCTTTTTGCTGTAGTAGAGATGCTCTGCTCTGCATCCCAATATTGCAGCCTCGGTCACGGCCCTGCCCTCGCCACGAGCAGGAATTGCTCAGCTCCAGCCCCTCCTGACACTTGAACACAGCGTGCTTCTCTCCAGCTCAAAGAATTTGAATGAAACGGGCAATTCAGGAGAGCCTACGCAGTGCAGTTCACTGCGAGTTCAGTTCAGTGCAGCCAGACTGCTTTACCCGTCACTGAAAGCAAACCAAATGGAACTGCGGGGTTCTGCAGGGTTGGTTTTGGACCTGGTCTGTGGATCAGGATGGGTTCTGGCCTGAAGGAATTGGGAAGCTCATTTCTGGTCCCTGCTAGGGGCAGGGGAACACAGTGCATTCCTATGCCAAAGGGCTCTTCTAGGGCAGGCAGCAGCATCCCTAGATGGGGGATTCCTGCTAGAAAAAGGTTCAGCCCTTTGCTGGCTGTGGGTGGAGGCAGCAGATCGAGACTTGTACCCATCCATGCTAATGAATTTCACAAGCTGAGCCTCTACAACTCTTCCCAACACAGAGCTGAAAGCTCCATCCTCCTGCAGCATCCTCCTCTCTGCCAGGGGACTGCATGCACTGAATCAGGGATAAACCTCACCAGGCAGGGAAAGCAGCACTTCACACCAGTATGCATCATTACACGGAATCCCACCCTGCAAAGACTCAGACCAATATAAATACAGACCCATGTGTACACAGATCTGTATATCTCCACATTTCCATGTCTCCATCACAGAGGATCCCTGCTGGGTGCTCAGAGCAAGATGCTGCACTGGGTAATTCCTCCCTCCCTGGCTGACGTCCCCTTGGCCGGGGGTGAAATCCTGCAGCATCTCACTGAGTGGGACACACAGAAATGTGATCCCACCAGAGCAGATCAGATTACGACGCCGACGTTCAGATGTCTGAGTGCTTCACTGGAGATTTATCTGCATGTTGCAAGCTCAGCATTTTACCCAGAATATCCTGACATTACTTCCCTTAAAGTCCCAGATCCTGGCGCCCTGAGAGAGTTTTAGTTTCCTTCAACAGTGACCGCCTATATCCTCAGAATCTATCAGATAAAGCTTAGGAATGGAAATAAATAAGCACTGCTAAATCTCAGACTGTGCTACACTTCAAACCTGATGGCTTTCAAACTGTTTCCATGCGTTGTGTAGCTGTGATTTATGGGGGTTTTTCTTTCTCATCCTGTGTGATGCTGCCAGCCAGCTGTTTGGAAACAGCTGAAAGGTATTGGGGAGGGGGCGTTGGGAGGAGAGGAAACCCCAGCAATGTAAGCTGAAATGAGAAGCACTGATTCATAAATCCAAGCTGCATGAGTACCACAGTGCCTAACTGGAGCGGTGCGTTCTCCAACACCCTCCCAATACTGAGAAGGCTTCAAGAAATAGCAGCAATCCAAGGCTGAACAGCCACAACAATGCAGGAGCCCACGGGGCATATTTTAAGAGAGGAAATTAATAGAACTAAAGCGCAAATAATCATCTCCCGAAAGGGCCTGAACGACCTCCAGCAGCACAGCTTGTCTCAGCAAGCTCCCGTTTCCAATCCTGGGGAGCAGAGTGGCTGGGAATTCCCCTCCTTACTGCTGCAGGTGAGTCAGGATCAGAGCAGGAATCCCCCCCAGCCAAATCCCCTCCTGGTGTCACTTTGCTCCAGCATCCCACTACTGAGCCAGCACGCACCCAGACTGAACCCACAGGTGGTTTCTCAGGGCTCTGTGTCCTGATGGGGCATCTCTCCTTGCTCATTTTCAGTAAGGTGGTCACTCTCTCAACCCTTCCCCAGGACACCTGCCCACACCTTTCACAGAATCACACAATGGGTTGGGTTGGTAGGACCCTCAAAGCCCATCCAGTTCCAACCCCTTGCCATGAGCAGGAACAACTCCTGCTAAACCAGGTTGCCCAAAGCTCCATCCAACCTGGCTATTAACCATGGTTATTCCAAGTTAGTCTCCACTGAAAGGCAATGCTGAAGTTTGAAAATGACTTGGATTATTTCAGTTGGGAAGAAAAAGCACATGGGATGCTTGGCACCCAAGGATCCTCACTGTGTATGTTCACTGTTCATTCACCTCCAATTTTACCAAAAGAAACCACAAGAGAAGATAAAAAGATAAAATGAATATCTATTTGATAGACATCAAATGGGTAGTGAGAGGTCCAGGATGCCTTTTTGTCATAGAAACCATGGCAGAAACTCTGCACGTTGGATAATTTGCAATGGGCAAAGCAACTGAACTGGTACATGAGGACCCAGAAGGGAAGATGCCAACTCAACTCTTCTGCTCCTTTCAGTTTCTACCACCTCACTGCTGTCATACCTGCTCCCGTGGCTCATGTGTATGTGTGGTTTAAAACCCTTCAGACACCATCAATACCTTGACGACTCGTATGTCAGGTCAGATCTGATATTTCCACACACGCAAAAGCAATTTCAAGTTCTGTTTTTCAGCATAACTGTTGCACGCACAGTCAGCTGGTCAATACTTCCTAAAGCTGTGCCCATCTCTGAGAGCTCACCTGGATGCTGGCTCACCAAGCTCATCCCTCCCAGGTGGTTTCCCCACCACCAGACACTCACTTCGGTACAGCCCAGCCCTTCAGCAAGCTTTCAGCGTGTGTTTTGCCAGATCTGGGCTTACATCCACTTTTATCCTCATGCCAACACATACCTGCCTTCCTGCTAAACAGCCAACTGCTTCCAGAACTGTCTGTATTCCACGAGACTCAGACTTTCTGTAAAATGCAAACTCATCCAAGTGAGAACTCGGTGCATCAAATATTCTGTTTAACAGCTCAACACAGCTACCAACAAATTATTATTGCTATTTCTTTTAAATGCTACCTCTGCAAAACTCGGATGGACTCAGAGCACACAAGTGTTTGAGATCCCACTTTCAGGATCAAAATGGCTCTCATGGATCATTTTCTACCTGCAGGACAGCCCTTGTTTTGTACATTGGGCAAGACAGAGGCTGAACACGCTTGGATGTCAGACTTTGCACGGCCATGAGGATCACCACACAGCACAGCCCTGCTTTGGCTAACTGTGATTTTCCTATTGCAGCCCAAATACACAGAAACAGTCTTTTCTCCCCATCTGGTCTCCACGAGGGTTTTGAGTCTTGGCCTGAAAACAAGCTATTTTCATTCTTAGTATTTAGCTTTACTTCATGCAAGATGGTCACCTCCTCGCCCCTGTGGTTTGGCCCCATGCCTGCAGTATGTGATGCTTTCCTCAAAACCAGCCCAAGGTGCACTTCTGCACTGCAATAACATACGGGATGGGCATTGCAAGATGAAACAACCCAGCACTCATTCAGAAGTGTGAGGATTCACACCTGAGGACCGGCTCACAGGGTCGGTGTCACCTTGGAACCCCCACAACCTGTCCCAGCAGCAGGGGCAGCACACAGCAAATCCTCCCAGGCTGCTGGTGCCTGCTGAACAAGCAAACGAGGCTTGAAAGGAGCTGCCCTTGATTTGCACCTCCTCTGCAGACAGGGCTCTTGAGCTAACACCAAAAATACCCTTAAATCCAGCCCTGACAGTTGCTCTGGAAACAACACTGCGAGGCAGAGCTTCTGCTCAAGAGAAAGCAACAGGGAGAAGCTTTACAACACCCCGAGTCAGCTGCCGAGGTCTCGAATAAATACCATCTGGAGCTCTCCTGCAGACCTGCTGCTTCCATCTCCCTGGGATGTAGGATGTACCTAAAGCAGCCCAGGGAAGCTGTGGGTCTGGGCAGGTTTCCTGTGAGCTCTGAAACCTTCACCTGCAGAAGGACTGGCTGCACGCAGCACGCCATGAGCAGGAGGAAGTGTGTACAAATTAATTACTTGCCCGAGGCAACTTGATATTTCTCCTAACTAGGTCAAACAAACTGCAGCAAACCGCTGCCTCCCTCTCCCCTTAAAAATGCATCAAGCTTTGGGTTGAATGAAGGGAGCTTCCACCCAGAAAGTGTTGTGCAGGTTGGGGCTGTGGCTTCACCTGTTGGGTAGGATGTACAAAAGGAAGGCAGTGTTGAGCCTGCTGAGGTCTGACATGCAAAGGTCTTCAGTGCTCCTCACTGCAAGGAGCAAACACTGCTATGGTGCATTAGCAATCAGACCTTGGGATTTTCACCTTTAGGCCATCGGTCCCATGGTTGACACAGCTGTTAGGCAGTCAGGGCCTCAGTCTGGAGGACCTGAAGGCATGGCTTCACCTCCTTCACCCCACGTATCGCTTACACTGGTGTTAACTGGGAATAAGTGCCGCTAACTCCCAAGGGAATCCTCAGCCCTCCGTCAGCAGCAGCAAGTCTCACACCAACAGTCAGACATGGTGAGAGCAGCCCATCCCCATCCCACTTCTTTTTGTACAGCCACGTTGAATAGCTGCGCTTACTGATTTCCTACCAGTAACCCAGAATCCCCCTGAAATGTTAGTCCTCCTGTCATCACCTCCTGACTGTGCCCCAAAACCATAGTGCACCACCCAGGCAAAGCACAGAGCCAAGCAGCTGAAACGCACCTGGGTCACACATGGTTCCTTTTGAAGAGGAGGGTTTGTACCAAATCTTATCTTCCTTAGCATCTCCCTCAGGCAGCTCATCAGGAGCATTCTCACTCTTTTTGCCACATCACCTGACAGCCCCATGCTGGCTTAGAATGATGCCTGCTTTTATCCACATTGCCCTGTCCCAGGAGCCATGAAACACAGCAGAAAGCAGATCACACTTCTTAACCCAAAACACCTACTGGTCCTCTTCCAGTAGTGATGGTGAGACAAGCAACCACCCAGGCAGCTCATGCCATTTTAAGCCACACTGAAGGATATATACAGCTCCACAGTTACCACCTTTTGGCTCTGGTGGTGAGTCCTGAGATATCCCACAGTGCACAGCTACTATTTCTCATTTACTCCCAGATCCTCAGAACAATTTTGGTACAACCATTTAGGCTCCAACTGAAGGCCTCAACTCAGGTCACATAATATGAAATATAAAGCACAAAAAGTTCCAAGGACCCCAAAAAATATTTGTGATCAACCCTCCCTCTACTCCTGAGAAGCATATCTCAACTTTGCTATTAGTTCCTGAACTACATTCACCTTTGGCTGCAATCAGGGCGATTTGTTAAATAAATTAAGTGGGAACAAAAATAGGAACTTGATGATAAGTTTCTCCTTGCATCGATATGCTGGATGATGCTGAGTTTCACAAGGAAGTAAAAAGCGCCCTTTGAACGAGCAGCTGCACTCCACATCCACGTTTAATTGAAAAACAGCTGGGATGAAAAGTGGCTGCTTATCAAGAGCTAATAACTACATTTCCTACTAATCCGCAGAGTGCTCCAGCCATAGGGCAATCGTGCACAGATATAAATATGGAAGACGTGTCGCCTATTGATTTTGCAATAGGGCACATTCCAAGAAGGGCTCTGTTTCCCACACTACCTGGGCATCATCCCACCACCCTACAGAGCCACGCAGGCAATAAACCCATTGCAGAAAGGATGAAATCAGGAGCAAAGGCTGCAGACAGAGCGGGAATAGGGCAGAGGCAGCAGAGCAGCAGCAGTTCAGGTAAAACCCAGTGCTGCCCCCCCCACAGGATGGGAGAACATCCCCACTGAGCATCTCTGAGCACACACATTTTGCACTATGGCTGAGCCCCAGCAGTGGCACTGAGGGTTTCCCTCCTCACCTCCTCATTACCTTGTATTTCTCTGCACATAACAGCTTAAGCCTCTTAATCTCCACATGCTCAGCTCTATGCAAATAGCGCTAATAAAAGCAAGGAATTCTCATTGTGGCACAAATCTCTTCTCAGAGCACGGTGGTGGCCTTTTTCCTCTAAGCACCAGGAAACAGACTGCAAAGACAAAGGAGCAAGGCCTCAAAGGACAAAAAACTGCAAAGCTCAGCCAGGATCCAGCATGGGAAGCCTTTATTGGGCTGTCCCAGGCTGGCAGCTCCAGCCTTGAGTTCAAGTTCAGGCTCAGAAGAAATCCCACAGCCAGCTAAACTTACTGACCACATTTGAGCTGAACACAAAAAATATCAAGAAGCAAGCCATATTGTCATGGTTTCCTTAGACTGAAAGGAGGAGCAGTAAAGGAATCTCCCTGCATTACTGCTGCCAGCTGTGCACTGCAGCCACAGTTTGCTGGCTGGCATCACCCTCCCTCCTAATTCAGTGCTGCATCTGCGGGTTTCATTGTGGCCTTTAAGCCGTGTGCCACCTCCCCACCTCTGACCGAGCATCGGGCTGGGTTTGAAGGCAATACACCATGAGAGTATTCCCAAGCTTAGTAGATGGAGAATAAAGAAATGCTAAGCAGCAGACAGGAGAAGAAGGGACTTTTGCCCAGCATTTAGCAGAAGCAACTCAAAGCTGGGTTAAGAAATAAAATAAGCAGTCTTACAAGCATCCAGTTTTATCCTAAAGTTGCTTCAGTTAGAGAGAAATACTTAATTTCCAGTCAAGCTAGCCCAGAAGACCCACAATTGCCTTTTTCACAGGCTCTGCAGTAGCTTCAGGTCAGCACACAGAACCTCTGGCCATCAATCAGCATTGTGATAATCAGATAATGACAGCCTACAAATAGCCATCTAAGCTGGTTTCCAGGAAAGTTTTGCACAGATTAAGAAGGACATAACGGTTCCTAGCCCACTAAAGAGGCCAGCATGGATTTGGGATGCAGCCACCTGCATTGAAGCTGCTCCCTCACCAGCTCACCGTGTCATCACCTTGTGGCAGTACAAACATACAGCTGTTTTCAAGGATGAAGTAAAGGAGGAGTACAATTTCATCAGAAACCTCTACTGAACAACTTGAGAGCTCACTAAAAACTGCAGCTGCTGCCATTGAGCCAAGCACTGATGCATCAGTTTCATAACAGCAAGGTCACATATCCCACTAGTTCTGTGGTTTTGTTGCTCTCTATCTCCATAATAAATGTCAAAGATCGAAATAACTTTGGTTATTATAAGCATTAACTATTTTATATATAAGAGCTGCTCTGAAAGTAATGCCTCCCAGTTCTGTGATGTCATCCCATGATGTCAGAGGCGGATGTTGGTGGTATGGCAGTAAAGCCCAAGACAATTTCTATTCACTTAATGCACCCCAGGCAAGCCAAAAGGTTGGACGCCAATGTCCTAATCCTCTGTTTGTCTGCAGTAACTCTATAGAAATCTTAAAATAAAGCTCTTGGCAACCACAAGAGTTGCCCTTACACTGCATTTTCACTGCCTGCAAGCCAGTGGTATTGGTGAGACTTTTTGTATGCCTCGTGAGGCTCCATCTGCAGTACTGCATCCAAGTCTGGGGCCTCCAACACAGGAGGGATGCAGAGATTTTGGTGAGGGTCCAGAGGAAGAAGAAGATCAGAGAGCTGAAGCACCTCTTCTATTAAGACAGGCTCAGGGAGCTTGGCTTGTTCAACCTGGAGAAGAGAAGGCTGTGGGGAGACCTCACTGCAACCTTCCAGTGTTTAAAGAGATTATAATCAGGAGTGAAATGAACTTATTACACAGGTAGATAGTGATAGGACGAGGGGGAATGGTTTTAAGCTAAAGAAAGGGAGATTTAGATTAGATGTCATGGAGATGTTTTCCACTGAGTGGGTGGTGAGGTGCTATATATACATGTATACCATATATACATATATATATGTGCACATGTATATGAAACCTATGTTGTGTAGATATTACCCGGGTTTCTTGGTTGGACTTGATCTTGAAGGTCTTTTCCAATGTAAATGGTTTTTTCATTCCACAATCCTGTCCACAGCAGTGGGTTGGAGCCAGAACATCTTTCAGGTCCCTTCCAACCCAAGCCATTCTGTCAATCTCCTTCCCCCTCCTTCCTATGATGTCAGAAGGGCCAAGTGCCACCAGAGAAACCAGCCTCAACCATCACACATCCCACCTCAGATGGGCGTTCAAACAATCCCGTTAACACGGAGTAGATTAATATAGATCACACAAATATTTCAAAGTACGTCTGTATGCATATTCATCTATCTGGATAACACATAACACCAGCCAAGGCAACTCCACATCTAATCAAAACTCCTCTCCTTGAAAGCACCAAGCTGCCCATCGCACCACACCAGCCACCATTTGCTCCCCCTCTCTTTTTTTCTTAACCTCCCTTTTCTTTCTTTAAAACACTGGGACTCTTCAAAGAGAATTTTCCACACTTTGGACACATGCTGTGTTTAAAGGCTTTGGGAAGCCTTTTTAATTTAAAAAAGGCATCACCGAAAACAGAAACACTTGAAAGGAAAAGCACTCAGGAAATATTAATACGAAAGAGGTGGAATCCATGTGTTTCCTTTGAAAAGTCCTAATCTCTGAAAGCTCAGATGTACCTTGATGGACAACAGCGGGTCAGCCAGGATGTACGACACATTTCTGTTGGCCACAGGTCCTTTCAAACTATGATGCACTGGTATGCAACAGTTTAAACTGAAGAGACTATTTACAATCCAGCCTTAATCAGACTGTCATGTTTAGATATTTGTCATGTGCAGAATCTGTTGTTCAAGGATGTCCTTAATTATTTTAAAATTACAGGATTGGGGGTTGCATTTTCTAACATATCTTTACATGTTTTCTCTCTTGGAATCTCAAAAACCAGTGCACAGTATGAGGGGAGTCAGAATCATCATAGAATAACAGAATGGCCTGGGTTGGAAGGGACCTCAAAGATCATGAAGCTCCAACCCTCCCACTTCAGGCAGGGCCACCAACCATTAATACCAACCCAGGCTGCCCAGGACCCCATCCATCCTGGCCTTAAACACCTCCAGGGATGGGGCATCCACAGCCTCTCTGGGCATCTGTTCCAGCACCTCACCACTCATAGTAAAAGAACTTCACCCTGATATCCAACCTATATCCTCCCTCCTTCAACTTAAAACCATTTTCCCTTGTCTTGCCCTTTCAAAGAGTTGAAAGTCAGGACCAGCCTGCGGCCAGCAAAGTCCATGGAGTAGAGGGAGGTAAGTCTTCATTAAAAACTTTCTAGAAGTAGGCAGTTTTTGAAGATGATAAGCCAAAAGCATCCACCTCAAGGCATGAGATGCAGCCATTTCTGTGCCTCTGAAACATTTCTGAACTAAAAATGCTATATCTCTTGGCAACCGGGAATCAGACTAAACAAGACAGGTTCACAACCCTGATTTTGGGTCAGGTGAAACCTCAGTGACTGTGGACAGCCATGTCTTTGCTTCAGAACATCATCCAAAACCTTGCTGTCAGCACAGGGCTGAGTGCTGCGCCCAGAGTACAAGAGATGAGACCAAACCAAGTACAAGACTGCAGAGCCCAGCTACACCACTAAGGATGCTCCACCATATGAGTGCTGGCACTGCACAAGGGCTGGAGAAGGAATGGAAGGGACAAAGTGAGTTCAGATATTCACTGCTTCCCTCTGGATTCAAAATGGGAGCTCAGTGAATTGGCCACTGAGGGCTTCAGTGCTCTTGTAGCTTGAGTATCTCCCTGCTGCCTTTCTCATGCATTTGCCCCCTGAAATGCTATTCCCAACAGCGTGTCAACAATCTCTTAATATTGAGGAAGCCACAGATTCACACCAGCTAATTCCTCCAGTGACCTTCTAGGCTAAAACAAAGCACCAACCACCCGATGAGACTTGTTGGGAGCAACAATGAAGGATCCTCATCAAATTCCACATCTCGAGCTGTTCCAAAAAGCCACAAGCATTCACACTGTCATCAAGAAACACGGCACGCCTCCAGCTTCCGAAATCACACCACTGCTCTTTGTGTTGCATTCTATTAGCTCCCAGATAATAAATAACGACACTGCAAAGCACTGACATAACGCTCTTATTCTTGGAGCATGAAACACTTATTAATGACATTTGCATGAGTTTAGTACAATTTTACAAGTGGGGAAAGTGCATGGAGAGCCTTAGTACTTCTTCCTGAGGTCCTACAGAGTGGAATGGTGTGAGGTTGGTCCTATGACACAGCCCCATGGTGTATTTAGGTATAGAAAAGCCATCAGAAGAGCCAGCAGCAAAGCTGAGCCCAGCTGGATAGAAGGTGTGAAGTGAAAATGAGATTCCTATAATTACTGGGTCACAAATGATGGGGTCAGCACACAAAAGGCCTCCTGAGTGCTTGGGACCAAGCAGCCTTTCTGTAGAGGACCTCTTCCTCTCCCCGGTGGAAGAGTTACACCAAGGTAAGCAAACAGAAGAATAAATGTGATTGAAGAGGAAACGCCACTCCCAGAACAAACAGGGAGGTGTGACTTCTGGCTATGGAGACAGAGGATTTTGTTTTCTATCCACTAGAAGAAATGCAAGTCAGCCTGCAGACCAGGCAGATTCCCCATGCTCAGGGCTGTGAGTGGAGTCACCAGATGTATCATGTGCTGGGCAGTTAACTTTTCTTGTTAATTCATGAAAATACATAATTTCTACATACATGTCAGCATGAAATGGGTATTAGTGCAATAGCTTTGGCTGGAATACCCACAGCAATTTAAGCAAGCACAGAGAGTGCCTGTGTGGCAGAGAAAGTAACAACTAAAATCCTAAAATCACAGCAATAAATATTAGCCTGTTGGGTGGGGGGGAAATAAATTAAGGTCTATAAGGCAAACCACAACAGCTGAAGCACAGTTTGAATAGACAATGCAGAACTGAAGACAGCTCTCCAGCGGTTGAGCAAGCAGCCTGGCTAGTGGCACCAACAGCAGTAGGCTGCACCATTTATTTTTGAGCCAATAAAGCAAAACAAATCTGCTGCCCAAATAAACCAGAAGACATTTACACACTTACAGCAGCAGCTCAAGCTGACAAAATTGGAGCTAAATATTAGGCACGTTGGAGATGCAAGCAAGGACCCCGTGTCTGCTGCCATTTAGCTTCCCTGTACTGGAGGTGGCCATGAGAAGATGCCACCCCAGTTGTTCCTCCAGCTCAGCTCAGCTCAGGCTTGAGATGAGGAGCACCACAGCCCACCTCTTTGCTGGCTCACTTTATTTGCTATTAAATGCTTTGTGATAAAGAAATGAAGTGTCTGCCCTTGCCAAGGGGCCCACGACTCTAGCCAAAATGGAACAGCTTGATTTATCAGCACTAAAGCCCATACATCCTCCCCACTCAGACATCCTATGGTAATTCCATGTCCCATTTCCAGAAGAACCGGGCAGTTTAATTAAACCAACTGGCAGAGTACAGAAGAAACAAGCCAAACTACAAGCACACATCTCAAGAGCAGGCTGTGGGTAGCACTGATGGAGCCTCTGAGCTGGGGAACAGCATCTGGCTCCAAGGCTATCCAGAAAGCTCCAAAGGGAGTAAAGCTTCAAAACAAAGCAAACAAATAAATAAATTAATGAGGGCAATTCTGAACAACCTTTACAAATAATGGAAGAATCTGCTGAGTGCTTGCTGTATCCTTGAACCTTATTCCCAGTGCTTTAACAGCAGCAGCTCCCAGAACGTGTCAGAGAAGGTAACGGCCTTGTTAAGTTGGATGGGATTTTTCCCAGTTATCCTCTCTTCCTCTCACTCCACCTCTTCCCCAGTTCCAGACAGCAATAAAGTTTCCTGACACTTCATTAACACTCCTTCAATTCAAATACTCTATACATTTTAATGGAGCAAAGCTGCTCCATAGTGAAATAAACCCTCTAGAAGGAAGGGCCTGATAAACCGCAGCCCATCAGCAGACAGTCCAACAGTGTCTTTGCTTTTACTTTGCAAAGAGATGCTAGAAAACCCCCCAAACCTGGAGCAGAAATAACAATACATCGCTAAAACCCAAGCAATCTCTTACAGACTTAAAGTGCACTGAGAGCTCCTGCAGCACCCAGAGACATGAAGATATTCTGAGCCCGTGTAGAGAACCCAGAACAATTCCAAAGCATGGAATTGGGGATTACACAACAGGCAGCAGCAGCGGCATCATAAAATCACGCTGCATCATGCAAATTGACACCTCGGGTAACACTTATGTCTCTTTCTCTTTCCAGTTCTTTATGCAAAATGCTCAGGATTAGCTCGAGCTTGTCCTGACAATTTGCTTTTCTAAAAAAGTCAATCCACAAATTCAAGGTATTTACTGCATTTGTTCTTTAAATGATGTACTTTGATCTCCGTGCTGATAACAAGGGGTAATTGAGGCTAGCCTAAAGCACAGTGGCAGGGTTATTAAGCAGCACGGCACAGAAAGGCTGCAAGCAGCTCAGTCTTTTTGGCATTCCTACCTCTGTAGCTGTAGAACAGAGAATACAATATGACTCTTATGGGTTGAGGGATTCAGGAAGAGGGACACTCCAGCTAAGCAGACACAGTTCATTCTTGCAGTTAGAGATGGGGAAGCAGAGCCCGTGCTGCTCTCTCCTGAAGTTCAGAAACAAATCTGTGTGCTCCTTCTCTTTCCAGTTTAAAGACTGTGGTCAAGCAGACCTGCCTGTTATAGGCAAGGTATGATAGATAGAAGCTTAGCTTAGCTAAACACCAAAATCATCAGATCTTGATTTTTGTCTCTCCAAGAAATCAGCCCTGTCAGAGTAATGTTATAGCACCTATGTGGGCTGTACGTCCCATTGTAGTCACCAGTCTGCATTGTGACTAGCTCCAAAGTTATCCATAATTGTTTCTGTTTAATGTACATTTGATCATTTGGACAATGAATTTGGCAAACCCCAAATTCAACTCCATCATTATAAATTCACTATTACGCTTTGCACTGGACTATGAACTCAAAGACAGGACCGTCTCTCATTATGATGATGTAGATATGCTCTTAATCTTCTCTCAGTAAGGAAATTGCTCTGTTCTCATCACTGTAATAGCTGGTCATTACATTTATCCTAAAGTGAATTCATCTTCCTGGCCATGGGGAACCAGCACTTTGTGAGGTCCTCCAGAGCTTCCTCTTCCATCACAGCCCTCCCTTCCACTTGGAACCCACTTAACACACTCACTCCGTATTTCCTTGGGGTACTCCTCATCCATGCTCCAACATCAGTGCAACTGAGAAGCCCAGCCCATAACTGATATTCAGGAGACTTGTTCAATACAATCATGAAGGTTGGATGGTCTCTAAGATCATCCAGTCCAACCCCAACCCAACCCACCATGCCCACTGACCACATCTCTCAGTGTCACACCTCCACAGTTCTAGGACACCTCCAGGGATTGTGACTCCACCATTTCCCCAGGCAGTTTGTTCCAATACCTAACCACTCTTTCAGAGAATACATTTTTCACCACCTCTTCCTACTGTGCTCAGTCTCATCTGAAATAATGTTTCCTTTTGTGTGTAATTGTGTGACACTGAAACTTGCAGAAATAAGGAGAGTTGAGACCCCGAGTTCTTAACTGCTTGCAAAATCACCTCTAACACCGAGCAATTGGGATAACCTGCTTTTTATCTCCCAATTAATTACGTAATACAGCAATTACCTGATAGAGATCACCTCCTCTTTCACCTTAGCAGGGAGTAGCAAAATAAAGCTATGAGGCAGTCTGGTTAACTACTGAAGGTCTGGATGGATCACAAGATACAAGTAAAAACCTGAAACGTGTTGCAGTGGTTGCTTTGTCCTTACCAGCTGATGGACATATTCAGAATCTTGAGGAAAAGAAGGGAGATGAAGAATATTCTAAGCAATATGGTAAAGGAGGGGGCAGACGATAGCAGGATTTCTCACATCCCATATTAAAACCGTACAGGAAATACAGGAAGGATAGCATCACGTATGTTTTCAATACAGCTCGCAGGATTCAAGTCTGAAATGCAGGAAATCTCATGTTACACGGATGTCTAGCAACCCTACCTCATGGAACACCGTGGGAGCTGGACCAGAGCCTGAATTCCTGTTCTGCTTCCAGCTGATACTGTGCACACTGAGAGCACACCAGTCAGATCTTAGAGGTCACCAGCACTCAAGCCTTAGATTGAAAAGAGTGGATAAGATCTACACTGGTACTACATCCCTTCAGCTATTGCTGTTCCTATATTGTGGCAGGAGGAGGCTCCCAGGCTCATGTAGCCCATGGGAGAACCTCTTTACTAATGCAGCACCTGGGAGAAAATGTGGCAACAAACTCCAGGCAAAGCCAATGCCAAGCACCTCCTTGAGCCTTGAGCAGGTAGCTCACAGCAACAGGAACCAGCACGTTGAGAAAGGACAGGGAGTGCCACAGTGCTCTAGCAGGGAATCTCTTCCAGTTGGCTGCATCATCCATTCGAGTCCTTGATGCTATGTGCTAATGCTCCCAGTCATCTCAGCAACCTCCTTCACTTGCATTTAACAAATTAGCAGTAGCACAGCATAATGACATCATAGCCAGGCAATGCATCTGCCCACAATTACCTCTGGGAGGACAGGTGAGGTTACTGGAGGCCCTGCTGGAGAGGTTTGCTCTGCTGAGAAAGCAGAGCTGTCTGGGCAAGCCAACAGTAGCCTGATCTTCACAGCAGATCCCTCTCTGTGTTTTCTCAGGATTCCTGCTATTAGCCAAGGCAGCACAGAGATGTTCTCACCAGGCAAGGAAAGCGTATGATTAAAAGAAGAAAGTCTCTGATCTTCTCCAAGCAGAATGTTTGGCATTGCTCAATGTTCAGTGTGGCATTGTGCTTAGCAGCACACACAGCTGTTTGTGACCACTTCAGCAAGCTGCTCTGCTAGAACAGAATGGATCTGGGAGGTTAAAATATGTTAGTATGATTTGGAAAGAGATTCAGCTGCTCCTGATGTGGACAGCTTCGTGAGGAAGAGGTACAGTTGTATTCATGGCACAAAATACAGTGGCTGAAGTGTCAGCCATGGCTTGAACTATTCTTCCAGCTGTGGCACACCATCCATACAATCAATGTGCACGTTCCTGAGATGATGATTATTTGAAGAAGGGATGGAAGAGGACTTTCCTGCTGCTGCAAGTCATCAAGCAACCAAAAGAATCACAACAGGATCACTGTTGGGATGAAGTGCAAGAAAGAATCAAGAACATACAATCACAGAATGGCTTAGGTTGGAAGGGAGCTTAAAGATCACCAAGTTCCAATCCCCCTGCTGTGGGCAGGGTTGCCAACAACCAGAGCAGGCCAAGCATAGGGCTGAGTATGTGCCATGTCACCCTCACAGCCCAACCAGGGTGTGGAAAGGAGCAAGACCATTCATATAGACACTGACCCAGCAGGGAGGGATGCTGCCAAACCAGAGCAAGGGGGAACTGGAGTGAGCCATAATGATCCAACAGCAGTTCTGGGGAAAAGACGCCTGAACCCAGCAAGCCTCGAGGGGAATTCCTGTCCGCATGGGCAGGCATGCCCCATACCCCTCTGCCACACTCCTGAGCCAAGACAAACACTCACTGTGAGAGCAAGGGCTGTGACAGACACACCTGCATGCTCAGGGAGTGGCTGTGATCCATCCCATGTGCTTCCATGCAATCCTGGCTTGGCACCGCCCTGTTGGTGCTTCCAAAAACTGGGGCCCTGCAGCACAGTGCCCATCAACAGTCAGCAGTCTCTTGAAGACAGTTTTTCCCATACACTGTGGTTTTTCTACTCAGCCCCTTCCATACCAAGCTTCCCCTAACATCTTCTTGGTGCTATCCCACCCAGAGCCCCAGCTCCACGACACCCAAGGTTATGGGCCTGCTGCACACCCACCCCTGTCCTCCCCCCAGCCATTGCCACCTTGGCCACCAGACCTCACCCACATCTTGAAGAACAAACATCTGTGCATCACCCTTATCCCCATGCACATCCATCTTCCTCCATATCAACCACTTCATCACATGATCGCCAGATGTTATTTGGACTTAAAAATGACTCCAGACAATGTTTTCAGACACCCACAGAGACCTCCAGGTAGGTTTTTGCCTGCTTTATCAGCTTGCTGTCTTGAATCAGTGCTGGTAGCATCCCCTATCTGCGATGTTACAGATAGCAAAGCTTCCGCAATGACTCAACCACTCCTTTTTCAGGTGAGAAACCCCAAACATCCTCACACCACTCCTTGCACCTGCATCCTGCAAACCAGAGCTCCAGGCAGCCTGTGCAGCAGCAAAACCTCTCAAGCAGCCACCAGAGAAGAAAAGCGAGCCTTGCTGTGCTCCTGCCCAGCAGCTGATGCTTGGAGACCTCTGCAGATGGGATGTGCAGAACTGCACCCTCTGAGCTTTGGAGGCTGCATGGGTACAGCAGCTTCATGAAGGATTCTCTTCTGTCTTTCTGCAGAACAGAATACAGTTTCTTTCAAGGGCAATGTGATCAACCAAGAGTGAAACTCCATCAGGCAGCTTTCAAGGTCTCTATGTACCAGACACAGGCTGGCTCTGGGGCGAGGAAACCAAAAGCAAGACAAATTCTGACCTATTCAGCTCTGTTTGATTTTTCTCCTATTAACCTTTTCCTGTTTGGGCTTTCCGTATAACAGCAAAGGAGCAGGAAGAAAGGGAAAAGATCCACGCATAGTAAGGCAGTGCCACCCCAGGCAGCCTGAGAGACCACAGTGGACTCAGAGCAATCCCAGGGCAGCTAAATTGGTAGACACAGAGCCAGGCAAGGGTCCCCAGAGCAGAACAAGAGGGGGAGGAAGAAGGAAGGAGATGGAGGAAAAACAAACCCAAAAACCCAAACTCCCCCAACTTTATAAATGATAGAAAGCTGAGAGCAGCTTTCACATGAACTCAGCTCCATTACTGGTGGGCAACCGTATTGAAACTGTATTTATATCCTGTGGCTTTCTGTTTTTGCAGACGCATTCCAGCACGAAACCAGAGGCAACACGGGCTGCTGAGCAGCAGAGTTTATTTTAAGGGATGTAACATTTTCCTGAGGATGCTCTATTTGCATCTGCTGCAGGAAGCAGTAAAATGGCAGGTGTGTTTCCACCCGGCCACAGACACAAAACAAAATGCACACAATGCAAAGCAAAGGCTTTTGTCTTGCAAATCTCTGCTCCCTGCAATGAAAAAATATATATATATTAATTAATTCGCACCAAAAAAAAAGAAAAGCAAAAAAAGAAAGGGGGAGGGAGAGGGGTTTTCCCCAGGGCCTGTTTTCTAGCTTATTAGTCCTGCAGATGCTCAAGACATAGTTTGCCAGGAAGGAGCTCCATGCCCACCGGCAGGAGAAGGCAGCGCAGGCTGCAGGCGAACCGCTGCCCCGCATTTGCATGCATGTAAGCTCCTAATTGCTACCGCACACGCCGCACCTTGCAGGCTGCTCTTTCCAGATGAGCCCTTCAGCAACGATCCTTTGGGGAGGCCTCTCTCCTCCAGGAGCAACACAACGTGGAAGATGGATTGAGCAACTGTGTTTAAAATGATGCTCCTCTGCAAGGTTTGAATGCGATGGTTTCTTCAGCAATTTGACTTTCCCCTGCAATAATCCAGTGTGTGATTTCCTTGGAGCAGACAGGACCTCCAAATACAAGGAGCTTGCTGGATGTTATCTAGAGAAATAAGATTTACCTTCCCTGTCTTCCAGCCTTGAGCTTTGGTAAGAAATAGCATAGAAATACATGCGTCGTTCTGCTCTGCCTGCCACGGCTGCACAACCAGCAGAAGCAGGATGTGATGGAAAATAACACCCATGGAGAAATATCTAAAAGATAAAACACCCTTTTCTTTTTAAACCCAGTCTAATTATTCCCCTGGCGATCAGCATCACAACTGCAGAAGCCCAGTGCTTCTGAAGACCCCACAGATGCTACAGCATTTGTAAGGACAGGCAGAATGTTCAGTGTTACATGAGATGATGTTCCATCCCTCTGCACAACCAGTTTTTCTTTAAGTATCACACATGGCTTTCCTGGCACTTGTTAAACTTCCCAGAGGTGCTGCAGCCACAATGCGGGACAAGGATCCCTCCTGCTTATAAACCCTCTCTTTCAATGCCATAAGACTGATTATATTTTTACCCTAATCTCTCATTTATCACTTGAATTTCTCACAATTCTCAGTGAGAAAACACAGTGCCCACTGTACTTCTGTCACAGTGCAACCCTTATGGCTTCCTGTTTGTTTCTCCTTTCTAACCACTGAAGCTCCTGGCTTAAGTTTCATCTTCTGTGAGCAAAGAGCTGCCTGTCACCAAGGATCAGCCTATGACCAAGGAGATGCCCATGACCAAAGAGGTGCCCATGACCAAAGAGATGCCCATGACCAAAGAGGTGCCCATGACCAAAGAGATGCCCATGACCAAAGAGGTGCCCATGACCAAAGAGGTACCCATAAGCAAGGAGTTGCCCATAACCAAGGAACTGCCCATGATCAAAGAGATGCCCATGACCAGGAAGTTACCCATGACCCCATGCCTGGATGGGCTTTGATGCCATGGATCTGCTCAGGCCTCCAGGCACCACTGCTTGGTAAGTCCTGCAACAACACAGATATCTGTGAATGCACCAGGGTACTCTAAGTTCCATCTAGCATTGAAAACTCAGAAATAGATGTTGTGCTTTCATTCTGACTCTTCAGACATGCTCTAATGTGCACACAGAGCTGGCACCAAAGGACATCTCCATTTTGTGCAGCCAGTTACTCACTGGCACTGAATCTACTGAGCCCACTTGTTGCCCCAGGGAAGTGGATTCTCCCTACAAGTGAAGCAATCTCACAGTCACCCATGGGAGGAGAGAGCTTTGGTCATGAAACTTCACTCAATTACTTAATGGAAGGAACACAGACACCGTGCATGTGTGGGAAGCTGCAGAGGAAAGGGTTTAGTGAAGCACTGCATGTGGCTTGATTTGCTTATTGGAAAATTAGAGAGAGCAGTGCAGCTCCTCTGGTGTTGTATTACTGACAAATAATGTCACTCTGCCCTGAGTTACGTGGTCAATAATAAAAAGATTGCATGCTTTCCTTAGGGACATACCTACAAAGATAGCAGCAGGGGAAAGGCAAGCCATTTTCCACCGTCCCAAAAGTCACAACATCGTTTTGTTTCACATACGGGGAGTTACTCCTACACTACAGCTCTCCTGCAGAACAGCAGCATGACATTTTCATTATAGACTGACAGCAAAGAAGGTGAATCACAGCAGATCTTTGAGGACAACACATGCCCTGCCTCCATGGACAGGTTAAGGGCACCTCTGGGTTAATATACCTGACTGCAAATAGGGGGTGCAAACTCAGCCTGTGTACACAGCCTCCAGCTGCTGTCCCCACATCAGGTTGGATGTTAGGAAGAATTTCTTCTCCCAAAGAGCATTGATGCTTTGGCACAACTGTCCAGGGACTGGTAGAGTCACCAGCTTTGGAAACCGATGGCATTGTGGCACTAAGGAACTGGTCATGGACATGGTGGGGTGGACTGGGTGATCTTAGAGGTAGTTTCCAATCTTAATGATTCTATCTGTGGGTCTCAGCTCCCCATTTAGAGAGCACCAATGGTTTCCTCCTTAGTGCTTTTAAAGACTCGGATCCTTCTGTGTGGATAAGTCCAGCCCAGTTAGAAAGCATTAAGAATATCGCAATAAGGAAAGGAGAGAATCTGAAAGCAAGACTTCAGATGCTCACTCACTCCCCAAGCCTACTCCATTCCAGGTTATATGTGCAGCTAATGCTCTTCCCATTGATGTCAAATGCAAATTGAGTGATTTTGCTTATTGAAGTAACCAGCCATAATCTTCAAGTTTGTCCTTACATCCAAGTGCTTTTAAGAAATAATTTATATTAAAAGTTCCCACTGCAATTTGGTTCAGACCAATCTCCCTGCATTAAAACAAACCTGCACCTAAATTCCTGACATGCCCAAACCTTCATTCATGCCCACTCACTCATCTTCATCTCTGGCCCAGTAACAAGATCCCCAGTAACACTGGGATCATGTTAGCTCTGCTGTTCTCCACAGCTCAACACCCAGAGATGTGGTGGTGCTCCATCCCTGCAGACACCCAAGGTGAGGCTGGAGGAGCTCTGAACACTGATGGAGCTTGTGGGTTTCCCTGCTCATTGCTGAGAGTTGGACCAGATGGCCTTTAAAGGCACCGTCCAACTCAAACCATTCTGTGATCCCAGAGAATGAGAGGGGTGCAGTGATTCCTACCGAGGCCTGGAGACATCATGAAGAAACATCCCCACAAGCAGTTGGTAGGGCAGCTGCTGTGCTTAGGAACTGGCATCAACTCATACTGTGAGGTGCATTCCTAACCTCTCCCCTGCAGGAGGTGTTTTGTGGCACTGACCACACAAGTCCCCAGGTATGAATATGGAGAAAAAGGAGTTCAAACTGATGGTGGAAATCTGTTACGTGTCACTGCTGTGCACAGACTTCTGTGGTCAGCAGCCCAGAAGGTGCAAGTCCCCAGCTCTGCACCTCCCACGATGCTCCCAAACAACACACCTTACTTGTGCACACTGCTCCCTGCACCTGGGCACGCAGATGTGAGGAACCTCTGGGCTTTCTAGGAAGTCAGGAAGAAGCCCCAAGCTGCTGACTGTGTCCCAAGGGAGGAAGGATGAGGAGTTCCAGCAAGCTGCTGAGAGCTGCAAAGGTTCATTTATCCTCAACCCAAACTCCTGTCCTTACAAACCCTTTGCTGCCACAAACACGGCGTGTTTTAGCAACTCACCCTATTCATCCAATTAATTAAGAGCTGTTTTCTTTACCAGAGAACCTCAAGCTCCCTTCCCCACCACACATTTCCTCAGCAGCACCCAGCCACGCACATGAAACATACGCAGCCCTGGCAGCTCTTCCCACTGTGGTGCACCCTGCAGGTTGCCAACACCAGCCCTGAGTCAGAAGAAGTACTGAGGAAGATGATTAAGCACAACATTCTCCAGGATGGCAATTAAATTCATGCTTGCAGGCAGGCACATGCTTAAACACTGTTCTGGGCAGCAATGCTTTCTGAAATCAGGGCCCTTTCCAAGGAAGATGCCATTGCTGGGTGGATTATCACCAACTTGTTTGTGCTGCTGCAGTTTGCACGTGGGAGAAAAGTGAGACCTGGGGACCTTCCAGCCTGCAGCAGGGCTCTCTGCTACAACCCTCCATACTTCAAACTATTCTCTGCATCCCGTAAGGGCCAGTGCAGAAGGGAGCAATGCTTGTACCAACCTCAGTCCACGTGCATTCAGTCACACTTTCAAGGTCTCACCTGGCTTCAAAGTGGGGACACTGAGGCTGCTCTGGGGTGACACACACCAGCCATAGATGACTCAATGAAACAGTCACAGAAGCCTCACCACAGTTTAACTCTTGGTTTAGCACTGCTTGATGGCAATTCCCATCTACTTCTGTCCATGCAAAACTCCAGGACTCTTTTGTGCTCAGTGGGGCTCCCTGCAATTGGAGTGCATGAGTGCCTGACCTGTAATTGGGAGGGGACAGAAAACATCCAAGGGAGAAGAAGTGCCTTCCTCGCTTAGAGCAAGAGGATGCAATAGGGAATTCCTGGGCTGGCTGCTTTGGTTTTGCTTTGAGCCTCTGGGCAGAGCTGAGCAGAGCTGAGAGTGCTCAGGAGCTTAGAGCAAAGAAAGAGTTAAAGGAGAAAAAAGAAAGTAAGAGGGGCTAAGATAGGTTAAAAAAAAATAATTGCACCAAAGCTGCCATGGAGAGGAAAGTGGGAGCTTCACAGCTTTTCCATCAGCTCCAAACCCAGCACTTGCTCCCAACAGACAGGAGAAAACCCAAGAGCTCCTGCTCACCCTGTTTCACCCAAGCAGACACCAACACGATGGGTACAAAGGTCCACAGCACTGCAGTAGGGCAACAGAAGCAAATCCAGTCCCCATCACCAGGTTAGAGGTGGGGGAAAAAAAACTTTAAAAGGCTGCTCTGCTCCCTGCTCTGATTCAGCAGCGGTTTACCCAGCTGCAGCCTGTTTACATTTCTAACAAACTTCATCCTGAACTCCCTGGGTCAGATACTCTAAGGAAGGAAAGGAACTTTATTTATCACGTAGAAGAGAGCAGGACCAGGGCAAGCTGCCTGAGCCACAGTGAGACTCCAGCACTGAGCACAGCCCTGAAATTTATGGATGCATTTTACAGTAGAGATTGGGTTGGGTTTTTTGGGTTATTTTTTTGTAATTTACTTAAAAAATGAGTGTTTTTAAGTGTAAAATCCCAGAATCTTCCACCAGATATTCTCAGGTGCTGAGCTAGCAGTCATGCTTCTTGCTTGAAGTATGAAGTAGGAATGATACCATCTGCAAAAGAATTCCGTGTGGCAAGTCGAAAGGAAAAGCAGTGCACCTTCCAACAAGCCCTCACTATTTCTATGAATAAATGCATTAATAAGTAAAGCGAATAAAATGCAGGAGATTGGAACTTTTTAGCAGCCTTACTGTGAACAACCTGTTAGCAGAGCAACACTTGAGCCTGAGAAAACAGCCATATCTAAAATTGAAACCAAAACTTAGCTTTCTTACAACTTAAAGCAGTTACAACACAGACGTTCTGAAATGCTGCCCCACATCAGACCTGCACAAAACTGCTCTGTTTGCACACAGCAGGGACTGAAAGCAGACACTGCACATGGCAGAGCTCATCAGGACCCAGCTCCACATCCAAGCACTCAGCATAAGGAGTATGTCAGCTCCTTCTCTGATGCTGTCTTCATATCTATCTGGTACTATTATTGATGTATCTTCTAATGAAATAATTCCTGAGGATGCTACTCCACCTGTCAATGGGAGTAAAAAAAAGCTTTGGTGCCACTGCACTCAAAGGTAAATCAAATAACTCAGCCTTTCAAGGCTGGTTGACATGCAAGGAAAAATCCATCTCATTTAAATTACAAAAAAAAAGAGATAAAACACAAAAGGAAGAGCCCCTCAACTCTGAGCCTGAATTACTTATGATTTCCCCTTGCAAAGCGAAGGAAGTATTAGATCCTACATTCACACTGTGATGATGCTGTAGCACAAAGCAAGTAATAATTAGAGAATGTCCAAATTAACTGAAGTCACGGGCTGGACTCATTCCTTCATTTATGTACATTTTTAAAGGCCTTTAATTAAGCCGCCATGTCTTAAGATCAGATTTTCAAAGCTCTATAAGCGTGTGATAAGAATCTAAACTGCAAAGGACAATTCAAACCATCACCATTCTTTGAGAATCCCTAATTGGTGTAATAGAATATATTTTCCCTCTCAAGTTAGATATATATTCAGCCAGCAGGAACCTGGGACTGCATACAGAAGTTAGAGATGATCTTCACTTGAGGGCAGAGCTAAGGTTAAAGGTTCAAATCTACTTCTGTGTTCAAATGTCAGTCCCTTAAGTACTCAAAATCACAGGATAGAGAAAATCAGGGTATCTTCTTCAACAGCGGTTGGGCAGTGACCCAATGATGACCAACATGCCCATGAAATCCAATCAAACCACCAAGCAAATCCAAGACTGGCCAAATTCTTTCACTAAAGCTTTAGATCTGTTTAAGGCATTTAAGATAATCTAAGTCCTTCTATTGGCACAAGCTGTTTAAAATGATCTAAGGCTTTAGATTGGTTTAAGCTGCTTACAGAGCTTTAAGGTTTTAGAAAGGTTTAGACTACTAAAAAACATTCCCCAAAAATAAGTGGGGTTATTTGCTGGAGCTCGTCACACCATCTCTTGGATGTAGTGCAAATACAGAAATACATACACAGGAATAAAACTTGGTTTGCAACACTCCAAGTCAAAGTCAGGCATGGCTAAGTCTACAAATAGCAACTTCATGGATGACTTCTACAGGCATGAGTTTGGGTTTTGGGAGCAGCACATCCTAGTTAAAGCATGGAGATCTGTCATCTTAGAAGAAGAAAAATGTGCCATAAAAAGTCACATGAAACTCATCGCAGCAATTCCTCCACGCTGAGAAAAGCAAAGAACGTGACAGTATATAAACCCTACACATTCCGTTGTCTCCTCCCTCCTTCCAACACTCTGACTTGCACCTCTGTACCAAACCCTGTCACTTTTCATAGGATTACAACCATTGTGGATGTACTGGGGGGGTAGGAAAGCCAAGGTGCTCATGGGGTGCTCAATGACAAAACGCCATTGACCAAAGAGGGCCTTAGCTCAAGCAATCCCTCCGGACTGCAGAGGGTGCAGGAGCCCATGCAGTCAGAATTCTCCAAGGGGGTCAGGACAGACCCTGCTCTGCTCTTATGTGTCTCCACAGATGGGCTCCAAACACCCCCCCAAGCCACCTCCCCCAGAGTCACTGCCCATCCCCTGGGGAGCTTGAATTTCATCCCTGAAACTCTGCCTGCAAAATCAGTGCAACCCCCCCCCCCAGCTTGACAGCACACCTTTCATAACCAGTTGCACAAACAGACCTGGTCAGATAATTAGGATTTCTCCCTTTCCCTTCCTGCAGAGGGGACAGTCCCATCCCTGTGGGCCATCTAGATGCACAAAGAGCCTATTTTGAAGTCACTTGAGCACAGGCAGTGTGGCGCACAGCCACCCTCCGCTCTCATTTACACAGACATAAAGGCAGAGCATCTGGCCATGTGTCAGAAGTCTTTAATTACATGACCGAGCTCATACATGACCGAGCTCATCTTAGATATCTATTTATTGAGAGCTGTAAGTAACACAAGATTGCTCTCTATCTGATAAACACCGTGCACACAAAGGGAAGTTGGGATTACTTATTCAACCAAACGCTCGATCCATTTTGTGATTGCTTAACTTTGCAACCCTTATGCAGTATGAAACCTCCCCCCTCCCCTCCTCTCACAACCACCACCACCACCTCCTTGTCCCCTTTGCAGTTTACTACTGAGTACCTGGTTCATTTTATGGTTATTCAGCCATGCAGAACCAAAGAAAGTTTCTCATAATCAAGACACTTATCCCAGTATGCATTTCTGATTTGGGACTACACCACTTCAGGCCTTGAGAAGCCTTTGCAATGGCAAAACTGAGCAAAACCCAGATGACTAAGAAGAAACATGAATTCTACAACAAACAGCAACCAAAAACCTGCATCTTCCTTGGTTACAGTTGCCTCCATCTCCATTGTATGACCTGGAAAGACTTTCACAAACAGCAGCATCCCACCAGGAGATGGTGCTGAGAATCTCAAGGCCGCACCAGAACCAATGAGCAGATCCAGGATGGAAATCAACCCTACAGCACCCTGATGTATGGAAAGGAATGCAGGTCCTGACAGCTGAAGGCACACAAACCAGAGCCTCTGCTGAGCTCTACTCTAACTTACCTCATTCCTGCACTCACTACTAAGCCATACTTTTGGTAGATTGGGTGCTGTTGGAATTTTGCTATACCTTCCTGGTATTCCCTGGGTAAGTTTGTTTTACAGAACACTTTCCAGGTCTGCTGCTATTTACATTATTGGCATTTTGGAGCATCGATCTCTGCTGGCTGACAAAGAGCTGCTCACAGCGGGGCATGGAAATACAAGCTGTACCACTAAGAGGTGAAGCAAGGATGGAGATCTTCCCTGCATTACCCTCACGAACTCAGCCCATCCCCACCAAGACCAGGATCCCATAAAGCACTTCCTTAAGGGGATGGAACTCGAAGACAGACATTATCATAGAATGGCCCAATTCCAACCCCCTGCTTTGTGCAGGGTCGCCAACCAGCAGCCCAGGCTGCCCAGAGCCACATCCAGCCTGGCCTTGAATGCCTCCAGTGATGGGGCATCCACAGCCTCCTTGGGCAACCTGTTCCAGTGTGTCACCACCCTCTGCATGGAAAAACTTCCTCCTAAGATCTAACTCAAATCTCCCCTGTCCCAGTTTAAAACCATTCCCTTTTGTCCTATCACTGTCCACCCTTATAATATTAACCCCAGTTCCTACCCAGCCACTTACACCACCTACACCATTTGTCTTTATACTGATCTAGAATGTGTGTGGCTCTTTGGGCACACAGGGACAAAGAGGAGGAAGAATAACCTGAAGCAACGTACAGTCAAGGAGCACAACCTACAGCACAACTTCTGCTTCCACACCACTTCAAGTACCACAGCTTCACGAGAGGAAAAGCAAATCCCATCATCGCTTAATCCACAGCGTAACAGAGGAGTAAAAGAACATTTTCTGTCCCAGCTGAAAGGCACATCCTTCACTCTGGCTATAGTCAAACTATGAGAAGTTGCCCATGCTTGCTCTGAGATGTACAAACCACGCCAGGTTGCACACAGCATTCAGTTCTAGCAAATAGAGCACATAGCTTTCTGCAGAAACCCGACCAGACTGCTTTTGTACAGCCATTAAAAACAAAACTGTTCAGCTCAACAGTTTTCACTGTCCCATAACATTCAATAAGATGCCAGAATCAAAAACAAAATTCAGGGTGGGATTACGAGTTAAGCAACCAAAAGCAGGATGTCAGCATGGGGACACCTGCAACATGCAGGACTGCCACCCTGATTGCAACAGCCAACACACAATCAGGGCCAACAAATGTGTTTTGGGGGACTGAAATCTGTGGGGAATGGGAACTGGCTTGTGAGGAATGGGAACTCCTTGGAAACAGGATGTAGGATGGATTCAGGTGAGACAGACCAGCACTAGGGCAGGAGGGGATGCTGCTTGCACAGCTGGGCACCTCCCACCGTCCATCCTGCACATGAGCCATGGGAGACCACACAAGTTCTAACCAAACCCCTATCAATTGTCCCTTTGCTTATTCCAAACCACCTAGACTTTTTGATTTAATATTCATCATCCTGCAGCAACACCCACCAGGGGTAGGTATGACGTGCTTAAACTCAAAAGGCAGCTGAAAAAAAAGGGGGTTAAAAGTTTTGTTTGTAGCGGAGGTGTGTTCTGAAGGACTCTGAGATCATCCTGACATCATTACAAGCAGCGCTCGCCTTTCTCGCTCGCAGAACAGAACATTGAATTCTACAGTGAATTATTTTCAACAGATTACTCCTTACATCAGGGTTTACTCACTCCATTTTCCTGGCAGCCCCCAAGCAGGAGCCATGAGTCAGCAGCAGCCCTGAGCCTTCCCTGGAGAGCCATGGGAGATGGTCCAGCCACCCGCAGTCACCTCCTCGAGCAGATTTCATCCTCTCAGAGGTGCCCGTGCATCCCACATCAAGAGCTGCCAGAACGATGAGATGGCACATGGGAGGGGAAACGAGCATTTTTGGTCCCAGCTGTTAAACATCTGGGATGCTCAAGGGGGTGGTCAGCACATCCAACGCCCCATGGGATCCCCACGCAGGAGTCCTGGAGCAGCAGGGCTGTGGGATCCTCCCTCCCAGCTGCAGGGTGATGCTCAGCAGCCGGCGCCATTGGGGTCAGAGTCCTTAGGGCATCCTAGGTCACAACACATCCAGCCCAACCCCAGGCTGGGACCATCCCTGCATCTATTTCTGAGACTCCCTCTACTCTCAGGGGACGCCAGCAGTGTTCCATGTCCTCTGGCCATGAGGGCTTTCACACGCAGCTTGCTGAGGTCCCAAGCTGACCACACTGCATGCAGCTTCTGCTGACAGCAACTGGCTGCTGCACTCACGTCCCAGCAGCCCAGACCCCACCTAAGGAGCCTGGGCTGCTCAGAGCATCATCCGTGCACTAAACCACATCCAACTGTATGGACTGTCAGCACAATAAGATGTGCGCCTCCCCCCATGCGTTTTCCTCTCCTACTGGTGCTGGCCCAGCAAGCAAGCGCTGCTGTCTGCAGTTGAAGCTTAGAGTCAAAACTTATTACTCGTACTTTCAGTCTGCCAGGGACTCACACTGAGATCTTGGCCAGTGGGCTCTCCTTCCCTCCTCCCCATTTCCCACACAGAAGAGAAAGTAAGACGCAGAAAGGTTAAATGGGAACAAAAAAGGCCATGCTGCTTTCTTCCCCCCCACTTCAGATCACCACTGAGATCATAGTCGAGCAAATCCATGACTTGCATAGCTGGTACATTTCCATTCTTGAAAGTTAAAAGTTTCCAAGCTTTTTAGAAAACTAACTGAAGAGATCCAGGCTACGAATTCTGCCATCTATTTTACAGCAGTGTGGTTAAATATGGATAAGCAACAACCAGCGCTTATCTGATCTTCAGATAACCATGTGCACCCTCAAACCACCCTGTATATCAACATGCTGGGATGTACTGCTCCTTGGTGCCTCCATCCTAACCAGCATCACAGCCAGGCCAGCTGCAGGTATTTAGCTTTCCATGGAGAAAGGAGACATTATTTTTAGCCACAAAGACCAGTGTGCTTTGTGCTCCTACCAGCACACAAGGCAGAGGCTCTCTCCCAGCTGGTCCAATTAAAAACGATGGGTTTAGATCAATATTGGGTTACTGCTCTCTCCTGGCACTGATACCTTCCTCACCAGATCCATGTCATGCACAGAGACAGCTGAGATTGCTGGTAATTGCCAAACCAGCCCATGGCCAGGCAGGAATCCAGAACTATGATGTACCCAAGAAACTGAACCCTTGGAGGGATACACAACCCACCTACAGCAACCATCTCCCCCATCAGATATCCCCATTGCACAGCACAATTGAGCAAGCCAGCTGCAATATTTTCCATAGAATGAACCACGATGCTGGAAAACCCATCTGAAAGCCACATCGTACGCATTTACAGAAGTTTACAACCATTTCCAGCAAAATAATTAACAGCTTCCTTTGCAAGCACGATAAAATCGGGTGACCGGGGCTCCTCGGGGAGTGACAGTCTCTGTGTGTGTTTCACTTCCCTTTATCAGGAGGTGATGAAGGAACAGAAGTCAGACAGATGCTGGGTCTCCAGCTCCCACCATGGTACTCTATGGGAGCAGCTCTACATGGTGCCAGCTGCATCCAGGTCTGCAGAGGAGCACGCATCCCATCGGCTCTTGCAACGAGATGCAAGATTTGTGTGCCCTGCTCCAGCTGCTGGGAGGGTTGGTGGGGTTGAGCAAAGCAACAGAGGGTTTTCATGGCCTGAGAGTGGGAGCTGATGACTACTGTCATGATAAGGCAACACTTGGGGATGGTTATTAGGAAGGAAGCCACCTCCCCTTTCTCAGTTCCCATCCCGCTTGGCTTTCTCATCCAAACTGTTTCCCACCAGCACTGATGACCTGGGACCACAAACAGGCAGCAAAGACCCACATGACACCAGTTCACAGAATACCCACAGTGCAAGCAAGAAGAAGAAGCAGACACCAAGAAACCCCTATGTTTCATCGCAGCCAGGAAGGCTTGCATCCACTTGATTAAAAACAAGTCTCCAAAAAATCAGAAGAAAAGCAATGACAGCACAGCACTGAGCACACGTGTTTGTTGGCATGGCACTGAAAGCAGCAGGAGCTGAGCGCAGCTGGCTCAACACAGGGGAGCATAAGATATAGGAGAAACACACTTCCCTCTCACTGGATTTGCCATTTCGGGATGCTCAGAGATGGGGCAGGGAGGGATACACTCATGGGAGGACATGGGACAACAGCCCAGATACAGGGACCCCTCTGCCTGTCCTTGTGAGCAGCACAGCCAAAAAGCAGCCCTGGAGGAGTTTCTCCCCACCAGGGGGTCAAAAGTATATTTGAATCATATTTTAATCACGTTCCCCACATCAAGATCTTAATTAACAATTATTTGCTTTAGGAAGGGGTCGGGGGGGGGGGGGGGGAGGGGGGCATATTCGAGTTTGATTACCTTCTATCTGTCAGGTTAAATATTCACAAGTTCTCTTTCTAGGAAGCCCCCAAGGGGTTGTTTGTACAAAACACGTATTCTGTTTCACGTGCTGCCCACTCTCAGTTGGCACAATTAATCAGGGCTAAACTTTTTGCAGCCTTGCCTTAACAGCCCCCCCAAAAAACCCCTGCATCCAGACAGAGGAGTGATACATCCAGATGATAGAAACCCCAACTGCAGACAAAGGGCTGATTTTTGCCCTCGGAGGTTCACGTGGCCGGATGGATCCTGGGGAGGGCAGGATTGGGCCATCAGAGAGGCCACTGCAGTCATTGCTGCAAACCCAAGCGTGCAGCTGGGGGAGAGCAGGGAGGAAAAAAGCTGGAGGGTGAGCAAAGAACAGAGCCAGTGCTGCATGGAGCTGCTGCACCGCCAAGCCGAGGGAAACCTCCTGCTGCCAGCAAAGGACAAACCTCTGAGGATCACATCCCGGATGCCAACACGCAAATAAAACGCGATATCGGAAGGCTTTGTGCAGGCAGGAGGGTATTCAGGGTTATGTTAAAATATCAGTGTGAACAGCAAATAAATATCTATGCACGGGTGCTGTAGGTAACAGCTGCTAAAGGGAGGGTGGGAAGGGAGCAGGGCCGAACAGCATCGCCCCGGAGGGTGAGCAGCCCCACATTGCTGGTGGGGGAGAAATCATAACAGCCCTCTCATGCCGCCAGAAAATGAAGTTGCTGTCAGCGGACGATGAATTCATGCGCCAAGAGGGAGAAGGCAACGGAGGAGTGGTGGTGAGGATGGGGTTACAGGGCGGCCGTGACAGCGCCGAGGTGACCACGGTGGGGAGCACAGGCAGAGAGCAACCCGGGGATGCACACACACACACATATAGATATATATATGTATGTCCGCATATCATCTATACGCGGTCACACACAGCAGCAACCTGACACCTTTCGGGGGAAGCAAAATGGAATCGCTGTGCGGCCGCAGTGAGAAGCTGGATGTGGGGAAGAGAAGGGGGGTGAATGGGGGGGGGGGGGGGGATGGACCATCTGCAAAACGCCACGACAAATAACCGGGTGCCTACCTTGGGGTGGGGGGGCCGGCAGCGATCCGCGCTCCAAGCTGCTCCCGTCTTTATGAGATGTTCGGTTCAGGCGGTGCTATTTTGCATTCTTTCATTAGCACCTGTTTCGAGTGAGGAAGGAGAAAGCTCATTACGAGATCAGCTTTCTTTCGAAATCAATTATTAAATAAAAAATAGAGAAAAAAAAAATAGAGAAAGATGCCCGCTGCCAAATAATAATAACGCTAATAATAAAAAAAACAGGGGGAGGGGGAGGGGGGGGAAAAACAAAAAACCACATGTACATTAAAAGCCCCAAAGTAGGCAGTTTAATAATGGGAGATCTTGCAGGTTGTGAGCATGCTCCAGCCGGAACAAATCCTTCCTCTGTTATTCCTCTGAATAAAAATAAACCGTGCTCAAGAAACCCAAACGGAAGCTTCCTCCTAGAATCCCTGCTGCTGAAAAATATGTAATAAATTCAGCCTGAAGACGCAGCCTCTAATCAGCAGCTGTTTTCTGGATCCAAAGCCAGCCAAAGCCTCTCTTGTCTTTTCCCACTATGAGTCTGGGCCTTTTTGAAAAGGGTTTTAACCTTTTAAAGATACAGTGCACCAATTATCACTTCTGGAGGACCATCGCTCGCAGCACAAATAAATTAATAAAGCGGCAGCGGTGGCACAGCCGGAGCAAAGGGGGAGGAGTGGTTTGCGTGAGCAGCCCTTCTTCATTAATATTATTATAGATATCTATTTTCTAATAGGATTTGCACACACAGACACACATACACACACACCCGCCCTCCCTGCTGGTGGAGGGGGGGGGAATAATAATAAACAGAGAACTTGCCACTCGGCTCTTGGATAAATGCACAGTCATTATAAAAATGAACAGCTGCTGGATGCGATTCAGGGAGCCGAGCGGCCGCTCCTGATCCGGGTTGAATTGGTTACAACTGAATTTTTGGTTATTAACAGTTTCGGTCCCAGACTGGTGCTGTGTGAGGGTTAAAGCAGCGCGGCTCTGTCAAGTGCTTCCCATCAAATCCAGGATCAGACTGTAAAGTTTGAACCCAGCAGCCCTGGCAAAGCAATAAAGCATTCTGCAGGAGGTGGGATTTCGGTTTAACGAACCAAACTAAAGCCCCTCCAAAACTGCCCTGCCCTCCTCTAACAACGCAGCTCCCTGGGGGCCGTGGGGGGTTTCAGGTCCCCCTGCAGCACTGTATCCCCAAGCTCAGCACCCTGGGGGTATCCCGGTGCACCCAGCACCTGGGTGCCAATTGCATCCTCCTGGGCAGGGAGCAGTCAGCAAAGGGCTGTTCCCTGCAGCCCCCAGCATGCAAACCATGGGAGCAGGCAGTCCTCCCTTCCTCCCCCCCCCCAGCTGAAATTCATCATATTTCATGTGTCACTGCTCCAGCCTCGCCAATTGGCTGAGCACTGGAGGGTGGAAAAAATGTCAGGAGCTGCCCAGCATCACTGCCCACCCACTGCCCCCGGGGTCCTCCTGCAAACACAGCCTGAGGGAGCACAGCCTGCTTCTCAAATAGGAGAAAAAGAGGTTTGTCAACCCCCTCTGGCAGTACACCACAGGGATGCAAGCTGCCAGAAGATTGACCTTGACCCACACACCAACAAGGAGTCATTTCCAGAGGAGGGAGATTTGCACCCACCTTGCAGACCTTTCAAGACCAAGCTTATCAGCACGGTTATCTTAATAGGTGGAGAAGCTGGGATTGCTCAGGCTGTGCAGCAATGGCTCAAGCAGGCAGGCAGCCCAACACTTCCATCTAGTTATTCTCTGAATGGGAGGTTTGGGGGGAGGGAGGGGAAGGAAAAAAAATCAGATTTTTCTTGGGAAATGAAGCAATGAGGAAGAAAAAAAAAGAAGGAAAAAAGAATTCATCATGAAAACTGCTGTCTACCTCCCCTGCAAACACTGCATCCAGAAGCAGATGGGGAATATACAGAAAGAATTCTCTTAAGGAACAGATGAGCAGCACTTTCCTGGTGGCTCCTGTAGCACCAGGAGAATAAAGAGCAGCAGAAACATGCCAAGCAGAACTCTATAGCTTATTCCACTGCTGCTTACACAGGGATAAAAAATTGCATTATCACAATAAAAAAACCCAAAACAAAGAGGATTTGAACGTGGCATTTGTGGCTTAAATCAGCTTATGAAAGCCAGAGCTCTCTGCTGATGGTGAGAAAAAGCTGTAGCAAGCAGGTGGAAGTGTTGGAAGAGTTAAAACCAAAGCTTCCTTATCTGGCTGAATTCTGAGCAGCCTGCAGCCCAGGGCACAGCTCAGGCAGAGCTCTGGCACTGCAGAACTCATCACCACTGTGTGTCACTGTAGGCATTGAAACAAGTGCAGCAAGAGGGAAGAAAGTGAGATAATCAGGCTATTGAGCCCCCAAACCACTCTCAGTCTCATGCTGGACACCTCTTTGTGTTTTAATTCCCCTTTTGGATTTCTTTTTGTTGCATCTGCCAGCCTGAGCCCTATGTGGGAGGCAGCCCATGGCTCTCTTGGTAGAGGACTGATCCATAACAGAGCACTGAAGGATGGTGTACATCTCAACCCTTGCCCACCTCCACAACCCTCCTTTGGACTCCGTCTAATAGTTTTATGTCCTATTAGGACTGTTTCCAGTTTGGGGACTCCCAAGGAGCTACACCAGGGGAAGGAAGGCATTGAATCCTGTTGTTATCCCTCACAAAACTCCAACGAGAAGCCTCCAAGCAGAGCAGGATGCTGAAAAGGTGACCTGCTAACAGCTTCTCTTTGCAGACCACCATCGTGTTGCTCTTGGAAGAGACCTCTAAGATCCAACTGAGCACCAACACTGCCCACTAAACCAGGTCCATCAGAGAAGATTCAGAAGTATCTGACACCTTTTCTGCACGATCTTCATATTTATGACCATTCAAGCTCTACCTCCAGGTGCTAGAAGGCAGCAAGGAGATTACAGCAACACCAAGAGAACCCAACCACCTCATCCCCTCCAGAAACTGGCCTCAATACACTCATCCTGAAAGCAATTAGTTAATGAGGTTTTAATCCTTTTCATGTGTGCCATGTCGAGTTTGCATCAGCCCTTCTCACAGCAAACAGCACACATACAGCTTTGGGCCAATTATCTTCACACTGTTTGCTATTTAATACAGTTCTTCCTATTTATTCAAAGCTGTCTGACATTGCCTTTTGGAAACACTAAGCTGCTTCAGTCCTAAGCAAGTAAGTGAGGAAGTTCACAGGCACTAAGATTAACATCTGGGTTAGAGTTTGTCCTGAGCATTGGGATTATTTGCAAAAGGAAATATCCCCCTTGCACTGCACAGCATACATCCCCAGTGCTGTGTATGCACTGTGTGCAGTCAGGTGCACATCCCTCAGCAGGACAAGGATGAGTTCAGTGCTTTGGCTCTGACTTAAATGGGCATTTATCTGTGGAAATTCTCACATGCTGCTTTTGGTTTTGCCTTTTTGGTTTTCTTTAAGTATGCATTAAGCTGTCCTGCTCCACCGTTAGCACAAACTTCCATTTCCTTTCGACAGCAGCATCACTAATGCTCTTTGGGTCTTGTTAGGATGAGAGGTGACCGCCTTTAAGTTGTTCCAAAGGAGGGTCATGGTGGATATCAGGAACAATTTCTGCTCAGAAGATTGATGATTGGTGATGCATTGGCACAGGATGCACAGGGAGTGGTGGGGTCATCATCCATGAAGGTGGGGATGTGGCTCTGTGGGATGTAGGCACCCTGGGGGTGTTGGGGCGGGATTTGGGGATCCTGAATGTCTTTTCCAACCATCCTGATTCTATGATCTTATGGAAGCTGGCTTGTTCTGCCATTTTTTCTTCCTTTACTCTTTAAAAAGCAACAAAGATAAAGGCAAAGCATAGCCCATAAATCTAACAAGTATCCCAGGGTCAGTCAGGAGGGATTGAATGCCAGCAAGGGAGACACTGCACTGAGGAACCCAAACCCAAAAGGTCCCAAAAGGCTGGGACCTTACCCAGCCTGGCCCACTTGAAGTTTAAGGCAGCAGAAACTGAGCCTATCCCCAACTGCAACAAACTTCAGACACACTGGAGAGTATTCACACACTTACCTTGGATTCCCATCACCTGTCCTCACTTTAGAATATAGCTCTCTAAGCATGCACACCTGTCCGTGCATCCAGAACGAGCACATTAACCTATGAATGATTAAAGAACAGAATCCCGCAGACCTTTGGATTATTGCTCTAACCAGTTGTGTGAGCTGGAATTGCTTTGAGGTACCAAACAATGCGTGAATCCCAAAAGGTTCAGGCTTCTGAGCATCAACACTAACATTTTCACCATGTTTCATAACCTAATGCTTTGAGGATCAGACACTTGATCGACTGAGCAACAACATTAAAGAAAAGTAATATACAGAAAAGCCCAGGAGTGAATAATCTCATTTTAATGCTTTTGTTTTGGTCACTGAAAAGCACTATCTCACACCTCAGCATCCATCACCCAGCATTCAGGGACAGGAACACCACCCCCTACCCACCCTATAAGACTTCTCTCTGCTGTCCCATTACCAGCTGTGATCACAGACTTACAGGGGCTGTAAGGGACCTCTAGAGATCACCAGCCCCCAAATGATGCCCCTCAAAGCAGCTTGTGGGGTTTTGTGATGTCCCAGCTTCACAACAGCTTTCAGTGATCTCAATGTCAGTAGGAATGGCACAAGAGAAACAACTTAGTGCAAACAATTTTACCCATGTATGGCACTCCAGTGAACTTTAGAGTCTGATGAATCGCATCACAATTCAACTTCACTTCCAGCCTGAATCCAATTAGAAATATCTGTAAAAGGAACTAAGGAGTAGGATGAGTTTTGCTTATTATTGTTGTTTTTTTTCCCGCCCCTGATTTAAATCATTCCTTGTTCTCGTCAAACAGAGATCATTACCTAATTCCTCTACAGCATGCACAGGATTGCATGTTATCCCTCTACAAAGAGCCATATTAAGGCAACCACAGACAATAACCTCATACCATTCAGTACAGAAAGCATCATAATCTGCCATGCATTAAGGGTCTAAAAAAACCCTGCCTAATGTTAGAAGAGTCTCAAGCTGTTAAGCCACTACTTAACTACGGTAATTCACCATGAAGTCTCTCCCATGGCACAGCCAGGGACTTGTTTTCACTTTCTAATAACAAGCACGTGATTCGGGCATTTAATGAGTTCCTGAAATAACTGAACCAAAAGGCAAAATCCAAGAGGTTTCAGTGCCCAGGGAGATTAAAAAAAAAATCATAATTAAAATAGTGAATGGGCAGAAGAATAAGACGAAGGCTGGGGGGTGATTATAAAACCATTTAGGTGGAATAGGGAGTGTATTGCTTTCCTGTCCTGAGAGGTTTTGAACATGACAGGAGGCAGCTGTCCTTGTGGTGCGTACCTCTATGGCTCTCCCATTGAAGACATGGGATGACAAGCAGGAATACCAGTTCCTCATCGGATTCAACACAGCGATGATTGGGGATGAAAAGACAGCAAAAACATTGCAAGTTGTGGTAGCACAATTCCCCAAGGACATCAAAACTGTGCAGGTATTAATGATCCCCCACTGCCTTATCACAGAATCATCTGCTTAGGAATACACATGGGAAGGACACATGAGCCATGGGGAGAGTCATACTGAGAGCTACTGGTTTTGAGTACTGGTTAAGAGTTTGCAGGTTTTGACTGTGACCTCTGCTGCAAGCATTGGGTTGAACAGCCTGAAGACTCGCTTGGGTCTGCAGCTGATATTTATCACCAATCCATCACTTGGGTTGATTAAGCTTTAAGAATTCAGTGGAACAGAAGCCTGCATGCCATGCAGCCCTCTCCTTCTCACCCTGCTGCTGCTGCTGGAGGATGTGCTGTGCAGCCATGGGCTTGTGCCAGCACAGCACTGTGCAAAGGAAAGACTTGCCAAGCTGAAAAACCCAAAGACAGAAGTTTCGTTTGCAGAAAAATAATAAGACCCACCAGGTACCAAGAACTGTATTTTATAGCTCTGGATGTCAGTTCTGTTCTATTCCAGAGGTAAGCATATTTCTGATGCAGCAAAGTGCTTCGCTCCTACTTAGGATTGGAAAACTGGAACATAGTGCATCTCCCCACACCTCATGCTTCACATTTTGCATGGATGTTCTGCCAGTTCACAGCTGCAGCATCTCAGAAGGATATAAACCACCAGCAGCTGGATACTTGCAGCATATCTGGGTACAGCCATGGAAGGATGGCCTGAGAATTCTGGGTCCCTCATAACCTTAATGTCAAAATGTTTGGAGATTGGAGCAATCCAAGCTGCAGGTCTAAGTTACATCCCAAGGGTTCGTGGTTGGATTTAGATAGCAAATACAATGGGGAGCTGATGTTTGAAGTTTGAACATTCAGAACAAAAAATTCAAGTCTACAAAGGTAAGATGCCAAATGTGGTGTCTCCTCCTTATTTTCATTGCTTCATCTCATAGAATCATAGAATCCTTAGAGTTGGAATGGAAAGGTCATCTAGTCCAACTCCCCTCCAGTGAACAGGGACATCCACAGCTCCATCAGGTTGCCCAGGGCCAGGTCCGGCCTGGCTTTCAAAGCCTCCAGGGTTGGGGCATCATCACTTGCCCATCATGGTTAACTATGCAGCTCAGCAGCAGGAATCTGCATGATTGGGTTTCACTCCTACCAGCTTTGTGTTAAGGAGAGCCTTTCCATTCAGTACAGATAAACCTGGATAGAAAACATCCATGGAGAGCAACTCAAAACCAGACACCGAAAACTTCTGCTATGTTGGAGTTGCTCTACTGAAATACTTGTGTGCATTTAACTCATTGGATTATCCTATAAACAGTAGACAGTAGGAATTTTTAAGCTAAGATTCACAGCAAAACTTGGTTTCAAACTGGGCATAGAGAAAGAAAATTGTATTATGGCTGAAGGCCAAGCTCTGAATTTCTAATTAACTTCAACTTTTTCATAGCCTAACCCTTGATAATTTATTTAACCTCTTTCACTGAAGGGGGTTAGAAGGAGCCCTGCATCAGATCAGGCAGAAATAATTCGAGATCAGAAAATCTGCTCTCGATTAACCCTTGAGAAAATGAGCTCAGCAACAAGCAAGGCTGGTAGTAGCAGGTTAAAGCTCAGAGATCTATTTTAGAAGGTTGAGTAAAGATTGGTAGATTTACCTGCCTATCTCCAAGTGGTAAAAGTTGATCACTCACTGAAGAATATGAATTTTACATTAATACCAAGAAGCAACCAGCATACAAGAGAATTCAAGCGTGTAAGAAGTCCTATCTTTTTATTAGACCAACTAAACTGACTGGAACAGTAATAACCAGACCAGCATGCCTAAGCCCTTGCCCATTTTTATCAGTCCTGCCAGCTGGTCTACCCAAAGATATGGCCAGTCCTTATAAACTCCTTCCATGCCTTAGACCAGCAAGGTGACAACAAAATTCCATCTCATTAACAGACACAAAGCATCCCCATTTAGGCTTTCAGAAAGCCTGTAATTACTGACTTCACACGTCTTGCTGTATCTTTATCAGGAGGAGAACGCCTTTATTTCCAGCTAAACAACCAGACTGCCAGTGGAAGCCAACTCTGGGAAGGAATTAATGAAAACATCTATCGCTGAATCAACTGAGTTGACGTTAAATAACTCAGACCTTCACATTCAGAAAACCTCCCTAGTCTCAGTTTAAAACCATTCCCCTTGTCTTATCACTGTCCATCCTTGTAAGCAGCCATTCCCTGTACTGTTTATACACTCCCTTCAAATACTGGAAGGCCACAATGAGGTCTCTCCAAGCTAAACAGGCCCAGTTCCCCCAACCTTTCTTCATAGGAGAGGTGCTCCAGCCCCTTGATCATCTTACTGGCCCTCTCTGGGGGCCACAGACAAGAAATGAGTTTAGTCTGGAAGCTTGGCATCGCCTTCCATGTTTCTCTCTCAATAACAAAGGCTAAAAGCTACCATACAAAACCTGGTCCACGTGCAAGAAGCCTGCTGGAAAGTCTTGGCCATGGGTTGGGCAGACGATGTGCATACACTGGGGTCTGGGATCCCCAAGTCCCATCTGTGGGCACAATGATCTCCCAAAGCAAGAGGTGTGGTTCCTCCATTGGCTTCACCTACAGTGTTGCACACAGTGTTTGGAGGATTATGCTGGTGTTAGCCATGCATAGAGGAATCCAGGTGAGCAACATTAAAAAGCACACAACAGATCATGGAGGAAACAAGAAAATGTCAACACAATGATCAGGAATAAACATCAGAAGTGGGATGGGAAGGAGCTGACCTGCTGTGAGAGCCAAAACCAAATGCAAACCTGCAGCTAGGAAAGCAATTGGACTGCACCAATCTGGAGCTGGGCTTGTTTCCTTCAGCAAATCTATTTCAAAGGACAGATTCTTGGTGTGAAGAAGAGCTTTAAACCATATCTGGCATCCACTTTTCTTTTGCATGGCTCAAAGATAAACAATTCCACTGGTTTGTTTGATTTAGAAGGAAGGACACAGCACTGCTGTTAAATATTTTAGGTGAGAATTCACACATCTTCCATCATCCAACACTTGATATTCAAAATAAGATCCTGCTCAGATCACGAAAACATTCTAATTAGATTCAAAACTGCATCAAGCACCCCACTATTCATCTTTTAATGACTATTTATGCAATACCAAGCTTGACATTTATTGCAGCTTGGCCACTGGGAAATATGCAAGGCAAGTGGCAGCTTCCAATTTCTTCCTTACCTCAAAAAACATTTTGCACCTTCCCATTCTGGTCAAGCTCTGTTCACTGTGACAGTCACCTTAACTGAATCCAATGGTAACAGCCCCAGCTCCTTGCATACAACCCAGCCCCTTCCAACAGGGATCTGCCCCAGCACTGTGGCTTGAACAGAGGATGACATTTCCTGCTGCTACAGCAAAGCATATCTGAGAGTCAAAAATAACATTACAACATTAAATTATACTTCCTCCTGCTGACTCTAATCCAGGTGAGCCCAGCTGTGGCTGAAGGGAAATTAAATATTAGCTTGCAAGCACTGCACTAGCCCTGCTAGGGCTGAAGTTAGGAGTGTCACTGAAGAGACAGCAGCAAGAAAAAAGCTGAGCTCACTCAGCAGAGGTTGGGGGTTGGATTTCACCCTGAAGGCCTGGATTTGGAATTAGCAGCTGCTGCAGCCAAGCTGTGCACTGCTGGCCCTCCAATGGAACTCTGATTTCTGAGGTCCTGGACTGCAGTGCCTTCACCCAAGCAAAGCTCTGGCTGAACTGCAGAGCAGCTGTGCTTTGCTTCTTCTCTGAGGGACCTGCCCTCAAAAAGAAAAAGAAATAACGCAGTCTGGGTATTTATTATTGACGTTGCTCTTCTCTCAACAGTTCTCTCCATCCTTTTCAGACCATCAGACTGATCCGTCGCTGATCCTCAGCCCTAGAGAACTTTATGAGCAAACAAATAACCCTGATGTCAGAGCAGGGTTGGAACAATAAGCAACAAATTACGGGTGATGACAAGAGGTACAAAGAATAAGATGAAGTACAGAAACCAGCTAGACATCGGTCCTAAGTAATTCCCACAGCAAGAGCCGTATTGATGCTCACACATGAACAAGAGTTTACAGACTGCATCGTGGCACAAGCACTGCACTTGTAAATGCCATATTCATTCCAGCTTCTTGCATTGGATATTTAGAAATGTTTGAAATGAGATTAAGTGGGATTTTCTTTGCCATGAAGCGGTGTTATGAATAAAAGTAACGTTACTAAGTATTTGTAAATGTATACAGCTATAAAATATATCTCTGACAGAACTGAGATTTACTGATGATAGCAGTTGAGCTGATATAATCATAAGTTATATTCATGGATATAACTCAAATGTGTCTGTAAAGAAAAGTTTGTGTCTTCCAGCAATGTTCAGACATTCAGAAATGTTCTGGGTCGTGGCTTAGGGTCTTCTGTTGAGAGAACTACTGTCAAAATAATGGACATTTCTGAGCCCTGCGGACATGAGAAAGCCAACATTTGCTCCAAAATCAGGACTTCCTTGCATTTCTCTGGCAATCCTTAGGAACTGAGGACTGCAAAATGAAAACTCCCACATACCAAGGAGAGGAATTGAATCTGGAAAGCTCTGGAGCCAAGCCTGAGTACTGATGTCCTGAGTACCCAAAGCCTTCTCCAATATAATAAGCCCACTTCCCTCAACCTTTCTTCATAGGAGAGGTGCTCCAGCCCTCTGATCATCTTAGTGGTCCTCCTCTGGACCTGTAATGCAATGTAATGTATTTCTATGTATTTCTCCAACTGCATCCATGCCTCGGACCACCACATTAGACTTGGCATTGTATAATGTTCTAAAAACCCCAAAGCTGGAACTTTTTAAATCAGCAAAGGGTTGGCCTAACTGTGCGTGTACTATGCAGGAGGAGATCCAAGCAGCCTGAAAGAAATCACTCAGGGCCACCAGAATGGGAGCTGCAATCAGACATAGAGCCACTGTCAGCTGGAGAGCTGCTTCAATGGAGCCTCCAAGTGCTGTCCTTTTATGCAGCATTGGATGCACTGTAATGATAAAGCAAGCAAAATGCCTTCTTAATAAATACTTCTCTGTAACACTGCACTGCAATTTTAACACCCCACCCTATCCACTCCTTGGTATTTAAAGTCTTAAGCAGCCACCTGCTTAATGCAGCACTGGAGACAGGGATAGAGAGGTTTTCCATCCACAAATTGACCCGATTATAACTCTGAAGTCCAAGGAGAAAGCAGCCAAGGAAACACTGAGTTCTGGTTAATGAAAGTGTACAGACACCACCTACCCCCACCTCTGATCTTCCAAGGCAGGAGGTTTTCATTCGTTTTGCTCCCTCCTGTAAAACCAGGAGCAGATGTTTTAGGTTAGGAATAAGCCCATTGAAAGCAGAGGCGCTCTGCAAGAAGAGATTTCACGTTCTCCCATACGATCTCTGCATAAACTCATCATCTCTTTCCCAGCTTGGATTAATTAAAAAACTCAAAAGTGCAACTGAATCTGGAAATCAGATTTCTCTGTAGCAAGAACTGAGGGCTCTTTATCACTTAACGCTGGATGAGGAATTAAGAGCAACAAGCAGCACTAATTACTTCCAGTAGCAAAGAAAAGAGCCTCATGTCAGCACACTTGATCCTCTGCTACCAAGGTTTCCCATAGCAGTGGTCATCACCTCACCCTGACCCTAACCCCAACCTAAACATGAACCAGAGCCCTAAAACTAACACTAGCCCTAATCCTAACTCTAACCTTAGACCCAAACATAACCCTAACTCTAACCCCAACCTTAACCTTAATGGTGACCCTAACCTCACACTAACCTTAACCCTAATGCCATCCCTAACCCAAACCCTAACCCCCACCCTAAACCCAAACCTAACTCCAACCCTCCAGGTCGCAAATAACCCTAGAACAACCCCAGGCTGGAGGAGGAAACGCTGTGGCATGCAGACACCCAAGGCATCCTCACAGCTGCTGGATGAGGCACTTCAATAGGATTTCCAAATTAACTCACACAACAGTTTGCAACACTGTGTTCTAAGAATGAGATTTCCAAGGCAGCAGCTTGGTCACAGCAATGGATCTCCCCAAGTAATAAGGTTAAAACAGCTTTTCCCAGCTTGAAATGTGAGTCCCTGCAGGTTATGTCACACCTTTCAGTTCTCAGCATTGGTAATGACAGTGTTTCGTTTTCCCTTTTAATTGCATCAACTTCTGTGAAAGAAAAAGCTCAACTTTCCCATGTGACCTCTTGCTAAAAGGGAAAAACTCCTCAGGGCAGGCTGCTGGTGCCTCTCAAATAGAGAAAACTTTCAACAGTTCCTGAATTGAAACAAGGAAGGGGTTGGGAATGTCAGGGCAGCCATTTAACTCATCAATAAGCCCATCCCTGCCAGCATGTGAAAAGCGAGGGTGAGAAATGCAGGCAGTGGTGGTTTGACAGTGATTTCATACATCTTATCAGAGCAAATTGGACCTGGAAACGTGAAAATTTGCAGTACACACAGCTCCTGGGAATTCAGCCATCATTGCAATAGGACTTGGGGAATGCTGGCCTGAAGGAGAGGCTGACAGGCAGCAAATTCAGCTTCCCAGTACTACCCCATGGTGCCAGCCCACGTCCTGCACCAGCAGTGCCATCCTTGTTCCCAGCTCAAGACCTTTAGCTGCATTTCCTGCACTGCAAAATGAAAACATAAAGAAGCTTTAAAGTTGTGGGAGCTGAATGATGAGCAAAGCCTTGAGGCACTGCAAAGCTCGATTCCCTCTGCATAGGCTCTACATGCATTAAAATATTAATTTTTCCTCCACTTATTTCTTTGAGTTTCATCTTTTCCATTGCTTGTACAGCCACACTGGTGGCTGCTGCTCCCCAGTGTATGGGAAGTTCTCCATTAGGCAACAGCTCTGCTCACTGAGCACCCAAAGCTGCATGCATTGGCTTTGGGAAGTAGAGCACTCGTGCTAGAGGAGCAATGCCCAGTGGGCAGCCACCCTGCAGGTCCCCTTTCATTGGAATAATAGAACTGAAATTGCTTCTGAGGGCTGAAATCCATCAGGTTTGGAAGCCAGATGAGTACGTCAGCAAATCCACAGCTCCCACTTTCACCCAGAACCTTGCAGAGCTCGGTGTCTGTCTAAAATCCACAGCTTGGAGTCAACCACAGACATCTGAGACAGAGCTATAACCACATAACTCCCTGCTAAATATATATTCATAATGCAACATATAATAAATGCTTCCTGTTCTTTTGCCATCTGCATGGATAAGGATGGCTCCCATTCCTCCTTCAGCCACCTGTCTCTGTTATAACCACAGCATGGACTCACTCCAGTACAAAAGCCATGGTTCTCCAGCTCAGGGCATCCATGGGCAGCACCTGTTTGGGTTTCTTTTCCCTTCATCTGACGACAGAAGCACCCTGGGCATGGCCTGTGATTCCCCCACCACTTCCTCAACAACATGTCACAACCCCACAGCTATTTGATTTCCTATTATGTTTCATTACAATGTGTTTTTCAGCTCAAGAGGTTCTATATACATATATATGCACACACAGGCATGTGTGTATATATAGAAGCATGCACACACACCTATGTAATGCATGCTGTCCTACTGCATACCCTACAGCAGGTGGATACACACCAGCCCCATCACTCCCAGCCCCACAAGCAGCCAGCTCACACAGATGCCAAGCTTTGCTTGCCTTTGATTTGCCTTCTAGGCCTCTGAGATTCATATTTTGGTCACTCTGAAACTCAAGCATACGTTTTTGCAGCCCTGTCTGATCACAAGCACTCAGCCCAGTTGGTTTGTGCTGGGATCAGTTTAGGTATTTGTCACCTCATCAAAGGCCATGCCTTCCTCTCACCCCTGATTTATGTGTGCACATCTGAACCTCGCTCCCTGCCCCAGCCATACAACCTCACCTCCTCCTTGGGCGTACCACTGGCTTTTAATGTGGTGGATGAGCTGGGGGAGGAGGCATTTACTGCAGAAATACTTATGGGTGCAAGTTCACATGTGGCTCTTCTCACACAAGACTTGGTGGCCGGTGGTGCTAAAGCTCAGTGGACAGGAGGGACAGAGAAGACAAGTACATATGGCTTGAAACAAAGTGATGAAGTCTTTAACTGAAGGCCAAGCTTTCAAGGGTCCTGTGGCAGCCTGTCACCCACTGGACATCACACTGGAGGATCTAATGGCCTCAATGATAGCTTGGAATTCAACCTCTCACTCAGTGATCCCTCTCCTCCTCAACACATCCCTCCTCTCCCTCACTGCCAAGCACCATGAGCAACACATGGTCTGGCCCCAGCACTCCTGGAGAACCTTCTTTCTCCTCCCAAGACTTCTTTTTCACACGCCTGTGAAGAAGTGAATGAGTGTGAGAAGCGAATGGGAACATCAATATGCTCATTGCATTGCATTTTGCACCCATTTTGCAGAAGTTATGACTGGCAGCACACGTGCAAGTCAAGACAATCAGCTCTCTATGTCTCCCAGGAAGATCATCTTTCTGCCCAAATCATCACTAACCTGATTTCCTGTTGCAATTAAAGATGCTGCCAGTGAATATTAATGCAGACTCCAGGAGGAGTCAGGTATTGTAGAGGCTGGGCTTCCTTTGATGACTGTGCTCCAATTCTGTACACTTTTCTGCAGTCGTTTAAAGCCTGACCTTGCCCCAGGCTTTCTTCCCAACCCTCAGCCTCCACAACCACTCATTTAGGGATGTTTCATATGATATTTTTACATTTCATCCCAGTTTAGCTACATCCCATAGTCTGGGCCAGAAATCTGACCCTGAAATTCCTTAACAAGAAAAAGAGGATTTAATCCTTCTCCTTGTTAAAGAGACCTTTAACTTGAAACCTATCTTCCTCGCTTGCTAACGAGTCTATGAGCAACTCATTCTTGGCTACAATTCCTTCCAGTTTAACATTTTCTGCCAAACTAGCTCTCTCCTGACAGCTACTAATTTAGAACTGCTTTGTCTTAACTTGCATTTCTACTCAATTGACCTCGTGGGCTTCTTTCTCAGTAATTCCACACCAAATGTGCTCGCCGTGCAATTCCCAAGTTTGCTTTATTTATTTTCAACTTCTCAGTGTTGCAAAGCAGTCTGCAACAGAAAAATTTACCCTGAATTTTTATATTATTATTATTATTATTATTATTTTCAAGGCATTCATATTAGCCAAGATGTCATCGCTACCTATACTTTGCTGACTGAAATATCACTTGTAATAGGCCAACAATAGACAATAGGATGAAAAAAGAAGAAAACAGATCAGTTTGCCAACCCCCAAGTGCCCTGCATTGACATCGAGCTGAAATGAGTGCACACAAAGTGAGAAATGTCATTTGTTCTTAGCTGTCAGTACACGTTTTATATATATATATAAATACATCCTGCAGTACAATATATACAGCTTCAGACCTCGCCAAGACATTCAGTTCACACTGCAGAGATCTAGGATGGCCTTGGGTACAGGGAGCTTCTGTCACCCAGCTGCACTTCCAAGGCATCCATACCCAATAGGATGGTTGGTTCTTGCAGGTAGGCTGCCCAACTCTGGAGAAAACCCTCAATTCCTTTAAATAACACACATGCCAAGAGCATCTAGTATGGTTCAGTGAGGAATGGCGACAAACAAAGGCTTGTCTGCTCTTCCTGAGCTGGAGCATGAAGCCATTAACATGGTCTGAAGCACTGCTGATTCTTCAGCTCCCTATATGAGATCACCCAAAGCAACCCAGGAGGCGCAGGAGCTGCTCAGTGAGCTTCAATATCACTCTGCCATTAGTCTTTAACTTGCACTTTCCGATTGGGATGAGCAGTTCTCCACTTAAGGAAATTCTGTCCAACTGTTCCATTTTCCAATAATGCTATTTGAGCACAGAAACCAGAGCCTCCATTTCCACGGATGTCAGAAGAAACACAAGCTACATATTACACGCAAACCACACAGGAAGCATTTAAATTTCCAACATGCGGTGCTTCTCCCAACCTGAAATAACCATTTTAGCTTGTTTGTGCTCCCAGAAGCCACGAAGTCTGCAGGGCTCTGAAACATTAATTTAGCAGTAGGTGAGAGGGAAGTTACACAGCATACCCTCTGTATCTGCTGCATCTCCAAAATTAACAGGTTCTCCTCAAGGAAAGGTGCTTTAACGATCTCTCCACTACTTTATTAATGAGCTCTAGGAATGCTTCTGCATTGCACTGAGCTGTGCTTGCAGTTAAAAAGGCAGCCCTGGGAACACCAGTTAGCAGCTACAATTCAGGTCGGTTTCTTTTGTGTTCCCATACCATCAACCACAAAAATGCTCAGCTCTGGTTCACAATTTGCTGGTGCACAAGCTTAAACCAACCCCACTTCTCCTTCTGCATTAGTGATAGGATGAGATGGAATGGCCTTAAGTTGTGGCAGGGAACGTTCAGGTTGAATATTAGGAACAATTTCTTCTTCAGAAGAGTGGCCAGGCACTGGAATGGGCTGCACAGGAAGGTGGTGGAGTCAAAGACCCTGGAAGTGCTCAAGAAACATTTAGATTTGGTACTAAGGGACACGGTTCAATGGGGAAATAGGGGTGGGTAGGTGCATGGTTGGACTGGATGATCTTTTCCAACCTTGGTGATTCTATGATCCTTCCAGTAGCCAGGATGGATGAATGCTCCTCATTGAAACATGGATGTCCCTGTGCAGTGAGACCACTTTGTGACGTGCTATTCCAGACCAGAGATGAGGTGCAGTCACTGAAAGGTGCACACAGGACTTTGCTGCCTGATTCCTTGACCAGCCCTTAAAATAATATTGATGTCTTATTAGTGTCATGGTCTGATATTTTTCCTCCCTTTCCTCAGCCCAATCATTTGAGTCTCCAGCAGTTAGTCCCCACCACAACACTGGTATCAGACATCAAGCATTCAAACAAGGCTCTACCCATAGAAATAGAAACTCCAGGTATGCTGCCTTGCAATGACCCCAAGTATCATTGGTGTGATGAGGAGAGGAAGAGCCCAGCCATGCTCAGCTGCACTCATTCTGCAGCCTTTCACCTGGGACAATTTCAGTTCAGTTTCCACCTGCAGCCCAGGCAGGATGTCATTTGGTTTCCTTCTTGTCCCCACCTGACCTTTTTCCCCTCTCCATATCACAAAGTGTATATTCACAACTTCTCATACAATTGAAATACTCAGAAATAATAAAAGGTAGAGACAGTCCAATAACTGCATTAATAAACGTTTTATAAGAAGCATAAGTATCATCCCAGAATTATCCCATATGGGCCAATTCGTGGTGTAGTAAAAGCACAAGGCTCCCGGTGGTTGGTTTATTTTAACACAGGATGGTCTGCTTCAGAGAAGAGCAAACATCACCATCACAAGCAGCCAGAAGGTTGTATTTGTTTCCTTGCTCTTACCCAAGTGCTGTGCTCTGTTAGCACGACTATTTTGTAAGACAGCACCGGAATTCAAGCAAGAATCACCTTTCCTGCCCTGTAATTTACACCAAGCTCACAGCAGCCTTAATTAAAACAGCAACTTCAAGAGTGGTTTAAAACCACAAGTAAAGAACTTTCATTTTAAGAATTGATTCATCTAGTTTGAACCATTCTGCTGCAGACAGCCGGATGCTCGTTGACTGGTGCAACAATAAGAATACAGTAATTCAGCATCCAAGTTTAATTTGGTGCTGTTTGCTACCAAAAGAGCACAGAAGCGTTGTCCATTAATTATAGCCTACATTCTCATAGTCAGAATTGCTATTTAAGCTTAATTTTTTGTGCTTTTCTTTTTTAACATGCTTTGTTGCCTGCAGAGGTTTTACTGGAGACTTTCAAAGACCTTCAGGTAAGAAAGCACCTTTGAGTGCTCTGGTTTGGGGGCTGTGGCTGAGCATCCTTCCATGCTTTCATTTGTGCATGGGGACAAACTCTCTTGTTTGTGTAATTCCTCACCACTTGCTCAAACCAAACAAAACTCTTCCAAATATTCCACCTACATTGAAAACAAAAAGTGGATAAGTCTGCAGCACAGAACTGGGGGAGGAAACCTTAATCATATTCTCCCGCTAGTACTCATTTATAGCGATTAATTTCCCACCACAAACTTCATAGATACATGAAAGGATATACGCAGCAAGCCTGAGCTTACTTCCAACCCTTCACATACCTCTTATCACTTGAGAAGCATTTTAACATATTACAACTCAAAGACATCCCACCCAGATTCCTTCACAGCAGTTAGTTGAAAAGATGCAAACCATAACTCGACACATCAGCATTCCGATTAAACGGGCATTCCCCAGTACTAATATCTCATTGGAAAAGCCCAAAGCATCCAAAAATGTTTATGGAAAGTTGTTCCCATGTCGAGGACAGCTGCAGGGCTTCCATCCTTGCACATAATTCTGTGCTTCCTGTAGCCACTCAGCCCCGCATGCCGCGGATTTCTTGGCGGCTTCTCTCTCCAATTGCTTTAGCAAAGCTCAGAGGTAGGAACTGCTGATAAAGGGAGAAATAAGCACTGGAGGGGGATTGCAAGGAGCAGATCCTCATCTCCTCCCTAATTCAGGTATTGCTGCCTTTCGGGGCCGGGGACGGCTGGCAAATGGGATTGCAAACAAGATGTGAATGCAGAACATCGTAGCACAGAGTGCAAGAGCCAAGATAAACCCCGGCAGCAGGCAGAGGGAAATACACGGGGATGAAACAATTCCCTGCCTGGGGCTTCACCCACCTTTCTATCTGATGGGCCAGCAGCCCCAGCCCTGAGCACCTGCACCAATGATGTTCAGCACTGGTACTGAACCCACAGGAGCCCCTTCCCCACACACCACAGGCAGAAGTACTGCCTCGTGGCTCTGGCTCATAGCCAGGCTTGCCACTTTTCCCTAGCAAGACAAGCAGTTGACTGCAAATTGGCATAAAAATACACATATTTGCATAAAACCTGGGGCAGAGAACACATAGCTCCTGTCTTTCCCTTTTTAAAAGCCACAGTGCCTCCTCCCATGTAGGGATGCATGCAATGAATAAATAAAGGACACACTCATTACATGTTCCAATAGGAGTCTCAACTTTCTTTAATAGCAGCGAGACAAACAAAGCAGGAGGAAGGGGGAGGGCCCCTTGGTGCTATTTTCAGCCACTATTAATGGAGATCAAGAGCTGAAGCACGAAGTCAGAGCCCATTGAAGGGTATAGGGCTGCAATCCCAGCCAGAGCTGGATGCTGGTGGGATGGGGGTCACACATCCGGATGACTGGGATCCCTGTGCTCTGCTGGAAACACCCCACAGGCTGCAGCAGGCTTCAGATTTGGTGAGCACAAAAGGAGAAATCTAGTAACAGATGTCTACAGGAGGACGGGGAGGGGGAAGGATCTGTTTGGACTTGTGAGAGAGTAAAGAAACTGAAGTATGCAAATTGGTATGCAATTTCATACAAAAACACCCCTTTTCAGATTGGAGACAGGCAACAGAGAGGAAAAAAAGAAAGAATTTGCTTTCCATTTGCTCATAAGCCTGTTGGAAAGGCCAGCATGAGACTTGGCTCACCTCACCCAGTACACCATGCGCCCACGTAGGAGCTGCCTGATAGTCCAGGCTGGGTTTCCTCCTCATGTCAGTAGGTCAAGCCACCCTGTACTGAGGCTGAGCCAATGAAGATACAAAGAACAAGAGTTCTAGCTCCTGGCTTTGCTGCCACTGTTGCTCCATAGAGAACAATGACTTTCCCACAGCCCATTATAAGTGTGACCCAATGCATAGCAATGAGCTGCTCAGAGCTGAGCATCTTTCTTGGTTTCCCCAGCCCCAGCTTGGGTCACTCTGAAGGGTTTTCCTCTGGGCAAGCTCCCCAGATGTGCAAGAAGCACATCCTCTGGTCTCATACATCATGGTGGATGAGGCAGTAGAACAACACCATACCAGACCCTGTCTTCCCCACCCTGCTTTGCTCAGGCTGAAGCTCATGTTTATAGATGGTTATTCTTTACCTTAAAACTCTTCCTCTCAGAAAGAAAAGCAAAGCACCTGGAATACTGAGGCTGTTCCTCATTATTTCAGCAAAAAACATGCCACCTTCCCTCCATGCATCACCCCAACACAACCATCACATCACACACACACACTCCAAGTGAGCAACTTCAGAAGACACAGTTTTGTGCATTGTGTATGGTTGGGGATGCTTAAACTCACGGTATCATCCCTAGATGTAGCACAAAGTTAGGGAAGAAAGAGGAGATACAGTGCTGGAATCAATAACCCAAGTGTTAACCAAGCATCCGCCTCACCACTGCTTCCTTAACACACTGAAAGCAGAGCAAGCACTGGTTGCTTCTGATTGAAACCAGGAATCTGTCTGTTTCCCAACACTGCCATTCCAAGGCACGCAGAAGGATGTGATGTGGAAGCAAGAGGGTTAAACAAGCACTTTATTCAGCCACCATCTGATGTGTGCACATCCAAAGTGCTAATTACATCTAACAAAGACAATGCACAAAGCCCTGCATAATACTCGAGATTTCAATAACGCTTCTATCGTTCTTACTAGATTCATTTCGTCGCAAGTTAAAGTGGGAAATGACAATATTCAAAATGTAGGTTCTTGTATGAAGTGTTTTTAAGTATAGTGAGGTGGGAGGTGCTGGCTCAGACCCCAAGTCTGCCTATACCCTTGGCCAAGTCCACCTTCATGCTGTTCTAGTCATCAGGTCTACCTGCATGTTTTGTACTCCGGTCTGCAAAGAAAAGAAACTAATCTGAAGCTGGGGTGAGATGGAAATAAACTGATGTAGCTACAGCAAAAGAAACGGGGAGATTTCTCGACTCTCCAAGGCATCACAAAGATTAGAGGAAGGTTTTGCCTTGCTGAACCACAAGGCTTCCTCACCACAGTGGTGTAAACCTATGTCTAAAACAGGAGATGGCAGACAGACTGATGCTCAGCCTGCTCTGCTCTTTTCTAAACTAACAGGGAAATTAAGTCCATGTGGGGGAAAAAATAAGGAAGTAACAGTGCAGTTCAGCAAGCAAAATTAATACAAACGCTGCTGAGATGAACAGCTGAACCAAGAACTAAGAGCCCTGGTTCTTGGTAGAAAAGCAATGTCACATCCACTTTTAAGACAGGTGGGAAGGATGAGCCAGTGAACTACCAACCTGTCAGCATCACCTCTGTGCTGAGGAAGATCACAGAACCATAGAATGACCAAGGTTGGAAAAGACCTACAAAATCACCCAGTCCAACCATCAACCCATCACCAACAGTTCTCACCAAACCACATCCCTCAACACAACAGTCCTTGAACACCTTCAGAGTTGGTGACTCCAGCCTCCCTAGGCAGCACATTCCAGCACCTGACCACAATGGATCATAGTGCAGACCCTCCTGGAAGCTATGCTAAGGCACGTAGAAGAAATGGAGGTGATGGGGGACAGCCAGCATGGCTTCACCAAGGACAGGTCCTCCTGCCTGACCAACCTTGTCACTTTTTAACTGACTCAGTGGATAAGGGAAGAGCCACTGATTCTTGGTTCTTGGCATGAAAAACAAGAGCATTCATTGCCTTTGGGGGTGGTTGAAACAGAAAGGAGACAGGTGCTGAAAAAGGAATCCAAGCCGCCAGCAATACCTTTATGCATACATGTGTACATAATGGCAGCAACACAAAGGTCCCAGTCCAACCAGTAAGCAAGCACTGGATTATGATTCTATGATTGGCGCTATGTTAATTATAGAGCTTCTGGCTTATTTTTATGCTTTTCTGTATTATTTTTTTTTTAATGGAATATACATACCCAGGAGGCAAACCTCTGTATTTCTTCCATTTGTTACCACTTTACATTACAGAGCCTGGGAGCCCAAGGCACCATCGTGCCCCAACATGTGGGTGTGCATAGCAGAATCTGAGCAGGTCCCTCCAGCAGCAGGAATAAACAGGATTAAAGTACAGGGCTGTGCTCCTGGTGGCTTTTCAAACTGCTGTTCAATGCCATAATACTTACTAGCAAGATTCCCTACAGAAACAAGGTTTATGCCATCACTGCTGCATGTTCTCCTCACCATTCAGTTTGGAAAGGCCAGTAGTATCCTCTAGTTTGGCCATCAACCCATTTCAATTAAGGCAGAAATGCAATAAAGAACAGACCTTTCAATACCTTAAGCACAGGAACGGAACACAACTGTTACGGATTAAGACAGAGCTTGTGTCTGGTTTTGAACCACAGGTTAGGTAGGATTTCAGTGCTGATTGTAGCATTCAGATGCAGCAGGTTCCCAAGGCTCACAGTGACCAGCAATGAGCAGGGACACCCACAGCTCCATCAGTGCTCAGAGCCCCTCCAGCCTCACCCTGGGTGTCTGCAGGGATGGGGGCATCACCACCTCCCTGGGCAACCACATTCCAGTGCCTCGCTGCCCTTATAGTAAAAACTTCTTTCTTATATCCAATTTAAATCTCTTTTAGTTTGAAACCATTTCCCCCGTCCTATCACAACGAACCCTGCTGAAGAATCTGTCCCCCTCCTTCTTACATTTATGCACTGACAGGCTACTAAAGGTCTCCCTGGAGCCTTCCCTTCTCCAGGCTGCACAGCCCAGCTCTATCCTCATAGAGAAATATTCCATCACAACAGCTTAAATGTTACAGCAGGACTCTAATCAGGCATCTCCATGGCCCTCCTGCTATCCCCAGGCCCTCTGCCTCCCTCACAAGCACTACTGTGAGGCAATGAGCAGCAATCCAGCAGCCCATCCCACTCTTGCTGTTCACTAAGTGGCCTTGTGCCTTATTTACTGCAATTATTTCAACACCTGCTCTTTAGACAGAAATCTGTTTATTTCCTCAGAGCGTTTTCTATGGCACTCACTGCTATAGAGTTTGAATGCTTTATAAGATATTAATGGATTTCTGTCTTTTTTCTTCTATTATCATCCCCTTTTCCCAAACAGAAAATGCTGGCCCACAGATTAAATAGTGCTTTTGTTCACCAGTTTGGGAGGAAGCAGCAGATCTCCCAACTGCATGAAAAGCTTTGGTCAAGGGGACACGTGCAAGGCTGCAGCGAGCCCATCCAACAGCATTGGGTGATTCTGAAAGGATCACATCAGGACTTTGGGATTAAATCAGGTTCTCCAAATGAAATGGGTACAGAATTAAGGAGGATGCTACTTTCCCTCTTTGGCACCCACTTCTTGCATCAAGTGCCTTTTTATTTCAGCAATGGGAGTTACAGAAACAATACACACTATATTTACCCACCTTCAACCAGCGTTTCAAGACCTGCCATGAGGGTCAGATCTACTCAGCGTATCCCTGCCCTTTGCAATGGCATCAATCCTCACACATGGAAGATGCAAACACTTTGTTATAGCTTCAGCACTCCTTATCTTTCCTTGCAAGTCCTGTTTCCTACCCCTCTGATCATTCCTGCACCTTTTCCTCTAAGCTCTCACCCACTTGTGGCTCTGAGACACCAAAACCTCCTGATGAAGAGCAGCACACATTGACCCCAAACATCTCACAGCCTCATGCTGCACTACACTCATAGCATAGTGACAGCCCACCCCAGCCCCTGGTGGGGCTCCTTTGCCCATGTCCCACTCGTGTCTGTGCATTTGACCGTTCCTGACTATATTTAGAAGTTTATTTGTGCCCTGATTGGATTACTTTCTGATTTTTCCACTTTGCCATCATCACTTGGTATTCTAATCCTTCCCTCTAATGGCCTGAGAGCCCATCTCAGCTTTGTGCCATCTGCAAATTTAATAAGCATGACCTCATTAATTAAAATAGTTGATGTCACCAGAAGCACGACAGGCCCTCATAGAGCCCCACTCCAAACTCCCATTTTGACAAGAAATCAGAATTATCCCATATATATGGCTTATCAACTTTGTAATTGTTTCACCTAGATACAGTTCTCCAACTTAGTGCCTTCTAAAACATCATCACATGCATCCACAGCTACATTAAAAATACATAATTATACATACATATGAAAAATAAAAGATATAATAAGGATACCCCCCCTCCACTTTCCCCCAGCCTACAAAGCTTGGCATTCAGCAGCTGTCCTGCAGGATTCTACAAGAGCAGCAATTGAGACCGTGTGAGCTTCATTTCTCATATTTAAGTAACCTCAAGGTAGCTGAAAACATGCTTCTAATAATATTCAAGACTGTTCTCTCTATTCAAATAAAAGACAGTATCTGCCAATGCTGTTTATTAACTGTGATAGTCACTAGACTGCAGCTGATCCTTTCAAAAGAGGCAGATGTAGCAGAAATTAGACATTTACTAGTGAATGATTTTGTTGTTGTTGTTTCTTCTATTAAATAAAGCACAGCCAACAAGCTTCTTGTTACCTTTCGTGTGTCTGCTCTCTCAGTCTTCTCCTTCAGTGCCTGTGCAGTAATAGCTTTTTTTAAGCCACCTAAATCAGTGTCACCAGTGATCAACTAATAACTAGCAAGAGGAGCGTTGTTCACTGAAAGAAGATCACAGAAACATAGGATGGCCTGGGTTGAAAAGGACCACAATGACCATCCAGTTCCAACCCCCTGCTATGTGCAGGGCTGCCAACCAGCAGACCAGGCTGTCCAGAGCCACATCCAGCCTGGCCTTGAATGCCTGCAGGAATGGGGCATCCACAGCCTCCTTGGGCAACCTGTTCCAGTGCGTCACCACCCTCTGGGTGAAAAATCTCCTACAGATGATGAAGAACACGCTGGTGAGGGATACTGAATGCTTCTACTCTACAAAACGTAGCCTCAAAAACACTCAGAAAGAAACAGCACTCTGCTCTTAAAATAAGCTCTTGTCTAATCTCATCAGGTTCCTCCCTGCCCAGCTCTCCAGTCTGTCCAGGTCCTACAGGTCTATCAGCCACTCCACCCAGCACTGTATCATCAGCAATTTGCTGAGGGTGGACTCTATCCCTTCACCCAGGTCACTGATGAAGACCATCCCCACACATGAGCCAGCTCAGCCACATCTCCCAGCCCACTCCTGACTTCCATGGCATTCAGGTGTACCAGATGGAGCAGAAGGCTACAGTGTGACCCCTGATTAAAAACAGCAATAGTAGACTTCAAGTAATAGATTGATAGAATGGCTTAAGTTGGAAAGGACCTCAAGAATCATCAAGCTCCAACCCCCAAGTCTTTACATACTGTACAGAATTATCTCTGCGGGGAGAAAAAGGACTAGTTCTCCCTTCCAGCCTTACAGGCTTAGAGGAAGGAGGGAATAAACTGGCTCAGGATCATCAACAGCAAGAGTTCTGCAGCTGGTATGGGCAACAATGGTAAGTGATGATTCAGGAGTGGAGATAGATCCAGCTCTCTGCATCAAGCATCAGCTCTTCAGGAGAGGAGAGGAAGAAAAAGTAAAACTGTGCTTTAAGCAGTGCAATCAGCAGGCTCAGTCAGCAGTTTTGTTTGATTTTAGTGCAAATTTAGTAGTTGTGAATATCTCAAGAAGTTGCTGGCATCTGGGAATTTCAGGCTAAGACAAAGCCAATGCTGCTGCTTTTGCTTCCTGCTACAGCCCCAGTCTCACTGCTCAGGATGTTGTTAATGCAACCCATTGCTGCTCCTGGTCTGTAATCCCTTAACCTAAAGGTATAGTCAACATTATCACTGAAGGTTTAAGTAACACAGCACCCAACATTCCTATAAACGCCAAGAAGCTCGTTACAGCTCTATACGGGAAACAGCAATCATGTACAAAGCAGAGACTTCACCAGCTTTGTTGTCCCTCTCCAGGTCCTTGACCGTGTCCAAAGAAGAGCAATGGAGCTGTGAGGGGTCTGTGAGGGGTCATTCTTATGGGAAGCAGCTGAGGGAATGGGACGGGTCAGTCTGGAGGAGATTCCAGGGAGACATTATTGCCCTGTGTAACTCCCTGAAATGAGGTCGGGGTCAACCCCTGCTCTCAGGTAACATCAATAGGATGGGAGGAGATGGCTTCAAGTCGTGCCATATTGGGTATTTGGAAATACTTCTCAGAAAGGGTGGTGATGCATTGGGACAGGCTGCACAGGGAGATGATGGGGTCACCATCCCTGGAGGTGCTTAAGGAATCAGGGACGATGCCTTAGGGATCAGGTATGTGGTTTAGTGGCATGTGGATGGTTCAACTAGATGATTTTGGAGGGCTTTTCCAACCTCAGTGAATCTGCAATTCATTTCACAGATTTAGAGCCCTGTGCCCAGCACAACAATGGGGCTTACCTGTCTTCTAGGCCCAGATCAGCATCTCCCACCACTGTCACCTCCTCCACCCCATGCATATAAAGAGCAACAGGAGGACCTGGGCTAGTGCACACAGGCACAACCCTACAGTGGTAATGAGAAACACACTTTCTCCTGAGTCAGAATTAAAGAGGCTTTTCAATATGCACAGGTGCTGTGGGGTCAAGTCACTCTCTTGGTTAGCAGGTGGAGGACCGTGCTAAATCATTCAATGGGAGCTGAGCTGTGAGAATTAATCTGAACTGACAGGGAAACATAAAAGATCTCTTTTTTTGGCAATTGTAAACATATCATCTTTCACATAAACAAAAAGTGCACCAAAATTTCTGGCATTAAAGCACCCACAGTTTAAGAACAAGAAATCATGGCACTGGGTGCAGAAAAATTAACAAGGCAACGTCCTTAAATCTCATTTTCAGCACTACACAACTCTGCTTAAATTCAGAGGGGTGTATTTCTATGAAGCAAAGCCCCACAGTGCCTCTACATCAGTCAAAAGAAAGACTTGAAGTGTACAAACTAAATAATAACGATTGCCAAACTCTTCAGGTTTTACAGTTTGCTAAACAGATGCACCAGGTAATTCGATTTAGGGGCTACATAGAATATAATAGCTTAATGCAGTTTTGTATTTAGCACAGTGTGTTAACCATAAAAATACAATTTACACTAATGGATATTTTAATCAGGGCAGCTTCCAAACAGGAGCTGACAATTTAACCACTTGACTTTTCTTTTTTACCAATGCTATTTATTAATGATGCTGGATTGCAGCTCAAGCAGCAGGAAGACCGTTCTCTTGATTCAAACAGCAACTCATAGTACTATGACAGAAATAAATCACTGGGAATTTACTCAGCGTATTCATTGCTTCAACAGGGCTGCCAAGAAAAGTGTGGTCTCCTTTTGACTACAACACTTGAAGGGAATTTCCAGGGCTACGAGGCCTAGCACTTTGCTATCCAGGGAAGCATAGGCTTCTCCTTTCCCTTGCTCCATTAGATGACCACTCTACAGCCTTGTTGATGGTGATTTAAAAAGGAGAGGAAGAAAAAAGGATCTGATTTCCAATTAGAAGTTCATTTTCGACATGTTAAAGTTAGATCTGGCTTTAACCTATTGCATCTGGTAGCCAAAAACAAGTAGAGTTGATGTTCTCTTCCACTTTATATCGCTTCACCAAACATCCAGGTGAAATGTGAACAGGAGAAACACAGCATTAATTGCTTGGCAGCCAGTGAGACCTTTTGGTACCTAACAAGATGATAGTAAAGGAGGTCTTTTCCATGTTTGTGGTGCAAGATGGTTTGGGGCTGCTGAAGAACCAGAGCTTCTACAGCCATTTCTACGTTGCTGGTAGACCTTTCTGTGTGTCACCTTGACCTTACCTTACATAAGGTGTATTTAATAAACTAGCCTCTTTTGTTTGTTTCTTGCTTTATGATTCTGTATTTTAAAATAAAGTACTATCAGGCAACTGCAATGATAACATTAGGTAATTTGATCCCATAGCAACAAAATAGAGGCTCCCCACTGACTCCTAAGGCTATCACTTGTAGGGTTTCTCCTCTTCCACCACCCACCATTCAGAGTCACCACACACAGACAGAGCTTCTTATACTGGCCACATCATAAACTGAGAATTAAAGTTATCTGGAGCTTAGTTAAAAATAAATACCAAGGTTTGCACAGTGCTGGTAAAAGCATTAATAACTTTGTATTAAAACACTGTGATCTCTGTATGGTAGCAATATCTTAGCACAACGGTACAAAATGTTTCTTAATGAAGCACCATTTGGATGCATGATATGTTGGTACAGTCAGTCCATCTGCCCAGCTCTCCCCTATGCGTTTTCATGCAATCATTAAGGCTGGAAAAGACCTTCAAGACCATCACATCAAACCCCAACCCACCCCCACTGTGCCCACTAACCACATCCCTCAGTGCTGCATCCCCATGTCTTTGGAACACCTCCATGGATGGTCACCCCATCACTCCCTGGGCAGCCTTTGCCAATGCATCACCACTCTTTGAGCCAATAAAGAGGCCATCACCTCTCATCTTTTTACTGCGATCGAGTGAATAAACCAAAGCAAATAGGGGGAGAAGGAGGTGCGTTTCTCCTTATCTGATGCAAAAGGTGCAGAACCTCGGGAGAGGGACCAGGTGGGGGTGGGTTCATATCCCATATGCACTGAGGTCCACGTGGGAAGCAGCACAGCAGCCCCCAGCCAAGCTCACCTGGCACCCAGTGCTGGTGTCTGCGTTCCTCTGAAGCTCCTGGCGACAAAGCACTGAACAGCAGCTAAATCCCACTAAGAGCCGGGCAAATCTGAAATACATTCCTTCCAAGCTCAGGAAGCAGCGCTTCCTGCCCTGCAGCTCGCTGGGACTGAGTCCGTTCAACCTCGGAGGAGGGATTTTGCTGCAGGACTCAGACCCATCCACCCGAAGGTTGAGCCACTTTAATGCTGCGCAAGAACACACTCAAACACGAAAATGGATCCAAAAGTCCCTTGGGTTTAAGCTCTTGTGAACCAACAACACCACGCATCAGTACAAGAGCCTCACCAAACCCATCTTGCTCTCATTAATTAGCACCGTTCGGTGATTGCTGCAATGCCCCAACCCAACCACATGCTGGCAAGGAAAGCAAAAAACCACAAACAGAGCTCTCGGTGCAGCTGTGAAGGGCAGCTATTGTTTTAGATTGGCCACGAGTTACACAGCGATTATGACACCCATTAACGAAATCCCACCTGTGACTTGTTAAACTGACTCCGGTTTTTCCCTGGGAGTTTCCAAGAACGTTTCTTTTCTTTCAGTCTGCATGCGGAGCTGTCATATGATTTTTGCCGCAGGTTTCTGTACAAAACTGCACTTGGTAATGTACTTTTAGCAATGACTTGATGCTTTAATTTAAAAGAGAGGAAGAGAGAGAAAGCAGAATCCTTGAGGACTTCAGTCCTTTAGTGGCAGCCTGCACCATCACAAGGAATGGAACGAAAGCAGCAATTATCACTTCCTCACTTGCTCAATAGCAATTTGCAAAGCAGTCAATAACTAAAGGCGATACCGGTGAGTGCTTCATCACGTGCAGAGGTAGTTGGAGGGGAGGCTCAGTTTGGTTCTTGCTCTTGTCCTTTGCATCATGATTGCGCTGTGCAGGAGGCTGAACCTAAACCAGAATACTCCTCCTCACCTCCCCAATCAGCATCAAATTCAGTCCAAGTAATAAAACCAGACCATCTCAGCATATAGCCACATGTGTAGACCACTCTGGGAAAGAAAGGAGCAAGGTCTGCCTTTGCTTCCAGCAGGTTTTGCTTAAAGCAGACCCACTGTTAGATCTTCTGGCTAGTGCCAATGATGGCTCTTTGCTCTTCAGAACACATGTAATAAAAAGCACAGAATCTCCCTTACAAACAGCACTGACACCTGAGATCCAGACAGCCCAAACACACACTTTGGGACACTGCAGCCTATCAGACAGCATGTAATTATATCCAGAGAGGAGCTTGTTTGGTGCAGCATAAAGCTGCTTCCATAGCCAAGGGTGCTGCAAGAGGTTCACTGACAGAGGAAAGCCCATTTGGTGCTTGCCTCCCCAGTCTGGTTCTATTGCCTCCGTTCAACGCTTTAGCAACAAGGTTTAATCTCTATTCTCCCTTCTGTTTTTTTTCTCCTCCTTATTCTGAGAAACTTTTGGTTTTCCTGGCAGCCTTTTTATCACCCCACCACCTCCTACCCTCTCATTCAAGCAGGTTTATTTAAAACCAAAGCAGCACATGACCATAAGGGTTCCTATTTAACATAATGAAGTTATTCAAGATGTTTACTCAACAAAAAATAGACAGTGAGCTCACCTTGCTGTTGTCAGCTACAGCTAACTACTGAGTTTACTGCACGTAGCCACAAGGCAAAGCTTCTTTGTGCTCTGTTCCTATTGCTCAGAAACCCACAGCATTAATACGGATTAACATGGGCAGGATCAGTGCTGAAATGATGCTACCAGCATCAGGTTGCCTATAGAGGGGGTGGATGTCCTTGGTGACACCCAGGGTCTGGCTGGGTGGGGTTCTGAGCACCTGATGGAGCTGTGGGTGTGGAATCAGATGACCTTTAAGGGGCCCTTCCAACCCAAACCATTCTGTGATTCTATGGTTCACACATGGCATCGTTCTGCAGGGCAGCTCCCTGCTGCCATTCCCATCTCAGAGATGCAGGGCAATTCTTCCCCCTCTTGCAAAAGCCCAGCCAAAGAAAAAAAGCATCAAACTGCTCAGAAGTGAAATAGGGACACCATCAGCCTACCAGCAGCTTCACTATTTCTTGCAACATGTAATTTTCTTGTCTGATTTGTCAGAGAGTTTCCTCCTAAATCCAGAAACAGCACATTGAATCGTCTGGCACCCAGCTGCCATGGTGCCCACTGCCTCTGCGGGCACCAGCCTCTCCTTCCATAAGCTCCACAAACACTTGAAACGTGGGAAGACATCAACCCCATCATTGTGTGTGGGGAGGAAGCAGGAGACCAGACACAACATCCTGCAGGACTCCCCAAAGGCTGACAGGAGCCATCCTTGAGTCCTGTTTTGGGATTCCCCCCAAAAACACAATCTCATTCACATGTTAAAATAGGCACAAAACATTAAATATCTTTGTTTTACTTTAATAGCCAATTGTATCAAGACCAATAGCAAGCAGGGCATGGTTTGACACTGGGCTGAAGCTTCATGGTCTACACTGAAGAAGCTCAATAAGGAGATGAGTGCCAAGAGTTTCACTCTGCATTGGTTTTCTCATCTATTTCTCATCCCAGTGCAAATATTTAAGGGGCTGTTTTCCTTGCATAGCTTTCCTTTTAGAGTGAGGGCAGGCAGTATCCTGAGGAACTGGAGAAAGGGAAAGCTGTGTTATCAAGGAGGACAGGAGCAGGGCACCAGGAGGTGTGTTTTTAAATCACAGTCCTTTGGGACAGGGATTATCTTGCATGAGTTAAAACACACTGCCTGTATTTTCCCAATAGCATCCCAACAGCACACACTCAGATGCAGGGGTACTTACAAACAGATGAGCTTTGGATTGATACAGTTGCCATGGCAATTAGCAATAAACAAGAAGCCTCAGACCCCAAATTTTGCCCAAGGTTCGAGGAAGATTTTGTAGGTTTTTTTGCATAAATATGCATTTTTCACACACAAACACCGCCCTCTGCTGCATGCTGAGGCCGATGCTGGGGAGCAGATTTATGCACGTTGCTCCTGGCAACGCTGTTGTTGAAGGTGATAAAAATTCTCGTGTCTCTTTGGCTTAGAAAGTGCCAGTGCATCAAAATGCAAATGATTCAGCCTCCTGCAAAGGTCGTTTGAGGTAACGGATCTGTTTAACTCCTGTATCACTGCAGAGAAAACGATGCGGTTTGGAGCATGGAACACTTCAATGCTTTGGGCATACGCTGTGTTGTCAGCTTGCTGGAGTCTGGGGGGATATTAAGAAGTCTGCTGCCCACTCCTGTAACATTTCTGATCTATTTTATGTGGGAAGGAGGTCAAGATCATGCTGAAACAGGATTTTTTATGCCACCTGTTTGCAGAGCAAATCCCACCATGCACATTCACTCTTTTCCATGGAGACACGTGCTGTTTCTGTTCAGGGAGAGACTTATTCCAAGCAATGCCCAAGCTGTAACCAAAATGAAACATTTTTGCTGAGAACCCTCCTAAAGCGTGATTAATGGAGGGCAGCAAGAAATTAGAGCTTGGCATTCCCTTGGGTAGGCCTGATGTTCCCTTGGGTAGACATGGTATCCCTTGGGTTCCCAGTCTAAAAACACGTTCAGCTTCCCATCCAGAGAAAAAAAATCCATAAATATACAGAAAAAAAATCAAGGTGGATCTCCCAGGGAACTCGCTGAGCAGACTTGTACTTCTAGGTTTAAAGCTGGATCAGACCCAGTAACCAAAAGCTATTGCTGGAGGTACTGTCTACTGGGCAGTGCAAGAAGGTCTGATGTCTTCCCATTGCTCCCAGGTTGACAGCTGCTTATTTTCAACCCCAACATGCAGCAGCTGCACAAGAAGGCAATTGGTTGGGCCATGAAAAAACTGACATTGTATTGGTATTGATGTTTATTGGTATTGATGCTGACTGGTGAGGACTGCATCGAGGAGAAGCAGCTCAAAATTAGCACTTTCAGTGGTCGTGTATTATTTCAGTAGGCAGGGCTATCCATCTTACACTGGAACTGGAAGTAAAAGAATCAAGTGGCTCAAGTCTGATTATGCTAAAATTGCTATTTTGATAAAGGAACCAAATGGCCTTTAATACATTATTTCACTAGAGGCGAAATTAATTTCAGTTTATATTGCAACAGGAAAAGACTGGAAAAAAAAAAAAAAAAGAAAGAAGCTGAATACATAAACAACCCTTATTCCTTTGCATTTATTCCTCAAATGTCAGCCATTGACTTTAAGGGAAATACATTTGAAGCTGATGTGGTAGAATGCATTGGATGGAGGAAGAACTTTGAACAGCACTGAAGAAATTGAGATGATCTCATCCTCTCCACACCCTGACAGGTTTCGTTTTCATTTGTGCTGGTTTAGAAATGCCCCCTTTTCCTATTTGTGCTTGTATAGGGAACCTCACAAGAGTTGTTAACATTTTCATCAACCCATTGGAAAAGTCAAGTTAATATTTTGTTCCCATTGGATCACAAGAAGTGTCTGTTGCACCGCTGCACCACAATCTAAATATGGTTTTCATTTTTTTCCTTGTTTTGAGGGAAAGAAGGAACAAACATCACTTGAAATCTGCATTTCAACCTGCCCTAGAGTTGACTTGTGTATTAATGCACTGCGTGGCAAGAAATGCCATGTACTAAAGAAAGCAAATTTGTCTGGCAGAAAACCCTTCCATTGGCCCCTGGAACTACAGAACAATAGCAATGATTGTGGTGAAGCCTGACTGCAACACTGGGGTCAGAATCACAACTACACAAGCTTCTGGGCTTCATTCAAGCGTTGGACTGAGCTTGGAATGATGCTGGGTCTGGAAGGAATCCCAGATGGTTTTGTTGGTGTAGTACCTACCAAGGGCAAAGACATGACACAAAGCATTGTGCACTTCCAGGAAGGGGCTGGGGGTGAGAAGCACCTGTACATTTGCCTACAGCCCACACTTGGCTTTTATAGCTCCTCTAAGTCACCCTGAAACAGCCTCTCAGCCCTGGGCAGGGGTGGGAGCTGAGGTCCTGCTTTGTGCCAACACTAGGTTTGCTTTAAGATCAATGCATACAGCTCAAACTACAACCCATAGAGGATCACACAGAGAACCACAGCAATAAGATTTCCATTTTAATTGTTACTTTTTCATACTCAGCTCTGAGTGTTTCAGCTTCCCCTAGCTCTGCAGCTTTCCTTCTAGTTGTTCCATTGCTCCATTTCCTCATGTGCTGTTGTCTCAATATAAATAGGAGGTGAAAAAGTCATAAAAAGACAGCTCTACTGAACATCTCTTGTGTTTAGAATGCGGCATAGAACAAGGAATATGGAATATAAAAACACAGAGTCGGCAAAGTTGGAGAAGACCTTTAAGATCACCCAGTCCTACCATCCATTTACCACCAGTATTTCCCTACTAAACCGTGTCTCTTAATACCTCATCTAAATGTTTCTCAAACACCTCCAGGAGTGATGACCCCACCACCTCCCTGGGCAGCCCATCTCAGTGCCAGTCCATCCTTTTGCAGAGTAAATTTTTCCTAATATCCAACCTGACCTTCCCTTAGCACAGCTTGAAGCCATTCCCTCTTATCCTATCCCTGTTACTGGGAACGGAGGCCAGCTCCCACCTCACCACAACCTCCCTTCATGTAGCTGTAGAAAATGATGAGTTCTCCATTGAGCCTTACTCATCTCCAGATGGACCCATCCCATTCCCTCAGCCACTCCCCATAGCACTGTGCTCCAGACCCCTCACAGCTCCATTCCCTTCTCTGAACACACCCCAGGGTCTCAATATCTTTTTAAGTGAGGGATCTCACCAGTGCCAATACAGAGTGATAATCAGTTAGAATACAGAATGTAGAATATAAAACATAGAGTTCAGTTGGAAGGGACCCCCAAAGCCCAACTAGCCCAATGACCATAAGGTGTTACAACTCCTGATAAATTTTGCTGTATCTCTAGAGAATTATCTCTAAAACAAGGTAACATTTTACTAAGATGCACTCCTATGGTAATGAGCCCAGAACATTCTTCCTTGGAGCAGTTAAATTCAGATTGCATCTTATGCACTATAAGCTTATCTTTTCACTTAACATTAGTCTTTACCAGGAATTTATATAGAACAAACCTCCCTGTATTTCAGTGTTTAGTCTGGTACAGTGAATGTGTATTCTCTGCACAAGCCTATCTTGTTCAACACGTAGCATTTCAGTTAGAATAACCAACCTATTTTGGGGAGTCCAGAGACGTAGCATATTTTGGATGGAATTTTATCTCCAAGTCCCTATTTAAATTGGCATAAAAAATGCTTTTAATTTTGAACAAGCTTTTAAAAAGTCCCTGATAGTGAGACTTCAGAATTCTTGTGGTCTGAAATCCATTCAAAGATGAACTTATACTGGATTGTTTAACAACATTTGTCTGCCATATAAATCTGTGATGGCGCTGGGAGGGTCCCAGTAACTCCTGAAGGCCAAAGGTGGACAGAAAGGCATAAAGTTCCCTATTCTTTCTTTTCTTTTTGATGAATTGATGCAGTGGTACATCACTCTTTGAAACGACTTCCAGGGGCAAAAAATAAGCTGAGGGACACTTCAGAACAAATATCCATAGGTAAAGGGGTTACCCCATGCTTCTACTCAACACCACAGACCAAGTAAGACTTTGTTGGGCATTGCTGCTGGATTTCATCAGTCTGTGCATGGATTTTGCTGCACTGAGGGGCAGCCTTTGGTGAAACAGAATCTCTTGATATTTATGGGATTTATCATGTGCTGCTTTATGCTAATGAGCTGTTGTTCAAAGAGGATCACTGTCCCTTTGAAAATGACCCTGCAAAGATTCTTGCCCAAAATGCATGGAAAAGACACCACCTCAAAATGTTATCATGAGGTCTATGGGAGCAGGAGCAGAACGTGTGCCAGATCCATTTCTCTTCCTTTCCTTTCACATTCATGAGCATAGCTTGAACCCAGGGATCCTCCTTTCTTTCCTCAGTGCAGGTCACATGGCAAGCAGAGGAATTCCTTGTGGCTCCCTCCATTAAAGTTTGTAGCTTCACACCCCTCTCCAGTTACAGCTGATGATTGCACAAAATCCTGGTGGCGTCTCATATATGTTCCCATATATTTGCTCATGAATAAAAGCTAACTGGGAAAATTAAGTATTTTAGGAAATTCTGTGGAATACACCACAGAATGTTCCATTTTAAGCTGCCAGTAATTGGTCTTATCAGAGAGTATTTCTAAAATATTAGTTCAGACCACGCGTTCTCTGCCTGATTCATGCTCTGCAGGAGGCATCCAAACGTGATTCTACTCATCATAGAGTCATTAATGTTGGGAAAGACCACCAAGATCACCAAAAGATCCCTAAGTCCAACCCCAGCCCACCATGCCCACTGACCGTGTCCCCAAGTGCCACATCCATAATCTCAGGTGCCAGCCACCATGCAGCAAAACTCATGGAGTTTTCTTCCACTCATCCTGGGATTCAGGCTGGAGCTTCCAAGAGCAGCAGGATTTGAAGCTGTGGCGTAGACCTTCCAGGCATCCTATCTATGCAGTTGCCTTGTCAGTGTGGTGCTCCAAAGCTGTGCTTCTGCATCCCACATGCACCTTTGGGAAGCTTCTGCATTTCCTCCAGTTATGAAACGCTTTGCACATCCATGCATTAAGAAAGGCCAATATTGGTACACTAATATACAGCAAGGTTGTAAGTCATTGCTATTGGCTAATGATTGGATTGTGTGGGGAGGAGATATCATTGGAAGCTGCATTTCACCTGCAGTCTGTTAGCCTGCCCTTTTACTGCTGGCATTCATCTTTTTGGAAGAAGCAATTGAGCCAAAAACATTGTGGCATTGTTTTACACTTGTTTCACTGAGATGTGTATGAATAACATGGAGACCAGAAGTTTTTTGCTCCTAAAATGGCACTGTCAAGCTCAAGGTGTCTAAATTATTTAATGAATACTTTAACCCACACTTCTATTCCAGCTTAGACATAAGACATCTAAAATAGCACCCGAAAAAATCCCTTTTTCTGCTCTTAGGGTCAGTCCTCCCTATGAGGGTTTTGCTGAACACATGGGGAGATCAGTGTGGTCCTCAATCAAGATCACCTAGAGTTAATAAGGAGGGCAGTTCTGAATAATCTCACAGGGCTACCAAAAATGTAAACCTTCAATATCTGAATTAGGGTGCTGTTACCCCACTGCACCGGGATGAAAAGGCCCCCAGTTGTCTCTGCTAATGGCTTTCAGGTTGATGAGTGGCTCTCAGTTGCTTTTTGAAGCAGGAAGACGTCTATAATAGTGAGACTTATTAATTTTATTTAAAGTGCTAAGGCTGACATCCTGGAGCTGTGGTCTCTTAAAATCTTTCTTAATTGTTATGGAGCAGCTTTAAGAGCACTTTAAGATGTCTCTATTTACAAGTTGAAAAAAAAAAAGAAGAACCAACCTATAACATCTTAAATCTTCTCGCAGAATTCCCATTCGTTGGGACATTTACCAGAGACAATTATTACCCCGTGGATGAAAATGCATTCACAGTCAGGAGATTATTCCCTCCAGTATCCTGCAGCAGTTAGATTCATAAGCCCAATTTTGAACAGTATAAATCAATTTCTTTGTTTCTGTGCATCCATCTGGTGAAGAAAATGAGGTGTTTGCTGTTAAGTGAAGAAGCAGTAGGGCTATTACCTAGATGTTAATAGGTTACATGATATTTATTTCAACTCTCTTTTATTTGAAAACTGTTCTATATATATATTTTTTTCTGATTATAAAACCTAAGTGGAGCCTTTTCTGGTTTGGACTGACCTATATATGTGAGTATTTTTTGTTTTTCCCTTCTGAGGAAGCTACCTCTGTATCTCCGAATTTTGCTTTTGAGGCAACAGGGACCTTGAGACCATCACTGCAGGGACAGAGTGGGGCAATCTACCTCCCTGCTCTTCATATCCAACCCCCATCCCAACCCTCAACCCCTCATGGACCTTGACCTACCCAGCCAACATGCCACCAGCTGAATGGAGGAGACCAGATCCAGAAGATAACCACATTTTCCTTCTCCGTTCCTCCAGATTATTATCCTCTTAGTGCTTTTTGTTTGTTTGTTTTTGCCTGAAAAATTAAATACCCAACCCAGAGAAAAAGAATAAGAAAGGCAAAGGTACTGGCAATGGGCTCAAGGGCAGTTTCCCAGTTTACGTTCCTAGTTTGCCCAAATCCCTGTGCTTATTTTCTATGGTTCCAGCAGGGCTGTTTTGTCCATGAAGGATTTCTGTCCCATGCTTACCCTTGTTGCTTCTCTTGGTTACATGCATGGGTCCACCATGAAAGCTTTATTTAGCCTATTGGATGAGCTCTGTATGCCATCCCTCGCCTACACCCCAGTCCAACTCACAAAGAAGGGGAACACAAAGCCTAAATACCTAATGAACAACCTCGTACAGTCTTAAAATGTTTACAGCCCCCAAACACGCTAACAGATCTAGGGGAGGGCCCCAGGTCTCCGGTGATATTTGTTCCAACGTGGATCAAAGGAGACTCCTTCTGTGCCTCCCATCAGGCTCTGCACTGCAGGATGGAGGCTGTAAAATTTATTTGTAGAGGCTGCGCGTTCGCAAAGAGGGCTCTAAAAATCTTATTGAAAAATGTCTTCGTTCCCAAAAGCCTCACTATGATTTTAAAGTGTAAATAAAAATAGCGGTATTTGCTTACACTGGAGAGCTCTAAAACTCTACTTGGGAAGTAAGAAATCCTATTCTGCAACTTAAAATTATGATTCATGGTTCCTTTTCCAACCTCCAAGCAGTTCTGCAACGTAAAATGTGAAGCTAAGCATTTGCTTTTCATTTAAAAGGTCTCATTAAGACCAAAAATGAGCTTCTTCAGCCCCGTAATGCCTCTAACATGTCAAACCTAATAGAAGCTCTTCACCATGGGGTGCCTTTGGAGGACTTGGAAGCATCAAAAGGATCCTGCTGTTTTGCAAGACCAATATGCTTCTTTCTCCCAGATATATCATTCCAAGACCGTCATTTAGCTGAGGACTTCAGCCCGTGCTTGAATCCATTTGTCTGCTGCAGAAACACTTAAACACGTGCTGCCATCCCACCAAAGCCAACAGCACTTAAACCTCTTCATAAAATTAAGCAGCTTCTTAGTGTGTGGCACTAAGTTGACTTACAGGAACGGTGTCCCCAAACACTGTCCTTAATTCAGAGTTTCCCTTGGTTTTAATAGGTGTTGCACCAAGGTCTGGCGTGCTGTGCTCCATTCTGATTTCATGGCCATGGTCTTTCTTAACAACACTGTGGAGATCTCTTATGACTCGCAGAGCAGTGCTGCTCCTCCTACAGGCACAACCCATCATATTGTTTAGGAATACTTCTCAGTTTTGCCAAAATGGGGCTGTTTCACCTGAAATTTCCAAGGGGAATTCTGTTGGAAGTGGGATTATTTATTTTTTTTTAACTAGTTATGCACAGCAATTACTAAGAAGACAGTGGGCAGCAAATGCTACGTCTAATAACGACTCCGCATTTAGGACGCATTTAGTGAAGTCTCAGTTTTCACTGCAAAAATGGCTTTGTCTGGAAGGAAAAACTGTAGATTTTTGACTTAGTCTTGACCCCACTCAACACCACTAAAATAACTGTGATAAAGGAGAGAGTGCTGAGTGGCATATTTGGTTAGGATAGCATAGCAAATATTATCCTTGTCTTCAGCAGCGAAGCTTTTGCACATTTCTGTATTTGGAAATGTTTCACTTTTCCTTTCCCAGCCAATCTCTCTGCAGCGCTTCTTGGTTGGAGTTCCTATTTGTCAATTGTCCCATTTTTGGCTACAAGAGCTCTGAGGTTTCAAGCTGAAGATGAGAAACTTGCACTTTTGTGGTTTGGGGTGTAAGAATGTGAAAAACCAGGGGATTTTCACCCTGACCCCAAATCCCGCAGCGTTCCAGCACGTCTGCTTATCCCGGCAGTGTTTGTGTCGGATCTGAGCCACCCAATACCAGCCCACCTCCTTTCTCTAGCTTTTCTTTTTCTTTTTCTGGTTGGTTCTGCTGCCCGCTGGATCTCGCAGAGTAACAGTTGAAGACAGAAATGCCCAAGAGCGAAAAAAGGTAATTATACAGTAAGTCAGCCCTTGCATAACTTGTAAACTTTATGATCTTTCACTTTTATATGATGTATTTATAAACCAAGGAAAATGCCTAGCTAGAAAGAGAAACACAAGAATTCTGTGATGGGTGATTATAGGTACCAGTAAAATAGGAGATTTCCAAGAAATGTCCTTTCTTTTCCTTCTTCCTTTCGCCCCCAGCAGAGAACTGAATTGCTGGAGTGAAGAAATGAATCCTCTGACAACACACCATAGAAGGGAAGTGATGGAGGCAGATCCCAATGACCTGCTTGCTGTTCAGCACCTTACTCTGGCTCCTTGCCTTACAGAGGCACTCTCACTGGATCCCTCCTTTCCTGGATTCCCAGGACATAAGTACTCCATTCCTTTGATGGCAATAATCTGAACTTTGAAATATGGGAAAATGAATAAGACTGGAGATGGATGAAGTCATTTTATAGAAGGTTCTCAGACTGTATTCCCATTGAAAATAAGAGCTATTGACGGTCTTGGTGACCACAACCGTCATCTCACACTAATTACTCTCAATTGCTTCTTCATCATAGACAGAAATGTCTGAGTGAGAAAAGGGCCACATCCAAAGGGGCAGGGTCTGAGGAGTTAACTATCACCCTATTTACCCCCATGTGACATCCCATCCCCCTGCGTGGTTGGAGTCACCTCCATGGGTGGGATTTTTCCATAACTCAGGGATCTGGGATGTAGATTTTTGATGGAGGATGTTTTAGTTTCAGTATCCACCAATGAAATGAGATTATTTCTTTTCTGTGTATAAAAGTCTTTAGATTGACTGTGCTGAGACACTTGGGCTCCAGTCCTTCCTGGAATAATCACTGAATCATTAAGGTTGGAAAAGATCTCTAAGATCACCCATTCAACCCCAGCCCACCCCACCATAATATCCAATATCTAATATCCAATCTGAACCTCCTCTGGATTATTCCTCCTTGCAAGACAGCAGGCAATAAGACTCTATACATTAGATACTACTTTTTTACAATACAGTGGGAATAAAGTCCTTCTCCATGCTTCAACTCTCCATTCCAGAGCTTTGCTGGGTGCACATGGTGTTGATTCATCCTTAAGATGAGGTGTAGATGACATCCAAAGCCTCAATGGGGTAAGGTCTAAGATGAGCATCCCACAGCACTGGATGGAAAAAGGGCCTGAGGGAAGGGGGAGACTCATCAGTAATAAAGAGCCCTGATAGCAAGAGGGAAGGTTACCTGGCAACCTTCCTGTCCAATTAAAGCAAATTTATTGTCAAGTTGCTTCTTTATTGCTGCCCTGTTATTAATTGTTAATGCGTTGCTGCACTCTGTGTAGGGTGCTGCAAAAGGCTGAAATCAGGGGGTCTGAAAGGACATTTTCTGTGCAAAGAATCATTGAGCGCTCATTGCTGGTTCTGCTCTGCAGGCTCTGGCAAAGAAATTCGTGCTCTTGGAAAAAGAGGGCAAATGGGTGGCAAAGAAGAATAAAATGCATGGGGTCACTGGGTTCCTAAATTATAGTGCTGCGTGCATGTGAAATGCTTACAGAAAAAGAGACATCATGAAAATGGAAATTTGCAAAGCACTGTTTGGGAATCTCAAGCTGTTTTCTCTGTAAATAGAATTCTCTGTTTCACATTGGAATGAGAAAGTGCTGTATCTTCAGGCTCTCAGTGGGCGCTTTTCTGTGCACAGACTGATCTGATCAGTCCTGCACTCTGAGGCTGAGTTACCAGGAGATGGGCAGATCTCAGCCAAGAAGGACTAACACAAATAGAAAAAGTTTGGATTGGAGCAGAACTCAGCATCTTAGAACATCTTGAGTTGGAAGGGACCCATAAGGACTGTTGAGTCCAACTGCTGGCATATGGAGATGATGGACATCATTCATGCATGCAAACCCAACAGTATTGAGCAAACACAGCTTTTGTGTTTTATTATCTCCTCCTTTCTGCATGGAAGAGGAAAACCTCCATTTCCAAAACTTCTCCAGCAAAACCCAAATGTTTCTGTGTCCAGGATGAAAGCAGCATTCACTAAGCCATGTGCTGCACTTGGGAGAGACCCCAGAGCTGCCCCACCAGCACCTGGACCTCAATGCCTCTTTAGTGAGGTGGTGCTCTGGGCCATGCTGCCCACTAAAGTTCCATTTATAGACATTTTACGAGGTGCTAATAAATTTACAAAGTGTTAATAAACAGGGATAATTGTTTGTTAGTGTTTCTGAAAGAATCCAACAGGGCAAAAACTCCCTATAAAGGATCTCTAATGCTGCTCCTCGATGAGCATATAAAACATGTCCAACACAGACACGTCTGTAATGTGGGCAGGACATCTTTTATCCATTAACTCCTTGTAGCTGTGCTAAAAGCAGGGCTTTCCAAGATGTGTGGCTTTCTAATTCTGTGCTACATGCAAGAATTCAGTTTTAAAGAACCTCTTTTTTAAGGAAGGTGAATGATGTTCAGTGCCCAACAGAGGCTCACTTGTGCCACGGTCATCAAATGTCTTCCCAAAAACACAAGTGACATCTTGGATTATAGTGATCCCTTTACAACAGGACAGACTTCTATTTTAATGCATGCTGCATTCTTATGTTTGCCATGCATGGGTCTATCTGAACCAGGAACCACTCACATTTCTGAGCCCTACTGTAGCAACAGAGAATAGAATTAATTGCTTAAACAGGGCAACGTGCTTAACTGAGAGCTGGCAAGATCACATCTCCATCCCTGCGCTGTGTGTATCAATTTGCCCTTGCCAAATGAGGATCCAGGAAAGCAGCCATTCTCCTGCTGCAGACAACGTGCTGTGTTTCTGCCTTGGAGAGCACAGGGAGCAGAGCAAAGCCTTCTTCCCACCTCATCCACACAGCACTATCCCGAGCACAGAGGATGGATTGCAGAGGGCAGAACCTGTTTTCAGCCTGAGATAATCTACAAATCTGGGATTCTGAGGAAAACCCATGAACCTTTGTATCTGCAAGACTTTTTGGGGTGAGATCTTGGCCTCCTTGAATACAAAGGGGAACTCCCTTTGATTCACATAGTGCTTGGCTCATTGCCTTCAGCCCCGAGCTTTGCTGGATTGCAAAACCTGTATCATCTTTCCATAGTGGGAAAGAAAACCATCCCAGCTGCTGGGATAAGCTTGCAGACAGGACATTGCTGCAAACCAAATCCTGTGCAAAGCCACGGGTTTGTAAAGGGGCTGTCAGTGTCTTCTTTGCATGAACAGAACTCTCTCAGCATTTCCCCAGGTGCTGCAGAGATAGTAGGTCTGTTCTGCTCCCTTCCTGCCCAGCACCAAGTGTTTCCTCCGTGCTGATGATATCATGTCAGCTAATGGGCTTTAATTGTGCCACCCCACTTAGCAACAATAAGCTGAAAGCTCGTAATGTGCTGTCCTTGTGGGTGCTATGAGCGGAGTTCAGATTGGATATTAGGAAAGGTTTCTTCTCAGAAGGAGTGGTGATGCACTGGCACCACCACCACAGGTGCTCATGAAACGTGGAGATGTGGCACTGAAGGACATGGTCAGTGGGCATGGAGTTGGATTTGATGACCTTAAAGGTCTTTTCCAACCTTAATGACTCTATTATTCAAACTGTGCCAGTGACATCCTACTGTCTGCCTGCATTTGCCCACACAACCTGCCAGTCAGCCCAAAGTTAATGCTTCAGATGGCAGTAAATGAATACAAAGCCACCTGCTTAAGTATCTAATAGGAGAAAGCAGAATGGACTGTTCTGTGCTTAAGAGACCAATTGGATTTGGGAGAAATAATTTAATAATTTGGTGGTAATGAGTTACTGGATGGCTGATTCCAGCAGAAAGTCCAACAGTGGCATCATACCAATGGGAGCACAGTCTGCACCTGAGATCTCTCTTGGAGTCTAACAGGGAACCAGTGATAGGTCTTGAGTATGTAATAGAGCTCCAGGGCTTCTTCTGATCTCATTTCATGCCTCTATGACTCCTTAGCCCTGATTTACACTGATATCACTGAGACTTCGATTGGACCTTAATGTTTTTATATACAGCATTTCCTAAAGTGTGGAGCACTCCTGTGGACTTGTTCAATCAATGAAGATGGATGAGATATCCAAGTACTGATCATATATTTTTGGCTGCCTTGATGGCTTCCTTGTGTAAAGTGAATTTTGAGTTTTTTGAGCAAAAGACCCTATTGACATGTGATGTGGGGGCTTTTGGGGTTGAAAAGAATATATCTAGTTGAGGACTTTACATAACATTTAACTTTCAGCCTTAGGACACCTTTTCTACTCTTTCTCTATCCGGTTACTGTTACTGTTACTGTGTCATCCTTCAGTCTTCTCATTTTTAGGCATCTTATCCCCTTTGTGTTCTTTCCTGTGCTCTCTTCCATCAGCCCATATCTTTGCTGAAGTGCATCAGTATTACAATGCCACGTATTCAGCTCGCACACAATTATCATCTCATGTTCTTTGTAGAACCACTCAAATGTTCTTCCTGGCAGCAAACTGTGACTCTCTCTGAACAAAAACAGTTTTCCAACCAATTTTACCGCTTTCAGCAGTTATCCTTAGGCCTTATACCACAGCTGACTTGAGAACGTACCATATGAGTCAACACAGAAGCCTTCCTGAGACCAAGACAAATGATTTTTGACTGCTCCTCCTCATCTCTTTGTTCTCTCTTACTCTATAGACAAGGAAATTAGATGAATTTGGTGCGATCTAAGCAAATTTATGACAGCTATGACATATGACACTGTATATCTCAGGACATCCTTCCATATCAGACTAATGGTTACACAACAACAAAGCTTAATGTCTTCACACTGTTTCCTTTCCAGAAAATTAGCAAATATCACAAAAAAAAAAAAATAAATGGATATTCCTTCATGATCAGAGTGGCTTTGTTCAAACCATTGCACCTCAGACAGCCTGAGCTGTGGTCTTGGTCTCCCCAATCAAAACTGTCTTTCAAGCGCATTGTAGAATGGAAGTTAGTAGTTGATAATTTACCAGTCAGACTATCAGTGCTAATTACTATGCTTCCCTGGTGGAACAAAGAGATTGAAAAAGAAATGGACAAAAAAGGCTTCTTTAGGAGAACGGCAGCTCATTCACAGATTTCTGTTATTAGCATTTATGCAAATGTTCCCAAAAGTTGAATTCTCATCAACGGAGCACGAACAAGTAATTCTGAAATCCCCTAATTCCTTACATGTCTTTAACTGGGGTGTATAATTATATGGATATACACAGCTCAGGATTATTTCACAAGTTAATGAAATTCATCTGACTTTGTAGGCAACTTCTTATTTCATCCATAGTGAAGATGTATCATGTTATTATTTTATTTTATTTTAATTTAATTTAATTTATTTTAATTTATTTTGTCTCTGTCTAATAGGATCTATTGATACACACATTTGGGCAAATAAATAATTACCAGAAACTCCTGGTGGTCATTTAAGATCACTAAGCTGGAGATGTTAGTATGAATAAGCAGCCCTCATAAAGGAAACTATGTGGAGTTTTTGGCACGTTGGCAAAGAATTTCTGCCAAGACTTTGCATAAAATGAACATTAAAGGCCATGAAAGTTGGGTGTTTATTCACCTTTTCCTTGGCAGTTCAAAGGAGCTGTAATGGCAAAAGCTTGGTACTGGGAACAGAGGTGGTGATCCTTGGTTTCCGCTTCCAGCCATTCAGTGTTAAAATGCTGCCAGAAAACACTTTTTTGTCTTTGTTACATGCATAAGTTGTGGTCTAGATTAATGAAAAATGAAGTCTTTGTTCACTCCTGTTGAGTGCTCATGATGGATTCCTCATAGCAAGTACTGGTGAAGCTAAACCGCCATCCACATCAAACCAAAACAGTGTGGTTATTGGAAGCTCTGGTTTCTTCTCACAGGGTTGCCTTTTGGCCATGGAGATGCTGAACAATTGTTCAGAACTTGGTTTATGTCCATCACAGATTGTTTACAGACCAAACAATGGTGATGACACCCCTGAAATTTCCATACGGTATCATTAATCATCTCCAGCTAATCTGAACAATGGACTTGGTAACTGCCTTTGGTAAATGTCTTTGGTAAATGTCCTTTTGCAGACTAATCATAGATAGAATTAAGAAGCTGCTATGCTAGTTGTTAAGTTCTCTCTCCTGTCCTGGAAGCGTGAATGAAACCAAATGCAGATAAATTTAACTTTCATGGCTAAGGGCTCAGAGTCACCTTCAACCAATGGCACCACAACCAGACTGAGAGTTTCAAGATGCAAATCTCATGTTTCAGATTTCATAGTCTTTTAAGTGCCTGAAAATACTGGAGTTCAGTCTTCCTGAGGACCCAATCCTTCACAAACCAAGGCCTATCACTTTTAGTAAAATAACATAGGGATCAGTTTTTTGAACTCTCATTTTCCTAAGGAGGAGACAAGTTCTCATAGAGGTTCTCACTCACTCCTTGGTGATGTGACCACCTTGTGTCTGGCTCATCCCTGGGCCAACCCTTCCCATAACCAATATCACAGAATCACAGAATTGATTATATATAATCAATTCTCTGGATCAATACTCTGGATGATTTTCAGAGCTGAATGGCTAAACCATGTCAGCAGATAAATGAAGAGGTGCAGCAAGGAACCATTTCTTTGGAGATTTAGAAAGGCAAAGTGGTAAGTGAGGTGGAAATCAGAGAGGCTGACCATGCAGTGAAGGTTGTATATGAGAAAGATCTCAAAATGGCTATAGATAGGACTCCGGGGATATGAGGAAAAGGAACAGGATGGGACATTGTCCTGCAAGCCCAGCCTAAGGAAAGCAATGGGCATTTCATTCTTAATGGACATTCCATATGCAACCTATGAGTATGAAGCTGTAGTTCACATTTACTCTGCCAGTTCTAATTCCCTCCCCAGGTCAGCAATGAGACTGCAGATCTGGTTCTCTTTATACTAACCTACAAATGTTGGTGTCCCAAGCAAAAAGGAGGTAAAGCAGCAACTGGGCAAAGTAATCCTAAAAAGTCATTTGCTTACTTTACTTGAGGGACTTACCTAGCAGCTTTGCAAAACTCAATCTAGCAAATACAGACCAAGGTGCAGACCTGAAGCAGTCAGCAGCACAACTCTTTGTTTGGGGAAGGTGAGCAGAAAAAAATGACATCATTCTCTATTTCACAAGATCTTCATCTCATTGGATGAAGTTCAGTTGCAATATGGGATATGGCAAAAGGGTCGCTCACACAGGTACACACAGCTCGCCTCCGGGAACACAGGGAACATGTTTGTGCAGAGCTCAGCTCCTGAAGTGAGTGTCCAAAGCCTTTCCAAGGAGAGTGCCGAAAGCACATTTTCTTTTCCTAAGTCAGAATCTGAGCACACAGCAATGCATCTGCTCTCAATTCCAAACTCAGGAGAAGCAGGAACTGAGATAAATGTGTCAGCTCCAACCCAGCCAGCCAAATGCCCTCCTGGGACTTGGTTTCATGTCTTTGCACTGCTGTTTCTCTGATTCCATTCTCCATTCCTATTCTTAGAGCACATGGGTTGGTTTGATGGGTATTTCTGCATATTGATGCATGGGGGGCATTATGCTGAACTTAATTACTTCTTAGATTGCCCTGTCCTGCCTGCCTCACTGTCATTATGTCACCTAAGTTTAGTGGTGTTTGGCTGTCTGTTCCTTGGGGTTACCCCAGAGCTGCCCCATGCCCCTGCCACGTGCAGCCCATACAGTCACAGACTGACTCTCTCCAGTGACCTCATCAGCCATGGTGTTTTGTTAATCCTACAGCTTGCACAAAGGGCTGAATAGTCCCGCGGAAATCAGATGGTTCCCATTGTACACAGGGACAAACACAGTATGTGCACGCAGCAGGGCATGGGCTCACCCTGGGCAGCTCCTCTCATGGCCCAGGGTACATCAGCCCCAGCACTGGGATGAGGACTCCCAGATCCGGCTCTGTTGTCCAGAACAAGTCATGACTCCCTTCCATGGAAAGATTTCTGGGGCAGCCCTTCACTTCTCCAAGGAATGGGGTTCAATTACATACATTTCATTTCTCTCCCTTTATTTTTCCAATGATCGACACAAACTTTGTTTACAGTTGAGATTTCTCACAATTAGCAGTCCTAGAATAACAATGGCTCTGATCAACCACCTTCTTCCAGGACTTCTTATCTTTTCCTTTCTGCCCTGTATCTTTTGGCTGCATTTCCAAAGTGAAGTTGGAACACAAACAGCTTCCAAACCACAGTGCACAACTCACTATCCAAAAAAGCACTGCTACAACTACAGGCAGGCGCACAGTAAATCACCCCATAGAGGCAGCAGCATGCATTCCCCTGACCGAAAGAAACCCTGTAGGAAAGGCCACTGAGTGAAATAAAGCCCTGCTGTTTCCACTGAGGGTGGCATTGGCCCTGGATCATCGCAGATGTCAGATTATTCTGATGCACGGCGTCACACAGTCACAGCAGATTCACATTACAGAGGTCAAGCTAATACCAGCACAGTTGGGGTTGAAGTATTCTGCTCCTGATTTAATGCTGAAGGCCAAATTGAGGCAGACTTCTGGAATTCAGTGGCCCTTGGGAACAGGCTCTGAAAAGATGTGTTGGTTTAACCCTCTAAGCCCCCTTTGATCACTGGTGAAACTCCCAAACCTAACCTTAACTCTCACCCTAACACTAACCCTAAACTTAATCCTAACCCTAATCCTAATCCTAATCCTAACCCTAATCCTAATCCTAACGCTCATGCCAACCCCAGTCCTAACCTTAACCCTAACCCCAGTGCTATCCCTAACACCAACTCCAACCCTAATTCTAACACCAATTCCAACTCCAAATCTCCCTCCAAACCCTAATCCCAACTCCAATCCTAACCCTAACATTAACCCCAAACTCAACCTTAATCCCAGCCCAAACCCTAAACCTAACCCTAAAACTAACCCTAACCCAATGCTAACCTTAACCCCAAACCTAATGCTAACCTCAAGTGCAACACAATCCCAAACCCGAATTTTAACCCTAAGGCTAATCCCAAACCTAAAATCAACTAAAACCCTCACCCTAACCTTAATTTTAACCCTAACCCTAATTCTGAGGCTAAACCCTACCCCAACCCTAAGACCAACTCCAACCCCAACCCATTCCACCCTAACTCCAACCCCAACCCTAACCCTAATCTCAATCCCAACCCCAAACATAATCCCAACCCTAGCACTAAACCTTAACTCCAAACCTAAATTCAGTGCTAACCCCTACCCCAGCAAAAACCCCAAGTCTACCCTAACCCTAACCAGTGGTTTTGTGTCAACCCTGAAGCCTCCCTATGCCTCGAGCAGGACCCTCCTGCCCCAGACAGCATCCAAACCAAAAGCCAATCCTCTGCCAACCTTCAAGTGGGGATCCTCTCACATTTTCCTCATATTTTTTCTCCTGTGGGGATTCAGGATGGAAATGTTGGGAGTCAAAAGGGCCATTCAGGCTTCTGGGACAGAGGGGTGTTCTCTTTGTAGGAGTGTCACAGAGAAAGCACAACTGGACAGCCCCTGTTCCCTTCCTGCCTCATCCTTCTGCACCCTTCTCCCTCCACAATGAGTCTGATGCTTCTGCACATCTTGGGGAGGAAAAGCTTTCCATCACATTGAAATGCGAAGCTTCCTCATTAGAATTTAATTTGCAGCGATAGAGAGGAAATTATCATGTCAATGCAGAGAAAAGAAATAGTGATTCAGGAGAGAGGAGCTTTTTGATAAATGGTACCAAGTGCTTTTATTTCCATGGGCTTAAATGAAGATTTGGCTCTGGGAGGTTTGTACATGGCTTTCTAATGACCGCCATGGAAAGGACAGATGGCCCCAGTGGCAGATGAGACCTTCCTATGTATTTATTTCCTTATTTTCTGGAGAGCTGTAGCAGTTGTCATGGCAACTCCCATCACAACAAAACCCACAAATCTATTTTCAACTAATCCCTGAAAAAATAAAAGGCAAAAATCCCAAAGCTGGAGACAGAAGGCCACCTCCATAGGAAGCCTACAATGGGGCTGGAGCTTGGGTTATTGCCCAGGCAATGGGAAACCATCTCCCGTCAGTGGGTTTGGGCTCCTCTGACTTTCTCCCTTTGCTTTCAACAGCTGAATGCCCAGGCCTGATCTTGATCTGAGTGTAATCCTTTCTTCTTCCCTGAGTCCCCTTTCTTCTTTTCCAGACAATCTGCCATCTTTGAACATCCAACTCCTCACTTGGAAAGACTGAGGTTTCGTAACTGTTCCACATCTCTCCAAACTCTTCCTCCTCTCCCATTGCTCACATTGCCACAGCTTTTGGGAGATGGAATTTTTCTTGTTCTCCCCAAGCTGGACTCACAGACACATCATGAATTACAGAGCTCTCTCACTTTGATGTCTCTGGTGCTTTGGGCTAAGTTTCTGGGAAGCAGTGCTTAAGGCGTGGGGATGTGGAGAGCTGGGAAAAGGACACAGCAATCCTTGAAGACAAATGCAATTATGGGTGAGAAGCCTCTCCCTGGAGTGACTCAGAGCACTTTGATGCTTGCTGCTGGCTCCGGATGCTGAGCTGCCCACATCCTACCAGGACAGGCCTAGGACATGTCCTACACACTGCACCTCACCCCAGCAAAAGAATGGGCTGGTACGAGGAGATGCTCCAGCTCTCACCAGGAAACAGGCTTATGGCCATGGCTTGAAGAAAGAGTCGTAGCCCTGGAGCCAAGTTGAGCAGCTAGAAGCCTAGCAGAAGTGCAGCACTGCTCGTGCTCAGCTACCCCCACTCAGCAACTGCCCAAAGGGAAGGCTGAGGATATAAGGGGAGCCCTATTGGGAAGGCTGATAGGCTTGAACCTTGGTTCAAATGGGACAAGTGCATGGTTCAAGGCTGATGGTGCACCAGCTGCTGGAATCCTCTTGCTTTCAGAGCTCACTGCTCGAAGCTCACTGCTCAAAGCCCTGCTGTTTCCTTCCAGCCTTGCTTTCAAAGCTCTTTCCTCTCTTATACATATTTCTCAATAAGGATATAGAAAAAAATTACGTACAGAAGAATAAATGGCTTGCCCTGTTCAGGCCTATTCGTTCCCAATGGTTTTGTCCCAGAATAAACACAGACATGTTTTGAAGCTTGTTGTGAAAGGAGATTAACTCTCAAATCTACTTCCTGGCTTTGAAGACTGCAGACCAGCATGGCTTTTATTATTAACCAGTCATTAGAGTGAGTGACATATAGAAGGAATAATTGCCTGGCTTGTTTAAGAGTTGAAGGATGTTAATTAAGAAGTTAAATGTTTGTTTTCCTTGCTTGGAACAAAGCATTCAGAGGGTTTTCACTGAGCAGGCATTCTCCACCCCAGGGGCAGGTCCAGGTTTTGGGAATGGGAGTGGTTATTCAGCCCCATTGCAGCCACATCATAGGGTCATCACTGTCCTGTCACCAGCATCCATGGCCCAGGTCCCACTGGATGCAGGGTGAAGAGGTAATGGCCTTAAGCTGCACTAAGGGAGGGTCAGGTTGGATATTAGGAACAATTTGTTCTCCCAAAGAGTGGTGATGCATTGGCACGTGCTGCACAGGCAGTGGTGGGGTCACCATCTCTGGAGGTGTTACAGAACCATGGGGATGTGGCACTGAAGGATGTGGCTGGTGGGCTTGGTGGGGATATGTTGACATCTGGACATGATCCTAGGGGTCTTTTCAACCCTTGATCATTCTATTTAGGGAGCTTAGGTGGGAAAGATTTTGCTATGAGATGGGCAAAAATAAGGTCATGCTGCAGAGCTTGGAAAGACCAAGAAGTGACAATACAATGCACATGGCTGCTGTCATGTCACATCCAGACCCATCACACCAGCTCCCACTTTGCCCCACTCTCTTTGCAAGCTTTGCAGCATACCAGATAGACAACACTGCTCTTTTTGCAGCTCTCCAGCTGCAAGGTTTGGTACCAACAGAAGTCAAAGGAGGAACACTATGAGCAGCAGAGAGCTGGCTTTGCAGCAGCGTGGTGCACACAGGGAGCAACTGAGCAGCATCACTGAGGGTTTCTAAGGCTCTTGGGTTCTGCAGAGCCATGGGGCTGTTTGCTTGCAGGAAGTAATGACAGGAGGCAAGTCTGCAGAGCTCAGAGCTCTGAGAAGGCCGCGTTATATAATGCCACCCGCTCTGTCAGGCACTGCGCCAGTGGGGTAAGGAGAGACGCAGTGACCTTTTGGTGGTGACACATGGGGAGAGCTGTGTGACTAAATCCAGCTCTGCTGCACTCCTGTCTGCAGACGTTATGTATGTGTAAAGACATTTGCATTTTGCTTAGAAAATATATCCTGCAAAGGGGAAAGAGACATCACATTGCAGCCCAGCAGCCATGCATGGCCCCTTTCTGTGTTGCTGGTGCTGCTGCATGTAAAGGTGCAGACTCTAGGAAATAGGTTGGGAGTTGAGCATGGAAGGATAATGCCTCCAGTGGCCATACTGCTCTCCATAGAATGGAATGGAATGGAATGGAATGGAATGGAATGGAATGGAATGGAATGGAATGGAATGGAATGGAATGGAATGGAATGGAATGGAGTGGAGTGGAATACTTTCAAGACCATCTAGCTCAACTCCCCTGCAATGAGCAGGGACATCTACAGCTCAGTCAGGCTGCTCAGAGCCAAGTCCAGCCTGACTTTAGGTCCAGGGATGGGGGACCCACTACGGTGCATCCCCCATGTCATCCAACCATGTGACACCTGCTAAGCAAGGAGGAAATAGAGCAAGGAGGAAAATGTATTGGGATTGAACACTGGAAAATGGGTCATGATGTGGTTTGGAATAAAAGTAGGGTCTTGGATTTAATCACAGCGCCTGTATCATTACTTTGGTGGCATATACATGGAGATGTATGGCACTGGTACCATGTATTGATAGCATTGGTAAATCCCATAGCTCTGATATCTCTATTCTGCAATGCACTGATCCTGGCGATCCTACGCTGCATTATGAGTACAGCATATTGACCTGGTTACTGGGATGCTTGTGGTATATCCAAGACAGCAAACAAAGTAGGAAGGTAGTAAACTAACAAGATGCCCTTCAGCAAAGCTTGGTGGTTGCTGCAGGATAATGGGAAATCCCACAGACACACTGCCTGGAGCCCACCAGATGGGCTGCAAGCCAGAAACATGTCTCTATGATCACAACTCCTGCACCAGGAAGGCACTGTGGCTGCTGTCACTGCGTTGTCCCTATGCCACTGCATCGGTGCACACTGAGCCCACAACCTCTGAGCATCCAGAGCTTGTCATCCATTAAAAGTTCAATGGGGCGGGGAAGTGGGAAAGCCAGCTGGGAATGTTGTGAGATAAGGAATGGGAAGGGTTCCCAGTGATTCTGGCAGGTGCTTTTGGGTACTCCAAGCTTTCTCTTACAAAAATAAAGCTTCCAGTTGAAGCCATTCTCAGCATGAAGAGTAGAAATAGACTCCACTCAAGGCAAGCAGGAAGAAGTAAAAAATAAACTTATCTTAATGTGGACCCTAATCCTTTTCTGCAAGGAACTGTACACCACCGCTCTCCCTGGGAATAAGGCACAGGACATGGAATCCAGCAGGGTCCATTTTGAAGCTGGTGAGCTCCATTCCCAGGTGGGAGCACACGCTCTCCCAGTGGTTTAAATTTCTGCACTCCGCATTTGTTTTCTCTTTAAATCATCTAAAAAATTGAGTTGCATCCCTTGGTGAAGAGACGCAGGAGTTCTTCAGCTGAGGCCGCTGTGCAATTGATAGTGGTTTCTGAAGTCATCACTGCAAGCATCCATGGCTATGGATGCCATTAAGTGGGTACTTTGGGCCTCTAGGTGTGTGTAGGTGCTCATAGGAATTTTCAAACATTGCAGTGAATGGCTGCAGAGGGGATGTAAAGGTCAGGGCATGATCCTGGAGCTAATCTCAGCATGGCAGCTGCACCCGGGGCTGGGCATGGATTAACAGCAATGGAAACTCTGAGCCTGCTGCCTGATTTATCCGGGCAGGAATTTGCTGCAGCTGGGCTGGGACTGCATTGCCTTTCCTGACTGCACTGTGTGTGAGCAGTCTGAATGCTCCCAACTGCCTCTGAAGTGCTGTGCACCCCATCTGCACCAGGATGGCACAGCAAGGTTGGAATTCTGCTTACACAGCCAGAACTGTCACTGAGTTTGCAGAAATAACCCACCCATCATTCACTCACAACCCACCAGCTCTCACTTTTCCTCCTTTGCTGCCCAAATGTTGCTTCCTGTGCCTTATTTGTGCAATTGTGTGCCCATAGCACCAGGTGCTCGTCCCTGCTGAATCGAGGTCTGTTTGTTCAGACCGTTGCTCCAGTTTGCCAAGATCATTCTGAATCCAAACCCCGTGTTCCAACACGCCTGCAGTTTCTCCCAGGGGGTGTCATCTCCCAGTTTCTCCTCTGTCATGCTGATCATGTTAACCTGTTCAAGCAAGCATGGCCCATAGCAGTAATACCATCATGCACTTGAAAAGGACCATGTCTTGCGCACAGTATGGCAGTGTTCCTGCTCCCAGGTTGCAAGCAGATGCTCAAACAGAACAGGACCATAAATCTTTCAATGATTTCTGAAGTCTGTTCTCTTTGAAGATCCTCCTGGTGCTTGCAGTCCATGTACATGTGCATCTGTGGAAGTAGCTGCATGGACTTTTTTATTTGTAGGATTGTGACTGTCCTTTGCAAAAAAGCAAAAAGCAAACCAAACTTCCATGCCAAAGATGCCGGTAGAGCTGCTTTTGGGATGCTGGCCAACAAGTAGAAATAGTGTCGTGGATTTCAAACCAGTTGAGCACCTTGCCTGGCAAACACCTGGTGAATAAGCATGGAAAAATGTTGTGGACGACACAAGAACCACGTTCTGTTTGCACAAAACATTTGGCAAACAAATGAAGAGGGAAGAAAGTCACACCAACTTCTCTGTGTTCACAATGCGGAAAGCGGGGGGGAAAAAAGGGGGTTGATTTTGTCACAAGCTGCACGTAGCATTGTTTGCCTGGCTAATGGGGGTAACAATGTGTGTGGAACAGTGATGATAGTTTACTGTTCCCAGAGGTGAGCATCTGCTCACTGCCATGTCCAATGGGGACAACCCAGGGTGTGGGTGCAAGCCCCCCTTGTCCTCCCTGGGTGACACCGAGTCATATCTGCTCTGTAACTGTCCTGGTGCTGCAGTGACACAGCTATGTTTGCTATGACAGCTTCTCTACCCAGGGGTGATGTATGGAATGGAACCTTGAATGGAAGTTGCTCTTTGTCAAGGCATTCAGTGCTTGGCAGTGCTGATCTGCATGAATGCAGCCTCATAACAAGATGTATCCAGGAGAGCTCTGTTGCCACCCCAGTAAATAACGAGCCAGCATTTTTATCATTTTCAGAATGTGGAATTCAAAAAGGGCAATAAAACTCAAGCTCTTCTTTTTGCCTTACATGGGCTCTGCCCTGTGAATCACAGCCAACTGTGCCATGCCAGGACACACACGGTCTGAAGGTCAGGGGAGGATCAGTGTGAGCAGCCTCTACCTTCCAGACAGTTCCCAGCTCTGGTGAAGGTGAAGGGGGACAAACAAACAGGAGGGCATAGTCCTACCTCAGGATAGAAGAATTCCAGAAAACATGGCAGGGAAATTACCCTTGTCCTATCCCCAACAATAACCCTAACCCAAAAAACTAAACTAAACCCCCAGCCCTAACCCTAGCCATAACCCTAACACTATACTAATTCCAGCCCTAACTCTATGCCTAAGCCCAGATTTAACTCTAACTGTAACCCTATCCTTACACCTAATCCTAACTCTAACCCTGACTCTAACCCCAAACCTAAGCTTAACCCTTACCCTAACACAAATCCCAACTCTAATCCCAACCTGAACTCTTACCCTAATCTTAACCCTATCCCTTACCCTATTCCTAACTACAACCCTAACCGTATCCCTGTCCCTAGCCATAATCCTATCTCTAACCCCAACCCTAACCCTAACCTCAACTCTAACTCCATCCCTGACTCTAACCCCAATCCTCCTCTAGCAATGATCTCAGAGCAGCTTGTAATTCTCTGATTATCCACATGTCACCCTGCTCCAGGACTGGGATTAGGCTCATGCACCAAAGAACCAGAGCCACTGTTGAGTCTGTGGATCCACATTCAGGAGCAGAGATATCAGCCTGTCCCATCTCCTCTGCATGATTTGTTTTCCACAGATCTTTCAACTGCTGTGATTCAAGGTGGAGAATCCATGGAAATAATCTAAAGCTGGATGAGTGCACTGTTACTTTGGGGTGTACTTATATATAGTTCAGCATCAACAGTATAAAACCTGTGAACAGCCACAACGGCACTTGCAAGCACATGTTCAAAGCAATGCCATAGAATCACAGAACCGTTATGGTTGGAAGAGACCTCTCAGACCCCAGTCCAACCACAGCACACCCCCACCATGCCCATCAACCACATCGCTCAGTGCCACATCCCCATGGTTCTCGAACACCTCCAGGATTGATGACCCCACCACTCTCTGGGTAGTGTGTGCCAATGCACCACCACTCTTTCAGGGAAGGAATGTTTCCTTATATCCAACCTGAAATAACCAAACACAGTTTCTTCATTTACCTCCTAATACTGGAGGATGACTAAACTCTGTCTGGGAAAGGAATGAGAGCAGCTACTTGGCATAGGGAGGGTGGAATGACTGTGCTGGAGGAGCTCTGGGAGAAGGAGAAAACCACATCAAGGCTGTCTGCCTTCCCCATCCCATATTACAGCACCCAGAGAGGAATACACCAAGGGTTGGGTAAGTGCAATGCAGGAGGCTGCCTGTTGTTTGAATGTTTTCCTTTGCCTTGGGTGAGTAAATAATTATCTGTTATGGAAAATGTGTTGGGTGACACTGCCTAGCATGGAGGCTGCAGGAGGAAAGCTGAGGGCAGGCACAGGGACACTGAGGTCCAAGGCTCTGGGAGGTGGTGGGATGGAGAGCTGGGGTGGCCCTATGGGAGCTGCTGGCTCTGCTTGCAGAACTGCAGCACTGATGGGAGCAGTGATGGGCAGAGCTGCTGGGGCATTTTCAGTCCTAAGAGCAAAGCTAAAATGGGCATATGGTTCACCTCCAAAGATGATATCTCCACCACCATAACCATAATATAGTAGAATCATAAAACCATCTAGACTGGAAAAGATATCTAAGATCATTTAGTCCAACCATTAACTGCCATGTCCTGCACAAAGGAGTAGACCCGTCGTTGACAGAATCATGGAATCATTTCGGCTGGTAAAGACCACTGAGGTCATCAAGTCGAACCATTAACATACATAGCACTGCCAAGCTATGGTGGCAGTGCCAAAAGAGGTCTGAGGCAGTTCTCCAGCCTCAGCCCAGCTGACATTTGAATGTGGAAGAGCTGAGAGCACATCAGAGCCTGAGCATGTGTCTGGGGGCTCCTTGCACATCAAAGAGGCAGACCACCCTCCTTCCTGCAGAGCAAGCTCTCCAAACAGCTGTAGAGCGGAGAGAGGCCAAATCCGAAATCCTGCCAGCCCCTGACAATATGTGATCTATGTGCAGTTTAATGTTTGATGGCTGATGTCAAAGGGAATTCAGCTAAAGGCAGGAAGAGAAACACAAGGAAAACAAGGGTAGCCGTGCAGGGAGCCAGCTTTATGACTAATGCTACCTTCTGAGTAATGCTTATACTGAAACATAAATAACAATAAATCCAGCTCCACTCCATCCGGAGGACAGAGCAGAAGCACACTTTGCTTGGCCAAAACAGGCCTCAGTGTTTAACCACAAGAAAATCCTCCTGAAGTTTTATGACTTACTGTAAGGGCTGTAAAAGCCCCTCAGTTAGGAAATACAGCATCTGGTGGATTTGCAGCATGAGCATTTGGATGGAGCTGTGCCCCATTTGGTCACATTTTGGGAGGTGGGACAGGGCAGGATGCTGGTTAGTGTCAGGGAGCACTTCCAACTCAGCTGTGCCCGACTCTGCCCTGCTCAATTTCCCCGGAGCTCTTTGGACAAGTGGCAGATTTGAGCCCTTCAGTTCTTACATCCTTTGAAGCTCCCAGTCCCAGGACCAAGCAGCATCCTGTTCAGCCCACGCTGCTTTGCCTTGGGCATGGGTCTGGGTGGGGATGCTGAAAGTCAGGATCTCCGCATCCCTCCCTCTACAAGAAGTGGTGAGACCTACTCCAAAATGTCCTCAATGATTTGCTGCTGAGATGCTGTCTTCTGTGTTGGGTTTATTGGCACCTTTTGAGCCACAGCGGGGTTTTCTTTGGATTGCACAAGTCTAAATTTGTCTGTCTAAAAATGGTGATTTTTGCCAAAGAATGACATCTCTGATGGCTCAGTGTGGATGGAGACTCCTCCATGGTGGAATGGGGAGGTCAGGCAATGGAGTGTCCTGAGGGATAGGATTTGGCCAAAGAACCAAGATTGAAGTCCAGAAAGATGCACAAGACACTGCAGAGCATTTCTGGAATAAAAACAAAAGGAAAACAAAAAAAATTATTGGTTTTCAGCCTGAAATTCTCAGAATTTTGATTTTCTATGAGAAAAGCATTACTATTTTCTTGACCTTCACCCTGGGGATTAGAGATGGATTTTTTTCTGACTAGGACTATTTTCTGTCCATTTGTAACCTCTCAGCACCATGTGCTGGAGTAGCTCTTGGGGCTTTTGGCCTTCCCAAGTGTGGGAAATGCCAGAATGGGTCAACCCAGGGGTTTCTGAAGCACCACGATTCGTGAATCTTAGACAGAGGAATGCTTTTACACTGAGACAGGGGAGATTTAGGTTGGATATTAAGAGGAAGTTTTTCACCCAGAGGGTGGTGATGCACTGGAACAGGTTGCCCAAGGAGGCTGTGGATGCCCCATCCCTGCAGGCATTCAAGGCCAGGCTGGATGTGGCTCTGGGCAGCCTGGGCTGCTGGTTGGTGACCCTGCACATAGCAGGGGGTTGGAGCTGGATGAGCACTGTGGTCCTTTTCAACCCAGACCATTCTAGGATTCTATGATTCTATGACAATGGATGCCTGAGTGGGAGGCAAAATTATTGTAAGTATGTGATCAGTGTAGATGCTAAGCAGAGGTTAGCTTTCTCCCCTCGTTCATCCCCTGGGATACATAAATCTGAATGCCGTCTATTAGATATGTGAAATAATCCTTGTGCTCTGCTAGCAGTTGGGAAGGCTGGAGTTGGAGAAACTCATCCAGCTTGGGCACAACCTTTTGAAGAGCGATGCTCAAAGAGCATCCGTAGGCAATCAGTGGTTGTGATCTGCAGTCCTGGTAACATGACCTACAGACAACTGCACTTGTTTAGTCTAAAAGGAGGGAAGACGTGATAACAGCCCTCAGCTATGCAAGAGATTGCTGCAAAAAGAAGGGAATTATGCTGGAATTCTGGAATGGTGTGTGATGCTGGGAGCAGGGCAAGCAGCCTGGGGCTTCTTGGTGTTGGGATGAGTGATTTGGGAATATTGTCCTGATGGGAGAGAAAGACACAGATATGGCTATGGAGGAGATTTGGGATCTTATCAGTGGTTTTGTGGGTCCACACTGCCTGGTGTGCATCCAGGACATGGGCAGTGCCATGTGGTTCCTACCTGTGAGGTTGGGTAACGAACCCAGTGGTGAAGCCAGGATCCCTGAATTCCCACTTAGGGTGATCGTATAGAGAACAAGATGTGCAGGGTGCAGAATACCAGCCAGAAAAGTGTTGGAAAAACTGTGGAAACGGGAAGGAAAAGCAGAATTTGCCCAATGAGAATTCTGGCTGCAGTGGGCATTGCTTTGCTTTTCCCAGTTCTGGTCACAGCAAAGAACAGCCAGGGTGTCTGCAGCAGGAGTGCACAGCCTGTGTGGTTTTCATGCATACACCAAGTGTTTTGGAAGTTAATGCATTAACTGGGTGGTCCTGGAGGAAAGAGAAAAAAAAAAGAAAAGAAAAGAAAAAGGAGAATGAATAAGAGATAACACCTCCATTTCTAGCACAGACCATGGTTATAGAAAGGACACTTTTATTGCTTGTCTGGACTGCAGACAGATCCTCACGTGGTTATTGTACTTGTCATGGCCACCCATGGACCTGTGGTTCTGGACAACGAGCTGTTTTGGCCACCAGCAGCTTTGGGCCACCTCCATCTAGGACCTGTCACTCCAGCTGGATGCAAGTGGCCTCACCATGAGAGCGACCTCCAGCAGCCCTAACCACAGCCGAACCCTGTGTGCTGCTCCTTCCCTGTGCTGTTGTTCTCAAAGCCCCAATGCAAAGCAGCAAGCTTGAGTGCATTTCTTTCAGATCTGCGTCAGTGCTTCTCTCAACAGCTTGGCAAGCAGCGTAAACATCCATCTGCACTTGTCACTGGTAGCAGCGCACATCATCTGGAGAGAAACTGGCTGCTCTCACACATCCAATCGCACAAGGAGCAAACAGTTGCTTTATATCTGAGCAGGGCCACACAAATCATTAGACACCTCATTAATCTTGTGTTTAATTCCCTGCAAGAGGCCAGTGGAAGAAGAAGTAAATTCTACATTTTAATTATGGGGAGAATAATTGGAGTAGCCTCCCAAACCCTTTGCATTGCTTGCATAAAGGGACACAAACAGCTGGACTCAAGTTTTGATGCTGAGGCGTCCTCAACTCCACCCAGCACCCTTGGGACTGTGATGCACAGAAAACAGGCTCCCCTCTCCCCACTGTGTGAATGGCACTTGCCATGTTCTGCCCAATGCTCTTTGATCCATGGCTGTAGACATCTTACAACTTCTGGGACAAGAAGTTCCATGAGCAGTATAAGGGATGGATTGGGCAGTGCTCCAATCTCACCTCCAAAATGTACCTCAGCCTGCTGGGGTCCCACTGGAGACCACTTAGAGCATGAGGTCACTCTGCAGATCGAACAGGATGGTTCACAGCCCATCACTGGATAAATGTCTCACAATGAGACTGATTGCATCAACATCTTTATGAGTACATCCCAGCATGCAGCAGTTGACGCAGGTGCTCCTTCACCTGGTTTCTTCTGCAAACACAACACGTTGGCTTCATGAGCAAAGAAACACTATCCCAGGGCACACTGAGATCATCAAGTCCAACAGTAAACCCATCACCACCATGCCCACTGAGCATATCCCTCAATGCCATTCCTCCACAGTTCTGGAACACCTCCAGGTACTGTGCCAGAGCATCACCACTCTTTCAGAGAAGAATTTCTTCCTGAATGCCCTATGGAGCAACTCAATGCCATTGCCTCTCGTGATGTCCATGAGCTTGATTGACAGCAGCAGCAAATATGAGGCTTCATCTTCATTTAGCCATCTTCTGACATCTTGGCTGATGCTTCTGTTTTTCATTGACTGCTGATAGGCTGAGGGCTCTGCACTGGGCAGGAGTGGGAGCAGCTCATCTGCAAGACCTTTATCCCCCACCATCCCCAGCTCAGAGGTTACCATCAGCACCCAAAGAGTTTCAGTTGATTTTAGAGGTAAACTACATCTAATTCAGTCTTCTGATGTTATTATCTATGTCCACAGTGCCTCATGTTTCCATCTGCAGCTGTAAATATGCCCACCAGCATGGCCAAGGTCAACATGCCATTTGGTCATATGTGAGTCTCTGCTCTGCTGATCAACAGATGCAAAAGGGACTGGGGTTGATTTCCTCTTCCATCCCCTCCCTTGGGGTAGGCTTAGAGCCTGGGGAAGGTGATGGGTAAGAATTATCTGTAGGATCTTCAAGCTCTGTTTAATGGGGAATCCTCTAAAAAGCTGCACTGAGCTTCATATTTCTTAACACAGCCTCTTTTTCCACTTTCTCATTTGCTCTGAGTCTGTGTACGTATGTGTACAGGGTGATATGTTGGTCTTTAAATATGAGTTATAGGAAAATGAAGCTGAGGAATCTCCCTGCAGCTGTGCCTGATGAAGGGGAGCCCCACTGCTTGCTGCTCCCAGCACCTCTGGGACAAAAGGGAAAAACCCTGCCCTGCAGGCAGACAGCACCCAGGAATGCAAGCATTGCCCAGCAGTGAGGATTTACTACCTGCAAACAGCAAGGCTGGGGATTTTCTCCCTTTTCTCACCGTGTGGCTTTCAGACACAGACGATGTTTTCCAAGGAGCATTATCTGCTGGGAGACTATGTGAACAGGAGCATGACCAAGGAGCAGCAGTGAAATCACTGCAGTTCGCTTCCCCTCTCACAGCACATGGGAGATGCGCGAGCCAGAGATATAACGAAACACATATGTTTTGGCACAGAAACTGAAAACACTTCTTTTTTTTTTCTTCTTTTTTTTTCAGAGGCTTTTTTTTATTCATTCCTCTGGATCCGCTACATTAAATACGAGGCTATTGCAAGCCTTGGGAGAGAAGGAAAAGGTTCATTGGTTCTCATACACTGCTGGAAAGTGAGAGGTCGGAGCTCTGCTTGTCCAGAGACACCTCGTTCCCCAGCACTGCTGGGTTTCCTGGCCATGCCATTGCCTCCTTTGGGCAGCAGGTGATTATGTGATAATCTCAGGCTTTGCTGGGAAAAAAAGAAAATAATTAAATATATACATATATATGCGCCAATTATTTGTTTTGGAGAAAAAGTGGAAAACTTGAGCCCTTACAGACTCAAAAAACCCAACGGGCAAACGGATGGAGAAAAGGAAGCAGATGGTTGTTTTTGCCATGTTTTCTTGCATAATCGCTGTTTTCTCCCCAGACTGTGCTTACAGAAGTTGGTTGCTGCCATGGTGCATGTCACTTTGAAACTTCCTGATGAGCTGCGGCTTGGCAGGGGCTGGCAGCATGCTGCAAACGCTGTCACTTCATTAGCTATTTATAACAGCAACAAAGATCTTGACTTTTAATTTGATCCTACTATATTTAGGGAGGAAGGGGGTGCCTCCCTCATTACTGCTGAGTTTTTTTTGTCATTTAAAGAAAATGAATGTTTTTTTGCTGCTTTCTGCTTCAAAAAAAGGCAAGAAGAGGCTAATTTTCATCATTTCCCTCCTGGTGAGAATTTGCAGCGGGGTTAAATGTTTCAATAAATGCCCTTTGTAGAGGGCATTAAGAAAGTCAGCGAGACAGCCAAGCATTGTATTTTATGAGAATGTTCTGTGCTGTGAGGACAGGGAGGAGGTGATGCTCAATGATTGCAAACCACACCATAGAAGAGCCTGGAGCAACACCACCTGACAGCACTCCCCATCCTGTTGCATCGCTTTTATGGGTGCCTATGGGATGGTGGAGATGCCATCTCAACCCTTACATGGCTGCAGGTTCCCTGGATCCAGAACTCACACATCTCCTGTGCTGTGGTTAGCCATGGAAACGCACCCTGAGATGCTGATGGTGTGGACAGGCGAAGGCATCCGGAAGATGTGGCCCTCATCCAAACCAGAGCATTCCTCTTCCTGGAAGCCATCTGCGTCAGCTGAACTGAGCTGCTCACCCCCTGGGGAAAGCAAACCCAGCGGGGTTGGAAAATGTGAGGTTGAGTCTTTCCTCTGCCTGTTTTCACCCCTTGCTCTGAACTGTGGTTTTCCCCAGGGTCTGTGGGTAGATGAAGTCTGAATCTCCATATCCAGATGTCCTCTTCAATGTAGATACCCTAAAACTTCCACCCTTCCATTTCCCCACTGTTTGTCTGTTAATTTTTAGAAAAGACTTGGAGGGGGAGGAAAGGCTCGTTTTTATATAATTCAATTTCTAATGGTAAGAATTATTTTCTTAAGGCACTCTGGGAGCCATTTGGCTTCTTGGTTGCCTGGGCTGCCATATAAATTTGCCGATGACAGGATGTTATGTAACACCTGCTAAGAAAGAGGCCAAAACCAAACAAATAAGTAAATAGAAACACCTAAATATATAAGTGAAACTCTCCAACTGTTTGCCTGCTGGTAAAGGATGAAATGGAGATGTAGACTTTTTTCCCTCTGCTGGGAAGAAGTGCTCTTTTCCCCAGCAATAGGATTCAGTGAGTGGTGCCTCGGGCTGTTCTAAAGAAGAAAAGATGGGTGCACAAGGATGGGAGCAAAATGTCACCAATTCACATGAGCAAATCTGCTGAGGTCCCTTGGTCTCTATGTGCAGCCTCAATTAGCTCTGGCCCAAAGTTTATATCCTTTCTGATTTTCATTTTAATTGCTGTTTCTGGATATAATTGTGCAAGCGTTATGCAGTTAAAAGGAGTGATTCACCAGCCCCATCTATAGCATCATTGCCTATTAAGACCGGCTGAAAGTCCCCTTGTAGGATGCTTCTTAGAGTTGTAATTTTAATTTAAATCATTTGTGCTGAATTTTTCTATAACAGATCATCCACCTCAGGCTGATTTTCTATTTCAGGGGTAAGGGGAGGGAAAGGTGTGAACTTCAGCCCAAATAATTCAGTGTGTTTTAATAGCAAAGTTAAAGGAGGGGGAGGGGGTTATTGGGAAAGCATATTGTTTTCCCCATCCTGCTAATTCTGACCATCAAAACATTGTGATTCCCCCATGTGTTGCAATAGAGTGCACTTGGGGTTACTGCTGCTCCCTTTATTCCCACCTAGGAAATCCAGGTTGTAAGTGTGAAAAATAAAACCTTCAAGGAGTTGGCCCAGCAAAGCTGTTTGGTGTGGTTTTATTTAACTAAATGAATGGGCAGGATGCTGAGCAGCCTCTTCTATGATTGTACCTCTTAGTCTGCACTTTATTTCATTTGATATTGGTTATGGCACGTTGATAAATCACTCTGTTAGCAGTTGGGACATGTTTGGTAAAACCCTTGAAATTAATAAAAATAACCATGAGAAAACATTCTCATAAAATATGAAGCAATATTTGAGAATTCCAAACTCAAATATGAACATTTTCCAACACCAAATGTGCTTTAAAAGCATTTTTTTCCATGAGATGTTGCAATTTGTATCTTGGCATCAAAAAAAACAATGTTCCAGCAACTAAGAGCCAGCCAACATAATCCTCACATTACAAATAGGAAATGAGGTCCAGAGGCAGATAATTTCCCACTGTCCATTGGTAAGTTGGTGCTGGAAAATCCCTCTGTTACCCCCTGGGTGAAGCCATGCAGTAGGGATGAGCACTGCCCTCCTTTTTCCATCAGATGCTGAACGTCCTCGGTTGGTTTAGATCAGTTCCTCACTCAATTCATCACACACTCTTGTTCCACTTGAGGAGATTTGGGAATTCTCACTGATCTTGGAGGAAATTGCTTTTCCCTTTGTTAGGAATCATTAGGAATGGAATCTGTCTTGCCTCAATTATGAGAGCAGAAGGATGTGTTTACCTTGTTAAATATTTATCATTCAAAACCAAGCAGTTAGAAGCAAAGTTCTGCAACTGCAAGCCTAGGAAATGAGTCCTTGGGTTTCCAGTGTACCAGTACATTAAAATCATAGAATAGCTTAGGTTGGAAGGGACCTCAAAGAACACCTAGTTCCAACCTACCTGCCATGGGCAAGGTTGCCCCCACCAGGCCGGGCTGCCCAGGATCCCATCCAACCTGGCCTTGAATGCCTCCATTGATGGGGCACCCCCATCTCCCCTCTTTCAGTTTAAAGCCATTCCCAATCACTATCAGACCATGAAAAAAATCAGTCAGAATTTGCTATAATTTCCTATTCTGCTCCTCAGATCAGTTTTCCAATTCAACATGCAGCACAAATTCACCATGGATAATATAAACTTTTACTGCTACTGGCTTTGGGGCTACAAAAACCTGGAATTCCAGTCTCTTGGCTATGAGATCAATACCAAAACTTAAGTGGCTAACATCCCCGTACAAGGCTAGAATTTATTTTCTGTGATCATCTATAAATCAGTGACAATATAATGTCCATTCTGCTCATGCCTGCCCATAGTTTATGGTGAATAGCCTTCCAGAATTTGACTAATATGTGAAACTATTTCTGTCCATCTGGTCCAGCAGGCCAGGCAGGCATGTCAGAGGAGCGTAGCTCCTCCAAGAGCTGCCTTTGTTCATAATAAATCTCTGATTAAAACCAAACAGATGTGGAGGGCGGATGCTCCACACAGACCTTCAGCTCAGGGCTGAGACGTCCAACTTGACACCGTGGAGGATTCCCAGCATTCTTGGACTGCTTCACATCGAAGCCTACTGAGAAAACATCTCCCTGCTTTCAGGCTGTTTGACTCACTGGGTTGTGAAAATAAACACTTGAAGTAAAGGCATGTTTCTGTTAAATTCATATTTATGAAACCTAAGGGTTCACTTCTCTCTCTTGCTCACAGAGTGGATAGTGCCATTGTTTCATTCGCCTGGTAGAAGCAAGGAGATGGTGGTAGGACCACCATCTTTGAGGCCATTCTTTTGGAGTAAATATCAGGAAATAACTCTGGGCACCGCGTGGATTCAGCTTTACTTCATTGCCAGGGAAAGCCAGGTTCTTCATGAGGGGCCAGGTAAGGTAATGCCCAGTGCTATTTACCACGTTACATGCTAAAGGAAAACAGCAACTTTTTCTTCAGAATCATAGAATCATAGAATGGCTGAGGTTGGAAAGGACCTTAAAGATCATTGAGTTCCAACAGCCCTGCCATAGGCTGGTTGCCCCCCACTGGATCAGGTTGCCCAGGGCCACATCCAACCCAGCCTTGGACACCTCCAGAGATGGAGGGGTGATCACAGGATGATAACATGGGATGATCATGCCCTAACATCTCCATCTGCTGCAATGTTCAAGGCTGGATGTTGTGCATGATACCACCCTCAAGGTGAGCACTCCATGACCAGAGAGGACCATCAGTTCATCTCACCTGGCTCAGACTGGCACAAAAGTGCAAGAGAGTGGGGCCCTGCTGGTTTTCTGATCTGTCCATGGATCACATGAGCCAAGACCCAATTGCAGACCATCCCAGAGCTCAGGGTTGGCTCTCCATATAACTCTCAGCTCCAGAAGGAGTGAAGCCATCCCTCCCGCAGCACTCAGCACTGCAAACCTGAGCCCTCCCACTGTCACTGCTTCTTAGCACAATTGGATTCAAGGTGCAGTATGTTCTGTATCTTGTACATCTGTAAAGTCAAAACCTCTCATTGCTTTGTTTCTTCTGGCAACGAGTGAAGAGCCCTTACAAACCTGAAACTCTTTTTTCCATTCCTGAAAGCAAGATGTTCTCCTGGGGTTGCCCTTAGTGTTTGGCAAGTGTGATGGATAGGAAAAGAGAAAGGAAACTGCCTCTCTCTTGACAGTCTTGGGCTTAGCTTTTTCAAGGTTTCCTTTCCAAATCCTTGCTCTGCAAACAACACTTGCATTTATTACATCAATCTCACAACACCTGAGCATGCTAAGACAAGGCATCCCAAACTGGGATATCATGGGCCTCCACTTCATCATCTAGAGCAGAATTTGTACTTCCAGCCAGGACCAGAATCAGATTAGATGTGAGACACTAGTCATAGGCAGCATCCCCCTGGTTGCTCACTCATCTGACAAAACCACCATTCATTTAGGCTCATCACAGCACTCATGTGCCACATTTACATGTTCCAGGTTTGTTCCACGCCCTCTACCCGAGCAGTCCATGAGGTTTCCTTGTGGAGTTGGAGGTTCAATGCTGTAGTTAAAAGCTGCTACGAGCTTTGCTGTCTACCAGTACTTTGTGCTCATGCAAGCTTTTCTTGCCAGCTCCCTCATCTCACTCATCTCCTGTTGGTAGAGGCTGCAGCATGGCCCCTTGGCCAAGGCTGAGGCTGAGAACCACTTGAGAGGATGGTTGTCTTGAACAGAGCTGATTTGGGCAGCATGGAAAAAGTGAAAGAACACCCTGCCTGGGTGTGCTGTGCCAGTTCCCTTTGGGCAGGCATTAATTCTGTATCAACAGGGAGAAAATCTACTAATGCCTTCAGATAGGCAATGTGACTGCAAGGGGCACTCCAAATCCTGCACTCCTGAAGGAGCTCTGGTCTCCTCAACTATCCCTACAGCCACTGTCACAGCCCCACTTTAAGCTTCACATTTGCTTTATGGCTTGGGCCATCCCCCCACACAATGACACCTAAACACAGCTGTCACCCCCAGAGGTGTCCCCTTGGGTCTGTAGCAAATGTTGGTGCTCCAGGTGGACACTCTATGTCCCATGTCATGGCAGCCACAGCATCCTCTGCCACCCAAACACCTTCTTTGTCTGGGTAATGGAAATGATGGTTCTCCAGCTAATAGATAGGATGCAAACATGTGAGTCAAAGCAGAAGGGTTAAATGATGGCGTAACTGCCCTGGGAATGCAAATGTTAGCACATGCACTGAAAGCACAGATAAAAGGGCTGGCAAGACCACATGTACCTCTTGAAACCTGCCTGCATGCTTTCGTACAGCTCCAAGGGTCGCTTCCTTCTCCCTGGCTGGGTGACAACTTACCTCCAGGAGCTGTTGCTGGGTGAAACAGCAAGATATTATCTCCCTCCTGCATTCTTCGAGTTCACACTCACTCCCAGGTGTTGCAGCCACAGCTGTTTTGTTTCTGCGCCTCAGCTCACACTTTTAAAGGCACTTAATTTCATTTTTTTCAACAGTTGTTATCTCTCATCTGCAAACACCTTCAGTTTGACATATTATATCCTCTGGGTGCTGGGGAGCAGCAGAGAAATCAGCATTGCCAAAGTGAAAGTGCCCTGTTAGATCTGCAAACAGCTCCGCATCCGTAACCCTTGCTGCTGTCCTGATGTGACTCACAGATACTGAGAATTTTTGCCACGCTGCAAATCTGCTCAGAGCATAAAACTCCAAGTGGTTTTCCTCCTGCTGGTGACTGTTCCAGTGGTAGCACCACCTTCAGGTCTTTGTGCTTTAGCACAGGACAGATGACAGTTGACCAAGGTCTTCCACATCTCCATGGAGGCTCTTTTCTGCTCTCACTGATGGATGCATGAGGACATGCATTTCCTGGCATATTTTGGATGAGTTTTGCTCTGATGACCTTGTCCTCACTTGCCAGACATTTTGTATTATCCATTATCTTTGTCCAAGTTTGAAGTCTTGACTCACGGTCTGACCCAATGAAATGGATCCCAGACACATTCAGGCTGACTTCAACAAACCCTTCTTCCAGGCACTCATTCCCTTTCTAAGTGCCTGCCACACACTTCACCCTCCCCATGTCTCCTAAGAAAGCCTCCTCCAGGACGCTGCTGATCACACCCCCAGCTCTCCTTCATCTGCCCACAGTGATGCATTGGATGCATCTCTGCTCCCTGCTTTGGGTCTCTGAGACAACAGAGACTGGAAAACACACAATCCATGTGCCAAAACTTGTAACACAGAAACACTCTGGGAGTGAGAGCCATCTGAGCAAGCTTTAATCTCTAAATATCACCTTAACTCCCTGGTTAGCCTGTAAGGAACCAGCAGGCACCTCCAGATGGGGACTCATCTGCCCAGCCTGGAAGGATATGCCAGGAGATGAACTGACTTTTAGAAGAGCTCCACTGTCTTCAGAGGGAACTGCTCAACATTTCTTCATTAGCTCCAGTTAATCTCCCTGCAGAAGCCATCGGAGATGGGAATCCCTGTTCTTCCTCTTAAGATATGGAATCATTCTGGATGGAAAGCACCGCAGTGGCCAAGGTCACCTGGAGCAGCACGTGTTGGTGTGCTGGGTTTGCTGATGGGCTCTTTCTCCAGGAAATAAAAAGCCTGTGAAAAATCCCCCTTCTGGCAGCTGTTGCAGGGGGAGCTGCAAGACGAGAGCTCACACTGCTGGGTTTTTCTACCTTACATGGAACACACTGTGTAAGAGACAGCAATGGGACTGAGCTTCGTACGTTTCCAAATCTGTCTAAAAACGTTTTGATAGCAAATTCAAGTGAGATGACACTTTAACTGGAAATAACAGCAGCAGGGAAATCAACAGACTTCAGGCCTTGGAGTCTGTTCCTTCCCTTCCATCAGATCCAGCACATCCGTCCCAAACTGTCTGAAGCAGACGCTCTGCGCTTTTCTAGCTCAAAAGATACCACAAACAGTTTCTGTTTCAAATTACAAAGTATTAAATGAAACCTCATCACTCTGACGCTTGTTACTAGTTACGCTACTTACGGTTTTGTATAAGCCACTCCAGGCTTAAATCCACTTCCAATAATCAAACAGCAAATCAGGTCAGATTTTACAACCTTTTAAATATTTTATCTCTGTGCTTCCAATCAAATAATCAATCTCATATTATATTCCTATAGGATATGGTCAGCATGTTCTGCAGATGTTCTGAACATAAGCATAGCAATCTTCTCTGCTGCCCTGCACAATGTTGCAATAACATGTAAGTACAGCCCCATGTCCAGGGTAATCATTCAAGCTTGGGATGCCAGGACTACATTGAAGACAATGGACCCAACAGCCCATTGAGAAAGGATGTATGAAGGTTTTCCAGGTGGAGAGCTGGTGTGATGGGAGTTTTTAAGGATACAATGCAAAAGATCCTTCAGGCACCTGCTGTGGTGCCCAGAGCCACATTGTGTTTATAGGGGACTCCCTGTATATGGGACTCTGTGCCACACCAGGTGTCTGCAGATGCTCAGAGAAGAGCTGAGATCCCTCTCAGGTGTCCTTCTATCTCAGTCTTGAAAACAATCACCTTCTTAGTGCTCCACAGCCTTGTTTCTTCTGCAGCAAAGCATGCACCATGCAAAGGGAAACCACCAAACCCTCATGCTCTGGAGAATCTCTCTGCTTCCATGTAGGTACAGTTAGTTTTCTGTGACCCCAAGTCCATGCCCTGTGGATGGTTAGATGTCCTTATCCCTTCTGGCCTCACAGCGTTGCAGGGACAACTGTAGCACTCTGTCCTACTGTGTGACCTCTGGGATGGCCAAAGGGTGACTGAAGCAGGGAAGGAAAAATGTTTTCCCTCATCTGTGGGGTGTTCTTGTGACCTCGCTCCTGCACTAAGGACCTTCCTTGCAAATTCACCTCTGGAACTCAGCTGCAGTTCTGTTCCTTCAAATACTGCCAGGAAATGCATCCATTGAGCATGTTGCAGTTGGTGTACTGGGACAAGAATGTTGCCTGTGTGAAGAGGAAGATAAGGAGGCACTTCTACAGCTTGGCTAACCACAGACAGTGGGTTGGTGTGGATGGAGGAAGGGCTGAGAGCTCAGATTGCCTTTTTGAGAACTTGCCATGGAGTTAAGGGACCCACGTGCTGTCCCTGGGGCTGGTGGCATCTCACAGAGCTTGTGCCAGGAAGATCTGGATCACAGTGGGACAGACAGGCAGAAATGATTGGGCGGAATGTGTTAGAGGCTGCCCCTGTCATCACAACCCAGCAGTGTGAACTTCCCAGACTCATCCATGGAGAGCAGCCCATGAGAGCTGCCAGGGCTGGTTTGGTGGGACCAAGGCCAGTTTTCACACCTCAGATGGCTGTAATGGCTCCATGGGCCCCACTGCCAGAGGATCTGTGAGGCACCCACTGGGATGGGAGCAGCCTTCCTGGGAATCTTCCCATCCTTATGACTGGAGTTCCCAGACCTGTGGCAATGGACTCAGCAGTGAGTAAAGCAGGAGATCGGATGTGAAGGGAAGCCTCTGGAGGTCCATCTCCTACACTGATAGCTGCCCTCAGCCCTGCCATGGGATGCCAAACCTTCTGCATCTGTCCTGAAGGAGTCCCTTTACCTGCCAGGTTAGTGTCAAGGCCACAGGGGATCTGCTGAAAGCCCCATGCACTCTGCATGCTGGGATAAGCCCCTTCACCAGGGAGGAGGGATGAAACCTCACCATTCTCTCCAACTCTTCTCTGCAGACCAGCACCGGAGGGGGAAGGAGTGAGGATGCCCACATGTTTGCTATTAAGCAGCAACAGCATTTCCAAGGATGGCTCCACAAAGCCCAGGGAAGCAGAGCTGCCAACAGCACCGTCAGAAGCGCGTTCAGCCTTCAGCCATCTCTGGCAGCCAAGTGTTGCTTGGCGGGGTCCAATGGGTTCCTTGGCGTCCCTCCTTTGTGTTGGTGGTTTGAAGAAGCTGAGAGGCTCTGCAGGAATCTGATGTGCTGCTGGCTCCCAGCCCTCGTCAGGGGGTTGGAAACTCAGGGATGGTCCCCTCAGGACAGATCATGGGGGTGCTTATTTGCAGAAAAGGCTTTTGATTAAAAATATTCACTAATGCTCAATGAGCAGGGTAAAAGTCCCTCTTGTTTTGGAAGCTGAGAGCTCAAGGTTGTATTTATTTGCTTTTTATGTGTTTTCAACAGGAAAAAAAAGAAAAGTTGTAGGTCAGAATGGTGTTTAGGTGGAAAATTCCTCACGGTCTGGAAAGGTTCCCCAGTCCCACTGGAGGATGTGGGGAATGGATAAAGGAAAAGGAACAGCAAAGGTTTTAACCCAGCCATAAGCGAGGACCTCAGCACGTGCATAAACCAGAGCAGCTCCCTCACCATTCCCCCAGAGGCTTCATGGAAAAGCAGAGTTTGTGGAAAGGCAGATTGCACATGGGCAGAGCAGAATGGAGAGAAAAAGAGATATATGGTGAAGGACAGTACAGAGACACGTGCTTTTTAGTTCCTTTTTTTGGCAAAACAGCTGTGCACGTTGTTCCTTGTCCCCTCCACAGGGCAACAAATAGAATCCCCTCCATCTCCATGCATCTCTTGGTCCATGCTCTGCCATGAGGAAAGATGTTGTTATAACAGAGAAGGAAAAAGTTTAGAGGGTCACCCAAATGCACATGCCTTCCCCAAATGCAGCCTTCTCCAATCTGCAGTTGTGATACAGCACGGCAGAATGGTCCCTTGAGGAGCAGAAAAAAGCAGGGGGAATAATATCATAGGTAAAAGCAACTGCTTTTCCAATAGCTTGTTAAAAGCAGTGGGTTCTGCTCCATTTCCACTCTGGTGATGGCGTGGTGCTGGCACAGCCACCTCTGAGGTCTGGCCGCTCGCTGGCAGCCCTGCTCCAAGAATAACCCCAAATGGGAGTCATTAGTATCTTGTAAATATGTCAGTGACAAAAGGCAGAGTAAACCAGAGGGAAACCAGGATGTCATTTGGAAGGAGTAATGTGGCATTGCGTGGGGTACGTCAGCATCCTAAGGGATGTGGGGGACACCCACGTCATGCAGGACCCATGGCAGGGCCACATCTCCTTGAAGACAACCCAGGAAGGATGGTGGCAAAATCCTGAGTGCCTGCAGAGCCTGGGGGCTGTGAGGAGTAACCGGGTGGGTGAAGAGGAGATTTCTGTTTGCCATTATATATCTTTTATGGGTTCTCAGACTAGATATTAGGAAGAAGTTATTCACTATGAGAGTGGTGAGACACCGGAACACATTGTGTTTGCACCACCTCTGACGTGTTCAAGGCCAGGCTGGATGGGGCTGTGAACTAGCAGGTCTAGTGGGAGATGTCTCTGCAGACAGCAGGGGGTTGGAACTAGAGGATCTTACAGCTCCCTTCCATTCCCTCCCTTCCCAAACCATTCCATGATTCTATGATTCTATGAATTCTTCCATGTCCATCACCCTCCTGGATAGGTCCGTGTGTCCTCCCCCAGCCCACTGGCTGAAGGGGATTAGGAGATCTCCAGTCTTTTCTTTGCTGTGGAGCAGGATCATCACCTTCACCAGCACAGAATACCCATGGTTTTGTCCAACCAAGCCTTGACAGGGCCCTGGCATGGAGCTGTTCCCATCAGACCCCCCATGAAGGATCTCCCAAACCTCCCAGCCCTGTGCCCATTGATCTGTTTCACCTTTCACTGGCACCAAGAAGAATTGGGCTCCACCACTTGTCATTTTACTGTGCCCTTCAATGAGCTGGAGGCTACTGGAAGGTCCCATCTTGGACTCCTCTTCACCAGACAAAATAAGCTCCAGATATTATCCCAAAGCAGTGAGGAGCTACCAAGACCTCAGCAGGCCCCACTCATTTGCTGTCACTCTCTTTTCTTGGAGATGATCTCCATTCTCTCCAGGGGGTCCCCATGACCTCTCCTTCCAGAGCACAACATGGCATGGACTGGCACAGATCACTCTGCCCCCAGGGATCACAGGCATTGTTTGCTGCTCCAGATGTTCCCCATGCAAACACTATGCTCCCTCCATTGGCAAACAGAGATATTTTTGGCTTTGTTTTCCACTTGCCTCATGGGACAGTCATGAAAATGGGGCCTGGTCTGTGCACAACATCTGTCTGTTTGTCTGCACAAGATGTTGGGAGATCCCCACGTTCCTTTTTCCATCTCCCCAGCAGGTGTCCATGGAAAATCCCTGCTCTCTGAGGCCTGCTGGCCACCAGGATTACACCTCATATCCCGTTTCGTGTTCTCAAAGACACTTCAGTTCTGGTTTTGGCTGTGCTATGTACTCAGGGCTGTGTGAGCTGCATGCTTGAGCTTCAGCACAGCAGGGGCAAATTATACCTGTATTCTGGGATATGAGGGATGCTCAGTTGTGATTAAATTACTCCATGTCTGAGAGCCCTGTAGGCTGTGGAAAGCCACAATCTTTGCCCCATCAGCCACAGAACTGATGCTAGGATATGCAGGCAGCTTCCTCAATAAAGGACACCTTGGTGGAGTTTCAGGGTAATTACTGGCTTCTTCATTCCTTCTAACAATTGCTCAATCACACAAGTCACACAGTCAATGACAAACACATTCTGCAGTATGGAAGGAGTTTTATTTAAAGCAAAAAATATGATTCACCCTCAAAAATTTTACATTCAAAGTGCTTTAGAGCATGAAAATATGTGGTGAACAAAGGAGATTTTTAGTCAGATTTCCTAGGAAGTAAAAAAAGGCTGTGACACTGATTATCACTTCTTCTCTTCTCTTCTCTTCTCTTCTCTTCTCTTCTCTTCTCTTCTCTTCTCTTCTCTTCTCTTCTCTTCTCTTCTCTTCTCTTCTCTTCTCTTCTCTTCTCTTCTCTTCTCTTCTCTTCTCTTCTCTTCTCTTCTCTTCTCTTCTCTTCTCTTCTCTTCTCTTCTCTTCTCTTCTCTTCTCTTCTCTTCTCTTCTCTCCTCTCCTCTCCTCTCCTCTTCTCTTCTCTTCTCTTCTCTTCTCTTCTCTTCTCTTCTCTTCTCTTCTCTTCTCTTCTCTTCTCTTCTCTTCTCTTCTCTTCTCTCTCTCCTCTCCTCTCCTCTCCTCTCCTCTCCTCTCCTCTCCTCTCCTCTCCTCTCCTCTCCTCTCCTCTCCTCTCCTCTCCTCTCCTCTCCTCTCCTCTCCTCTCCTCTCCTCTCCTCTCCTCTCCTCTCCTCTCCTCTCCTCTCCTCTCCTCTCCTCTCCTCTCCTCTCCTCTCCTCTCCTCTCCTCTCCTCTCCTCTCCTCTCCTCTCCTCTCCTCTCCTCTTTCTTCTCCTCTTTCTTTTCCTCTTTCCTTTCCTTCTCCTTCTCCTTTCATTGTTTCTTTTCATTGTTTCTCCTACTTGCTCAGGCCCTGCAGGGTCAGGCCCCAACAGCAGAGATTTGGGGGCTTTCATGATCTCCAGCACAAAATGTGTGTTCAGTTCTGTGGTCTTTTGGCAATTTGACTAGAAGTCTCATCCCAAAATAGAGAAGGCAAAGCTGTCAGGCATACGGCTGAGATTTTGGGTAGTCCTGTTTGGAACCAAGTGTTGGACATAATAGTCTTTGTGGGTCCCATCCAACTGGGGATATTCTATTCCATTCTATTCTACCCTACTCTACTCTACTCTACTCTACTCTACTCTACTCTACTCTATCTGTTCCATTCCATTCCATTCTATTACACTCCATTCCACTCCATTCCATTCCATTCCATTCCACTCCATTCCACTCCATTCCATTCCACTCCATTCCATTCCACTCCATTCCATTCCATTCCATTCCATTCCATTCCATTCCATTCCATTCCATGATACAGGTTGCCACTAAGGAATACCAATGCAAAGCCACCAGCACCAGGTCCCAGCTCACTGTAGCACCCATGGGCATCACACTGTGCAGAGCTGTGAAGGGAAACCACTTCTGTCCTCAGGTCCCAGCTGTTTCCAGCAACTAAATGAGATTGCCAAGTTGCAAATCAGTCCTCATGCCCAAGCCCTCAAAGGCACTTTTGGGTGCCTGACCAGCAGGAGCTAAGCCCTTAAATCCTTTTGCAAATCCAGGCTGTAGGATTGTAGCAGTGGGCACTGCCATGCACCATGTTATACCCCTAGAGTACAACCTGCAGCTTCTCTTCAGAGCAACAGCAGAGACTTTTCAGTGCAGAAAAAGCCATCTATTAGTACAAGTGTGCAGGGATTGAACTACAAGGTTCTGGAAGCACCCAGCTGCAGCCTGCATGCACATCCCAGCTGCATCCCCAGCAAAGCTGGCAGGGGGGATTCCTGCTTTCTGAATACTGAGATGAGCAAATGGTTTCTTGCATTGCAGTTCTCTGGTGTCATAAGTGTGGAATGGAGGACAATGTTTGCTTTGTGGCATTAATTTCCCTCAGTCATGACCGTGCTGATGCCATTAGGGTGGCACTCATGGGGTTGGAGAGTCCCTGCAGATATGGGGAGCTGCACATCCCCATCTGCAGAGACAGGAGGGGCTGACAAAGGGAGGACAGGGAATTAAAAGGAAAAAGGGGGGAGGAGGAGGAAGGGAAAAAGCCTCAGAGCTGCCTCCAAGGAAACCCCATGGAACAGAGTGATGTTGGAGCACCCAGCTCTGTCGACATAAACACCTAGAGCAGACCTATGTGCTGGGCAGCAGGGGATGATGCTCCAGGATGGGATTTCTCCAGGATCTGGAGGCAGCCCAGGCTCTGCAAGGTTGGGATGTGATGTGCTGTTTCTCTGCCGGCATTTTGGGTGGAAAAGAGCCAAAAAGAACAACAACAAAAAAAAACACCCTGCAAATGGGACCCAGCTGAATGATAGAGCTAAAGGTGCAAGCGTCTGTTGAAGCAAATGTCTCCACTCGTTGTTCAGCCCCAAAGGGATATTTTGAGCTGGGAGAGCTCAGCCCCTCTTCCTTGAGCCAAATGATGCTGTGCTCAGCCCCAGGCTGGAGAGGATGCTCGTGGCCCACATCCAAACACAGAAAGCATAGATCATATTGGAAATAAAGCACAACAGCGGTGCTGTGTGGACAAAAAGCATCTCAAAAGCAGCACCACAGAAAGCCAGGTAGCTCAGACAGGCAGAGGGGCAGGGGTCTGTCTGGAGGAAGGTATTTTAGCTGGATAAGCAGAAAGGAAATGTCCATAAGTGCAGGGCATGTGCTGTGCTGCCTCCTGCCATGGAGGAGGGATGAAGATGGGTTTATGTGATGAGAAGTGTGTTCCCTCACTCAAACAGCACGTGGGGAATGGAGGGATCCCAGCAAGCTCATCATCCCCTCATGACCTCAGTGTTGTCTGATTTGGGTCATCCAAGGCTGGCTGTATGTCTCCAGACCCTAAGCCTGGAGTTTAGGATCCAAAAAGCCTCAGCCTGACACCATCAGCACAGACCCAACATTGGTCCAAACATCAGCAAAGTGTGTGCACGGGGTGGATAAGCTCAGCCCACCCCACCCAAAGGGGTGAACATAGGGCTGGGGGACAGTGAGTCACAGGGAGGGGATGTGGGACATGAGAGCTTTGGGAAAGCCATAAGCAGGTAACAGTGAGCTAAAGGGGCTTTTTTTGTGCAGCAGTGACTCGTGTGCATTACAGGAGCATGTGCTGGAAGGAGGTTAGCTGGGGCGAGGAGGCTCTGCTGCCTTCAGGAGCTGCAGGAGTTACAGCCTGTTCCTGCTCACACTGGTATTTATAGATACAGATGTTGCTCTAGCAGCAGGGTTCAAGCTTGATTTTTTTTTCCCCTGCCTTCCTTCTCATCCTTTCTTTGCTCTTCAAAGCGATGCTGGAGGTACAGAAGCAGCACAGGGATCAGCAGGGGGATGTGCAGCTTGTGGGCTGTCACTGGCCCCAGAGCTGCTGCCTTCTGCGTTGGAGAACATCCAATGCAGCAGCAAAAAGGGGCTGTTGCAAACACCATCATTCTCACCACCACCCCTCACCCCCAAGGCAAGAAAAGAGCTGTGATTTAATGTATCTCTGGGTTCCTCCTCCTGCTGCTCTCACCCCAGTGCTCCCCTGGATGCTCCATTGGGCTTCTTGGGAGAAGGTGGCCCCAAATAAATCCCTGCCTCAGGGATGTGGGGTGCAGGAGCTGCTCAGAGCAGGAGCTGTTTGCTTTGGAGGCTGGGCCATGGCTTGCTCCGCTATCAATTATAGATGTTCTGTGGTCCATCTGGGAGGCATTAATGGCTCCGGCTGCGGATCGCAGGGCTCTGTGTGGCACCGTGAACACACTGGAAGTCCAATTTGGATTTCCCCGGGTGCCTCATTTAAATGAATTATGGAAATGCTTTCCCCTCCTATTCAGAGCAAAAGCCAGGCGGGCTGCTGCCCGATGTGTTAATCCCATGAATAAAATAAAACCAGGAGAGAGCACGCACTGCACAGAATGAATCACTGCTGCAGGGGCTCTGCCTGGGACCCCATGGGCATGAGGGCCCCTGCAGCCTTCAGGTGATGTCACTGAGGTTCCCAACTCCTCTGTGACCCAAAGGAGGGTGACACCCCTGTGGGATTATAGCCCCGACCCCTCTCTGATCTATTTTACCCCATTGAATTTAGCAAGGCAGCAGTCACAGCCACCTTTACTGAAGCAAACAGCAGAGTTTTCCTCAGTTTCTCACATTACTCTCATTGCCCCCCAGGCCATAATTCATGATGTGACCCCCCCAGGGAGGATGAATTGGAGTAATTAGAGCAATTAGAACTGTTACATGAAGAAAACATAGAGTAGAGCCTGTTTGTATTGTGATAAATAACGGAGACGAGACGTAAGTGGAATAAATCCATAGCAGCGCTATGTGCCATTCAAATCTCCCCAGGAAAACCCATGGGAATGATCAGTGCTGATGGGTTATTCCTGCAGATTCACACTTGCCTGTGGTGTACATGGGGACATACATAAGGCACGTCACAATACAGCTGGGAGCTGGAGGAGCTCACCTGCCCCCATTGCTGACCAAGGAGCACAGCCCAGCTCTGCTCACACAGCCATATGAACATATACAGTGCAGGATGATTACTGAAGGGTGTAGGATGAAGGATGAGTGACATGGTGCAGGATGCAGGACATGAGGCAAAGGGTGCAGGACGCGTTGTACATGGTGAGGTTGCAGGATGGGTGATGCAGGATGCAGACTGCAAGGTGCAGTATGAAAGATGCAGGGTGCACAATGCAGACTTGAGGGTGCGGACTGAAGGGTGCAGGGTGAAGGACAAAAGGTGCAGCCTGCCCAATTCATGATGCAGGGTGCAGGATGCAGAACACAACATGCAAGCTGCAGGATGGATGACAGAGTGCAGGACACAAGGTGCAGAATACACAGTACAGGGATGAAGGGTGCAAGGTGTTGGGTGAAGGATGCGGGATGGAGGGTGCAGGAGGGCTGGTAAGAGGTGCAGGATGCGTGTTGAAGGGTTGCAGCTGCAGGAGGACGCGGGGCGCGTGCCGCCAGCACCACCTCGTGGCTACCAACGGGACCCTGCAATGCGCCGGTGCTGGGGAGAAGGATGCAGGATGCAAGACGTAGGATGAAGGATGCAGGGTGGAGTGTGCAGGGTGCCGGGATACAAGAGGATGGGTGATGCAGGATGAAGGCTAAAAGGAAGTAGGATGAAGGATGCTCAGATGGAGAATGAAGGATCCAAGGGTGAAAGATGCAAGGCTGCAGGTTGCAAGATGTAAGATGAGGGGTGCAGGACATGACTTGTGGGATGCTAGGATGCAGAATGAAGGATGCTAGGATGGAGGATGAAGGATGCAAGACACAAGGTGAAGGATCCAGGATGAAGACTGCAAGGTGCAGGATGGAAGATGCAGGCTGCAGGGTGTGCAATGCAGGCTTAAGGATGTCAGAATGCAGGAGGAAGGATGCAAGATGCAAGATGAAGGAGGATGCAGAATGAAGAATGTAGGGTATAGGATGAAAGATGCAGGGATGAAGGATGTGGGCTGCAGGATGAAGTCCTGGGGTGCACAGTGCAGGCTGAAGGGTTCTAGGATGCAGAAGAAAGGATGCAAGACACAGAGCAAAGAGTGCAGGATACAAGCATGCAGCACGCACAATGCAGGTGATGTCCCAATGTGCATCCACCATGCACACACATGATGAGAGATCCCAAGAGGACACAAGTGTGTCTGGGCTTTTTTCCAAACAGAACTTTATTCAGGAGGCAGGAGGAGCCCTGCAGGAGCCACCCAGCCACCAAAGCTCGGGGGGCACAAGCAAACACTCAGCCCCCAGCATAGCTGTCCTCAGGGCTCCTTGGGGACATGCCAGGTTCTGGTTCCTTGTCACCACCCAAAAGGTACCACAGTCCCAGGGCACCAAGCCAGGCAGGAACCTGTGCAACCCCCCTCCAAACACTGAAAGAGGAGGAGCTGGAGGTGCTGCTGAAGGCACTAGACAAGCACAGAGGGCAGAAGAGCTTCACAGCCATTATCAAGTCATTCTCAGCTCTCTCGCTGATTGTCCCTGCTTGGCACTTTATCCCTTTTAAATTATAATGGAAAACGTGCAAGAAGGCACAAACCCATGTGCAAAACTCAAGTCTAGGTGTAAGGCACTGGGCAAAGAGGGGACCTTGAAGCAGTGCTCAGCTGAAATCCCGCTCTGGCAGCACCAGGGGGGCCACCAATGTCCACAAGTAGAGCAGCAGCCCGGCCCAGCTGGAGCTGATCTTCACCCACACGGCTGTCCAGGGGCTGTGCAGAACCTGCAGGCTGTCATCAGGCCTGGAACAGCAAACAAGAGGGGAGCACTCAGGTCTGTGCTGTGTGCTGGGGGATGAGACCCTGGTGCTGCAGCTGTGAGCAAAGGGGGATGCTGCATGCTGAAGGGTATCCTGCAGGCACAGGGGGGATGCTGCAAGAAGAGAGGGAGGGCTGCAAACAGAGCAGGGACGATGCAAATGGGGGGATGCTGTAAACTGAAGGGGAATACTGCAGCAGAGGGGATGTTGCAAGTTGAGGGGATATGCTGCAAGCTTATGGGGAGTACAGCAAGCTGAAGGAATGCTGCAAGAGGGTACCCAGTGAACTCAGACCCAACCAGAGTGCATCCATTGGGTGCTTGAATGCCTCCAAATAATGAATGTTGATGGGTTACTCAGTTTGCTCACATACAGACCCACTGCAGCACCCGTGCCCAGCCCAAGAGCAGTGATAATCCCGGAGAAGGAAGGAACAGAGGACAGGGTCATAACCAGTCCCCAGAAGCGCTGCCCACCTGTACCAGTTGGTGAGGGTCATCATGATGTAGAGGGCAGCAAGGAGGAGGCAGAGGTGGAAGAAGCTGTAGCTGTAGGTGACGCCCTCCTGCTCGTTGTCATAGGCACGGTGTACCCCACTCTCTGCTGCTGCCTCAGTCCCAGCTCCAGCTCCACTCTCCTCTGTCAGCATCAGCTTATTGACCTGGGTATGGTCTGAGGAGCGGATGCTGCAAGCAGACAGATGGATGGGCAGATCAGTCAGGGAAGGGGTTGCCCTACAGGGTGTCCCTGAAGCAGCAGAGCATTTTGGGAGATGCAGCTCATGCAACTCCTCCTGACATCCTAAAAGTTGTGTGCAGGACCCTGCGGGGTCCCAGCATCGCAGACCACAATGGCATTGTCACGGCCTCACCTGATGAAGAGCGTGCAGAGGATGAAGACCACCAGCCCCACGATGCTCGGTGCATCCCACCATGTTGTCAGCATCTGTGGGGCTGCAGCTGAGCCGGTGCTGTTTCTCAGCAGCAGTGTGGGGTTACACTCCTGGGCTGGGGGGTGTTCACAGGTGTCAGTGCCATCCCTGACCCCATGCACCCCCCAGGGCAATGAGGGTACTTACTGGGGACATTTGCCAGGGCAGACCAAGTGATGAAGATGGTGTAAAGGGTGATGAGAGATGCCTGCAGCAGCCCCGAGTGTGGCTGGGCTTCCTGCAAACAACACAGAGGTGCTCAGAGCTGAGCCCTGCACTGAGGGAAGGCAGCAGAGCCACTTTCTCCCAACACCTCACCTGGATTTTGGGCAGGATGGATATGGCTGAGACGATGAGGCAGAGGATGAGGTTGATGCTGATGTAGACTTTGCCCTCCGTGCAGCCCTGGGGTTTGGTGTAGTAGACATAGAGCAAAGCGATGGCCGCGATGGAGGCGGCGTAGAAGATGAAGGTGGCAGTGCAAAGGGCTGAGGAGGAAGGGGAGAAGGGAAAGGGCTGGAGCAGGGCCACGAGCATCACAGCTGGCCTCATGTGAATCCCTAAGGCACAGCACCCACCTGCATACCAGCCCTTGGCATTGCTCTCTTCTGCATAGTGCAACCACAGCTTGTTCCAGGAGTGGGCGAAGTCAATGAGGAGGATGAGCTGGATGAGGATGAAGAGGAAGGAGCCAACCACGCCAAAGTAAAACCAAACTTGGGTGGAGAGAGGAAAGTGGGTCATTAATGGGACTGCAATGGTGTGGGGTGCATCAGTGCAGCACTTAGTGTGAGGACACGGAGGGCACAAACCCCATGGGCACCCCCATGCCCACCCACAGCCCCTCACCTGTTGTGAAGGAGCCATCAGGGATGTAGAAGGCTCCCACTGTGAGCCCCACCAGCAGCAGGAACTTGAAGAACCAGAAGCTGAGAAAAGTGAAAGGAGTCAGGGTATGAAAATGGGAACCCCCAGCAGTTCCCAACGCCAGGGATGCTTGGTTCCTTGGATAGGACCGGGGGCACCCCATGTGGAGCAGTGTCAGAGGGATGCCCAGCAGACACTTCAAATTCCCCAGCACATTGTACACACCACAACAGCACATTGCACACACTTCTGGAGCACAAGTCAGAGGACCTCAAGACCTAAAAGTGAGCTCAAATTGCCTTCTACTTTACCCTACACCCAAAACAAGGCAAAAAAGGATGGAGACCATTTAAGCTTCCAGCCAAGCATGGGGACACACTCACCCATTCTGGATGGCAGCTCGTGGGTCCTTGCTGCTGCGCACACACACCATCAGCACAGCAAAGAGGAAGAAGAAGGCAGCTGTGGCAAAGCCCATGCGGTACACGGCCTTATGGCCCAGGAAACCACTGCAGTCAACGTTAGCTTGGACCCCCAGCACTGAGTCGCTGCCCCTGCAGAAACCTGGGAGCTGAAAGGATGAGGAGATGGGGAAAAAAGCATCAGAAGCAACAACATGTCCCAGAAAATTCACTCTCTGAAAGAGCTCCATGTACCCATCCTGAGTTAACCCCTTCCATCGAGTCCAGCCATTGCCCTGAAGGCAGCAGCATTACCTTGTGCAGCTCCTTCTCCACACCAGGGATGATCATGATGATGGAGACGAGCGTACCAAGGAAGAGGAAGAAGGTGAAGAGCAGTCGGGAGATGGTGGAGTTCTTGGTTGAGGGGCAGCAGCCGCAGAGCAGGCATGGTGCTGATCCACACAGGCAGGACACCTGCAGTAAATGGGAAGGGGGTGTGGGATGCACTCAGCTGCTGGGCTCATTTTACAGATGGGGAAAACTGAGGCACAGTATCCCTATAGGTCCCAGCTGCCCAAATCCCTGGATACAACAAACCACAGTGGCAGGAGCAGTGTGGAAATGCTGCTTGTATCCCTGGTCCAAGTTTGACTTCATTGCTCCTCTAAACGTTGTTCCCATTAGATTGTTCAATAATCGGGATACTCATGCACCTATTTAATGTCTGCAAGGTTTGGGAGAGCTCCAAGCAGCACCAAAACAGCCATTCTTCCTTGACATAGAGGAAGAATAACCACAGGGTTTTGCATTAAAACAGGCTGTAACGCTGGTTATGGGGCAAGAGAGGGCCAGCAACCAGCCCTGGCCACCACAACCTGCTCTGAATGTGACTGTTCAGAATGGGGACTATTTTCAGCCTTCATCACCCCCATGGAGCTGTGAGGCCATGTCCAAAACCCGTTTCCTATAAGAGTATAAAGATGGAGAATAAATAACATTAGAAACCACATCTCTGGACCACTGACCTTCTCCTGTGCCATAAAAGTGAAAGGTCCTGAGTTAAATATCTGAGATGAAAATGGGAATCATGTGTCTCCTGGGTTTCCCTTCAGTTGCTAAGGTGGGAGCCCCACCACCATCCCAGCACCATAGCAAGGTGCCTCCAAGGACCCAAAACTGCATCTCCCCATTTGTCCCCCTCTCTGGTCCTCAATGAGCTGCTTTCCTTCTATCTGTAAGCTCACGGCATTGATTTATTTTGCTTGCAAAGCTCCTTTTCTTCCCTTTCAACTGCTCTTTCTGCCTTTCAAATGTGAAGTTTGTTCTGCTGAACTTGGGGGTCACCCATCACCCCTATGTCCACTAAGACATGACCCTAAACTGGCTTTCCCTGGGATAGGTACATCAATACGCTGCACGTATGAGGTTTTGAGGAGCCCACATCCAAGGGAGCAGGCAGCATCCTGCAGTATGGAAACAGCATGTAAAGGGAAGCAGCCACAGCACGGAGGTGGCATGTTGATGGGGAAGCGTCAGGTTTCTGCTGCTGCAGATTAAAGATTAATCCCTCTGGTTTCACTGTTGACTTCCTCATTGAATAGAGTTTGGTGCTGCCAGCGTGGCTCACGTGGAACAACAGCTAAGGGAGCACAAACAGCACAAAACAGTCTGCAGTCCTAACCCAATAGCAACCCAACAACCCACCAACAACCTACCACAATAGCAACAACCCAACACCTCTTCTTTCTGGCTGCCCTTACCCCAGTACCCCTGAGGCTGCATAGACTGAGTCAGCCCACAGCAATGCCAAGCAACCGGTTGTTATCTCCCATTAAATGAATGACCCTGCAGGTTAATCAGTACTAAACCATGAGGTCAGTGTGGGCTCAGGAAGTGGGCAGCTTGCAGGTGCCAGCATTGCCCCATGGCCATACTGACAGCGAATGCAGGGTCCTAAACCTATATGGACCTTATAAATACATGAATCTACCTTGTCCCCACAGCCTGGGCCAAAATGCTTTATTTGGAGGGGAAAAAAATCCATATTTAGGTCAGCACCATACACTGCTTGTGGAAATCCCACTCCTGGCTTCTCCAACATGTGTCCATAAAGCTTTAAAGGTTATCAGCCACACTCCTGACACACAGAACATCCTGCATTCAGGCCATACGTTATGACAGTTCCACCACTGAAACTAGGAAGCAGAAGTTGTGAAAGCAGCACCCATTCAGGCAGGGAGGTTTCCCAGCCCTGCCCTGGCTGTGCGTCATGGGCACGGCATCGGGAGCACCCACCTGTGTCACCAGCACAGCACCCACGTAGCAGGATCAGCCACAGCCCCATCCGCCCCAAGTATTGGGGCTGCGATGCCCTGAACCCACCGACCCCCTGGGACAGCCCCGATCCTGCCTGGAGGTGGGTGCAAGGGATGGCCCAGCTTTTTCCCAGTACAGGAGTTTCATCCCATAGCGGTGCCGCAATATTATGGGCTCCTCCCGATACTCTGAGCTCCCCCCCAACCCCAAACGAGCCCCTGAGCCACGGGATAAACCCAGCCTGTGGGCTGCCCTGCAATGGTTGCCCCCTGAATCCCCACGGGGGTCCCCGGCATCCTAGTGGATAGAGAGGGGAACACCCCCCAGCGGAGTCCTTCATTCCCTCCAGGGGCTCCCTTATCCTTCAGGGTACAAAGCGGGGCATCCCTATGGAGTTCCCCCGCCTCTCGTCGGCTGCATCGGATCGCATCCCCCGGTCGCCTCCACCTCTTCCAAGTGCCTCCCTCACCCCCAACCCGGATTTCCCCCTCCCAGCCTCAGCTCTCAGAGCCAAAGCAGCCCCCACCTCCCCCCACTGTCCCCCATCCCCCCAGAGGCACTCACGCAGCTGAGCAACGAGCAGACCCCCAGGCAGGCCCCCATGTTACGGCCCCTCCACCGCCCCGGGGCGGACCCTGAGGTTGGGGGAGGGGAGGTGGCTCCTGGAGGGGCGGAGGCAAAGCGGGGCGGGGACGGGAGGGGAGGGGATCTACCGGGGATGAGGGGTGCGGGGAGACACGGTCAGGGAGGGGTGGTGGAAGTGGAAGTGCAAGTGCAAGTGCTGGGCGTGAAAATGGGAGGGAAAGATTGGAATATAAAAAGGAAGAAAGAGAAAAAAGGAAAGAGAAAAAGAAAGTAAAGGTAAGAGGAAGAGAGAAGATAAGGAGAAAAGGTAAAGGAAAATGGAAGAGGAAGGAAATGAAAAGGGAAGGAGGGAGGGAGGGAGGGAGGGAGGGAGGAAGGAAGGAAGGAAGGAAGGAAGGAAGGAAGGAAGGAAGGAAGGAAGGAAGGAAGGAAGGAAGGAAGGAAGGAAGGAAGGAAGGAAGGAAGGAAGGAAGGAAGGAAGGAAGGAAGGAAGGAAGGAAGGAAGGAAGGAAGGAAGGAAGGAAGGAAGGAAGGAAGGAAGGAAGGAAGGAAGGAAGGAAGGAAGGAAGGAAGGAAGGAAGGAAGGAAGGAAGGAAGGAAGGAAGGAAGGAAGGAAGGAAGGAAGGAAGGAAGGAAGGAAGGAAGGAAAAAGAAGGGGGAAAAAGAGAAAAGGGAAGGAAATACAAGGTTAGAAAAAGAGATGGAGATGTGAAGTGGAATGGAACAGAATGGGATGAAATGGAGAGGGGAGGGGAGGGGAGGGGAGGGGAGGGGAGAGGAGATATGAAGGGACCCACAGTCTACCAGTTGTTCCACTACCCAACATTAAGGCATATCTTTAGGAGTGTTGCCCAAATGCCTCCAACACAGGCACAGGAAACCTGCAGCCTCTCTAGGAGCACTGTGCCCATGTCTAACAGCTTGTAAGGTTTTGGAAACTCTGGGTTGGGTACCACCGCTGTCCCTGGGGCTGCTGCTGTGCAGAGCAGGGGGTTGCCTGGTGTGTGGCTTCAGGAGAAGGGAGCTCTGTATTTAACGGTGGGTTGAGGTGTGCCCTTGCAGAGATGCCAATGGGAGGTGTGCGGTTGGCTCCGCATCCCATCCCCAGGGGTGTATCCTGCTCTGTGTCCTTGGCAGTCCCTGCTCGATCACAAGATGTGGAAGGTTTTCCCTTTGAAATCACTGCAGGATGCAATTTAATCTTCAGGACAACATTGTTGCAAAAGGGGCCGTGATCTGAGAGGAGGGTGGGGGGAAGGGTGAGAGGGCCTGGCAGAGCTGGGGCGCCCGGAGTAGCAGGGGACATCCCAGGAACATCCAAGGGGCATCCCAGGGACACCTTAAGTGCTTCCAAAGGACACCCCAGGGACCTCAAAGAAACATCCAGATGTCACCCCATAGACATCACAGGGACACCCCAGACTGCTGGTAGCATCTCCCCAGCCTGTCCCAGTATCTCTTCAGTCCACTTTTGCTGCCCACAGACGAAGTTCCCCCGACTCCCACCTGCTGCCTGTCCCGCAGCAGAAATGCCACCCGTGTCCCCTGTCGCCGTCCCCTCCGTCCCTCGCGCGGTGCCAGCAGATGGCAGTGCCGCAGTGAGACCGGCTGCTCGGCTCTGACGTTACCCGGGTGACGTCCTCGTGTCACCGTCACCCCTCGTACCCTCGGACCAGGGAGATGAATATCACAGCACCGCCACCACCACTCATCCCCTGCTGTCCCCATCCTTGGGCATCCTCACCAGCGGGACCAGGTCCTGGCAGTCCAGGTAGCAGTCCCCTGGGCATCGAGGGACACGCAGGCTTTATGCCCCACCAGACAAGGGGTGCTGCTGAGAGTGCATGGGGTGCTCCATGCCACCAGCCCTTCCCATCCCAGGAGCCCTGGGGGAGCCCGGCCCCAAACAAAACAACATCTGTCCTGCCCCTCTGGGGGGATTTTCCACCTCTATGGGGGGTTTTAAGGCTTGAGGTGGCACCTGAGTGGCAGTGAATGGAGCAGGCTCTGTTTTAGGGATGTCACCCTGCTGGGGAGTGGGTGGAAAACAAACCATCTCATGTGCCAGTATCTGGGACAATACCAGCTTAGCTGTGGGCGCAGCCAGAAGGGATCCTGCTGAGCCCAAGCAATGCTATTCACAGATAAATCTACATTACAGTAATTAATAATAATTTATAATTGAGTCTCTGTATTTGGAAAACCAGCAAAATCAGAGCATCGCTCAGTGCAGGCATAAGGCAAACAGGCACAGCTGGGAGGAGGTGGGTAAGTGACAATCCTGGCCCCACTCCTGGATGAGGTTGTGGGGCACTTGGGACCCTTACAGCCTCATGCTGTGCTTCCAATGGGAGATGATGGGAACAACAAATACAAAAGTCTGGAGATTAAAGCATCTCCCTTCCCCCTTGCCTTTGAGTCGGGGAATTAGTTTTAAGCTAAGCTCCTCTGTAATGAGCAGACACGGGGGGACCAGTGATGGGTGAATGCAGAGCTTTTAATTACAGACAGCAGCATCACAGGAGCTGGCATTCCAACCCAGTGGAAAAAATAAGGCAAGGGATGAGTGGCTTACAGCGCTCATCGGGGGTGACTTTCAGGTTGGCCAATGTTACCTTGAAGGCAAAGCCTTCTGCACTTGAGCTCCACCTCTGTCACTTGTTTTTTGGCCGTGGCCATGGCAGCACAGTTCAGCTGGTTATCCATAATGCCATTGGCCGCCACCAATTGCTCAGCATCAGGGCTGGGATCTTCTACCCACATCCAGAAAAGTGAAGGACCGAGGATTTCTGGCCACCCTCTGCCCTTGAGGCTTGATGTAGCTGTGCTCGCAGGCAGGACTCCCAGCTGCCTTCCCATTTCCCTGCCAAGTCAGGATGGATGCTGTTTGTCTTTCTCATTATAGTGGCCAGATGCGAGGCCGGTGATGGATTGGAGCATCACACAGGAGCTTCTGCACTGTCACAGTAACTGCTGGGCCTCCCACAAGGTGGAAAATTTTGGTGGATTAAGTTCTATGATCAGCTAAACTTCATCCCCAAGTCACCAGGATCCAAATCCCATTTGGAGGGGCAGGGATTTCAGGGAGCAAGCAGAGGGGTGAAGGCATGACCTGAAGGTGCCCATGGTCAATGCAGCTGGAGGACGCAGCTCTTTTCTTGGAGCCATAAATCCATCCTGGAGACATTTGGGGTTGATCAGGTTGAGTATTGAGAATAAAATTCTTCTCAGAAAGAATGGTTGGGCATTGGCACAGGCTGCCCAGGGAGGTGGTGGTGGGGTCACTGTCCCTGGAGGTGCCTAAGATCCATGGAAATGTGGCACTGAGAGACATGGGCATGGTGGGAATGGGTTGGGGCTAGACAACGGGATTTTAGAGACCTTTTCCAACCTTTATGATTCTAAGAATCCATGATTTTCAGCACCTACCACCCCCAGCTCACCCCAGCTCCAGGTCTGAGCCCTCTGCATTGCTTCATAAGGATGCAACAGCTCCTAAATCAGCAACAAATCTCCCCAGCTCTTCATGTGTATTTCCCACCCCGTCATGTAGGGCTCCATGCATCATAACATGGCTCCATCTCAGATGTGATAGATGCCCCCAGTGCCATCAGGGTGTCCCAGCAAACATGACCCCACCAGGACAATGCAGGCGTGCAGAAGCTACGCGTGATGTGAGCACAAAGTGAGATACATGGAATGCATCCAAACAAGCGGTGCCCTAATGCTCTCCATGGAGGGGGATGGGGGACAAGGTGCCACCACCCTGTGCCCTTCCAGCACCGTGTGAGGCTTCAGCAGCACTGTTCAGCCCCACGTGCCCAGCTGAGCAGATTTTCCTTGGCTGCCTGGTCTATATTTAGCTGCCTGTAAAAGGGGTTAGCGAGCAGCACTGAAGCCGGTGGCACAGCTAGGAATGTCAATGGAAGAGCAGCCAGGGATAAAAAAAGCCCAAGCCGGGTGCTGAGAGCTTTGCACAAATCCCTGCCACTGCAGGAGGAGGGGGGGGGGGGAAGGAGGAGGCAGCCCCATGTCCTGCATTGGTGGCACCAGACAATGGCCTCTCACTATCCCCACACTCAACAATTTTGCTCTTTTTGGCTGGTTTGTAACACAGCAGCTTCCAGTTACTGGAAGTTACTGGAGCACAAACAACAGCATTTGCCTTTTTGCACTCATTCAGACAGAATTAGAGCCAAACTAGGTGAATTCCATCATGTCCCATAGTATTTCCCAGTACATCCAAGCATCTCCCCAGCAAATGGCAGCATCTTCCCAGCCTGTTTCAGTATCACCTCAATCCACTTTTGCTGCTCTGAGCCCTTTTCACATGTCCAAAGGGATACACCAGGTTGGTTCCAGGGTCATTGAAAGTCCTTGTCCAGGGACAGGGACCAATGGGCAAGAAACCTGCAGGTCCCCAAACCCGTGTCCCAAAATACCATCTAACAGAGGGACTGACAGCCACTTAGCTCAGGAACAACATTTCCTCCATGCTACCCATGTCCCCAGCAAAAAATCAAGGCCTGAACCAGGATGGGAAATATGCAGTTGGATCAAAGAGGAACAGCAAAGCATTGCTCTTCCTAAGAGGTGGTTTTTAGCCCAGGTAGGAGCTGCAGGAAAACCAGCCCACACCTTGCTAGCACACACCCTTCTCCATCCCTCCACCTTGGAGAAAGGAGCCCATTTCCTCCTTCCTATCCCCCCCATCCCAACACCATCTCCATTCCCCCAAACATTTCCGAGGGCACTGGGATGGTGGTTGTCCCCCACATCCCAGCAGGTGCCAGGATGGCATCGCCTACTGCTGATACCCAGTCTGCTGGGAGGGAAGACAGTCAAGGAGAAAGTGGAGTGTGAGCAGCTATAAATAGTACTGGCCAAGGCTCCCTCCTCGCCTGGGTAGCAGTGTTGGGTGTCCCTGCTCAACCCCAGCATCGTCAGGCACCTAAAAACGTGCCTTGGTAGTTGTGGGGGAAGCATCCCCAATGCGCACCCTCTGTGCCCTGCTTTGCACATCCCATTACTTCCAATTCACGCCCTCTCTGCCTCTCTGCTCCACCATCACGCGTGATGCTCGTGGCCAGGCAGAGACCAGACCCCTCCTGGGGCGGGGGGGCACAGGAGGATGCGCTGATCCTCGGCGGGCAGCAACCAAGTGAGGGACCAATCCGGAGGGGGGGGTGGCTGCGGGGAGGCATCGCATCGAGAGTCCCCATCCCCACCGCTGTGGCTACGCGGGGGCTGCGGGGTGCCGCTGGGATCCCGTTAGACGGGGGGGAGAGGAGGGAAGGGGGGGGGACGGGAGGGCGGGGCGGGGAGGGAGGGGGCCGTGTGCGGGAGCTTCCCCCGCGCCGCGCGTGGGCCGTGCGGGAGGAGGCGGCGGGAGCGGGCATTGTGCGGGCGGCTCCGGGCTGCCCCGGGGGCTGCTCGCAGCCTGGGAGCCGGGTCCGGCCCGTCCTGAGCCACCGGCAGCGGTACCCACAGCGGTCCTGACACCGGTATCAGCACCGCGATCCACGCTGCTGTCGGCACCAGCATCGGCATCACTCTTGACATCAGCACGGACATCGGCACCGACACCGGTACCTGGATCAACAGTGGCCATCGCCCGTCTGTGTTGGGATCAACGGCGGCATCACGTATTGGGATCAACGGCGACATCGGCACCCGGGTCAGCACCGACATAGCCGTCGCCATCGGTACCACCATCACCATCGGTACCACCATCCCCATCCATATCCACACCGACATCGACACCACTGCCGGCCCCCGCGCAGCCCAGGTGAGCAGCTGATGGCCGGTGGTGGCAGGAGGCCCTGAGCCCCCCCGGTACTGGTCCATATTGGCGCAATAAGGATAGAAGTGAGGTGCTGAGGGCACGGCGGTGCTCTGGGGATTAAAGTTTGCAGGGGGTGGTGGTGCTGAGGAGGGCTCCGGGGTGCATCCCGCTGGTTCGGATGTGTCTTGCAGGGGTCTGGTGGTGTCTGTCCCCTGGCCTGGAGGCTGCTGGCTCCAGGGTAGCTCAGGGTGAGCAGCGATCACACAACAAGCAGCATTCAGGGCAGCACCTCTGTCTATCCCCACCCTGCCCCATCCTCCTGCTCCTTGGTAGATCCTGGGGTACCACCATCCCCATCATCCTGCCCCATCTTCTCATCCTCTTTATCCAGTCTCATGGGTCTCCACAGCCCCAAACTCACGCCACTGGCCTTCATTGGGGTCAGGGGAATGGGCTATTTTGGGATGTACAACAATATAGTTGTTTTGAGGAGTGGGGAGCTGGAGGGGCTGCAGGCAGCAGGAAAGTGGGCACAAGTCTGAGCATGGCTCCATGCAGGACACATGCTCATCTCCCGGGCACTGAGGAAACCTCTTGGGACCAGGGGGTTTCCCCAGGGACAACACCTCCTCATTGCCTTCAGGGCAGCACTTTTGGCAGGTTGCCTCCGCCAATGCTTGGATTGGATCCCTTTGGCCCCCAGAGCTGGCTGCTGTCCCTTGGCTGGGTGGCAGTGCCACCGAGGGTGTGGCAGGGGCAGGGTGGCTGCTTCAGCTGTCCTGTGCTTCCCCCAGTACCCACAGCCTGTGACCTTGGGGCTGCCCACTATGAAACATCACATCCCTAGCTGACATGCAGGGGGGGCAGGAGGCAGCTGGGCCTTGGGGATGCTCCAGGAGTCCAAAGTCCTGCTGTCTGTGTCTGCAGGATGGGGTGCTTAGGGCTGCTGGGTGCCTGACCTTGGTGCTGCTTCACACACCCCAAAGGTCGTCCCATGGTGCCACCAAGACAAGGATGGGTCCAAGACTCGCTCTGTCCTTGTCTCCAAGCAGATGGCTTGTGCTCAGCCAAGGCAAGGCTGCTCCATCCCCACAGACTGCACAGGGCGGAGGATTCCAAACCATACTTTGATCCCAGATTTCCTCCCTCCTCAGTTTTCAATCCCATTCCTGCCAGCTGCAGCAGGGAGTCCCAGAGATGTTCCCAGTTCTATGCAACACCCCACTGCAAATTCCCACCCTTGGGAAGACACTTCAGTCCCTTGCCCTGGGAACACAGGAGTGGTTTCCATCTCCTTTAGTGGGGCAATTGCATGGGGAAGGATAATCTACAGGTTGCCAGCATGAGTGGACATGGCTGTGGGGTCAGGGTTAGGGTTAGGGTTGGAGGTTAGGGTTAATGATAGGGCTGGGTTTAAAGCTATGGTTGGGGTTAAGGTTGGAGGTTAGGGTTAAGGTTAGGGTTAGGGTTAGGGTTACGGTTACGGTTAGGGTTACGGTTAGGGTTAGGGTTATGGCTATGTTTAGGGTTAGGGTTAGGGTTAGGGTTAGGGTTAGGGTTACGGTTACGGTTAGGGTTAGGGTTATGGCTATGTTTAGGGTTAGGGTTAGGGTTAATGACAGGGTTGGGTTTAAAGCTATGGTTGGGGTTAAGGTTGGAGGTTAGAGTTAGGGTCAGAGTTAGGGTTGGCTTTGGTTTGGTTTTGAGGTTGGCTTTAGAGTTAGGGTTCAGGATAGGATTGGAGTTAAGGTTTTGTTAGGGGCTCCTTGGGAAACTGCTTTACCCAGCATCTGTCTCTGTACCCACCACCTTTTGGGGCAGAAGGAAGGGGTCCCTGTGGGGCCAGGCACCCTTTGTATGGCTGTGGGGCGTAGGCAGGAGTTTCCCTGATGGATGTAGTATATAACCATTTCCTCAGATCAGGTCTGTTAGCTCCAGACTGAGTGGCTGCTGGAGAGCTGTGTGTAGAGAGAGCCTGAAACTGCTACAGAATGAAACCAATTTAGGTGTGGGTGACACAATTATTATGTAAAATTATAGTTTGTGCTGTCGTCAGAACAGCTAACTGAAGGTTACAGTGGGAGCTGTATTACCAAGGGCTCAATCATTGTAATTACCTCCCATTAGATCACCTTCTTTACAACTGAGATGTGGCAGAAGGGGGAAGCTACAGGAAGAAATTCCTGTCCTCATGCTCCATTCTCCTCTGGACACGTCCTGCAGATAGCAATTAGAGGTCATTAGCTAGTTGGACATAGGTGGGGATCATTTTTCCCACCTCAGAGTGGTCCAGCCCAGCTCTGTAGGGATTTTCTGCCATCTGTGCCTTTTTGCTATGCTGCCCCATAACAAGAAACACAGACATGGGCACATTGGGGTCTGCATGTCGGGGGACACCACTGCCTCATGCATGTACCGGATTCACATTGGCAGCAGTTGGGTTTGTCCTTCAGATGCTCAGGGAAGCTCTGAGTTTGGATGTCAGTGAGTGCATGAGCCAGTCGTGCTGTTACCCTCGAGCAGGACTTGCTCTGATTTGTGTTTTCAGCATTATAAGCAAAAGTGACAGTTCATGCAAACAGCCTGGAATCCTGTCTGGAGAGACTCAGGTTGGATTTTTCCTGGTTTAATGAGGGCATTAAGCACAGCCAAGCTTCGCTGTCAGCCCTGAGCAGCAATCCCAGCATGGAACAGCAGCACTGCATGCTCCTCCTCAAGACCACATCCCAGGATTTCAGTAGAAATCACCTGTGCCCATCTCTGGGCTGGATGTGATGATAAGGGCTTATAGGATGACAGAATTACTGTGTAAGGCTAACAAGGAAATTCACTGTGTGGTGACAAGGAGATACAATGTGAACATACATTTGCATTGAGGTGACAGAGCCACAGGCTGGAGGCTGAGGGTTCCTGATCTCTTGGGGCTGGGCATCAATGTGAGGGAATCCCACAGCCAATCCCATGGCTGTTACTCCATGCTTTGGAGCAGCACCAGATCCCCACCCGAAAACATTGGGTCCAACCTGCTGTCTGTGTGGGAGACCTCCAGATTGGTGCTTAATTACGGCCATCTGCTGCTCCAGGCTTCAAATGCATCTCAGTGGGTTCAGTCTCTGCTCAAATCAGCCCCATTGAGTTTTCCTCTATGCTGGTTTTCTTGCCCAAGGATCCCATTCTCATTTGATACAGGGCAGCTCTTTGTTCCCCAGCTCACAGCACTCATCTGTATTCAGCATTATGATTTAAAAGCACTTCCTCTTTATAATTTTGCTTGTCATCTCCTAATAACCTCAATGCTGTGGGGTTGTGGGTGGGTTTTGGGAGACCGCAGCATTTCCAGCCTTTATTGGAGGACACAGCATTGATCCTTTTCCATTAGAGTGTTGAGGAAACATCATCAAAGGGGTGAACTCTAATCAACCCAACCAAACACAATCCAACCCAACCCAATACAGCACAGCACAGCACAGCTCAACCCAACCCAAGCCAGAACCTTCAGTGGTCCAAGCCCACCTTCCATTAGGAGGTTAAAAAGGGAAATTCTTACACCTGTGATTGAACAAATCCCTCTTAAGGGCTAAGGCTGAGGTGTCTCCTCCAGCTCAACCCCAAATTGGGTTTCAGGAGATATTATGGTGTTGGGAACTTAAATAGCATGAATGGAAATGGCTGCCTTCATTATGCTCTTCTCTTTCAAAATCCAGGCAAGGGAAAACCTGCATGAGAACCATGTCCCCATGCTGTGTCTTCCCACCACCCCATCCAAGCACCTCCAATTGCAGCCCATCTCTTACGGGGATTAAGACCTATTTCTGCACCACTCTATCCCATTAAGGGCATTACAGCAGCCCCAGAACCTTCCATGTGACTCCTTCTAAAAGAGAGGCCATGCTAAGCCTCACATAAACGGCCCTGCTTGGAGGGCTGGGTGGAGACTGGGGTTTATGCAACATTATTTGCCCAGTGCTGCTGTTAATTCGCTGCCTGCAGGGCAATAATCTGGGCATGGGGCGGGCAGCTGCACCTTGGACCTTGTTCCTGCAGCAGACAAAGCCCAAAGATGGGGAGGACCCAGACTTGTCCTGAGGGATGTTGCTGCACGTTTCTGCAGCATTGGAGCCACGGGGGCTGCAGGGAAGGCAGCTTTGATCCAGCCCTGCAGGCTGCTGTCTGACTGGGTTGTGCCCAGCTGTGCAGACACAGAGGGAAAGAGGTTGTGTGTGTGTGTGTGTGTGTGCGTGCATGTCTGCACAAATATGAATGCATCTCTGCGTGCATGTGATCACACATGCATGCATTAGCTGATGCACGCTGTGCGTGCTCCCGTGCTCACACATCACGCTGGCCGAGGCACGAGCAGCCAGGCCTTGCTCCCAAATGGTTGCCAGGGTGACAGAGTGCTGCTCCTGCACTGCCAGGATGCTCCAGCACCAGCATCAGGGTCGCTGCAGTGTTGCGCTGGGGCCGGAGCAGGGCGCTCTTGGGCTGACTGCTCCCAGCGGGCAGAGAGCTGTGCTGCAAGATGACAGGGGTGCACTCGGGTGCGTGCTGTGGGATGAGATGCTGAAAGCTGCAGGTGACGCATGCATATGCAAATGCATGTTCCGTGAGGCACCGTGCATGCACACGCGTGTGCCAGGAGGTGCTGTGCATGCAAGCATGTTTGCCAAAGTGCACCGTTTCTGCACACGCGTGTGCCAGAGGACACCACCATGCACCCCATGGGACTCAGAGCCAGCTCAGGGGTTCCTCATCCAGTCCCTATGCAGCGCAGGGCCGGATCCTGCCCCGTGACTCACAGCCTGGTTAATCATTCACCTCCTCGCCTGCAGCCTCAGCCAGGGTCACTCCTCCTGCTCCTGTGGCCGTGGGGATCGTGGCTCACTGTCTGCCCACAAGCAGCTCTGAGGGTGACTGTGGTGAGTTTTGCTGGGGCAGAGGGGCTGGGGACACGGGCAGGGATCCTGGGCACCACTCAGCACCACCCCAGTAGGTAGGGAGGGAAGTCCTGAATACAACCCTCAGAGCAACACCAAAGGGGAATGCAGGCCGGTGTACAGGCTGCAGGAGGGGGAACCATGCCTGCAAGGTCAGCGACTGCCCTCAGTAATGTCTGTGCCATCCCTGTACCCACCACAAAGTTTCCAGCTTGCAGGAACCCTGGTGCAAAAGTCCAGGATATCCATCAGTGCTGAGAGGGACCTGGCAGCAATGTACCCAGAGCTGGCTGAGATGACACACCACTGCCTGCCACCTCCATGGAGAACAGAGAGCTGCCTGCAGCACATGGCCCTCTCCAAGGGACATTTTGGGGTTCATTTTATGCATGGCCAGGCTGAGAATGTCAAGTCTTTGTCCCCTGGCAAAGCATCCAGCCCTGCTCTTTCCTCTTGACCTCCCTTACTGCTCCACATCCATGTTCCTATCTTGGTTCTTCATCTCTCCATCCCTTCCCCCAACTCCATCTTTGTTCTCCATCCCTCCACCCATCCCTCCATCCCCTTCCTGGTTCTCCATCCCTCCCTTTCTCCTTCCATCCATCCCTCCATCCTTCTATCCCTCCATCCATTTTTCCATTCATTGCTCCATTCATCACCCCTTCCATCCCTCCATCCCTCCTCCTGTCCCTCCATCCTTCCATTCATTCTTCCATTCATCTTTCCCTCACCCCCATTTGGTTCTCCTGCCTGCACCAAGTACAGGACTCCCTCCTGCCCTTCACAGCTTTGCTTTAGTCACTCATAGACGTGCTGCAAGAGGGTGCTGGGTGCTTCACCCCACACCTCTCCCACCCCTCTGGAGACCACCCCCCTTTGCACCCCACTGGCACCTCAGCCATGGGCTCAGCTCACCCTCTGCTCTGCCTCCCCCAGGCCGGAGCCGGGGGGCTCCCAGCCCACAGCCCACGTGAGCATCACCCAGGGCAGTGGGGAGACACATCCAGGCCAGGCTGGAGGGTGCCCGGTAAGGATGCTGGAGGGCTTGGTGGTGGGACAGAGGGTCCCAGAGCATCCCTTTTTCCCTATGATAATGCAAATGAGGGGAGGAGTTCCTGTGCTAAACTTTGTGCTGGGGATGCCCATGGGGATGGTAGAAACCCTGGGCAAGGTTTGCACTGTGGCTGGGTCTCCATCACTCCTTGGGGACGCTGATGGGGAGGAGACCATATCTCATCAGGGTTAGCATGACTGAGGTGGAGCCGGTGCTGGACTTCGCATCCTCAGGGAGGACTGGACGTCGCAATGCCCTACCTGACATCCTGGGCTCACCTGCAGGCGTCAGCCCCTCCGACCTGCCCCTCAAGCTGGCTGAGATGTCCCTGAGTGCAGGTAAGTGCTGGGTGACACATGGGGGTGGCACATTGGGGTGGCAGCGTGGCCATTCACCGCCCTCCTCTCACCACAGGCAGCTCCCAGGAGATGCAGTCACCTTCTGCAGAAGTTCCCCCACCGCAGCCCCAAAGCCCGGAGCTGAAGGACACATCCTAACCCTGCAGGCAGACCGAGCAGTGGGGTGAGGACGCTGCGGAGCATCCGCATCGCTGCCCTTGTGCCATGCAGCGAGAGCATCGCCTGCAGGAGAGGAGCCACGCGGGGACCTGTGGGGACAAAGGGACACTTCATTCCCACGCAGGGCAAGGATGGGGATGTTCACCCCACAGGACACTTTTCTTCCAGAAGCAAGCAGCCAATGGGGCTATGCCATGAGCAGCCCAGGGGGTCTGAGTGTTGTTCACTGTGATGTTTTGGGTACCACGTCCGTGTCCTGTCCTTTTTCCAGTGGGTGATCCAAGATCCTTTCTATATTCCCCTCACTGCCAGCACCTCACCAAGGGTTCACCCCATTGGGTGAGCACCCCTGGATTCTCCTTGCATCAGGGGAACGGGGAGCTCAGCTGGGATCATATTGTGAAGCCACCCTTGGGGATGGTGACATCTCTGCCACTCACAGCTCTGCTGCCCACTGGGATGGGACTTACTGCTGGAGACAAACGTGGTTCAGCTCCAGAGCATGGCTGGGATGAGCTGGTGGGGGGCTGGAATGGGGCACAGTGCTCATATCTGTCCCTGTTCCTTGGTGGTGATGGAGTGATCATCCATAGCTGTCAATGTGGGACCAGCAAATGGAGTCCTGATGGGAGAGCTGTGTGGGATGGGTGGAACTGGGAGCCACAGTGTGTGGGCATGGGCATGGACATGTGTGGGAGTGGGTGCTGCTGGGGGTGGGTGCTATGTGCGTGGGTGCTCATGTGCAAAGGTGTCCATGCACATGGGTGTCTGTGTGTGAGTGACAGTGTGCAATAATGCCCATGTGCATGGGTGTCTGTGTGTGTGTGTGTGTGTGTGTGTGTGTGTGTGTGTGTGCCTCTGTGTGTCGGTGTCTGTGTTTGTGGGGGTCCATGTGTGTGTGTGCTGCTGTGGGTGGGTGTCTGTGTGTGTGCACCATTGACATGCATGGGTGCTCATGCACATGGGTGTCTGTTTGCATGGATAGCAGTGTGCAATAACATCCACGTGTATGGGTGTCCATGCATATAGGTGTCCGTGTGTGCAGCTGCATGGATGCTCAAGTGTGTGGATGTGGATGTCCACATCTATGAGTCTTCATGCCCACAGGGGTCACTGTGTGATAATGTCCATGGGTGTGGATGACCACATGCACTGGTAAATGGGTGTCCATGTGCATGGATGCCAGTGTGCAATAATACCCATGTGCATGGTTGTCCATGTATGTGAGTGTTATGTGTGTGGATGTCCTTGTGCATGGGTTCTCCCTGGATGGCTGTCCCTGTGCACATATGTTTGTGTGTGTGTTCACGTGTGTGCACATCCATGTCTCATGGCCCCGCTGCACCAGGGTGATGCTGGGAGCCCCATGGCCATGCACATTTGGGCCTCTGATGCCCAAGGATGGCACTGGGAGGAGCAGAGACAGGTAACCCCTCCAGGCCATTGCCTGTCCCCTCTCTGTGGCACCTGGAGGGTGCGTTCAAGGAGCACTGTGCACTCTGGGAGGCAGCTGAGTGACTCCCAGGGCCATGGTTGGGTAATAAACTGTGTGTTTCCGTGTGACACAGCGCTCCATGCTCTGTCCCCATGGGGGTTGGTGACCGTCCTGCCCAGTTCTGCCACTTGCAGCCCCTCTGAGGCCACGGGGAGGACGCTGAACTTGAGTCCCTGGCTATTTTTAGGTGCCTGCAATGACACCTTGGAGACAGAAAGAGAGACAAAGTGTCCCTGAGTGACACCCAGACATGGTCACTTTGACCCTGCTGCCACCGCTTTGCAGTGCTGGGTATGGGGACACTCAGTGTTTCCCACCCAATCCCCAAATCCAACGGACTGAAATTGGGCAGAAGAAATTGGGGCTGACTCCCACATGCTCTACCCTCACCTCTTCCCATAAATACGCCCCCAAAAGTGACAGCCACCCCCTGTTTCTGACCCCAGGTTGGGGACACTTTGGCCCATAGGACCCCCAGAGCTGTCACCACGTGGCACAGCTGGCGGAGTTGGGAGGGGTGGGAGGAGGCTCATCCCTGTGCCAGGGCTGTGTGCCCACTGGGGCAGGGGACACCAGATTCCACTGCCACCACAATCCCCTGGCACGCTGCAACCTGAGCCTGAAGGAGGTGGGGATCATGTCCTGGATACCACCAGCTCTATGGGAACACGCACCCGTGGGGGGAAAGAGGGGGACAGCACCCATAGGACCCATGAGGTTTCAAGCCTGAACCCAGCAGGGCCAGGAGCCCAGGGCAGCTGTTGGGATGAGGCTGATTTAAGGGGATCCCAAAGGTGTTAAAATGAAATCACCAACGATGGGAGGGATAGGATGGGAGGGACGGGGATGTGGCCGTCTGCTCTCACCACCCCCAGCACACACACACACACACACACTGTCCCTCGTGTCCCCACGGATGCTCCCGTGCCTCAGTTTCGCCCTCTCCATCCACTCCTCGCTATGAGCACACGGTCACCGGCACCTCACATCCTCACCTCCACGCACCCACGCGTGTCCGCGACCGCAACGGAGCTGCGCACAGCGCCCGGGCAGGGGACGGGGGTGGAGGGGGCGGCCGGGGGGCGGCGGTTGGCAGCTCTGCCCGTCCCCGCCGGGGTATTTCTGGAGCCTCTTCCCATCATGTGATGGGGCCGGTATTTAAGGAGCCGCGGGGCCGGGCGGCAGCTGTGGGTTGTGCAGCGCTGCGGGGACAGAAGGACACGGGGATACACGCGGCTTCGCCATGGTGGACGCGTTCGTGGGCACCTGGAAGCTGGTAGACACGGCGAATTTCGATGAGTACATGAAGGCGTTGGGTGAGTGGCGGATCGGGAGGGCGGAAATCCACGGGTTTTATTCCGCCTTTTTCTTTCTTTTTTTTAATGGGGAGGGTGGGGATCGTCGGCTGCTGAATGGGTTTAAAAGGGAAAAATCTAAATAGGAAGAATAAAATATAGAAATAAACAGGAAAGCGCAACGCGGTGCTGTGCTGGGGAGGGGCTGCTGGCGGGGTTGGGGGTGGGGGGGATCGGGTGGAATCCCCCCCCTTCCCCCTGCAACCCCGGTGTGTGGGGGAAGGGCTGATAGAAGGGATTCCAGGGGGATGCGTGCCCCCATCTGCTGTCCTGAATCCTCCATCCCTGGGCAGGATGAGACCGCAGCCCCGAAGGGGTCTGGAGGGTGGTGGCCACAGGTGTTTTCCATTCTTGCCCAGCCATAAATGTGCAGGATCAGCCCCTGAGTGATGCCCGGATTCCCCAAAAAATACAACCCCATGGGGATGCAGTGGGTCCCCCCTCCCGAAAAATAACCCAGGAGGGTCTCTGGGGTGATGCATGGGGATGCAGTGTTGACCCCCTGTCTCCCACCAGGGGTGGGCTTTGCCACCAGGCAGATGGCCGGCCTGACCAAACCCACCACCATCATCGAGGTGGATGGTGACAAGGTGACGCTGAAGACCCAGAGCACCTTCAAGAACACAGAGATCAGCTTCAAGCTGAATGAGGAGTTCGATGAGACCACGGCTGATGACAGACATGTCAAGGTGAGGGAGCTGGGGGAATCCTTCCCTCCACCCTTTTCCCTTTGCACCCCTTGCCTCCATTTGCAACTGGGTTTTGCAGAAGGTGATGCTGTAACCAAGTGGCTGTATTGCAAAAGAGATTCGGGGGCCACCACGAGGCTTGTAGAGCACAAAACTCCTTCCTGCCCCATGGGGAAGCAGGCACAGGGCTGGGTGTGGTGTGAGGTTGGGCTGAAACGGGTTGAGTGTGAGCAAGGCAGTAGTGCCAGGCAGACATTGCAGCATACTTCTGTCTTCATCCTCTGCTCCATCTGGTGCCATTCCTCTTGCAGAGGAACCAGAGCAGCAATAGAGCACAGGTCTGGCCCCTGGAAGCTATTTCCATGCACAGCTTTGACTATAACCAGCTTGCCCACTTTGTCTCGTGACAGCTCAGCCCCAAGCGTAGGGCTGCTCTGCTCAGGGTGGTGGAAACTATGCTAAAAGCTCTTTGGCTGCTAGTGTGTGAAGCAGCCAGGGACATGCCCTTCAGGCACCCCTCGGCTGGCTGCCAGAGGGCAAACAATAAAAGGGGGCCCGGCCTGTCAGCCCCCCACACAGTCAAGCTGGGAGATGTGGAGCTGCTGGGCTGTGGGGTGCTCCAAGGTGAGGAGCCACCAAACTGGGGGGGACCCAGGATGCAGGGAGAGGAGAACTTGAGCTCTGAAGGGAGCTGAGCTGCAGGGCACCCAAGCCATGGGGACACACAAAGCATTAGGACATCTGTGCTATGGGGACACCAAGTCATTGGGAGATCTGAACCATGAGGGTACCCAAGCAATGGGGACATACAAGTAGTGGGGAGAGCTGAGCTTTGGGGGCATCCAACCATGGGTAACCTAAGCCATGAGATCAATGCAGAGCCCCTACCCATGAGGGAACCAAGGGGTTGCAGGGACCCACATCAAGGTGAGACCCAAGCCATGGAAACATCCAACTGTGGGGTGACTCAAGCAACGGGGTGACCTGAGGACATGAAGGGAGTCCTAAGCTATGGGGACATCCAACCATTGGGAGATTCAAACTATGAGAAGACCCAAACAATGGAGAATCTTAAGCCATGCAGAGCCCTGACCCATGGAGACACCAAAGCCATGGGCAGGATAGACTCAAGCCATGTCAGGGAGATGCAGTATAACCTGCACAGTGCTGGGGACCTGAGCCATGGGAAGCCCAGCCCTTGGGTGTCTGTGCTCCAGGAGAGCAGCAGTACTGGGTGCACAGGGAGGTTTGCAAGGGACCAGAGGCTGGGACAGCTGGGGGCATGTGGTCCCCTGGGCTGGAGCTGAGAAATGTCACTGGGAGGCAAAGAACTGGGTGCCAAGCAGTGGGGAGATAGCAAAAGAGAGCTGGGCAGCCATTGCCACTTCCCACGCTGGCACAGCCCAGCCTGCTGTCACGCTAACCTTGGCACTGCCCAGGCTCTCAGGGCTGAGTCAACAGCAGCGGCTGTGCAAACAGCAGCCTGGATGAGCAGGGGCTTGTTCAACAGCTCAGCTCAGGATGCAGCTGTGGGGCAGGGAGGGCAGGGTCACCGTGACAGTGGGCCCTGATGCCAACAGGCTCAACTTGGGCTACAATTGTGACACAGCTGGTGTCCTGGGTGAGTAGAGCCAGGTGGGATGCTGGCACACAGTGATCCTGGAGGCAACCAATGCTGGTCTCCGGGCCCAATGGGATGAAAAGGAGCATCCAAAGCTGCAAGGATGGAGCAGCAAAGCTCCAGCCATGAGGGGAACAGTGGTTCTGCTCTCTCTCCACAGTCCTTGGTCAAGCTAGATGGAGGCAAGCTGGTCCACGTGCAGAAGTGGGATGGGAAGGAGACATCGCTAGTGCGGGAGCTGAAGGATGGGAAGTTGATTCTGGTAAGGAAATATAAAGGATTTTAGATGGGGGATGCCCAAGATCCCACCCCAGTGCTCACCTCCTGCTCTTTGCCCCCAGACTCTCACCATGGGCAACGTTGTCTCCACCCGCACCTACGAGAAGGCATCATAGAGGCTGCCCCCAGCTCCCTGCCCGTGCCCCAGTGCCAGCTCCAGCATTGAATTGTCTCTGCCTTCCCCGCGCGGTGCGCGGCTCATCACAGTGTCGGAGCCCTCTAAAAGCCACCGTGCCCTGATCCTGAGGGGCTGGTTGGGGTGTTCTGTTTGTTGTTGTTTTTCTTTTTTTAATGGGAGAACCCACGTGGAAAAATAATAAAAGCGATGTTGTTACAGAGCTGTGGCTGGCGTGCTTGGGAAAAAGGCTTTTGGCATGCACACCCAAGGGCAATCACCATCCCCTTTATCCACTGCACAGCACGTGTTCTCTTCCCACAGGGCACCCATACACAGTAACATGTGGGAAAAACCCAGCATCAGCCATTTCCCACTGACAGGACTGATGAGCTCAATCTAGGCTGCCCTGCTAGGTCCAATCTAGGTCCTGCAGCCCTGCTGCACTCAGGGTCTCTGCCACCCATTGCATCAGCGCTGCAGAGCCAGGTGGACACACAGTCTGTTTTAGGAGGGGATATTAGTTCACTCCAACGGCAGCTCTGCGATAAATCATTCAGGATACGAGCACACGTCATGCCAACCAAAGCGATCCTTCCCCAGCACTAATCCAGACGGGTGTTGCCTGCCAAAGCATCAGGCGATGTGACGTGCCTGGCCACAGAGGGGCTGAGGAGTCAAGGTCAAGAGCAAGACAGGTCCTGGGCTGGAATGGGACCAGCCCAAAGTCAGGCTGGGCCACGGGGACTTGAAGGAGTTCAGGAGCTGAAGTGCTGTGCCAAGCTCCAGCCCTGCTGTGCCAGGCTGAGGTTTGGGAAGCAGCACTGGAAACAGCCCCACTTCAACAAAACCTCCCTGACCTTCAGCTCCAGGCTCACAATGCAGTCACTATTACAGGCCATCACCAAAAGGCACAGCGAGCCACACCAGTCTTCATGTGGGGATGGCATCCTCAGCCCAGGAAAGCCCTGTAGGCTCTGGCACAAGGCTTCTCCCCTGCCTGGTTATCAAAACTCCATAACACACTCCATCTCCTCCCAAGCAGGCAGTGCTCAGCTTGCAGGCCAAGGGCTCTTTTATCCACTGCTCAAGATGAAAGCATGGAGCACACAAAGGAAAGAGAACAGTACAAAGTACACCTGGAGATTTGAGAGATTTATTTTCCATCCTTCACAAAGGCAGCAAATACACCACAGTTAATGTTTACTTAAAATATCACCACTCACCACTTTGCTTCTTACTCTGCCACTTTCAATGTTTACAGACAAAAAATGAACGTGGCAGGGGGAGGGTTTTGTGTGCCAAAGCCAACTCACAAACCCAGCCCTTCCAGGCAGCGCCTTGCATTGGGAAAGGAGCAGGGTGAGGGTACAGATAGCAATGCCCTTCCTTGGAGCTGTTGTGCACCAGGGCTGTGCTCAGTCATTGCAGCTGCAGCCATCCAACAGAGCACGTGTGCAGGCAGGCTGGGGCACAGGGACACACAGCTCCACCTTTTACAGGCAAGCACATCCAGGACTGATGTCACAGCTCAGGGCTGACAGCTGACCAGGAATCCTGCAGGGTGGTGGCAGCTTACCCAGCCCAACAGGAGGCTACAGGACATAGAAGGGCTGATGGATGGGTGTAATTAATTAGACTATGCTGGCAGGCACACCCAATGGCCTCGGTGGGAGAAAATGGCAGCCCATGCCTAAGGTAACAGAGGAAAATTTAGAGCAAAGTCAACAACTTTAACAACACAGGCTGAGCGTTACTTTTGGAAGAAGGAAACTCCTTGACTCACTGCGAGGAGCACAATGACTTGCTCCTGCTTGCTCCCAGCAGCACATTCCACGGATTCACAACAGCAGTGCCCTTCTCTTCCTGCTGTCACTCTTTGGTCTTCTTCTTATGCTTCTTTTTCTTCTTTTTCTGAGCCTTGCTGCTCTTCCCCGAATGCTTGGCCCTCTTGCTGGCTGGCTGAGCCCCATCACTGTCCGAGTCAGAGCTGTCCGAGTCAGATTCAGAGGACTGCTTACTCTTGTGCTTCTTCTTTTTCTTCTTCTCCTATAGAAAGAAGCAAAACAAAGCTTTGCACATGGGAAAACCGTCACTTGTGTTCACCAGGGCACTGAGCCATTTGCTGTCATGAGAGCCTGAAAAGTTGTGAGATAATCGAGCCTGTCCCAACAAGATGATGCACACAAGCTTTGCCCCAGCTGCATGGACTTTGCCACCCATGCCAGCCCATAGCTGAAGCAGGCACCATCTGACAGCTGGTAGGGCAGAGGTGGATATCGAAATGGAAATCCAAGCCTGAATACTGGTAGTCACATCACGGAGAGATTACTCCGTTTATTTAAGGCTATTCCTTTGTATATGGGTTGGCAGGAGGAAAACTTTTGCCAATGAAATGGGTTTCTGAAACAGCCAGCTGGAAGTGAGTGCTATCCCCACTTCCTCACATCATCATCAGCCCACAAGCTGCCAGGAAAAGAACGCTAATGCATTGGAGCTCTAACAGTAACACACCCTTCTCCTCACTGCAAAGGCCAAGCATAGCCAAAATCTAGAGGAATAGCTTGGTAACCTCAACCACCCCAACCATTAACTGAGAACCATGGATAGAGGGATGGGACAGTCCTGCAGGGGCTCTCACCTCCCAGCACACCACAGCCCTTAGAATGGCTGTGCTGGGGAGGATCCCACACCGCCCCCTCCCACACCCCAAGGCCCAAAATGTTTTTCAGATGTGAAGTTTCCCTTGGCTCTCCCCACAGGGGAGATGGGATGAGGAAAGTGCCCTTTGGCAATAACTCTCTTTGCACAATCTCATCTCCCCACCACAGGCAGAGGTTAGGGGCATCACTGAGTCCCCAGGCCTGCATTTCTGGGAGGCTACAAAGCAAAAGCTACACAGTGTTCAAGAAGGACCTAACATTCATATGCTGGTGCTCAGTAAGTCCTGCAAGGAACTTCATAAGAGGAACTGATTTCCAAGGCACTGAGCAGTAACTTATTAGCACAGATTACTCTGAAATCATTACTGCAATACACCTCCTCCCAAAGTTACATCAGACCAAGAACCTCAAGGCAGACAAAGACTACTTAATGGCACAGGGATGGCAATTTGTATCTACTTAATTAGACAGCAGGACTGAGGGAGAGGATATACATCTGGCTGTGCACACAGCACGTGAAGGCCAGAGCCAGCCCAGCTGTGCCCCGCAACCCAGAACAGCAGCTGGGCCACCACCTGCAGGGTGTAAAGCCTCAGAACCAGAAGGGAACAGGATAGCAACACCATGATTCTGGGTAGTAACTTAAATGTCCACGCAGGTGAGCAAGTTCAAGATGAAGTATATTGCAAAACATGCTGAGACTGCTAATGGTGGTCCCAGACCTCCATCCAAGTCCAGAAAGGATTCCATCCAGCAACAAGCACTCACTCCTTTTTCCACAGGCCTATCAACACTAAGAAAGAGACCTCTATATGCAGATGCGTATCGTGAATTTTCATTGCAGTTCAAGGGCATAAAAAGGACGTAAGAAGAAGCAAAATGGAGTTGCATAAAACAGAGATGGGCCAGCAGGTCCACCCATGCCACTGCAAATGGCTGTGATAGGCTTAGACAACAGCAGTGAGGAATGCAGCCCAGCAAGCAAAGCTTGCTGCTCTAAGCCCTATAACTGGTGTTTTTGCTTGAAGTGAGCTACACATTCCTGGACAATATGTGTGCTAACTGCTCTGGACCTGCATATGTAAGACCTGGCACAGACTTTCCCAAACTTGCTGAAAACCAGCACCCATTCCATTATACAGTTATGCAGGCAAGACCAAGTGCTGGTTGTACTAGATGAGGCTTTTTCCCCCCATCTGTAGTCCAGCTCCTTTCCCCACATGCATCTTATTTAGACTTGTCATCCTGCCACAGTTCAAAAGCACTGCCCTCCCCATGCACAGTTTTGGGCCCAAGAATGGCTCCTTCTGAAAGCACCAAACTAACATAGGGGTTTGCAGAAACACAGCTGGAGTGGAACTGAACAGCCTCCAAGTGGGGCATAAGGAAAGAGCTGCTGCCAGAGATGGGCACTGCTACTGACAGTCCCAGACACAACGTATTCAATGCTTGCTATATAAAACGTGTTTTACATTCCACTATGCAAGGAAGCATAACATGTGAAGCCTGGAGACCCCAAAGTAGCAGCTCTGCTTATTTTCAATGTCAAGCGTTCCCAATGACCTCAAGGTCACCCTTGGGCTTGCAGCAGAGTTTTACTGGAAGAGGCCTGCTGTAAATCACAGCCCTGCCTTGGCAGGGCTGACTGTGCCATGAGGAAACTTTTCATGAGGAAACTCAAAAAAAAGCAGCAAGCCCAAAGGCACAGTTGTGCAAGACACAGGGCTACAGGCAGAACAAGTTTTCTGGAAGGTCTCCTCTCTTGGCTGGCTGCTCTGTGCATCCACAGCCAACCCAGAAGAACAGTTAAGCCAAGGAAGAGGAAAAGAATGCACGAACAGGAGAAGGGAACAGCAGCATCAGCCACGGAAATACAAGTGATACCTGCACAAAATCAGAATGACTCACGTGGGCAAGTATTTCTACCTGCTCCAACAAAGCTGGGATCAGAACTGGGTGCTGAAGGTCTGAATCCAGCACTGACACTGTGGGCCTGTCCTGAGTCACTCTGGGATGCCTGCAGCACTGCCTGGGGCTGGCTACACACCCACCCCGCCCAGGCGAAAACAGCCTTCCCAGCTAAAAAAAACTGGAAAATATCCACCTAAAGGAAACTTGCTTCACAGAAGGAAGCCTGAGAAAGTCAATGTGTCTATTCACCCACAAGACTGCAAATGAAGAAACCAGTAATCATGTGAGAAACAGCTGCTAAAAACAGAAAAATAATAAATGAGGCAAAGATGGGGGGAAATTCCCCTGTAATTGCTGACTCTTCCATCCTGACTCTGCTTCTGCTGTTGGCTTGAAGGTCCTCTGGCAGCTCACTGTGACAGGGAGGATGTTAAGCCAAGACCATGCAACATGGAGGTATGCTTTAACAGGGCATTGCACCCAGCTGCTGGCAGCCCTCCAGTGCCTCACCTCATGCTATAAAGGGCAAGATGTCTTCAGACTGCTTGGGGAAAAAGGTGCCTCAATGCAAAGAGCACAGAGAAGGCTGAGTTCTCCCCCTCCTCCCTACGAGACATTCCTTCAATTACGTTCAGTCACTTCCAGGCAAGCATGGTCTCCATATGAATACACCAGCACACAGGAAGACAAACTGAGGGGTGAGCACGTTTCATTTAATAACACATTCTCCCCTAAGAGTGGGGACATGAGCAACCCATCTACAAATCACAGTTCAGCATGGATAACGTGCCATAGCACCAGACAGACACTCTCAGTTAAGGACAAAGAAAAAAAGCTAGTAGCTTATTAAACATGAAACACAGCAATTAATTTAGGGAGACCACATAGCAAAGACAAGGCACAGCTGAGAGCTGAATATCAGAGTCCTCTCATACCCCAGGGAGGATTCAGAGAAACACACTGCACACCTAGCAGCCTTTTGGCAGGTATCAGTTTCTGCAGCTCCACAACAGCACCATGATAATTCTGACAATACCAACTTAACTACAAAGACTCACGTGGCAAGGGTAGAAGCAAATCACTACCGTCTTCTTCTGAAGACTGTTAACAGTCAAATCTTCTAGGAAAAAGGATGTAGGGTGGAGAATTTTCTCAAGATTTTCCAGTCTGTGCATGTGGTGAGAAAACTGGAGAAGACCTTAACAGCTTCATTCCAGAGACTGGGAAGCTGACTCAGCATGCAAAGGCTGAAGATAAGACAGAATGTCACATTTGTCCCCTCAGGATTACAGGAAGAGGTACACCAATCATAGTAACAAAGGAAAAGACACTAGACCACAGACCTGACTTTAAGTGCCAGCATCCTGGTACGGAATGAGCAGCACTCAGCTGCCTTCCCATGCCCCACTGGATGCTGGACTTGCCCTGCTCACCAGGAGCTACCTGTACTGCACAGCCTTCCTCTGGTTTATATGCCAGTGCCAAAGTAAATGCCCATACTCTGCCTTTAACAACAGCAGCAAAGCCTCCTCCAGGCCTAGGGACAGAGACAGGTCTCCAGAAGGGATTGCTGCTGATGGATGAAGTTGAGCTCAGCTCTGTTCTCAGGCACACCTGAGAACACTGTGCTTGTGTAAGCATTGTGAGAGAATTATGCCCAAATTCCAAAAGTTGGTCCTCTCTGAGCATCTTTACAAGTACAAAGACCGTTACAGTTCTTCATATGCACTATTCATTACATCTATTACAGTTCTACTAAAATGGAACAAACTTGCTTCAAAATCCCTCAAACACAATGACTGTGCTGAGGAATGGCATACAGCTAAGCTACAGCCTGATAGCCCTGGCTTTCCTATTGCCTTCCTATTGAAGGAGCTGGTGCTATTAAAGGGGACCACACTACTCCAGGCCTTTTCCTGCTCTTTGTAAGACAGATTGCTTGGGGCTACATTCTAAGAATGTTATCACAGCTCATTCCTTCTACAAGTATTTGATTTGCAGATAAGAGGGGAGTCTCCACAACTCTCAAAGAAGTTTAAAGAATTTTTCACCAGCACTTTGTAGCCATGGTGTTGTTTAGAACCTTTATGTCTGTCCTGGTGATAAAGGAAAAAGGATTTCCAGCTGTCTGTCCTCCTGCATCTCCAGCAAGGTGCTGATATTCCTGCTAAGTTTTTGTTAAAAATATATAAAAGAAATTAATCTCTCAGTTTAATATTAAACAAGATTCCTTATGTAAATCCAAGAGATATATTTTATCTCTAGTTTAAGGACCAGTTTGAATTTATCCAATGAGAAGAGACTAGGCTATGGCCATTTATTAAATACAGCAAAAGACAGAAAAGCATAGATAAAGATGTTATAAGATGCATACTGTGAAGAGAGTGGACTGGACTCTGCGGTGCCCCAAGCTATTGCCATTTAAGAATTAGGAAAACAAGTATTAGCAACAGGCAAGAACTGATGAGCTTGATGAGTTACAGGTCATTGAACAAACAACAGTTAACGAGGTGTGGTTTTAAGTGAAAGACAACAGGAATATTTCACAGTAATCGTTTACAGCACGGGGAGAAAAAGCTACTAGGATTGCAGAAAAGCAATCACAGATCACATTTACCATACAATTCCAGTGCCCATTGCGAAACCACAGCAGAGGACAGGTCATTTTTGTAAAGTTCAAATTAAAAGATATTCCTCATAGTGCTGAAACAGCAGTTCTTTTCTCAGAGGGCCAAGAGAGAAGAATCAGAAAGGTTTGTTTTTTCTCAGTGAACCTCCCTCCTATGCAAGCTCAGCATGGGCACAATGTCGTGTTCCCATAGGAGCTCCCTCATCCTGTGACCCACAGAGTAAAAGTGAAAGGGACACAGCAACAGCCTGCACAGCTGTCAAGGCTCCTCAGATGCTCTCTGGTACTTCCACAGCACAGTGACAGCACTAACTAGATGAGCTTCTGCCACCAGTCAGTTTTCTCACTGATAACAGGAGGTGTGTAGTACTAACACAGTGATCTGTAAGGAGAAAGTCTTGAACCCGCTGTCATTCCAGAAGTTGATGTTCTGGTGCAGAGAGCTCCTCTCTGTAAATGTCACACAATTCAGGCAGGAAAAGAGCAGAGAACTGAAGAACTTTGTGTTTATCTACATTGTGGTATGAAAGAGATTTCAGTAGTACAAAAAACACCGTATATTTTTCTCTCCAGGACTCTCACAAACCAGGACAACAGCAACAAATCACATATCTCCAAACAGGAAGGATCCAGCCATACAGTAACACTGGGGATGGCATGCAGACAAAGCAGGGAGGGAGGTCCCAAGAGCATCCCTTTAAGGAGTGTCTGGAGGGAGGGAAGAGCACTCAGGGACTACAAGGGAGTATCAGATCAGGGTCACAGAAAGTGCTGATAATAAACAACCAGCTGCATTAGTGCTACTACTATGACACTAAACAGCAGTTTCCTATCTACCAAGCACCTCTCTACTCACTAAAAATATATTTCTACACCTATGTAACAAACATCAGATGGGATGGGGTTTGCAAATTAATTCTAACTAGGTAGATTGAGCTATTCTGTATAGACCCTCTCAGGGCTCCAGGCAAGCAGAGAAGCACATGGTGGCTCCCAGACAAGATCACAGCAGGCACCTAAGACAACAAGGGAGCTATGCATTTCAAGGATCCCACATCCTGCCTCTGGAAAGCTCAAAAGTTTTATTTTCCAGCGCTGGAAAACATCTGAAAACTTTTGTTCTTCTTAAAAAGGGAGAAGATCAAAGAAACAAACAGCATTTAAAGAAAGGCCGTTAAACCAGACTAAAAAACAACAACAAAAAGTAACCAATTCACAACAGTGACCCACATACCCTGCAGTCTCAGCAGGGTAAGGCTCCAGAGGGAGCCCATACCCCCTCGGATAGGCACCAGTGTGATAAAGCACTATTTGTGTACCTCCCAGTACAGGTTTTCCCAATAGAATTGAAATAACAGCTACACTGTAATAAAAAGGGAGCCACTACCAGTTAATCGTGGTTGCTTTAGAGGGAGAAGAACTCCAGGTAGGAGAAGCAAGCTCTGCTGAGTTTTTGCCAGCAGCCTGCTCTCACCACAGCAAGACACAAACTGCAAGACTGAAACAGTCACAGTTAGGCTGGGATCAACAAGTCAGTTCAGTCGAGTGTTTCCAAGACCAGAATAGAAAAGAACACATATATTCTACTCTGCAGCATAATAACACACCACAGACAAGCCCAACACATTCTTGAATGAGAGCCTATGGGAAGCAAAGAACATCTCACTACCTCTGCCTAAAGTTTTCCTTTTCTTCAGCCTGATCTGCTTCTAAACATGGGAAATCCCTCTGTCTTCCCTGTCTGTTGCCCCTCTCCAGGAAAACAGAATGGCTGTAAGGCTGTGGAAGGAAAAAAAAAAAAAGAAAAAGAAAAAAAAAGGAAAAGGCTTTGGAAGAGTGATGGAGATTCGTGTTGTGAAGGCAGCTAACAAAACGTTTACTTAAAGCCTCAAAATCTCACTTCTCAAGTCTCAAGGTCTCACTTCTGTATAATGAGACAGACCAGCAAGCACTCCTGTTTTAGATTCAAGTCTCCTCTACGTTTTTCTTCTCTTAATTAAACCAGTATGCTCTGAATCCAGAGTTCTACCATCCCAAGGTTAAGATACAAGAACATAAAAGTTCTCTTACCCCTGAAAATTTCTAGCTTTATAGCCTGGAAATGTACGCTTCCTGTGCAAATAGAATCTCTTATTTTACCCTGGTGTGTGCAGATACAGCGAGTTCACATCACACAAGCTGGCAAGGCAGCAGCAGGCATTTGCTTCAGATAAAGAAAGGTGATTGGATAAGAGCAGCAAGAGAGAAGACAAAAGAGTGCTACTGGCAAGAAATGTGGAAATTCAGGAAACCTAAGTAAGTTCTATTGAGCTTCACAACAAGAAAGAGATGCCTTTCTCACTGTAAGGAACCTCTTTTGAGAGCTAAGTGTTATAACACATCTTAGGGACAGTTTTCATGAATAAAAGGAGATAGTATAAGACTTGCTGCAGAGTCTGCAAAAGAGGCTGCCTGCATGCAACTGAGCCACTTCCTCAGTCCATCACTGGCCACTCAATCACATGCCGTAGTAAATCACAGATGTAGCTCAACAGAACCATCTTGTGTGGCTCACTTTTCCCAACTCACAGTAAGGTACCTCATACCTTTTTCCTTTTCCTTGAAGAATCATCAGACAAGCTGCTCTTTCTGCGTCTTTCACATTCTGCTGCTGTCACCTCTTCTTCTTCCTCTTCTGGAATGAGGCTGTATTTGGTCCCTCCAGGCTGCATGAAACACTCCTTGGCAAAATGACCTGCAAAAGAATGTTTGAAGGAACAGTCCCTTTCCATCCTCACACATTTCTATTCTGTATGCACTTCATACAGCCGAAGTGCCAACAACCTTTTTTAATAGCAGCCACAATACAACCATCTCGAATGTACATTTTTTTTGTCCAGGGCTTTGTATTCCTTTAGCGTGCCCTGATTTAAAAAAGATGAGAATAAATGCAAAATACTTCATTTTGGAAAGACTAGTCAAAGCAAAGCTAAGACACTCTCGACGAACAGGGAAATAAGGGCAAGGACTCAAGCATGAAAAAGTATACATGGAAGGGATGGATATCTGATGGGTGAGTGGAAAAATACAGGATCTGGGTAGGTTCGGGGGTTTCTTTAGAATGGTATTTTATACTGCTGCACAGAACCATAGTGGTGATTAATAGCTGACATTATATCTGTCTTTATCAACCTTCTCCAAAATAACATCAACTCCAGCCTAACCACCTCCTCTATGGTCAAATAATGTAAGACAAGAAATTGATTGCAGCAAAAACTCAACATACAAAGAATTACCTTGCACCTCAGCACTTGCAAAGCTACTGTAGAAGTACCACATAAGCTAACTTCACATTGCTGCACTAAGCAAAATACAAAAGCCATAGGCAAGAATGCTTACTTGGAGCTCTAAGACGGCTGCTAGAGAACTTACACTGTGTTTCCAGCAACTAATCAGTGAAGTAATTTCCACTGACATTTCTTACCCTCATTAAACGGTCTGGTGAAGACATGCATTTATTTCTTACAGTGCAAAACTGGAATGAAGCCTTGGTTATAAAGACAAAACAAAAATGTAGAAAGAAGAGAATCCATACTCAAAAGAAAGCTCAGGGATAGGATTATAAGACACACACCTTCCAAAAGGAAGGTATTTAAGTCTTCACTTTGCACAATGACTGATGGAAAACGCTGCTCTCCTCAAAACAAAATCAAATCTTTCCAAAACAAAACACAGTAAGACAGACATCACTACAATCCCACCCATAGGTCACTGTCTGGTTAGAACAAGGCTGAGTCAAAAGAACAGAACAACCCCACAAAGGCGCACCTTTGCAGCCACATTTCTTGCACACAGTGTTCAAGACAGCTTCAAGTGTGATCTTCTGACTGGTGTAGTCTCTAAAGGAACGCTTTTTCCTCTCATCCTGACTGGAAAGAGAAGAAAAGTTCTACTTTCAGTCCACTCTCAAGCTCAATCCTTTATACTTACAGTCAAGCTAAATTTCCCCCTCCCCTCCAAACAATTCTCTAAAAGCACAATTAGGTTAAATCAAAGAATGGCCATCTATACATTAGAATAAACCACATCATTAAGAGCATGCTAGTGTTACCTTCTATCTTAAGATCAACTGAACAGCCTCTACACAAAGTAGGCAAATGCTATAAGCTGCAACTAAGTCCTTTACAGTAACATCCATTTGACCAAGTTGAACACACACACTGGTCTTGCAGGTCAAATAAAACTTATTTTCACACTGGATGCGTCACAGGAAAATGTAGACAAGGAACCTCAGAAACATTAAAGCAGTCAAGATTTGGTTTCTTATCATGTATAAGTGGTAAGATCTTATCAAGTGAGTCTATGCCCACCTTGGATGAACAAGTTTCCCAGCACAACTATCACTAAATACAAGAACCAAAATGCTACCAGGGTGCAGAGGGCTGCAATTCACTGCTAGAGAGAAATTCCTGACAGCCTCTAAGCAGCACGACCAAGGAAGCACCTTCACTCAGCCCTCCAACCAGCCAATGCACTGTTCAGCTGCTCAGGAAGAGCTTCCCTCACCCTTTGAAGGAAGGAGGGCCTTGAGGATAATTATGGCAGGAAGGCTAGAAAAGAAAGGCAGGGAAAAGCAGGCAGCAGCAACCTGCATGACCTGTTATACTCTACTTGGTAGATTTACCTACTCAAGGGAAACATTGTTTGGATCAAGATCTTTCCCTGTGCCTTGGTTAACAACCTTCATGGAAAGGGACAGTTTGAGTTTGTCATCTTTCATCTGGAAGAGAAATAAACGGAACAAGAAGAGTAAAAGTCAGGATGTTAATATAAACCATCCGGAGGCCTACAGGGAAAGAATGAAATTGCAAGCAGAGCAGAGCACTATAAAGAATACCAAATCAAAGTGATTCTGTTCTATTACACTGTAGTTGCATTTTCAGTGTAGAACATTCCAACAGACAGAACAGCTTCTTATGTAGCCGACCCAGAATAAAGACAAGATCATTACAAGTCCTTTCAGATTAACAGAGAATCTACAGGACCAAACCTGCACCAGGGAAGAACTGAAAGCTCTGCTATAATTCTCATACATCACCCACAAGGGAGATCCCCCAGATCAGTAGTTTAGCAAATCTGCATCCTAAAAAATTAAGTCATACAGGCCTTTTCCTTACAGCCCCTGACAATGCATGGTGAGAATGGGCGTGCAAGGAAAGAGTAGGATCTCGATGCTTTTCAATCAAAAGCTTTAATGAAGATCCTTCTCCTGAACTGCTTTATTTTGAGTCACAGGTCAGTGCCCAAAGTCACATTGGAAAGTAGGCAGAAGCTGGCCAAAATCAACACATCACACCCCTAACAAATTAATGAGCACGCAGCCCCTGCACACAGAATTTCAAAGGTCACTGTTATAATGGATACTATATTACAATATATATTTATACACAGCACAAAAGGAAACAAGAATTAACATTACCTCTTTTCCAATGAGCTTCACCCACACTTTGTCTCCCACATCCACGATCTCTGAGGGTTTATCAATGCGGCAGGAGGACATGTGAGTCCTATGAACGAGGCCTGATCAGAATTTTGGAAGAAAGAAAGAGGGAAAAATTGTGAACTATGAAGAAATAATACTACAAAATAAACACTATTCATCTTTTTGACCTTCAGCTCATCCTTTTTACTATTACTACTTTTGTGTATGGGTGGTAATATACCCAGGGAGGTGGTGGATTTACTGACCCTGGGGGTGTTCAATGAACGACTGGATGTTGTGTTGATGGACATGGGTTAGTGGGAGCTATTGGAAAAGGTGAATGGTTGGACTGGATGGTCTTTTAGGTCTTTTCCAACCTGAGTGATCCTATGATTAGCACAGTAATACATGTGTATGAAGAAGGAGAAGTACAGATATACCACTTAGGCTCTGCACCTCAAAGGAAATTCTCTACAGCAGACACACTTCTGTCCAAATCCTCTATTAGAACTGGCACAGAAGTAACTAGTCACTTTTGGATATATTATGTCTATATTTAAATATACCACACTTAGGAAAAAGCCACATCTAAACAGACCTCTGTGTCTCACATGCAATCATAGCACCTAAATTTAAGGAGCATCAACTGGCTCCTTAATTACAAGAACCAACTTTTCCTACATGCTTAACCCCAAAGCTGTTTGCTTGGCTTGGTCACACTGACTTGCGGAATCAAACTCTATAATCCAGAGATGGGTTATAAAGCAGGTATGTTTATTCCAGCATTGCGCAGCACCGGGTGCAAGGGGGATAGCTCCACCAAACTTGCACACCGACTTGTAAAATCGTGACACAGATATAGGTACATTTAATACATAGTCAATGATTTCTCAGAATTCTGATATATAGTCAATGATTTCTTAGACTTCTAATACATAGTCAGTAGTTCTAGGAATTCTGATCCATATTCAATAGCTCTTTAGCATACAGACCCCCTCTTGTTCTTATCAGGGGGAATGCAACTCCTCTTCTGGTCATCTGTGAGGTCTCACTCCTTATCTGCATCCTCCCTGCTCTCCTAGGCCCCTTGTTTCTTTTACTTGTTACCTTTAAGTTTCCTTTACTTGTTTCTCTAAACTACCTTTAAGTTTCCTGCTTCACTGTTCAACACCAACATGTAACCAAGTCCAAATGAAACCACAGCAACAAACCTTGCTTCCTGCAGCCCGGGATTTTAATAAACGCCCCATATTCCGTCACAGCAGCCACCTGTGAAGAAAACCAACACAGCATTTAATCGAAAGCCTTTAAAACATTTGTTCTCGCTATAGAACACACACAACACCCAGATTATTCGTGTGATTTGCTACAACTCCGGGCACCTCAGCAGGTTGGAGCCAATATAACTATATCATATGGGGCCAGCTGCTGCTGTGCTCTGCAGACAGGCATCCTATAGAGGCCGATATACACACGGTGCCATATATACATACATATATATACATATATATGTGATATACACACAGTGCACACACCTCGCCCTGGAAGATGGCGTACAGCTCAGGCAGCGGCTCCATCGCCTCAGCGCCGGGGGGTGACGCGCTGCGGGGCCTACGACATCTGCCAGCCGCCTCCAACTACAGCATGAGACCTAAAGATGCCTTAAAGGAAGAAAACCATATGGAAATCAGACGGACCCGCTACAAAACATCTCTAACTCGCTTCACTCTACGCTCACAGCCGCCATTAGGCTTCCTCCGCACCGCCCTCACCTGAGGGGAGTCTTCAGCCCGCCAATCAACGCGCGCGATACTGGCGGGAGACAAGCGCAGCCAATCGAAGTGACTCATGTTATCTAGTGCCCACCCCTTGACCTCTCCGGCCTCAGCCCGGCCAATCCGTGTGAGGAGCGCGCCGCGATCAAGCGCTGTTTATACGTCATCTCTATGCGACGGAAGGAAGAGCAGAGGAGGGTGGGACATCCGCAAGCGCTTGTCCAATCAGCTCTGCAGAAGGCCGCGCTGTTGACCAATGGGGGGCCGGGCGGGCGCGCGCGGCCCGTGGCGATGATCGAGCAGCAGAAGCGAAAGGCGCCGGGCGGCCCCGTGCCAGGCCCCGCACCGGGTCCAGCTCCAGCTCCCGGCCCCGGCCCCGCTCCCGGCGCTGCACCCGGCCCCACTCCGGGTCCCGATCTCCCGCTCGTGCCCTCGGCGGCCAAGCGGCCTCGCCATGACCCACCTGCGGCTGGAGGAGGGGGCGGAGGCGGCGGGCAGCCCCCGGCCGGTGCTTTGGTGCAGTCGGTGAGGCCTGTGAGGGGGGACGGGAACGGAGGGGACCTTCTCTTTTGTCTCTCTCTACTCGGCTCTTGTGAGGTCCCATCTGTTGTACCGTGTCCAGGTGTGGAGCCATCAGTACAAGAAAGACATGGAGATTTTGGAAAGGGTCCAGAGGATGGACAGGAAGATGATCAGGGGCTGGAGCACCTCCCCTATGAAGACAGGCTGAGGGAGTTGGGTTTGTTCAGCCTGGAGAAGAGAAGGTTGTGGGGTGACCTCATTGCAGCCTTTCAATACCTGAAGGGAACTTACTGCCAGGAGGGGAGTAAACTCTTGGAAAGGGCTGACAATAGCAGGACACGGGGAAATGGTTTTAAGTTAAAAGAGGGAAGATTTAGGTTGGATGTTAGGGGGAAGTTCTTCACTAGGAGAGTGGTTAGGCCCTGGAACAGGCTGCCCAGGGAGGTTGTGGATGCCCCGTCCTTGGAGGTGTTCAAGACCAGGTTGGACGGGGCCATGGGCAACCTGATCTATGGGGTCTCTATGGGGGTCTATGGGGTCTCTATGGGGATCTATGGGGTCTGTGGGGTCTCTATGGGGATCTATGGGGTCTCCTGGGCAACCTGATCTAGTAAAGGTGTATGTTTGGTGGCCCTGCTAGGCAGGGGGGTTGGAACTACATGATCCTTGAGGTCCCTTCCAACCCGGGTCATTCTGTGATTCTCCTTGTGCCCCTGCTCTGGATCCCCCTCACCTCCCCTTGTTCTCCCGCAGGGTCCCCCGCGCTGCTCCTCGCTGCAGGCGCCCATCATGTTGCTGTCGGGGCACGAGGGAGAGGTGTATTGCTGCAAGTTCCACCCTGGAGGCAACACCTTGGCGTCTGCTGGCTTTGACAGGCTGATCCGTGAGTAGCAGGCCAGGCTTCACCACCACTAATTTAAAAATCATTGACTTATATCCCATTAAATTTTCCCATCTTTTGGTTTGAAACCACTTTCCTTTGTGCAATCACAGCAGATCCTGCTAAAACATCTGCCCCTTCTTTCTCATAGCTTCCCTTTAGGCTGCTATCACACCTCCCCTCATAGCTTCCCTTTAGATACTGAAAGGCAGCTATCACACCCCCCTACAGCCTTCTCCAGGCTGTGGATCTCTCAGCCTGAATTAGATGTATTATATTGTCCACTTTCCTCTGTGCTGTTTCTCTAGTGCTATGGAATGTCTATGGGGACTGTGATAACTACGCCACCCTGAAGGGACACAGCGGGGCGGTCATGGAGCTGCACTATAACACGGATGGCAGGTAAGGGGTATGCTGGTAAATTCCTGCCCATTCCCCACTGTTTCTAAGGGAAGATGTTTTCTGCTGGCCAGAGCCCTGCACAGCACCTCTTCATTGCCCCAGCCCAGCCAGCAGCCCTTGCAACAAACACTTCTACTGTTCCAGATTAGGAGCTGAGCATTGGCTCTGGAGCCACTTGTGACATATAAATACCTTTGGCTTCAGTCTTCAGAAATCTGAGTGCTCATGTTGATGATGTAGGAACTGTAGTTGCTTAACAAGGGAAAGAAAACACGCATGCATCTGTACCAGGAGGTTGCTAGACTTTTCTTTCTCTCTTCCCATCACAGACTGTGTCTGAAGAGTCAGAAATCCTATCTGTAATTTTATATAGAAATGGGGTTTGGTGAAAGCACCTCCTCTGTATTTGTTCTACTGCCAGTCAACCTGCTGTGAAAGATCACAGTTGTCTTTGCATGTTGGGCATAGTTCTTAATAGTACTGGGGCCAATTTCATTTAATATCTTTATCAGATCTTCATCAGATCTGCACCACCATGAAACTAGCAGGTGACACCAAGTTGGGCTGGAGTGTTGCAGATAGATCTGGGTAGGCTGAGTTGATGGTCTGAGTCCAGTTATGTGACGTTCAACAAAGCTTAGTGCTGGGTACTGCACTTGGATCACAACAACCCCATGCAGTGGTATAGGCTCAGGGAGAGTGGCTGGAAGGGTGATGTGTGGGAAAGGATCTGGGCAGTTGTAGAGAGCAGTGAGATATCCTGCCAGCCACCTTTCCTCCAGCCAAAACAATTTAGTTTCCCTCAGCAGCTGTATCAAGAAAGGTGGCTGTAGCAAGAAGGATGTCAGTTTTCAGGTGACAAGTTACAGGACATGATCTTTTCAACCAGAATGAATGTCTGATTCAGTGGCGCGCTGACAATATTTCAAGCTGTGACGTCAAGTCTGGAGAGTAAGAAAATGGGGTGGGAGAAAAGCTTCTGACATTGAGAATCTCACAGTGATTCTTCTCCACAGCATGCTCTTCTCAGCATCCACAGACAAGACTGTGGCTGTGTGGGACAGTGAGACTGGAGAGAGAGTAAAGAGGCTGAAGGGCCATACCTCGTTCGTGAATTCCTGCTACCCAGCAAGGCGAGGACCTCAGCTTGTCTGTACGGGCAGTGATGATGGGACAGTGAAGGTCAGTATAAGGAGATTAGTTACTGAAATCTTTTATTCAATTGCCTTGTTCCCTCGTATTTTTCTTTAAAATCAGGGAATTCCTGATTGGAACAGGTTGCCCAAGGAGGCTGTGGATGCCCCATCCCTGCAGGCATTCAAGGTCAGGCTGGATGTGGCTCTGGGCAGCTTTGTCTGGTGGTTGGTAACCCTGCACATAGCAGGGGGTTGGAACTAGATGAGCATTGTGGGCCTTTGCAACCCAGGCCATTCTATGATTCTTTGAAAGCACGTGTGCAACTTCCTATATGTAAGTTTTACAACACAATGTCTTTTCAGCTGTGGGATATCAGGAAAAAAGCTGCTGTCCAGACATTTCAGAACACTTACCAAGTCTTGGCTGTAACCTTTAATGACACCAGTGATCAGATCATATCTGGGGGCATTGACAACGATATTAAGGTATGATGCTTGTGTCCTTGTGTTTCTTTCCAACCACCTTCACCTTTTCCATCCCATCAAAATTTGCTTTAGCAGCACGCAAAATGCCTTGGTCAAGGACAAATGTGGTTAATTTTACTGTCACGAGAACTGCACTGACCCACAGTGTCTTGATCTAAGGCCAGCAAACTCTGAGATAGTTGTTCCAGGGCTGTCTGCCATGTGACTGGCCATGCATCTTAGCATCACACACTGCCACTGATATGGTATGCAAGCTCTTCTGGCAGCTGGTGCCCCTCACAGAGGCTCTAGAGCCATATATGTTGTACGCTAAAGAAAATTTGGTGACACATCCATGTTCTCTGACCCTTGCTTCAATAACTTACTTTGTCACCTGCTACTGTGGAAAGTTCTTATTTAAGAGCACGCTCAGTGTTCATTCACTTGGTAGCTGAGATTCTCCAGATAGCTTCACAGTTCAGTCAGCCTTGCTGTCTTTTTGGCCTCAGTCTCCAGTCTTACCTAGGCATGGGGAGCACATACTTGTCAGAGGGCCACCACTAAGCGTAGCACTGAAATGATCTCACTTCTAATTGCTCTTTGAATGGCAGTAACTCATAGAGAAAGAACAGCATGAAATTTTGAAGACTGGATAACTGCTCCTCTGTGCCATGGGTCAGTGGAATTTGGGAGCTGAGGGAGCTAGGCCAGATTGAAAGGGAATCCTGCGTACATCAGCTGCTGAAATTTAACTATTTTCTGCTGATGTGGTTGGACACGTTAGGTAAGAAATGGGGGGGAAAATTTGCCCTTTAGAGGACAACACATAACTTTATAGCCTTATATTTTAGCCATTCAGACCTTACCCAACTGCAAGTGGAAAGTTATTCATCAGATGGCTGATCAGTACTTGCATGAAATTGGAAAGAGCATTGCTAATAGTCTTGTCTGCCCATTCTAAGCCACAATTTTGTGTCTGCTGTCTGAAAGGTGTGGGACCTTCGCCAGAACAAGCTCACGTACACGATGAGAGGACATGCAGACTCAGTGACAGGCCTCAGTTTGAGTTCAGAAGGTTCTTACCTGCTCTCTAACGCAATGGATAACACAGGTATGTCCTGCCAAATGTGACAGCACAGCTGTGCAGACAACTGTCAGCCTCTGCCTTGGAAGAGCTGTGTGTGGTATTTCAGAAGGAGCAGCTGAAATTGGTCAATGTGCTAAAATAGGAGAGTCAGGTGGGCGGAATGCAGGCAGGGTCTGCAGAGAAACCTTCAGTTCTCTTTGTTAGAACCGTGACAGTTACATCCTTTGTAGAGAAGGAGCAGCTGTATCAGAAAGGTTTGTCACGTCTCCCAAAGGGCAATGAGGACATGGGCTGTGGCACAAGTTATTTGCACAGGCAGTTGAACATAATCTTGGTCTGGCTTTTGTCAAAGTGGTTCAGCTGCTTCCCTGCAGCAGGGAATGACAGCGCTGTTTCCAGACTGCTCATCTCCTGCGTATAGGTGCTCAGTGAAGCTGATCTGATTAGAAGTATGATCATGAAGTGTATTAGAATAAAGCAAATGCTCATGTGAGGAGACAGTAGCTCATTTGTGTAGTAGTTGTTTTGGAATTTTCCCCTCCTGTTGGGAGTGGTCTTAATGTAATTATAAATTACTGCATTTTACCTTTCATATCACAGCTTCCTGCGGCGGGAGGCTGTTGGTATCCTTTAGCTAAGGAAACGGGCATGAAAAGAACAAGGAATGCAACCAGATCTTTGATCATTAGCAGCTGACCTTGCACCTGTAGCTCTGCTATCTCCAGCTAATTACTGTGTGCTCTGTTGCAGTTCGCATCTGGGATGTGCGACCGTTTGCCCCAAAAGAGAGATGTGTGAAGATCTTCCAGGGGAATGTGCATAATTTTGAAAAGGTGAGTGTATTACAGACCCAAACACTCATTTATATAACTTTGCCACATTAACTTCCCTGTAAACTGTTCTTTAAGTCAAGTTTAAACCAGTGAGACTTTAATAAGGACTCGAAGAAACATTAACTCACAAAGTGAGATTCCAATTAAAGCTGTAGTAACAAAATTTCTTTGTTCACTTTGGCTATAATTAGCTGTAAATGAAGTATTTTCTACACATGTTGTATAAAATAACAAGGCACTGGATGTTTCCAGCAATAAAACAAAATCTTTAATTACTTGATGAGAATCTTTTGAAGAGGGATCATTAAAGTAGTGCTCTTGATACTTAAAGTCTCATAGTGATTTTACTTGAACTGGAAGGGAAAAGCTAAATCTTCTTCGGAAATGGAACTGTGCCTATTGTTTTGTTTTGTCTTAGAATCTTCTGAGGTGCTCCTGGTCTCCAGATGGGAGTAAGATAGCAGGGGGATCTGCTGACAGGTGAGTTATCACCGTGTTTCTCTGTTACTGTCAATGCCAAACCATTTTTGAAATCACTGCTGAAATGAGCCTGGATAGTCTCTAAAATGAATATGAAGAGCCAGAGTTGTGCATGGAGGTGTGAAGACCCAAACAACCCCCTGTGGTAATCTGTGAGCATTGTCTGCAGCAATGATAGCAGAGATGTGTTCATAACGCCTTTGCATCAGCGGAGGAGCACTATATGGTTGTAAAATCCTTATTACTGTTGTCAGAAACCTTCTAGAGAGCTCCATTTCTGCTTGTGTTCAGTCACTGCATCCAACAGATGGACAAGCAGATGACGGGAGCGTAGCTGGCAGCATGCGAGGTCTCTTGCAGTCATAGCAGCAGATTCTTGTGAGACTTCTCCAAAGGCAAAGATTCTGGCAGATTGCTGCAGAGTGCTGCATTTTGTGCTGATAATGACCACCAGTATCAGTCAAAGCTAGCAGGGAGCACCAGTGGCGTTTCGAGGATCGTTTGTGATCCTTACTTAATTAACAGGTGTGAGGAAATTAAGTTCTGACTAAATTAGCACATATCTGACTTATTTAAATGAGAGCTTCAGTAGACTGGATAACCAAAGGGTAAACTGGGCAGAGGAAGGAGGGCAGCAGAGGGTCCCTGCCAGACACTGAAGGTCGCCATGAAGGATACCAACCTGCTGGAGCAGATCCAGGTGCACTCTCAGTGACATGGAGACAGGAATTCCTGCAGGCCGGAGTCCAAGGCATGGAACAGCAGTAATCAGCAAATTAATGAGCTTCTGATAGACGACAGGGAGAGCTTTAGCTCGTACTGTGCAGATATAGTGGGGCCAGCTGTCACAGCTGGCAGCTGAGACGTGACCCTTCTTTCCAGTCCCACTGGGCTGCAGCAGCAGTGCATGAGGTGATGAATACCTGTTCCTTCATGGCTGGTCCCAGTGTGGGCAGCCTGACACGGTGAAGTGGGGCTTGAAATATTAGGCCATTAGGTTATTTCTGCAGATGCTGATGTAGCTCTGTAGTCTGACAGCAAATTTGCTGTGGAATTCTAGATGAAGAGCACGCAGCCAGGTCCTGGGGTGGGTTTAGATAAGGCCACTCAGATCTTTCTGCTATCTCTGAGTTTTTAAGTGTGTTTTATTATTATTATTATTATGAGAAGGAGCATCTGCTGGGAAAGCAAAGCAAGATTAGAAGTTTCTTTTGTCTGCATAAAAGATAATGGTTACTCTGTTGCTCTGCATTATGTGGAGTGTGTGTGACAATTAGCTGATTATTTTTTTCACTGTGAGCCTTTCAGGAGGGTCATTGTAAAATCAGCTGCTTCGTGCTTTGCTGCTTTACCATACCAAAGTAAAAACATTACAGCAGAATTCTGTACTGAAAGTGCCTGATATGATTCTTACCTGCTGGTTAATTGTTGTGCTTGAAAAAATGTTGCTTTAAATGATATTTATGACTCAAGTGGGATGCTCCATTTTTTTTCCCTTTTCACATCCTTTAAGAAAATAAGATTAGGAATAATGCCAGCCTCTAGAAAAGTCTGTGTTGGTATTCAGTGTCCTCTCTGTTTAACCAACAAGGGTCATGAAGGATTCAGTGCTTTTTGGGGCCAGAAAAGAAGTTAATTTCTGTTTCAACTAAGAGGGGCCTAATTGTAAAAGCAAATGTTGGTCTTCATGAGAAGAAGAGCAGTTGGAGTGGTGGCACTCAGTGCTGGTGGCATTGCATAAACCTGGAGTGGTCCCACTTTGTTATTCAGAGCTGGTTACATGCAGGGCTGTGAAAGGACCATTGATCCCGAGCACGTTTCAGTTCACACAGCTGAGGTGTATTGATGCATAGTGGCATTTGCAGTGGCCTTCCTTGGAGGGCTGTAACTGTAGGTTGCTTTTACATGTGTTCTCTTGCCTGCTGTCCTTTGTACCCTCACCCTCTGCAGCATCCCCTGTGAACAGCCGCATTGATGTCTCTAGAGCACATGTGGCAGCGCTGCTCTCCACACTGAACCCCACCAATTACTGCTCTGCCATTTTCCTTTCCTGCCCCTGACAGATTTGATTTCAGATGCCACTCACTTATCTAAAGAGCAAAACAAGAAGGCAGTAGGAGCGTAATGCAGAACTGGCAGCTTTCCCAACCCACTGACATTTGTTTTGAAGAGCTGTGAACCTTGTAACAAATGACATTCCATGTTAAGTTTGGGAGGGAAGCCGTGCAGGTGGGATGCAGCATTGTTTTGCCTGGTTGTGGTTTCCTCCATACCCAGGGTCAGAGCATCACTTTGTTCCCCAGTGGAACTAGTGTAGTGACACCCATGGGGGACAGCAGGGACGTGGTAGGGACAGGCTGTGTTCTGCAGCACAAAAGGTGCCTTTACTCCCCCATTTGGAGACCATAAGGGTAGTCTGAGCACTGCCTGGTGCCAGCAGTTTATTTCTGACCCACTGTTCATGTGGTGCCGTCAGTTCTGTCCTTCAGCCAAGGTGAGACACGCGGGCAGGACCTGCAGCGGTGCAGCACAGCGACCCGCAGGAGATTAATCAAAGGGCTGGATGCAATCTGATCGGCCCCCTAATAAATGCTGCCAAGTGAGTGATGACTTTAATGGTGTTGCAGGAAGAAATCCATACATAAAGGTTGTTGTCTGGGAGGGATTGTGCTATAGCAGGGACTGGGGGGGAACACCCAGACTCTTCCTCACTGCTTGCCTGCCAGCCTGAACTGAGAGCCCCCGTGGTGCTTTCAGGGAGGTATTTGCAAGAGGAAGAGCTGTTGTGATGCTCCATGTGTCTCTAAGCCCACTGTGTTGCTGTTGTGCTGAGGGTCTCCGTAGCCTCATCAATCTCAGTGCTGCAGTGCTGAGACAGCAGAGAAGCTTTTAACACAGAGCTGGCATGTCAGCTCCTACCTACTCAGACCTTTGCTCCTTTTAATTCAGCAGTGCAGCATTTTGCTCCTGACAGGCTCCTTGTTTATCCATGCTAACATCTGTGGTTATTACAGCCTGGGTGGTGAACCGTTACAGGAAGCAGCCGTTGGTGTGGGAGGTGGCTACTCTCCCTTTACAAATGCTTGCTCTCATAATGACTGTCTTGTAGGTTTGTCTATGTGTGGGACACCACATCCAGGAGGATTTTGTACAAGCTGCCGGGCCACGCAGGGTCGGTGAATGAACTGGCTTTCCATCCAGAGGAACCTATTAGTAAGTCCTCCCCAAATCAAGTCAGCTGGGGAAATAGATTCAGAGCTGGCTGTATGCTGGTCTTCTGTAAAACAGCACAAATAGTGTTGGTGGCCCAGATCCCAAGTATCAAAGAACTGGGGGAAAGAAGTCCACTGCAGCCTGGAGCCAAGCCCTGGGTAGAGCAGTGAGGCTCTGCTTGTGGGCCTGGCTGACCAGCAGTGCTGTGGAGATCTGGCCATGAGCTGCAGGCAGCTGTGAGCTACTGCTGCTTCCAGGGGCCATGGAAAAAGACTTTGTGATACTTGGGTTTGGTATAACCATGTATTTGCTGACCACATTATAACAGTTCGAGTAGCCTGGAGGCATGTTTCCAGTACAGGGTCTCTAATTTTCCCTAAATCTACAGGGGACAAATGAGGCTCTTTGTGCAGAGTTTTTTGTCATCATCCCAGAAGTGTTTTGCTCCAAGGCCGAGATGTGGCACTGCGTATCAGTGGTGGGTCAGAAGATGCTCCTGGTGGCTTTCTCAGCACAGTTACAGTGCCATAGCTGAGACCAGACTTGGTGTTGCTTTCTTAGCACAGTTTGTGGCGCAAGGAGGGACCACAGGGCACTGTTTGTTTCTATGGAAACACACCATCAGCCAGGTCATCACATTGCTTCAGCCAAAAATTGACATAAGTCAACCCCGAAGGGAAGCCAAGAGCTCAGTGGTGCTGAGCATGACAGTCTGCAGCAGCCTGGGGGTGGGGATTCAAGGCAGTGAGTTATGGGTTTGTTCCTTGGTTATTCATTGCTCTGTCTTCAGTTCAGAGACTGTGCTGGAAGAGCTGAGCCATCTCTCCGCTTTGGAGCAGATTGTTTGCAATTGTGTTCTGCTGAGCTGCTCTTTGTGAATCAATCACTCATCTGAAAGTAAAAATTAAATCCGTGCCAGTCATGGCATGCGAGTTGTGCAGTTGATTCCTATTAACATCTGGGAGCGTTAATCTTGTAACTGTCTCCACCCATCCCATATTATACATCTGTATGGGAGAGCACGCTGAGCAAAATGACAGACTTTGGTCTGCAGGTTTCATGCATCACACCCCCCCATAGACATCTCTCATAGACTTGAATGAAATTGTTACCAGGGTCAAGAACAGAGCTCTGATGGAGTAGTCGTCACCTTAACACTTGTGCTCTGAATGCACTCAACAGCCTTTTAGCCCTTCTGCATTAGGGCTGTTCCGGCTGAGTGCAGCTGCATTTTGCCTCTGTTCTGATGACAGCAGCATGGCCAGGCTTTCCCAGCCAGCCTCTGCCCTCTAGTGGCACGTGGTCCCGGTGGCCGTGCCTGATTCACAACCTGAATGCTCCATGCAAGCAAAATAACATTGCAGGATATTTGAGAGCATTAACTGCATGTTTATGTGTCTCTCTTTAGTGTTTTAATGCTCAGCCATTACAGGCAACGTGCCTTTATGTCTGTCTTGGGGCAGGGGAATGGCAGCCAGAACGTGCAGCATGTGCTGAGATGTCAGTGGTAATCCCATGAAGCATTTTTTGGGGGAGCAAATGAGATCTGGCTTTATAGATAACTTACAGCCAGCAGCTAAATCCACACGGTGTGTCATCACTGGAGGTTTCAGACTCATTTTTGTGTTCCTCCCTTCCCCTCTCTCCCGCAGTTCTCTCTGCATCCAGTGACAAGAGGTTGTACATGGGGGAGATCCAGTGAAGCTGAGAAGATGCTGTGATTCGTGCCCTTGAAGACTCTGGTTTACAGAAGTAGGATTGACTTGCTTCTCACTGGTGCCAGCCCCTTCACACTCGTGGTAATGGGAAAACATTGAAGCAGCTTGATGAGACATCACAGGCTGCAGTGTCTGCATTGGCCCTGCTGTACAGCTTGGGATTTTTCCCCTTTTGGGGAAGAAGGAAAACTTAGGATTGAATTGGTTTTGAATTTGGCTGTACAATGGGGTACTAAACCCTCACCCAGATCACTTGAAATCTGTATAATTTGTTTCAATTCCATTTGTGGTTTGTATATTCCCTGTCTGGTTTCTCTTGGTTGTTTTTATACGGTCAAACTGAAATAGACACCTTTTTACAAGAACTGTGTGGATGGAATTTATTGTTCTGCTTTACTTTTCTACTGTACAATACTAAATCAAAGCCCTCACTCATATATAACCCAGGGAAAACGTAGACTTGAACTTCAGAAGAGCAGCTTTATTTTTTATTCATGGCAATAAAAATGACCACACTGGAAATAATTGTCAGGCTACTGCTGAATTCTATTTTCTTGGTTTGAGTAGAGCCAGCCTTCTGCTATAAATAAATGGAAAAGGAATGAGTTCAGGACTCAGCAGGGCAGAGCTGGGCTGGTTGCACATCCACTCCTGCTGACCAGGCTGACTGGGATGCAGCAGCTTGTCACGTTGGGTGCATGTTGTACATCTACCACAGTGGGCATCAAGATTTTGTATAGGAGAAAACAATATCCCTTCCAGCAATTTAAGCTCCTTCCCTTCTGGCTTATCCCCACTATTCCATGGTCAGATATGTGCCCCACAGGTTTCTGTTCTGAACGTGTCCATCACAGTTTCTTGCCAACAGACATTTTGTCCTTTTTCACCTCTTTTTCCCCCTTTGCTGCCATAGCTCAGGTTGTGTCGGGTGTTGTTCACCTCTCACTGGCTCTCTGTCCTGTCCTGAAGGAGGGCTGCATATCAGGTGGGATGATGAACTTGAGATGCTCCCCTTCCAGGACTGTCCCTCTGCTGCAGCCATAAGGAGGTATTTAAGAGGTGGAAAATTGTTGCAGTTCACACAGTAGAATGGGAAGAAGTTCCTCTGACTGTGTTTCTTGTCCCTTTTCTCACTGTGGAGAGAAGGGCAAAGCTGGAGGATGATGCACTTGAGGCTGGAATGGATGGAGAAGCTTTAAAGGAGGGTCAGAAGTGTGGCTGCCCTTCCCGAGGAGGCAGAGTGGACGTGGGGTGGGTATGTGACGCTGCTTTGTCACCATCACCTGGAATGGTTCCTGTCCTGGTGCTGTGTCCTTATTTCAGGGATGCAGGAAACCATCACCTATGATCGCTCCAGAGCTGGGCTGAAGGATTCAAGCACCAGGTCCTCCACCCTGAGCAGAGCTCCAGCTTCAAATCCAGTAAGGATCAGCTCCTTGTACCTCCCAGCAGGAGCAGCAGGTATGATCAGTCCATACCAGCCCAGTGGAGCTGGACTGTGGCACTGCTGCACTCCAGGACTCATAGCAAAGCTGCTGCAGCCCATGCCTGCAGCCTTCCCTGCATTGGGACCCCACTGAGGCTGTGGCTGACAGGTGGGGTGAGGAGGAGGATGGTGGAGACGGGGGAGGACCTGTCACCAGATGGTGGTGAATGGATGCATCTGAACACAAACAAATCACCCTCCAGCTGAAGAGGCAGGCAGGGAGAGCTGGAGGCAGGGGGGCGATTTATTTTTAACTCTGCAGAGTATTAAATAACATGCCCTGGAACGCATGTGAATGAGAGCAGGGGGCCCGGCTGCAAGTGCCAGATCTCAGGCCAGCTCCTGTGCCTTGTGCCCTGCAATGGCAGGCACATGCATGTGGTGCTTTGTGGGCCCTATTATAATCCTTAAGGATTATTTTGTTTATTATTTTTTTATCTGAATGTATGTCCAAGTGTCCGAGGGAAGAGACTCAGGGCTTGGCTGGTGGTGACAAAATAATAACTGCTTGATTTCCTCACTTGCATTTGTATTCCCAATCCTGGATGGTGGCTGTGACTATGGGATGCTCAGCAGCTCAGGGAATCAGTGCAGGCATCCACACAGCCGTGACCCAGATCAAGGGAGTGATCTGGATTATCGCTAATCCCTCCACCCCAAGGAGTGCTTGCTTGCTTTCAGGTCATCTCCTCCCTAAACAGACCAGGAGAGCCCAGAAGTGCCACCTGAACATGAGCAAACTGACAGCAGCAATGAGTGCTCTTCTCTTCTGCATCCCTGGAGAGAGCTGGAAACTGATTTAGGAGCAGCACCCACCTGCTGGTAATGGGACACGTGCTCAGTGAGCTGCGACCAGCCCCGTCCTTGTAATTTGTAGATTTAATCTAATTTGCTCAGGGGGTTGGAAGGGTGGTGAGTGAACGCAGGTCCTGGCAGTTAACAGCCCCCGGGGGGGCACTGGGAGCAGAGTGAGTTTCATGCTCTGCAGAGCCAAATCCCTGCAGTAGGAGCACAGACACAGCTCCACGCTGCCTCCATACGGGGTTCAGCCCCTCAGGCTCAGTGCTGGCCCTGGGGGCACCCTGGAGGGGTGGGTTGGGATATGGCCATAGGAAATCCTTTGTGCAAGGGGCTTGCTGCTGAGCTGAGGCCTTACATGTGCAGCATGCATGCATCCGTGCACACATTGCATGTACACGCATGCACACATATTTACATGTGCACATGTATGTATGCACATATGCATGCATACCAATGCTTACAGACGTTTTCTCTTCACTGGAGCACTGTGAGCTCCAGGGCACACAGCAGCAAGCCATTAAAGGCATAATCCGAGCACGGAGAAAATTGTTTTCTTAAACAGGTTTATTCCTCCAAGGGACGTCTTTGCTTGAGAGATTTCCACTATAAATTAAATCTGCCCCATGATCCAGATAAACGGCTGTGAGCCTCACAGCACTGCATGGCCGTCCCCACTCTGCTCCTGGACCTTTATGCCCTGTCACCCTTTGGAGGGCAGAGCCCTCTGGATGGAGGCATGGGATCCTATGGGGCGCAATGTGAGCCCAGCCCTGCTCCATCCTCACCTGCCCCACTGATTGCTTCCCCTTCCCTCCTCCGGCCCTTTCCACACCTTTCTCCATTGCTGCTCCTAATGAATTTTGGTAGCGATAGTTTCTAAAAGAATAGAAAACAATTATTTGCTCTGTTGGGGGATTAGATGATATTTAGTCTCTATTTAATAGAAAACTAATTAAATTACACGAGAAACTGAATAGAATTTTTGTGTTAATTATGAATTTTGCAAGCTACAAAGGCTAAATGATGATGGATTCTGTAATCTGCCGTGCTTTCAGCGAGGCACTGAGATAAGATGACAGCTGAGAAAGAATGGAAAGAATGCATTTTAATTTCTATATCGATTCAATAACAGCTGGCTGAACAGCGATCCATTAATGGTGATCTGCGGGAGCTGACGTTGACTGGCAGGCTGACAGCTAATTATGTTAAAACTGGGGACACAGTGGTTAAATAGGTGTGTGTGTGCTCCTGGAGGAGGCTGGGGAAGCGGTGGTGCCCTGTGTGTTAGGTTTGCTCTATCTCTTCCCTTTGCCCTGCATGGGCAGGTGGGATGCTGGATGCCAGTTGTCCCTTAGGGGTTTGAGCCACTGAGGTTTGGAGATGGGTGAAATGAGGGAGTGGGTGGTTGAGGTTTGGATCAGCCACTGTGCCTCCAGCTGTGCTGGAAGTGCTATCTCCAGGCTGCTGCCTGGCATCCTGAGCTTGGTGCCCAGGTTTAGGCTGCCCATCGCAGGCAGCATCCCTGACCCCAGGGCTGGGACAGCTCTGACTCCAGGGCTGGAGCATCCCTGATCCTGGTGCTGGGATATCTCTGCTCTTAGGACTGAAGCATCCCTAATCCTGGGACTGGAACACCTCTGCTCCCAGTACCTGGCTGGGCCCTGGCTGCCCATCACACAATGCTGGGCTGCAATGTGATCCACCTTCTCCCTTCCACCTGCAGGGCTGCTCTGCCATTCTGGCCTCTTGTTAATTAGGGGCTCATTAACATGGATACAGAAGAACTTCAGCCCTGACATGTGCATATTATGGCTACTCCACCACAACTGAGCTGCCCATCAGCCTGCTGGGGCCATTTAGCCCAAGCAAAGTGCAAACCCATTCCCCACTAAAGGCACTGCACTGTGTTTTTGGGGGAGCTGCACTACTGCTTCACTGGATCAACGCTCTGCTGGGAGCACCAAGCAAGGGAATGCATGTGGGAGCCCCAATAACCCTCAGGGTTTCACTGCATCAGACCTGTGCCTGCACGGCAATGGCACAGAGATTTGCATGTGTTTACTCTGCTCTGATTTGCATAATGGATGGGAATAAATATCTTCTCCCTGTCTCCGTAACACAGATAGATGGATCCCCTTCCATGATTTGTTGGCCAATAAACACACCAAAATGATCATTCCGTCTTGTTCCAGCGGGCTGCTTGGTGCCATCAATTACTGCCCGGCATCCTAAGGGATGCTTATGGGGCTTTGGCTCAGTAGGCAGTACCTCAGGGCTGCTATGTCCCCTTTGGGGATGTCCCCAAACCCCCACTGCTGCCCATGGGGGACACCACAGCTCCTATCACAGATTTGGTGCTTTTTCCCCTCAATTTCTTTTGCTGGCCAGTCAAATGTCAAAGAAGACTTAATGCAGCCAAGGGAGTGATCCCACCTGGCTCCTCGTGCCCTAGGGATGCAGAGCTTGGCCATACTGATGCCTTGCGGTCCTGGGGATGCTCCCAGTGACAATGCTGACAGGTCACTGTGAGGCCAGCAAAAGGTCATGGGGGACATCCAGTTGCTGGGGATGTGGGGCAGACAGAAGTTCTGCTTGAGTAGCCATCAGAAGCCAAGCATTGGGTAACCCATCCATTTGGGCTGGGAAAGACCTTCAGCATCATCGCTCCAACCGTTAACTGGACCCGCTGAGTAACCCACATTGTCAGTTCATCTAGGCTAGGAAAGACCTTCAAGATCATCAACTCCAACCATTAACCAGACCCACTGGGTAACCCATACCACTGACCCATGTAGGCTAGAGAAGACCTTCAAGATCACCAACTCCAACCAATAACCTGACCTACTGGATAACATACCATAGATTCATCAAGGTGGGAAAAAATCCTTTAAGATCATCAGCTCCAACCACTGACCTGACCTTCGGGGTAACACACCCCATACATTCATCCACTTTGAAAAAGACCTTCAAGATCCTCTTGGTATTTCTACATTCCATCCTTGCAACCCATCCCATGGGGCCTGGGGCCTCAGGAATGCTGTGCCCCTAATGAGGGGCAGTGAGCACATGCTGTCATCCCCCACACGCCACATTTCCATTTGAAAAAGGCAGCAATATTGAAAAAGAATGGCTTTCCACGAACAATGAGTCTGGTGTACATCAAAGCACTTATCTTCACAGCTTCCTCCCGTCTCCATGAATGAATAATGTGACCCTGATTTTATTTCCTCCTAATATCTCCTCCCGTCGTTTGCGTGTTGTCTCTTTTCTTTCTTTCCCCCCACAAAGTATAAGATAAAATAAAAGCAAAGCAAAAGATCACGGGTGTGGATGGAGGGTGGCAAAGCAGAGCAAGGGAAAAAGAATGCTCAGTCCTTCCTCACCCGCTCGCAAATGAAGTTATCTCCTTGCCTTCTAGGGAAGCAGCCTGACATGCTATATTGACCTTTTTAATCTAAAATTGATTCCTTGCAAAACTCCACCTGGTCGAGAGCCAGGCAGGATCTCAGCCCCGTTGTGTTGGTTTTATCGCTCTCATTATTTTCCATCAGCACATTTTGCTTTCCTCTGGTGTTTACTGGAGCCTTTGCCCCTTGCACTGATGGGGAGGGCTGAGCAGAGCACATCAGGCTTGTAATTGTCAACAAGGCACTGAGTCAGTGGGGACCTCACTGGTGCTGACCTATGGGGTGAAGTCCCTTCACCCCACATCCCTCCTCTGCTTACATCCAGGAGCACTGCCTCCTTTTCCAGCACCCTCAGCTCAGTTTGCATTCAGCCGCTTCCCCTGGGCAGTGCCCTGTGAGCACACCAAAGCTCCTACAAACCCCATCCTTTGGCCTTTCCCAGACCTCCCATAACACTCATGTGGGGGCACATGGCAGCACACAGCATTGGGGCAGGGGGAAATTCCCACTGCAGAATGAGAAAACACCTCCAGGAGGGGTGGGTCCATCAGGCTGGTTGTGTGAGGGTGTTTGCTCAGGCAAAGTTTGGATGTGCTGGGTTGGACCTGCACCCACACCTAAATGCATCTGCAAGACTGTGGCCCATCAGATCCAGAGCTGAGCTGTTCTAGTGCCAAAACGTGCAGTTTCAATTGATGCTTTGTTGTAAAAAATCAGGGCTGAAGAAAAGAAATGCACAGAACTGTAAAGCACTGAACTGTCCCCAAGTCCTTCTGCTGGGTGGCATTTCAGGGAGAGATTTCAAAAGCTCTGGGAAAGCTCCATCCCAAAGCATCATCCCAGCTATTCCTTGACAGCTTTGTACTCTCCGCTCCCCCAGGTGTGCTGTGGAGAAAGAACAAAGACAGGCAGGGCTGGTGGCAGCTTAAGCCGAACCCTGCCAGCCTCGTGTGCTCCCACCTCCCTGCCCAAACCTCCCAGCTGAGAGCAGAGGCCCAAAGCCACGCGGCTGGGTGCTGGACAGAGGTCACTCCCAACCGTGGGGAGCTGTGCGTGCTCTGCACGGTGGGGTAGCTTTGCTCGCAAGGCTGTGTCTGTCCTCTCTGCAAAACGAGGGGCTGCCCAGGAGAGGTGACTATGGGGTCCCTGTACTCAGACTGCAGGCACCACCCGCCCAGAGCCCGCAAGGACGACGGGGGGGACGGGGGGGGGGTTGGAATTGAGGGGGGGGGGAAGGGGGAAAGAAGCACTTCCCCAACCCTTAACAAATGGAGCTCTCACCCAACAACAAAAGCAAAAATAAAAACTAAACTAAAATAAATCTGCAATTGAAAAAGCACCAAATACCGATGCTACAGAAAGGTGGACGCGAGCAGCAGCCGCGCCTTATCGTTGGATGCGGGAGGCGGCTCCGCTCCCGGCTTCCCCCGACTGCCCGGAAGCCGCGAAGGGCTCACAGCAGGCGCGGCGTGCCCGGCCGCACCGCCCCCTGCCCGGCCGCGCCGCCCGCCGGGCCCCGCTGGGAGCGCGGGTGGCCCTTATTCCGGTGGCCGCCGCCCGCCCTGCCCGCCGCGCCCCCCCGACCCCACCCCGCCGCCTCCTCCCCGCCCGCCCCGGGGCTGTACGGAAGAGACAATAGAGGGGCAGGGCGGGATCGGCGCAAAACTGCGTGCCCCGGGGATGGATGGCGAGGTGTGCGCGGCCCCGGGGGCCCTGCGCCCGGAGATGGGAATGTAGCGGGCTGAGGGGGGAGCGGGGCTCGGGAGAGGAAGGCGGGGAAGGGGGGCGATGCCCCTCGCTGAGCGCAGCCCGCCTCTGTGCTAACCCGGCAGGATGCGGGAGGCGGCGGGGCTGGGAAGAAAGTAGCGGGGCTGGAGAGCGGGGCATGGCCGTGCTGCCCCCCTGAAGCTCCCCGGGAGGCTGCTGAGGAGTCGGAGGAAGGAGACGGGCAGCCACGGAGGGGAAATCCGCGGCTCCGGCTGGGAAACCATGGGGAGATGCAACGGGAGGTGCACGCTGGTTGGATTCTGCTGCCTGCAGCTGGTAAGGCGAGGGGCCGCGCGCCCGTCAGCGTGCCGGGCGGTGCTTTGTGCGGGTGACCTTGCTGGGGATGCTTCAATGCGACCCCCACCTCCCCCTCCTCTCCCTCCCCCCCTCTTTTTTTGTTTTGTTTTTAATGGGAAGATAAAAGAAACGTGACCCCCATCCCTGCTGCCACGTAGCGCTCGTCGGAGTTGCAGAAGCGAGATGGGGTTGAAGCAGCTCCCGGCGCTGCCGATGCCTGGGGACGCGGCTCAGGCAGGTGCGAGCTTTGTCTCCAGCTCTTCGCTCGGAGGGCGGTTTGCAGGGATGCTGCTCGGGGTCCCCGCATCGGCCGCGATGACGGTGAAACTTGGAGCCGCAGCGGCACTTTGCAAACTCCGCACCGAGCGGCACCGCTCCGCCGGCAGGGACAGGGAGAGCGGGGTTCGGTACCACGGGGCTGTGGGTATTGGCAATAATCGCGTGCCGCGCTTCCGCCGCCCACGGATCCATCTTCATCACGCTGCTGACAGAGGGCCGGGCGATGAGAGCGCGTTCCCATCTAACCGGCAGCCAGCGAGGTTGCGATTAATTATCCAAGCGCTTCCCCGGTTCGTTAAACCCTGCGGCCAAGCGGCGCCCCTGGACGTGCCTCACCAACAGCGGCGGGGATGAGCGCAGAGGGAATCGCCGCTATGATGTCCCCGTGGCTCTGGGCTGTCCGTTTGCCCGCGGATGTGTCGGTGAGGTCCGTGCGCTCCGCTCCCGTTCGTTCCGGATAAAAGCGATGGGTGTTTCCTTGTGTTCAGGACTTCCCCGGCTTCCAGCCACTTGTTTTATCCATTGGTCAACTCAAACAAAGTCTTGCTGGCATCATCCTGCGGGGAAATATTGCAGCGCTGTACAGAGAGGTGATTCGGGTGCATTTCTTTTCAGGAAAGGAACGATTCGGTGCGAGCTCCAGGGCTGGCAGCTGGCTCCTGCATGTGGCTCTGCTCAGCCCCGAGAGGGGCTGGACGGAGATATCAGTGATTAGGAGGTGAAGTGAAATCACAACTCTCTTGTTATGCTGTCCCCAACTATTCGGGTTGCTTTTTGCTGTAGCAGCAGGTCGGCTCGGAGCAGAGAATTGGCTCTGCTGGGCTGGGCTCTGGGTTTTGCTGCTGCTCTCTGTGACGCTCATCATTGTCGGGGGGATTTCTCTTTTCTGTATGCTAAGATGAAAGCTGTTGAGCTGGCTGGGTGAGAAGCCAACCTGCCTTGCCCTTCATCACCAGCAGCACATGGGAGCTGCGAGCTCACCCTGAAACCTAATGATAGTGAGCAGAGGTACAGCCCCACTGCCTCGCTCTGCTCCAAAGGCTTTTGTCCTTTGTTTCTCTCCTTTTCCTTTAGTTGTGTGGGAAAGGAAAGTTGGGTTGGTGCCTCCCTCCAGGCTGAGTCTTGCCCGAGTAGCAGTGTGTCGTGCCATAGAATGTTATGCCATACAGTGCCATGCCATCCAATGCCTTGCTGTGCTGTGCCGTGCCATACAATGCCATGCTGTTCCATGCTATGCTGTACTATGCCATGCCATACAATGCCATGCTGTGCCATGCCGTGCTGCATCTGATACCACCCCCAGCACAGTGACAGCCTCTGACGGCTGCCAGCACCTTTTGTCCTTGTGTGCTTCCCATCGTTCCTATGCTCAGGATGGTGTGAGCCCAATGGGACCAGGGCTGCCCCCACCACCAGGGATGGGGGGAATGGAGCCCGGGCTGAACTCTGAGTGTGGGTTTTCAATTACACAATTAAATGCACAATTAGGTATAATTACCAGCGCTCAGAAGCCGCGACTGTTCGTAATAGGCATGTAATCTACTGCAGTCACTGTTTATACTGCTCAGCTCCTCTCCCTAATGATTATGGAAAGCTTTCACATTTGCATGGTTGCCATGGTAATTGGGTTTGGGGCTGACAGTGGCAATATGGATGGAGGGCCCCATCCCCACAGCTCCGTGTGTCCCTTCCCCATGGGATGCTGCAATGGACTGAAGATGCTGCAGGGCAGTAGGTGCTGCTGGGGTGGGGACAGGCCTGCTGCATGGGCAGCACTAAGGAGATCCAGGGGGGTGTGTGTGTATGTCAGAGGTCCACATGTGTCTGGGCAGGTGGCACCCAGGTCATCTTGTCATCAACCCATGGCCATCCCAGGTGGGGTTGATGGGTTGGGGTGGCATCGCGACACAGCGAGACGCCTGTGTGTGTGAGCATTGTGGGCCATGCACACGTGTGCCTTCATTATTCATACAAAGAGCCATGCTGACAGTTTGCCATAAAGGTTTATGGGTGTGCATTTGGGAAGGAGCGGTGTTACAGCTCTCAATTAAAACCCCTATTAAAGTGCAGGATGTCTGAATGTGCAGGGCGAGCTGACGCGCACCCAGGAGTATTAATGGGACTCTACATCATTAACTGCTCTGCAACAAAGCTGTGAGCAATGGGAAGCATTCAGAGGGCTGAAAACATGCCTTGGGGGTGAGGTGGGAAAGCAATGCCTAGGGTGAACCAGAAACCATGAGTGTGGAGCAGAGCATGGGGAGAAGATGCATAATGTGGTCCACAAAGCCAGTGGGAGAGAGAGTCCCGAATAATGAACTTTATCCAACAAAACTCAGTCTCTTTTCTCAAGGAACTGATACAGAAGTTGTCTGTGGGCTCTGTGCTCCCAGCATGGTGGCTTTGGTTGGGACATCCCCATGCTGAAGCAGTGCCACGTGCAGGGATTTGGCTGGCAGTGGAGCTCCTGGATCGATGGACAGCTTGGCTGGGCTCCTGACCGTGGTGTGTGTTTGTTTGCAAACTCCCAACTGTGCCTCTGGGTGAGCTCTGGGCAGGAAGATAATCACTACTTGGGTTGTAACCCTTCAGATTGTGTCTAATTGGTGTCATTTGGGCTGGAAATCCTTCTTTTTTATTATTTCCAGCAGACACCAGTGTGCCAAAGAGACTTTCCTACAGCCCTCGCCCTGCCTGGGTGAGGTGGTTGGGGAGGGTGGCAAATCCCAGTGGTGGGGATGATTGCCCATGGAAGGGGATGGGCTGGAGACTGGCACTGCTGCTTCCCATCATTATCCCCTGTGATGGGGACATGGTCTCCTCTTGACTAGATGTTCTCTCCAAGGACTGAAGTATAGGAAAGACCCAAATGGGTTGATGGTTGAGAAGGAAGAAGAATTTGGGAATCAAATGGTCTATGTTGCACTGAAATTTGTTGTCCCAGCTCGATGCTGATGGTCTGTGATGGGAAATAGGGCTGGAAAAAAGCTCAGTGGTACCACAGCCATCCTTGGGAGCAGGATTCTGCTGGCATTACCTCCTTCCATGGGCACCCATGGGTGCTGCAGCCATCGCTGTGTACCAGTGCTGCAGGGACCTCCTAATGGAGGTCTTTTCCTCTGCTTGAGAGCAGCTATTCATTTCAATTTTCAAAATATGTATGTAACGGCCTGGAAAAATGGAAAGGAAAAGTTGGCACAGAGCAGCCCGATCATATTTGAACAGGACATTAAACCCTGAGAGCTTTATTAATAAGATTAATAACCACTCCGGTGTCATTGGCTGGGAAATTTCACACATTTGTGCTTTTTCCCTCTGTCAGAAGGAGGTTTGGGGAGTGAGTAAATGACGAATACCCACCAGGCTGCACCCAGACGTGAGGTGCATTGGTGCAGGTTGGGGATGCAGGACATGGGATGTGGGAACCTTTGAGATCACACATTTTGCCTTATAATTCATGCTTTGGGCATTTTGTGTCACCTTTTCTCCCAGTAATGGGCTGTGTCCCAGTGCCTCCCCATCCTCACTGCCCGCTCTGGCTCTCATTCAAGCAGAGGACACAGCCACCATGCCTGGCTGGGTCACTGTCACACACATGGGACACTGAGCTCTGAGTGCTTGGCTCTCAGGCTAGTTGCCTTAATTAGGGGTAATTAGTGCTCTGGGACAGTCTGGTCCCTTCAGTCATTATCACTGTGGTCACAGCACTGGTGGCAGAGCTTGGGTGGAAGCAGGAGATGCTCTGGAGGGTGCTCAGGCAACACTGTGAGGGGCACTGGGGTCATGGGGATGAGGAAGCTTCCTGTCTGCTCTCCATTTCCATGCTGTAATGGCTCAGATTGATGATGGTCCTCAGCTGTTGCTTGTAAATGTCACACTGAGAACCCTTGTCCCATCCCCTGCAATCCCCTGAGGGCAAGCATGTGTCCTCTCCTCCTCCTGCATGGAAATAAATGACCAGGAGAGGGGACAGGCCCCATGGTGTCAGCCCTGTGGGGCTCAGCCTGTGTCCTTGAACCACCCCCCCTGAGCACCCTGATGGGATTCCCTTCCCTTCCCTTCCCTTCCCTTCCCTTCCCTTCCCTTCCCTTCCCTTCCCTTCCCTTCCCTTCCCTTCCCTTCCCTTCCCTTCCCTTCCCTTCCCTTCCCTTCCCTTCCCTTCCCTTCCCTTCCCTTCCCTTCCCTTCCCTTCCCTTCCCTTCCCTTCCCTTCCCTTCCCTTCCCTTCCCCACAATGAGGAGGAGCAGGGTGCTGCTGGGTGCTGTGGGTATAGCCCCATTGCCCATCAGTGGGAACCCATATGGGGACCCCAGCAGGTGGTGAAGATGTTGGTCATATGGCTGCGCCATCTGTGTCAGTTTTCCCCTAAAATTATGTATAGAAATCAGTACCTCCTGCAGATGCACCAAAAAGGGCTTAGAGCAGAAGCACACATGGTGTGCAGGAGTTCCCATGTGGTTTTGGGGAGAGAAACTGAGCAGAGGATATGCCCACGTCCCCATTGAGGATGCAAGGTTTGGGGTGTGGGTCCATCAGTGTCGTGCCAGCCTAATGCGATGGGCATGAAGAGAGGAATCACTGCTTAATAAAAGCAATTTTTATGGATGTTTAAGAAGTCTCTAATGAGCTCCCATCCACCACAGCTGCTAATCGCTGTGCTTAATAATGTGCTGGTGGTCACAGCACGCGCGGCGAAGGCGCCTTATTAAATCCTCGCCGTGATGAATGGGGAAGGTGGCAGCGTGCTTAACAGCGATTGTTATTTTGCTAACGTGCAGCAATTGCTGCAAATATGAAGGCTTCCAGTTCTATTAGGGCTGCACATCCATACCCCTGTGCCTGTTTTTTTCCAGCCCTTGTTTCCAGCCAATAATCCTATTGGCATGGGGAGATGGGGCTGGAGCTGGTGGGTTTTCTTTACTATTAATAAATAACGAGCAGCACTAATGAGGTCCCACCCAGCCCAAAAGAGCACCCCAAAATCCCACTGCTGTTTCATGGGGGGTTCTGGACCTTGCATTGCTGCTTCCCACCCGTTGCTGCTTTACATTCATTGCAGGGGAAGATTGATGAGGACACCGCTCCGTGCCGGGCTCATCCATCTCTGGCTGACAATAACTCATTGTTAATACCTGCATATGAAACCCGTAACCACCACCACACCTCCATGTATGTGGTTCAAATTAGGGCCTTGAAAAACGAGGGTGAGTGGCTAAGGTGGTGGCACCAAGCAGCTGGGAGAAGGAGATCCTGAAGGTTGGATGTTAGAGGAGGGGGGTGAGCGATGCGGCCTTCACCCCAATGGAAGGAGTGGTGCTTTTGGTCAGGTTTCTGTTTCAGGGTGCATCAGGACTCAGTGATGCTTTGAGTGATACTGGATGTATGTGTTTTAATGCTAAAAATTGGCTATGGAGATGTGATGGGTTAGGATAGGATGGGATGGGATGGGATGGGATGGGATGGGATGGGATGGGATGGGATGGGATGGGATGGGATGGGATGGGATGAGGTGGATATGATAAGGCTGGGATGGGATGGCGTGAGTGGGATGGGGCAGAATAGGATGGGATGGAAAAAGATGGGATGGAATGAGATTAAATGGGATGGAATAGGATGGGGTAGGATGGGATGGAGTGGGGTGGGATGGGATGAGATGGGATGAAATGGATATGATAAGGTTGGGAATGGGATGGGATGGGATGGGACAGGATGGGATGGGATGGGATGGGATGGGATGAGGTCACATCCCTCCTCGTCGTGGCTGCCCTACCTTACCCTTACACCAAATATTTGGGAGCCCTGTGCAGCTTCACCTCCCCTGAGCCATCCGTGGCTGCTCCTTTGGCGGCAGTGTTGCTCCTGGGATATTTCTGCTCCCGCTTCATTAGCACGGCTGTTACCAGGCAGATTCCTCACCCGATCCTCTCTGCTGCCTGCAGGTCGTGGGAGGAGGGACTGCCGGTTTCCATAGCAATACGGTTGGCTTTAATCAGTATTTATTTCCTGGGAGAATTGATTACGAAAGGTGTCACTAAATAAGTCAGTAAATTGGATTTTTTTCCCCCTCTCTCTTTTTGCCCCTCTATTGCATTTTATTAACAGCGTCTTTGAGTCGCTGTTTGAGATCCAGGGGAAATTACCTCTTGCTTCTTGCAGATGTTGGACTAAGGAACTTAACTGGGAGAATTAGCATTGAAATTGCCTGTGGCTTAATCCCTGTCCAAACGGGGCGGCTTATGGGGAGCCAGAGCCAGCGACAGCTCCCATCACATGGGCAGGGGTGTCCCTGTCCCATTTTCACCTAACACCACAATGTTGGTTTGGGATCAGGGATGCGGCTCCTCTCAGCATCCCCAGCATCCCCACTAAATGGAAAAAGCCTCTGTGCATTTCTGCGTTTAATAGGATATTTTTTGTAGGTTTGGGTTTTGTAGGGTTTTGTGGGTTTTTTTTTTTTGCTTCATTTTAATTAATTCTCAGCTTCTGAGTGTCCATGCTGCTAATGTGCTTTCTGCTGCGAGTCTTCAGCTTAATCACGAGCCGTGGCTCATTGTGTCTAATTGAGGCGCTTGATTAATCACAATTTTATTTATCCACAAGCCTGTTTGTTGGAAGCTGGCGTTTGCAGTGAGGCATTTGTCGACATTTCAGTGCCCTGATCCTTGAGTATCACAGCTTGGTGCTGGGGCTGTGGGTCTGGTGTCACTGCCATGTGTCCTGTGGGCATGGGACAGCATGCTGGGGAGATCCTGAGTCCTTGTGTGGGGATGGGGTGGCAGATTGATAGGTGGATGGGATGGGATGGGATGGGATGGGATGGGATGGGATGGGATGGGATGGGATGGGATGAAATGGATGAAATGGATGAAATGGGATGGAGAGATGGGATGGGATGGGATAGATGGGATGGATGGATGAGGTAGGATGCATGGGATGGATAGGATAGATGGATTAGGTGGGATGGGATGGAATAGGGTAGAATGAGATGGAGAGATGAAATGGGATGAATGGGACTGATAGGATGAACAGATGAGGTGGGACGGACAGGTGAGATGTGATAAAATAGGATGGGATGAAGCGGGGTGAAATGGGATGACATGGGGTGGGTGGACAGCAGGCTCCCTCTGTTCACACTCCTTCCCAGATTCCAGGTTGGGTACAGTGAGGATCTGTGCAGCCTCTTCAGTGCTCTCCTCTATTTCCAAATGGATTTGCTTTTGTGTTTGTGGCTATCTGTGGCAATGTGACTCAACTCTGCACTTGAGTCGTGTTGTAGCACTGGGAATGTAATTTGTCAGTGCGCCTCTGCAAACACTGCTGGGTGCAGTGCTGAGCAGGGGAGGACTGAACCCATTTCTCAGGTGGGTAAATTGAGGCACAGCAGCACCAGTGCAGGACTGGCCCTTCACTCACATCCCTGTGCCGTCCCTCCCCAGGACCCCACCACTGCCCCTATATCCTCCCCAGTGGGGGACCTTTTTGAGGCCATTTTAGGGGGAGAGTTAAAGCAACATGATCTGTGCCTGTTGGAGGGAGCCTATCTGCAGGAAGGTGTGAATTCAGAGGCAACTTATGATGGGAAAGAATAGGAATGAATCACTTTGCCTTCCTTGTCTTTCTGTCAGCGGTGGTAAAAAAAACCCAAAGCCTTATCTCAGCCTTATCTCTCTGGTTCAGCATTTATGTAACTGTAAGAATAATAGATGCAATATCGCATCTCCAACCTGTGCTCTGTATAAATGGTACTGGGGTGTGTTTGGAGCCTCTGTAGGAGCTGGCTGCCACCATCAGCTGTGTGCAGGGTTCCAGAAGTGTTCCAGCAAATCATTGTGGCTGGGATGGGGCTGTTTGGGACTCCTGGTGACCCCTTGTTTGGGTTGCAAATAGGATTCCCCATAGGTCCCATCTTGCTTCTCCCCAAGGAGACACATCCATTTGGTGACCCAGATTTAGGATATTCAGCATGAAGTTCTCATCCTCCTACCGGGCACCTCCTATTCTCTGCCTCAGATTCCCTTCCCCAGGAGCAGCTTTGGGAAGGGTCTGGGGGGTCCCAGGGCTGTTGGACACAGAGGAAGCTTTGGGAAGGGAGCAGGGGGTCCCCAGGCTGTTGGACACATGGGTGGCTTTGGGAAGGGATCAGGGGAGCTGCGAAGTGCACTGAGATGGGGCTGATGTGTGTGTGGGTGCACCCATGGGTGCTTGGGTTGCACCCTGCCCACATGCCGGGCTCCTGGGGCACAGTGTCTAGACAGCTGGGGCTGCTGCCACGTTCCCATGGCAACGCAGCGGGATGCGGCGCCTGGCAAAATGAAATAAATAACAGAGCAGCAAAAGAATTGGCAGAAGATGGCAGAGGCCGCCCAAAGGACGTGGGGGCTCAGCGGGTGATGGGGAGCCCCAGGGAGACCCCACACCTCTTCCTGTGTCCTCATATTCTCACCCTGTTGGTTTTTCCTAAGGACACCAAGCTGGAAATGCAGGGATTCAAGGGCAGAAAAATACCAATGAGGGTTTTGCTGGGGTAACAAAGCCTGCGCCTCCATCCTGGGGCACGTCCTGCCCACGGGGCAGCTCAGCCCTGCCCATGTGTGGGAGCGTGGCGCTGGCTCCTTTAATTTGTTTTCATCTGTGCCACCGCCTGCAATTCCGTGAAAGATTTTGCAAGTTGGAAGTAGGTCAAGAACTTGTTTCCAAGTCATTAAATGAAATCCCTGGGTTCGCAGCGGTATTTGCACCTCGTTAATAGTCAATTCGCTCACTTGCCGTTAATTTAAATAGCAGCCAATTTCCCTAAGTGGAGATGTGCAGCTCCTGGGTGCAGGTGCTGGTGGAGCTCAGGGCATCCAGTGCAGGGTGCTGTACTCCAAGGCAGCATCCAGCCCAGGTTCTGTCCCTGCCGTCATGTCCCACCCCTAAGGGGAGGGAAATAACCATTTGTCTTTCCCTTCTTCCCTCCATCCCCTCCTTCATCCCTTCATCCCCTCCTTCATCCCTCCTCCCTCCTTCCATTCCTCCATCCCTTTCTCCATCCCTCCACCCTTCGCTTCCTCAGTCCATTCCTCCCTCCATCCATTCATCCCTCCATTCATCCCTCCATCCTTCCATCCCTCCACCTCTCCCTTCCTCCATTCCTTCCTCCCCCATTCCCCTCCCTCCATCCCTCTCCATCCCTTCCACCCATCAATCCATTTGCCCCACACACCCCATTACCCCCAACACCACCTTCCTGGGGACACAGGGCCACTTCCTTCCCAGGTGGCTCAGACAAATATCCACTCCCTCAGGACACCCCACAGATCCCACCCCACATCTCTGACCATCAGCTTTCTCACTGAACCCCAGGATTCTTGTAAAACCTCCCAGAAATTGTGCATTTCTGGCAGCAAGCAGCCCTGGCTGTGAGAGCTCAGCAGGAGCTGCACTCGCAGCATCTTTGGCCTCAGCAGAAGGGAATCCGTGATGGAAAAAAATCTATTCAAACGCAGCTAAATGAAAGTAAATCCCCGGTGAGCCGGCGGCATATGGTGTTCAGAAGGAAATAGCCTGGCTGAAGGATAATGGCTCATCGGGGGGCATGGATCCACGCTCAGCTCCTGCCATGTTGTGGGGCCGGGCAGGGATTTGTGCTGGCTCACAGCTGCTGTGGCATCAAGCAGGGCCGTATCCCTGCTCCACCGTCTGCTCTGTCACTGCTGCAGCCCCAAAGCTGGGCTGTGTGTCAGCACCTGGCCAAACTCTGCTTTGGAATCATCAGCCCTCAGTGCTGGATTGGGGTTAGGTGTCCCCTGCAGTGTTGCCCGTCTGGGGTTTGGCCCCTCTGCCCTCTTTCTCCTTGTGGGCTCTGTGTTGTGGGGACCACCTCGGTTCTGAAGGGGCGTGGGATGAGGGGTGGGCACCACCTCACCCCCTGAGTGCCCCCAAAGGGTCCAACCTTGGGTTTTCTTCAGGGGTCCACCATCAATCCATGGAGCCTGTGAAGTGATGGAAGGACCCAGCATCCCTCTCTGGTCCCAGGGGCAGGGTAGGAACCTGGTGCCTGGTACTGGGGAGACAAATGCTGGCAGGAAGGACCAGTGAGGTCCCTTCTCCACCTCCCTCTGTGCCCAACTGGTATGGGATGCTGTACCAGGATGCTGTGATGGGATGCCATGATGGGATGTCATATTGGGATGCAATACTGGGATGCAGTACTGGGTTGTGCTGCCTGAATGCTGTTTTTATGGGATGCTGTACTGGGATGCAGTACCAGGATGCAGTACTAGAATGCTGTGGAATCCTGTTCCTGATTTGAGGACTTTTATCTATAAGAGACACCAAACTATCTATCTATAAGGGAGACCAAGAGATACCAGGATGGGATTCAGACAGCTGGAAAATGGAAGGATTTTCCCCCTCCCCACCACCACAATCACCATTCTGCTACTGCTGCTGCTTCCCCAGGGAAGTCTCCAGGCTTTGCTGCTCTGACAGTCAGAGCTGGGAGGAAACCTTCCTGTCGCACTTCACAGGGTTTTAACAAAGCCCCATTGGCAGGTGAAGGGAGCATCTTCTTCCTGATATTTCCCAGAGGGTTGAAACAAAGGTTGGAAGAGATTCCATTCAAGAGGAAGGTGATGTTTGGGTCCCCCAAGTGCCGTGGGGACAAATGGCACTGGGATGTCCCCCCTCCTGCTCTGCCCCATAGGAGAGATCAGGGATTTGTTCAGGTGGGGGTGGCCAAAGCCATGGCCTGGAATCCAGAGGATATTGATAGGGATCCAGGGAGAGCAGCTGCAATGCGTTTTGAGGTCCGTGCTCATCCCTCTTACTGGCCCTATGGGGATGCTGAGGAGGGAGAGGGACAGAGGAACTGTTCCCCCCAGCTCCCCTATGGCCAGGGGGAGGGGGCAAGAAGCCCCCAGCCCTGCTGTGTTTTTTCAGCATGATAGCTCGCTCCTGTCTCTCTCCACCGGTTAATTATCGAGGCTTTGGGGGCTGTGATAATATATTTATGCATCTGTGTCAGCAAACGTGTCAGCCCCATCACAGCTGAGGCGTGAGGACAGAACGCGGGGGGGTCAGGGTCTGCAGCCAGCTCACATCGTCTCCTGTATCCCGGGAGGCTCAGCCCCATTTCCCTCTGTTCTTTATTCCATGGGGCAGAAAACCACCCCAGAGCTGCCACCATCACCCCACAAATCCACCTAATTTATTCAGTGCTGCTGCGAGTGCAGGACTGGGAAAACTGCCCCAAATGTTGGATGGGGCATAGTGAAGCCACAGCGTGATGGCCAATGGGTGACATGGGGACAGCAGCAATGGGAACCTTCTTTCCACTCAGGTGTGTCAGCAGCATTAAACAAAACACATTTTGCTCCAGCTCTGCCTCCTCTCCCCGTGTGCTGGTGGAGCCCGGCTGCTTCCATTCCACACCTCCAATGAAAGCACTGTGTTTCAATTAGCAGGACTCCGGCACACATCCGCACCCGGCTAATTGCTATGATTTGCTGCAAAGGGAACTTTGGGTCCAATCGATGAACTAGAGAGTGTTTAATTAAGAGGGAGCCCTAAAACTCGTTGCATTGATCAGCTGCAGGATTATCTTAATTAGCATCAGGCTGGTGCGTGGCGGCTCGGCTCCACACCCCCAATAGCATCACTTATGGTTGTGATGGGTGGTGGGGTGCCAATAAGGGTGGGTGCTAACGGGGTGCTATTATCACTGGAAATTGGGAGCTGCACTGGATTCGTTGGATGCTCTTGGAGGCTCTTTCCCATCTCCTATTGGTATCCAGCAAGATGGGGTCCTGCTCGGCAGCTCCGTCACCAGCCACCAGATCGATGGATGGCTATAAAACCCCGAGTGCCACGTTCCTTGTATCATTTATTATTTACATTCCTCGATTTAAAAGATTTACAGCCCCGTTGTAAGTATTTCCAAAGGCTGTTTCCTTAGAGAGTTTAAATAGCACGGGAGTGAATTAAGCCTTAATGCAAACAGCCTGGCCTGAGGGGCTGTGTGGGCTCCGTGCTCACTCTGTGTCGCGTGTGATGGAGATGGGAGGGCTTTGCTCTGCTGGCTGAAATCTCCATTAATTAGAGCTCTCGCTAAACCAACTCAACGAGCAGTAATGTGAACGATGCTTTATGGATGGGGAAATGGACCCAACAGATCCAGCAGGAGCCCAACGCCCTCCTGCCAGCAGTCAGCCACAGCCAAGGTTTCCCATGCCCTAAAGGGAGGGCACTGCACAAAGCTCAGGCCCAGGGGATGTTGCTAAGTGGGGAAACTGAGGCACACAGGATGTGGGTTTGCAGCTCTGTGCTGCCCTTCCTCCATCATTGGGCAGGAGCACTCCCAGTAACTCCTCGCTCATGATGTATTTGCCCACCACTGGCCGATGAATCATGCAGACATTTCAGTCTATTGTAACTAATTGTCCATAGGATTTCTCATTAATTACACGATACTCTTTGCCTTTAATGTCCACAGAGCTGCCTTGGTGACTGATTCCTGCGCTGTCCCCTCCTTTGTTCTTTCCCAGATCGCAGCGCTGGAGCGGCAGATCTTTGATTTCCTGGGCTATCAGTGGGCACCCATCCTGGCCAATTTTTTACACATCATGGCTGTCATCCTGGGCATCTTCGGGACCATCCAGTACAGATCCAAATACCTCATCATGGTAGGTACTGCTGGGCCATGGTCGCTGTGCAGTGCTAGGTGTCCCAGGTCCCAGATCCATTACGTTGCTGGGAGGTGGGACGGGCAGCAGGGTGCTCGTGGTGCTGGTATATCACTGTGCACTGATCAGCTTGCTCTCTCTGACAGTACGCGGTGTGGCTGGTGCTGTGGGTCGGCTGGAACGCCTTCATCATCTGCTTCTACCTGGAGGTCGGGCATTTGTCACAGGTAACCACAGGCTTCCAGAGCATAGCCAGGCACTGTTGCCTCCTCGCCTTCCTCTCACTTTCCTCCACTTTTCCATCTCATCCCTTCTTTTCCTTCCCATTCTATCCTTTCTGCCCCTCTCTATCCCTCTGCATCTTTTCCCTTCCATCTCTCCTGTTCTATCCTATCCCTTCCATCACAACCTTTCAACTGCATTCCTTTCATCCAGTTCCATCTCTTCCATCCCATCTTTCTCCACCCCATCCCATCCCTTCTCTTCCATCCCATCCCTTCTCTTGCATCCCATCCCTTCCCTTCCATCCCATCCCTACTCTTCCATCCCATCCCTTCTCTTCTATTCCATCCTTTCTCTTCCATCTTCTTCCCTTCCCCCCCACCCATTCAAGACTTTCAGTTCCTACCACCCAACCCTTTCATCCCATCCATTCTATCCATCTCCATCCCTTCCATCTCTCCCCTTTCATTTTTTCTACCCTTCCATTCCATCCTTTCCATCCAATTCCATTCCTCTCCGGCCCTCATATCCCTTCAATTCCTTCCTTCCTCAACCTATCCCTTTTCTTTCATCCCATCCCTCTTCATCTCATGCCTTCTATTCCATCCTGTTCCAACCTTCCCATTCCCTCCATCTCTTTCATCCCATCCCTCCTCATCCCATACTTTCTATTGCATCCCATCCCATTCAATTCTTCCTACTCCTTCCATCTTTTCCATTCCACCCCTTCCGTTTCATCTCATCGTTCCCCATCTCATTTCTTCTTTTTCATTCTATCCATCCCCATCTCTTCTTGGGCATACAAGTGCACATGGGACAGGATGAAGGATGGCACTGGGGACAGCAATGGGTAGGAAGAGTGACACAGTTGTGTGGTGGAGGCAGAGTTTCAGGAGCACGAAGTTAATGAGGCTGATGGACTGGGAATTTCAGGGCAGTCATTAATCACCTGCTGGCGCTTAGCACTGTCTGGCTTTATGGGTGGTGTAAATTGGGCAACACAATTTCTGAATGCAGTGAGGAGATCAAGCAGAGAAAGGTGTCTGTCCCTCTGCTAGCACTGTGCAGTGAGTTCCCACTTTCCCAGGGGTCTCTGGGGAGTTTCTGGGGTCTGTGTCTGCTCCAGGGACAAAGAGATCCTGGAGACTGTGAGATTCAAGGATACACAAGGAAGAACAGGTCTGGAAACACCAGAGGTTACTGGAAACATTGCAGGACTCTCTCAGCCCAAACCTGAAATGTTATATTATGGCTCTTACATGAAAAGAGCAAACCTCAGTGTTGTTACGAAGTAACAGACATCTGCATGGAAGTGAACCTGCCTTGCTTGGTTTTGGGATCTCAAACCCTCAATGAGCCCAAGCACGGTGCTCCTGTTTGCATTTCAGCCCAGCACTTTGCATTCCTGCTGCTGGGATGTGTGTCCCTAACCCCAGCAAACCCTGAGGATGCCATGGATGTCATAGAGATGAGTGGTTAATGGGGTACTCTTCGTTAACACATCTACCAATGCTGACCTGTCCTTGGTGCTGGTGGAGGAAGCTCAGCATCAGCATGGCTTTGCAGCAGGGATGGTGCTTGTGGGGCACCCTCAGGATGGGAAAAACCATTTTCTGTCTACCTCTTTATGAGCCTGGATGGGATCCCTGGATCCAAGGTTGGTGCCTCTGCTCCCCTCCTGCAGGACCGAGACTTCATCATGACTTTCAATACTTCCCTGCACCGCTCGTGGTGGATGGAGAATGGGCCTGGCTGCCTGGTGACACCGGTGCTCAACTCCCGGCTGGCGCTTGAGGACCACCACGTCATCACAGTCAGCGGCTGCCTGCTGGACTACCAATACATCGAGGTGCTCAGCAGCGCCGCACAGATCTTCCTGGCGGTAAGGGACTGCTGGGGTGTCCCATTGCCTTGACCTATCTCAGTGCATGGGTCGTGTTGGTGGGTCATGGGTGGCCTTGGCTTTGCTTGGGAAGAGAGGAGCAAACAGAGCATGTATGAGGTCCCCATGAGTGCCTGCTTCCTCCAAATGTGGCTTCACCTCATCTTCATCATTGTCCTTCTCATGGTACTGCTTGCTCCCATAACAGCCTCTCCCTGCCTGCTTTTATTTTGCAGCTCTTCGGCTTCGTCTATGCCTGCTATGTCAGCAAAGTGTTTCTGGAGGAAGAAGACAGCTGTGAGTGCCTTTGCTATTAGTCACATGGCAAGCTGCAGTGCTGCAAATCCATCCCAGATAACACAGGGCAAGGGCAGGAGAAGGAATCACTTCTTTGGGATTTGGCCCCATTTTTCCCTTTTCAAGGAGGCAGCTGTGCTGCATCAGGATGTGATGTGCCACCCCATGCCACCAACAGCCCCCCAGCTCCATAGCACACCCCCTGGGTACTGCAGGGTGGCAGCAGTCACAGCCTTGGGGTGCAGAATGTCACCCAGTAGGGTTTCACTCACCATTGCATGGAGCCTCCCCCCATTGACAATGCATCCCTTAGCAAGGGCAGAAGGGAAAAATTAAGTGAAGATGCAGGCTAATTTCTCTGTAATCTACATTGTGCTTTTCGCTCTGACAATAATCACTGCACCCACCCATACTGAAGCTCTAAGTACCCCAACAACAATTAAACAGGCAGTTATGGCTGCAGCCATCCAGCCACATTAAATGCTCATCTGCCATTAATTAATTCATGCCAGCTGGCAGCCCAAGCAGCCGAGCAGAGGTAGTGAAGTGCTGCATCTTCCAGCATTATGAAGGCACTGAGAAGCACTCAGCATCCTCCTTGTCTTAGGAAGAATGCATCTGGGTTGACAATGGATGCACGGTCCCTTGGTGGTGCTGGATCCTAGCACAGCACTGGGGACAGCCCAGGGGATCTGTGGTATCCCAGGCCAGGCTCAGCATCCCTAGATCTGATTTTAGTAGCTTTGTGTCTAATTTTAGCTTCCTTGGGCCCACTCTCTGCATCCCTGTGTTTGGTTTTAGCATCAGTAGGTGTGGTTTTAGCATCCCTGGCACCACTCTCTGCATCCCTAGGTCCAATTTTAGCATCCCTTGCGCCACTCTCAGCATCTCTGGGGCCACTTTCAGCATTCCTGGGACCAGGGTTAGCATCCCCTGGAATAGTCTCAGCATCTCTAAAATCAATCTCAGCATCCCTAGGATCAGATTAACACCCCTAGGAATGGTCTCGGCATCCTCTGGGCGTGTTGTTCTCCCCACCTCCACCTCTGTACTCACTGCAGCGGAAAGAAAAAATCTCCGTGTGAAATTGGACACTGCCTGTTGTAATAACCTGCTTATGGAGACGGGGATCTGGTGAGGGGTTTATCTGCCCGCGCTGTCTTTGAAGCGTGTTTGCATTCCAGGCGGTTGCACGACACTCAAACAAATTCAGGCATTCAATACACTTTTAATATTAATGCTGCTGTAGCCAAGATTCGAATGCATCTTTTTAATGGAATATCTTATTAGATTTGGAAATGGATGGGTGCCGTCAAAATGGAGAGCTGGCTGAATATTAAGTCAGCTTCACGGAGGGGTTGGGGGCAGCCCCTCATTGCCCTCCTTGCTCACCCTGCTGCTCTCCTCTCTTCCCAGTTGACTTCATCGGTGGGTTTGACTCCTATGGTTACCAGGCGCCGCAGAAGACATCGCATCTACAGCTACAGCCACTGTACACGTGAGTTCATTAGGGATACTGTGGGAGTCCCATAGGGCCATGAACCCAAAGGATTTGGGGCTGTTTGGTTGCTCTGCTCCAGCAGAAAGGAGTTTTTGGGTGGTTCTGTCACACTGAGCTGTGTCTGATAAGTGCTGGTGGCTTCTTTCCTCTCCCTGCCCATTAAGCTTAACTAGATAAATGCTCAAATGAGATAAGGCTGCAAAATCTAAAGGGATTAGCCTCATTCGAGCTTTGCTGGTTGCCAACAATTAATTATATTTTAAGACTTGTATGCAAATTCAAGGGCACGCCGTGCAATTATATATGCAAAGAGGGGATCGTGGGGAAACAAATGCATCCAGAATAATATCAGCACCCACCAAACTGGGAGTCTGTGCAGCTCCTGCTCCCCTGCAGCCCATCATTTGGGAGCATGGTGTCCACTGCATGGTCCTTGCAATGGTGGTGATCACTCAGGTTTGCCTTTGAGAGGCAAACAGAGCTCAGTAGGGCTCCCATTGCAGTGGTTGGGGTGGGAGAAACTGGGGAGAAAGGGTTAATTTGAAGATGAATCCATCCTGCCCACAGCCTGTGAAACTGAAGCTTCTCTGGCAGTTCCCAATTAGCTGTAATTGGATTAAAGCCGGGAGTGTGGGAGGGCTTCCACCCAGAGGAAGAAGGAGGATATGCACGTCTCACACCATGGCCCACCCAGCATGGCGCTGTATCCCAATGCCCCCATGTCCCTGTGTCTCCACTGTGGGTTCTAGGGTGGGCACTGAGCCCTCAGTGCCCCACAAGCAGTTGAGGACAGGAGCAACCTCATGGGGGACCTTATGCCACCCTAGAGGGACGTGGACTAATCTGTCCCCTGCTGCTTTTTCTGGTGGTGAAATGAGGGTGATGGGCACCCCAGTAGGTGCCTGGACATCCCCATGGGTGGGTGCTTGTGGCCATTGTTCCTTGTTCCTTCGCTCTACATCAAGCAAAGGGGACCAATGGGGACACATAGGGACTGGCCCTGATTTCAGCTCTCCCTTTCACTCCTCAGGTCTGGGTAACTTCGTGCCCTCGATCTGCCCTGGCTTGTATGGGACTGGACCCCTCGGAGCCCCATGTCCCCAACTTGGTGCCATTACCACCTCTGGGGAACAGGAACAGCACCAAGCCGCCTCCCTCCACCTCCACCTCTCGCACCCTAGAAATGAAGCTGAGTTGGGCATGGTCACGTCCAAGGGCTCCATCATCTGGTTGGCTCCCAGTGCAAGGCTACCATGGCCAGGACATATCCAGTTCACCTACGAAAGACCCAAGGAAACCCTCAGTGCTGTGCTCAAGCCCCAGGATGGGGCAGCACAGTGGGGATGCAGCGAAGACATGGGGACGCAGCAGGATGTGGGGATGTGATGGGGCTGTGGGCTTGGTCGCTAGACACTTTTCTTCTGTTTCTCAGACCTGGTTTTTAACTTAAACAGCTTGTCCTCTTCCCATGAGCTGGACATAATGAAGCGCGGAGGGGATTTGGGACAAAACCCAGCCTGTTTGGAGCAGCTCAGACCTGCGGGGTATAACTGCAGCTTGGTGGGGTTGGCACACCCGTGGCATCACTGGAGAACATCCTAAAGTGCCAGATTTGGAGTCGGGATGGCACAGAGAAGGGGGTTTGTTCCTAAATAGCCCCCACTGTCTTACCAGGGGACCAGAGCTGGGCTGCTCATGGTCCCCAGACCCCAGGACCAGCACCCCACAGCCTACCTGCATTTTGGGATTCCATCCCCACTTGTGGAACTCTTGAATTTGGCAATACTGACGCTGCTCTCAAACACAGCCCTTTCAGGCTGTTTTAATGAATATAATGAATGTTTTAGGTTTGTATTTTATTTTATTTTATTCTATTTTAATTTGAAGTGCCTGAGTACACTTTTGTTGAGCATCACCCTCACCCCTCACACCTTCTTCTTCCTCCTCCCGAGGCCGCATTGTGCCTTCAGCGAAGGCTGGCAGTGCCCACTGCCTCCCTTGGGTGGTCAGGCTTCTGGGGGTAAACCCATCCTTTCTGGCACTGCCCCAAATGGGGACATTCATTTTGGCAGCAAAAAAAACCCACAACCCACATGGTGAGTGATGATTTGGGAATGGTTTTGGTGGGAGGTGAGGTGTGAGCTCCTGGGGTGTGGTTGCACAAGCAATATCTATTGAAAACGAAGAGCTGGGAATATGAAGTGTTGGAACAACCTGCAAGCAAACTTCACTTCAGGAAGACATTTTGGGCCTCTGATGTGGTTCATTCTCCTTTTTCCCAGCCTGCAGCATGGAGGTGAGTTGGGGTCAGTCCCAGACCCCACATGGTTTGTCCCCAGATGTCCCTGTTCCCTGGAACACAAAAGGGGGCTGCTCCAGCTCTGCCTCCCCAGGGTTACTCCTCCAGGATGGGCTCTTCCAGCACCCCAGAGCACATTTTCCCTTCCCACCAAGTGCCAAAGGGAGGAGCCCAAAGGGAAACGCTGCCCAATCCCGCACCCTCATGTGGGCTACGTCCCCCCCACCATCACCACCACCAACACCACCACCTCACCCCAGCCTGAGCAGGAGCTTTGCAGGCAATAATTCTGAGCCCTTTTCCCCCCATCTCTGAGAAATAAAGTGATTTCAAAGACAACAGAGCCCACCTCCACATCAACCCCATCCAGACGTCCCCAGAACCACATCCCAGCACTGGTGACCCCGGGGGACAGCAGAGGGCACAGTCCCACTGTCACCAGTGCTCCATGATCTCTTTTTTCTGTTGGCTTGTTGTTTGTTTGTTTTTTTTTTATAAGACCGTCTTTGTAACGTGAACCGCGGATTTCTTTTTCTATTCTGTAATGATAAAAGTGGAAGGAGTTTTCACCCAATGCCTGCTCTGGTTTTGTGTATTTTCCATTCTTCGTGTGGTTGAATCAATTAAAAAGTTGTGGTTTTTCACTTTTTCCCCCCCCTTTAAGAAGAACTCCCCTTCTTTCAGATGCCTCATACCAGAAACCCAACCAATGCAAGACTTGGTGCTCAACGAATAGCAGGCAACAGGTCCATGTTATGTCATGGCCTGGCCCTGCACAGAGGTGGCCAAACGTTCTCTCTTCCTTCTCCTCCTTATTTTTCCTCTTCTTCAGTTTCTTCCCCTTCTTCTTTTCCCTCTTTCCCTTCTTCATCTCCTTTGTCTTCTTCTCCTTCTCCTTCTCCTTCTCCTTCTCCTTCTCCTTCTCCTTCTCCTTCTCCTTCTCCTTCTCCTTCTCCTTCTCCTTCTCCTTCTCCTTCTCCTTCTCCTTCTCCTTCTCCTTCTCCTTCTCCTTGTAGGACAAGAGGTGATGGCCTTATGTTGTTCCATGGGATGTTCAGGTTGATTATTAGGAGCATTGAGAGTGGAGATGCATTGACACAGGCTGCCAAAAGGCCATTCCTGGAGGTGTTCCAGTGCCATGGGGATGTGGCACTGAGGGATGTGGTCACTGAGCACAGTGGGGATGGGTCAGTGGTTGGACCAGGTGGTCTTAGAGGTCTTTTCTAACCTTTCCTCTTGTAATATTCTATGATTCTTCTTCCCCTTCTCCATCTAGTTTGTCTTCTTCATCTCCCTCATTTCCTTGAACTCTGTGTTTTCCCTCTACATCTTCATTACATTAATAACAGGAACTTAGTACTAATAACAAGAATTAATTCCTACTGTTAATAAGAAGCATTAACAAATACCTGTCCCCAACAGGATCTGGAAGCAGTTTCCTCTTTGCCAGAATATTCCCCCTCTTCATCACTGACACAGAAATTTGAACCTGGTCTAATACCACGCTCAAAGCACACAATGAGGTTCCAAACCATTTTGACTGCTCTATTTTATTTTATTTGACTAAATGTACATATTCAGACTTCATCTGATTTATCTCCCCCTTTTTCCACAGAATGGGAGAAGGAATTGGGTAATGCCATTGTGTTAACTGTGCAGTGATCCTTAGTCCTGCCCTGTCCCCACTTGGGATGTGACATGGACACTGTTTGGTTCCCAATGGCCCCTGGTGTCCCTTTATCACTTGAACACCCTCACATCCCATCCAGCCAAGGGATCCAACACGACAAATTAAATTACTTTTGGTAATGCTTGTCAAAGAGCATCTCCTACCTGTGCTACCCCAAGTACTTGGGCACCAGATCTCCTAGCAAGGGTGACCAACAAGATGGGGTAGTTCTAGTGGTAGAAAAGTGTGAAAATACATGTTGAGCCTTCAGAAAGAGGAAATGGGAGGATATAAAGAATGGAGTGTGACAGGGAGCCTGGGGGTACCTCGTTCTGCTTGTGTGCAATGGGTTGGGACAGATCTGAGATGACAGCAATGAGCAGAACCTGAATGATAGACATGCATGAGTTAATCAAGTGTTTTCCAATTAAACTCACCAGGGTTGGGTTTGGGTATTTGCCAGGTTATTGCACAGCTTTTGTGGTCACAACATTCACTTTCTCTTATCCAACATGGAGATGGTGGCCCTTGGAGAAACTGTTGTGAGATAAAAATCATAGAATCACTGAGGTTGGATAAGACCTTTAATGAATTAAAGACTGTCAAGTCTTGCTCAGGGTTGGAAATTTGAAGTGTGTCTGCACCAAAGGCAAAGTGATAAAGAGACAGCAAAATGCCATGTAGGTTAATGCTGACCTGCAAAATTCACGTGAAGGGAAAGCGATAAGAAAACTCATAGCCATGCCCTGTGTTGTGGGGCCCACAGGGCTGTGATTCCCCGCAGCACAAGCTCCCATATATCACAGTCATGAGTCCCTGGGAAGCTGGGGTGATCATCAGTCCCACCAGCAGACCCCACCAGCACCAACTGATTCCCCAGCACTAAGTGGAGCTGATAACTCCTCTGTAATTCACAGCCCATGAGTTATCCATGTTGCAATTCCCACATGACTCATCCTGGGCTGGGGATTGCAACACCTTTGGTGCAAACATCATCACACCTACCCATTATTTGGGTGTGTTGCAGTTTCAAATAACTTCTCTTGCGAAATTTATATTGACCACATTTCTACCTTCACAGGAAAGAACCAACAGCTCCCTGTTTGCCTTAAATATAGTAGCGGCGTGTGGAGGAAGAACACTCGTTGGTCCATGCTCCATCATCCAGTGGTTTGAGTGGTGTGGGGATACAGGTTGGGAATGGGAGTCAGGGATGGGGGTTGGGGATGCAGGTAGGGGATGCAGGTTAGGGGTGTGGGTTGGGAATGTAGGTTGGGGATGTCTGTTAGGATTCAGGTAAGGGATGCACGCTGGGGATGTTGCTTGTCCCTCCCAGCAGCCTCCCCCACAGGCTGTGGGATGCTGTTCTCTGTCTCTTCTGGTGCTCACAGTGCCTGCAGGGAGCCAGCTCAGCTCAGGGGCTGCTGTGTTTCCCCCCCTGCCATTGGCAATCACAGGGTTCCTCGCTCCTCCAGCTCCCTACAGGTTTACAGATGTAATTTGATTTCAAAGCAGCAGGAAGAATTCTTTGAAATAAGCACTGTGGGGGCAATGTGAATTGCTGATGCAGCACACACATGTAGTATTCCCAGCACTGATGCTCTCAGTGCCCGAAACCACCTGGGCACTCCAAGAATGTGTGCATTGCAAAGCTACTCACAGCATGGGTGGGCTGGTGGTCTCAGCTTTACAGCCCTTGCAGCAATGCTCAAATGTCATTACAGAGTCCAAGCATCTCCTGCAGTGCCCATGTAAAGCAACGCCTCGTTGCCGTAAACAGGAAGGGCAGGAAGCAAGGCAATGGGTTTACTTCCATCTCAGCACCAGCAAAGAAAGGGATGAGGAGCAACAAAGGGCCGATTGACCCTGTGTAGGAACGCTGCTCCCCTCCTGCAACCACAGAACTGCTGCGAGGCACAGATGTGGTGGAGGAAAAAAGCCGCTTTCACGGGGCTGAACAAAGACATAGAGACTCTTTTCAGGGAGCCAAGTGGGTCTGTAGTGCCTTTGCGCACTTCTCTAGCTACATGTTGAACCTTGAGTCTTTAATAGGGAAAATGCAGGCCAGCTGAGGCTGTGCGAGGGTGTGAGGTGTGTGCATGGGAGCAGTGCTGGGTCTGTTCCCAGGGGAGCAATGCTTGATACCTGGTTTTCAAGGGAAATTGATGGAAAAACACAGCCTGGGACACCTTTTTCCCCCTTCTCAGGGCTGGGGTGGCACCTCATGTTGTCTCCAAGGGACATCCACTCCTGGCATTGCTTCATTGTGGAAGATCCCTGCCATGGTGCAGGTGGTATCACCCCATATCCTCATTCCCCATGGGGTGCTCTTGAACCCACAGACCCAGTGGGTGCAGGGGAATGTGGGATCTGTGTAGGTGCCGGCCAGGCAGGAAAGGCTCCATCTTGTACCCAAAAGCAGCATGGTGCCAGCCACGTTCTGCCATTCTCTGAATCTGTCTCCCTGCCCTGTTGCCATGGGATTCCCAGTGTTGTTCCTGGCACCGGTATCTCTTGCTCCATGCTGGGGAGCAGCTGTGCCCAGCACATGGTGTTGGCTCTTGCCGTGGTTTCATTGTCTCTGATGCTTTCTCCATACATGCTGTGGAGCTCATCCTGACCCCTATGGTCCTGCTACCCTCACTCCCCATCCTGCTGCCCTGCAACAAAGACATATTTTGCAGGTCCAAACCATGGAGGGAGCTGCTCCTCTTTCTCCAGCCATAATGCCTGTGCATTGCCTCCAGGAGATGTGAGCAGGCCAACTGCACATGGCAAGGGCTGTGCACTGGTGAAGTCCCAGCTGGTGCCTCCAGGTGCATCCCCTCCTTACCATGGGCAAGGATTTCTCTGCCGGCGAGGACAGTGCCAACCCTGCAAGCTTGCAGGTGGTGGGCAGAGATGCAATATCTGCTCAGTTTCCATCTGCATGCAGGAAGGCGGAATAAAAGCAGCCTCCACCCAGCACCCGGGCATGTATGGATGCCCAGATCAAAGGTATGCATGGGTGGAGGGGTGATGTGCAAAAAGGCTCTGTCTGTGTAAGAGGAGAAAATGGAAGAGGCAGCCAGGCCCCATACACTGAGAAGGCAAAAAGGGGATTTAAGTGGGGATTGCTATATACTCTGGGGTTCAGAGCTGCACTAGAATTTGGAACTGCAGTGGGGTTTAGAGATGTGCTGGGATTTGGAGCTAAAGTGCTGTTTGGATCAGTAGTAGGATTTAGGGCTGCAGTGGGGTTTGGTGGTACAGCAGGGTTTGGAGGTGCATCAAGGAGCCTCTATCTGCCCCAGCCCTACAGGTACTGGACCTCTGCACACTCACCACATCCAGCTCCATCCTCACAGCTTCACAACCAAGCCCTCCAGAATCCTGAACTGTAGCTCAGCTGCTCAAGTTGCACAAGGCCAGAAAAGCATGCAAGCATTTTGAGTATCAGCTCCCTTTCTCTCCCTCCGGTCTCTGAAGGCAGGGACTCAGGGGTCCCAGGGATGTGTCCCCTCCCTGCAGAGCCAGCTTGGTCACTAACTGGGCCACAGGCGCCGTGGGAAAAACCTCATCTGCAAACCTGTAATTAAAGGCTGGATCACAAAGCATGCGCCCGAGGGGGATGAACTAAAGTAGTGCAGGCAAATTTAATTCTAGTATTTCCTAAATGAAATGAGCATGGAAGGCTGCAGCTGGAATGATGCTCTAAATGGCCCAATTTTCCCTTTATTTTTTGCCCTCAAATAGGAAACAAAATGCAGATAGCTGCGCCACGGGGAGGGTGGTCAACAACATGTTGTCATCCTCTCTGGTGACATCCCAGAGGTGGAATCATCCTCCAGTGCCCAGAGAGAGCTGCTGAAATGCAAATGGAAAATGTGGTGTGATAGGGGGAGTCACTCCTTATGAAGCACAATCAGGCTCTGGGACTTGTTGAATTCAGGCTGAGCTTCCAGAGGGCTTAGTCATGTAATTGCCTGTCAAAAAAATCCAGAGTTGATGTAGTTAATGTTAACAAACAATCTGGAAAGCTTAATCAGCTGCGTGCTTCAGAACTCTAATGATTAGTAATGGGGATGAGGTGCTGTGTCTCCCATGTAAGGGGATCTTGTGTTTTTTGTAAGAAAAAATGATTTCTCATCCAAGGTGAAACTTACTGACCTGACTGTTGGCCAGGAGGTTCTACAGCCAGGACTTCCTCCAGCAACCACTAAACTTCACCAACTGCTTTGTTCGCTTGGCTGCTGCCTTCCAAAAGTGTTGTGCTGTTTCTCAACAAGAGCATGGAAACCTGTAGGCGAGAAGATGAAAATGAAGCTTTATCTGATGGTGGAAAGATGCTGCAGAACCAACATGGTATTTCCCACTTAGGACTAATAATGACAGGTCCAGCCTGAAAAACGTTGACTCACATCCCCTGCACGTGTGTGTGTGTGTGTGTGTGCAGGATGGGATGTGCAGTGGTGTTTCCAGGAACTTGGAAGGGTGTTTCTTGGAGATGAAGTGTTTAGGGATGTGCTGCAAGCTGGGAAAAATACCTCTGCTATCGTTGCATGGGGTTGTTGTGAGCAAAGTTCCAGACCCAGAGTTTGTCTTGTTGGGCTTCATACAATCGGCCTCAGCCTATTGACCCACCTTATCCAGATCCCTCCGTAGGCTCTTCCTACCCTCAGGTGGATCAAAATGTTTCCTCCCAACATGGTGTCATCTCAAAAGTAATATGGTTCAGAACTCTTTTTTGTCAAGTCTGAGTGGATTTTATTTATTTATTTATTTATTTTTGTGGCCAACTAAACATTGCTTCCCTAATTTGCACCACAAGGAAATGGCCCTTCCAATTTGTCTTTTAATTTCAGAAAAACAAAATTGCACGTTTGTATTTGAAGTGAAAGTGCTCATTGGCCCTTCCTCCATGTACCCAAGGCTACACATGGCCACACCTGCTTGCAGATGCTATTCTGCAGTCCAAGGAGGGAGAAAGGCACTTCCAGGAGTGATTCAGAGGTCAGGATGGCATCAGACTCCTCCTGAATGATGCCACTTTCACTTCTCAGACCAGTTGATGTGGTGAGATTGGGCCACAGAGCCAGGTCAGGTGGAGAGTGACAGTGAGACAATGTAGGATCGGACTTTCCCACCTCCCACCATGGACAATAAAAACAATTCTAACTGTACAGGGGCAGGAGGAGTCGGGGTGATCCTCCATGTCCCACTGCTGGAGGACCTGGGCCAATCCCCAGTGAATTTAGGAAACCTTCCAGTGATTATAACAAGTTTTGGTTTCTGGTAGTGTTAAGAGAGAAAAGGAGAAAGGCTGGGAGGAATGGGAGTGAGAAGGGGCTGTGTACCATTTCCCTGGGTTTCAACCACTAACACTTCATCCGCAGGACTCCATTCCTCCCCTCTCATTCCAGCATGATTCGTAGCTGTGCCAGGTTGATGTGGTTTAACTATCAGTGCTCTGCTGTGGACAACTTGGTGTCGTTCTGGGGGTGCTGCACCATGCACAGAGTTGGGTTTGGTGCTCTACCAGCTGGGAGATCTGATAGAGGATCACTGCATGCCATGCTGCAGACGGCTGACCCCACCTGTAGCAGGGCAGTGCTGCTTGGCACAATTAGCTGCATCTTCATTAGGAACGTTTACCAGAAAAACCTGCTGATGTTCCTATTCTGGTGAAGGGTTTGGAGAGCCTGGGGCAGCCCAGTCTAGCTAACAGGAGCTGCTTGTTGGGTGAGATCCATGCTGGTAGCAGCCCTAAGGGCTTCGTGCAGCAGAGATTGGTGTTGCTTGCTATATGCATGAGCAGCGTGCTTCTGTTGTTGAGTGGGGCTGAGCCCAGCAAAGCTGCATTGAATTGAAGATGGCAGGAGGATCCCCAGGCTCTGGGGAGGGTGTTTGGAAGTTACGCTGCTTGGTTTCAATGAGCTGCCCCTTTAACATGGACGTGTTCTCTCAGGAACTTCTAATCCCAGAGTGCAGCGCTTTGTTTGAATGCCCAGAGTGCAAGTGTGGCTGGAGCAGAGCGATGCATGCTGGGGTGAGTAGTTTGTGCTTTGGAGAAGAGGAAAAAAGGGAACAAAGGGAAAACATCCAAAAGGTGTACAGGGCTGTTAGAGCCCAGCTTTGGGTGTGCAGGGCAGGAAACAGCACCTACCAATGCACTCGCTGCTCTGCTTCATGCTCTGCAGCTTGCATCTGCATGGGTTTTCCCAGCACTGAATGGCATTCACAGCAAAAGCAGCCACGCTAACACAGTGTGGTCGTGCTGTGGTTGTAGATGCTATGGGGTCCTTCTTAGGGCTGTCAGTGTTCACATGAAGAGCTCTGGGGCCTGGCAGTGCCGTTAACAGACACTGAGCTCTGATGCTGGGTTCAGGTTAAGATATAAGGACAAAATTATTCTCCATCAGAGTGGTGATGCATTGGCATGTGCTGCCCAGGAAGCGGTGAGGTCACCAACCCTGGAGGTGTTTCAGAACCATGGGGATGTGGCTCTGAGGGATGTGGTCAGTGGACATAGTGGAGGTGGGCTGGACTGGGTGATCTCAGAGGTCTTTTTCAACCTTTATTTTCTAGGGTTCTATCACACATCCAGCTCCTCCAAAGGCCACCAGATATGTTGGATAAGGGACAGTGAATGTTGTGCCCACAACTATGTGATAACCTGGCAGATCCCCCACTCAGCCCTGCTGAGTTTAACTAGAAAACACTCGACCAATTCATACATTAATCTCACTAAGACTCTGCTCATTGCTCTTCTGTTTTAGGGTGTGAGTGGGAATCCCATATCCCATGGAGGGGCCCATCATTGCACTGCAAGGCTTCTGTGCAGGAGTTTGGGCTGTTATACTCCATTAAAATACACATAGTTGTCCATATGTGAGCTGGAAGCGTGCCCTGCGTGCAGCCCACCGCTGTCAGGATACCAGGACTGGGCTTGTGCACGTCTCCAGTCATATGGCAGCAGTGAGGTGCGGGGCAGTGCGTGAACTGTGAGGAGAAATACTGCAAAGGGGAATGGAGAGCAGCGAGCGGTGCAGGCCCGGCTCGGGGAGCACCGACAACGGCGCCGAGCCGCCCCCAACCCGCGCGGCCTACTGTGGGCCGCGGCCGGGCCGCCCTCGGCCGGGCCGCCTCGCCTTCCCGGCATGCAGCGCGCCGCCCGTCCCCAGTGGGCCGCCATGTTGTCGGAGTGAAAGGCAGGGGGAGAGGCAGGCGGCGAGCGGCCTGGGGGGGGCCGAGATCCAGCTTCATCCTACCGCTCCGCCTGTGAGTATCGGCACCGGATCGGGCCCCCGCCGCGCCGCGCACCCCTGCGGAGCCGCCGGTGGGGCGATATTGGCGGAGGGAGCGGGCGGAGCGGCGGCAGGGCGGCCCGAAGCGAGCGGCGGCGGCGGGGCGCTGCGCCCGGCTCTCCCACTCGGCGCCCGGCCGTGTGTCGGCCCCATTGTTACCCGGCGGGGGCTCGGCGGGCCCTTCCCGTCCCTCGCACCGCCGTTCCGTTCCCCATCCGGCCGCGGGGAAACGGCGGCGGTATTGTTGAGCGGGGGGGCGGCCCCGTGGCGGTACCCCCTGGGCCGCGCTCCCTCACGGTGGCGGTGGGGCCCCCCCCCGAGCACGGCCCCTCCCGGAGCCCCGAGCAGGCCCGGCGGGGAGGCCCGGCCCCGCTTTGTTGCCCGCGGAGGGACGGGGGGGTCAGGCCCGTGTTGGGGTGGGCGCGGCGGAGCGTGGGGGGGGAGCCGGAGGGGGGGCCGCTGTGTGGACCGGGGGGGGGTCCCTGATAGAAGGGGGGGCGCAGGGCCTGGAGCCCGGCGGAGGCACAAAGCGTTCGGTACTTTGGATGTGCGCTGTGGCCTTGTTTGTGTGTGTGTTGTTTTTCGCGTTGCTTTTTGGGTGTTTTTATGTTGGTTTTTTTTTTACCCGCTCCTTGTTTTTCTTTCTTTCCATCAGTGCCGTTTGGCCATTTTTAATTACACGCTCGGTGACTGTTAGAGAGGAATGCCGCTTTTCTTACGTGTTTTATTTTTGCCCCCCAACCTGAGCGATACTTATTGGCCTTTTGCTTCCTTTGATTGGATTTTCCTCTCCTTTGTTTTTCGTTTGTTTGTTTAGTGTTTGATAACTTTGCTCAGAGCAGAGATTTCCTTAACGCAGATCATGAGTAAGGAATTTCCTTTATAAAGAGTGAGGGCGGTGGGGCGAAGGGTGGCATTTGAACCACCGTTGCTTTCATGCTGCTTGAAGCGATGGGGTTGGTTATCGTTTTTTCTCACTTCCTGCAGGTTTTACACGCTTTCACCTTAAAACTTCTGATAGGCCACGCAGCCCTCGAACAATGAGAGCTTGAATTTCCAGTCCAGCTTTCCAAACCACCCAAACCACCACCACACAACTCCTATCCAGCTCTCGGTTTAACTTGTTAAGGTGTTCGTCTGCCGCCACCTCCGTGTTTTAATGCTGCCTGTCGTTTTTAGAGTGCATTTATCTATAGGGAAGGCAGAACTGTGCTGTGCCTCGATGAGAGACATTGCTTCTTGTGCCTCCGAAGTTCAGCTGGCTGCTCAAAGCTCAAAGCCTCGTAATCTAAACTATTTTGCTACTAATGATAACACAAGAGTGCCTTATTTACATGCTGTATTTTGGTCTGGGGGAATGGGAAGCTGTCTGCTTGGAGTGCTTTGTGGCAGCGCTCTGCCTGAATCTCCTGCCTATTCTGCCTTTGTTTGTAAACGTGTGACTCTTTGCAGGGAGCTGTTTACATAGGGAAGGTTTATTGCATGTTTTTAGGGAGAGTTTGGGAGTTAGCTGGGTCCTAGCAGCCACTAAACTGCTTGCAGCAGAGCCTCGCAGCTGCTGGTAGCTAATGAATGTGTGTTGTGTAGGTGACTTAACATATTTCTGATGCTCTGTGTGCTTTGAATGACAGTATTCAGCTGTCCGCTACATTTAACGCGGCATTTCTATAAAAACACATCTTGGAACTAAACTTGAACTACCCACAATGCTCCTTTCCCCTTTGCTCCCTTTCAAAATGTCTCCTTTGCCAAGTTCTCTCGCTTGTTTAGTGCTGCCTCGTGTGTTAGATGAAAAAGGAAGCTTTGGGGAGCTGCTGGTGTAGGAACTCAAAGTGCTTTTAGTGGGTCTTGCCTTAGGTTGCCCAGGGCCCCAGAAGGTGTGGATTCCTCTGCTAGTGCAGCTATCAATGAGCTGCATACAGCTGAAACTTTGGAGTTAGCAGGACAGTGCACAATGTGTTTGCGACCTGGTTAAGCAGAAATTCAAGGTTTTTCAGCTCGCATTGGGAGCTTTGATGTTCTGTGTGAGTGCACAACACTTGAAGATCCTCCTTGTGATCTGGGAGGTGTAAACAAGCACGGCAGGCACTAATGGTAGAGTCTGTGTTGCTCTGTGTTCTTCAGGGGATTGTTTTTCTGGTGGTTTTCTGTGGCTGCACTTGGGTTGTTTTGTTTGTTGCATAAATGGACGTTCTGCTTTGTGTGTAAGGGGTGCCCTGTATGAGTCTCACACACACTGATAATGCTCAGCAGTACAAAACGCACACTGGTCCCAAGTCCGACGTTTCTGTGTGGTGTTGTGAAGTTAATAGAGCAAATGACCGTTAGGATGTGTTGGCCTTGGCATCGTGATGTTTCCCACGTCAGAGGGGTGTGTTAGTGAATGCACAGAGCCGAAGCTTGAAGGATTTAACCTCCCCTTTTCCTTCTCCCTTTTTCTGTCTCGCCTCCTTGCCCTCACCCCGTAGGTGTTGGTGGAATGAGCGTTGCGTGTGTGTTGAAGAGAAAAGCAGTGCTCTGGCAGGACTCGTTCAGCCCCCACCTGAAACAGCACGCTCAAGATACAGCTAATCCCAACATGCCTGTTGTATTGACATCTGGAACAGGGTCCCAGGCTCAGCCACAGCCAGCTGCAAACCAGGCTCTTGCAGCAGGGACACACTCCAGTCCTGTTCCTGGATCCATAGGAGTTGCAGGCCGCTCCCAGGACGACGCCATGGTGGATTACTTCTTTCAGAGGCAGCATGGTGAGCAGCTTGGGGGAGGAGGAAGTGGTGGAGGCGGCTATAATAACAGCAAACATCGCTGGCCTACTGGGGATAACATTCATGCAGAACATCAGGTAAAGAAATGTTTCCAAACTGAACACATGAGCGCATCGGGCTTGTGATAGATGCTTTTAATGACACTGTTTAAAGCTTAAGATGTTTTGTTTTTAATGGTTGGAATGCCAGCAGTTCTGCTTGTTTTCTCTTCTCAGGATAGCGGTGCCTTGCCAGCTATAAACTGAAATGTTTTGGTTCTCAGGGGTGTTGAAATCCCAGTGCACTCTCTGACAGTCAAACGTGTGATTGCAGAAGTTATCGTTCCCTTTATTGATTATATTGTTTTCCCCCTCTGTGTGTCTATGTGTGAACCAGTTTAGTGGTGGCTGCTGCTGCTTTTCAAATCTGTTGCTGTAGTTAAATAATTCTTATGTAATGGTGTTACAAAACTGCCAATGCATGTAGGTTGAGCTTTTACCATTCCCAATATTGAAAAACACAGTTAGGGAAGTTGCTTGTGATGTGCGATTGCCTGAATTTCTTGCTTATTTGTTCTGAGGTTTGTTGTTGTTGTTTCTTTAATATTTGGATGGGGAAAGGGCTATTAATATGCTTAGTTGGTCTGAGAGGGGATCATTAAGAACATGAGGAACAACAGTACTTTTACAAATGCAGCCGACACCTTCCAGTGACTGGAAGATTCTGAAGGGATAGTAGGCCAAAACGTACCTTAGTAGTAGTGTTTACTAGAAGGCTTTTCAGTCATTGCATTGTCAGATGTGCTGAGACTGAAATGGGTGTATGACTCATTGTAGCTTACTGACTGTGACCTGTAAGTAACTCGTCAAGTACAGTAGTGAGCTAAGGAGATCTACTCCCAAGCCTCCCTTAGCATAGGAAACACAGCTTAGGTGTGGGCATGTTGTTAAAATGCACGATTCCCACAGGTCTATTCAGAGCAGCAGACACAAAGCTTTTGCAACCTTTATTAATATCTCCTGCCTCTAATTTCTAAAATAAAAGTGATCGGGCCCTTGTTCCTGTGCTGTGCCTCCCCAGGGGATGTTTGTCATCTGAGCTCTTTGAAAGCAAATGTTGCAGTGAATTTTGCAACCTCACTGAAGTCAGTGTGTGCGTCAATAAAAAAAAGAAAACCCAAGTGCCCTGTTAATTTGTTTTGTATGAAAAACCGTATTAAGTACTGCCATATGAAATAAGCTGCTAGAACAATATTGGAGTTACTCCCTTCTGTGGAGCATAATATTTAGGGATAACTGTGTAGAAGTACATCTCGTTTCTATGTTAACTGTCTAAGCTTTGAGTCACTGAATACAGTTAGTGACTTGCCTCGAGAGACACAGATGGAAGAGATTTTAATGCACTTGAATCAGTATAAGCAGTAAGCAGTCGTTTCTTACCCAGTGGCTTTAACTTCTAAGTTTTTAAATACAAGTTACCATGTGATTGGCCTGTTGTGGAGATGCTTAGGCAGGGAATGCTGTTGTTTGCATATTTGAGTAGAGATGGTTTTAGATGTCAAAAGATGTGTCATAAAACACGTTGTTAATTCTGTTTTCCTTCAGCTCATCTTTATCTTCCTGTCTCTGAAAAGCAATAAAAGCAAAACCAACAAAACTCTTTGGAGGTGGAGGGGGTGGATCTGAAGGTATTAAAAATGACACAGGGGTTGGAACTTTCCTTACTGCACTCTTTAATAGCTTGAAGACTTAATGTCAGAGAACCCCACCTGTTGCAGGGATGTGGCACGTGCTTTTCCTCAGTTAGATTTTCTTCAGAAGGTACTTGACTGAAGTGATGTGACTTCCAGCACTTAGTTGAGAAAACAAGTTAGTTTTTACTAGTGTAAAGGAACTTAAAATACAGTGTGCATGATCTTTGAAGGCAGAACACTTAGAATTGTAGAATGGCCTAGGGTGTAAAGGACCATAATGATCATCTACTTACAACCACCCTGCTATGTTCAGGGTCACATCTTCACTTCTCAGGAGATGGTTGTAGTTGAGATGTACCTGCAAGGTGAAGATCCAGCTAGTGTGAATAGGTATTTTTTCATGTATTTTCTGGGACCTGGTACCTTAGAAATACCCTCTGTGCTGTAGTTAGGATGAAATCTGTTCTTTTTCCAGGTGGTTTTCACATCAGCTGCAGTGTTCCTGTCATTCAGTCCTGGTGTTTTGCATTTATCCAGTCTTTATGTTTAATTTCTTTGAAGTCAGCTCCAAGGTGGGGAGCTGACTTTTTTATTTTCTGTTTGATTTTCTGGTGTCTGTCTGTATACTACAGCAACTGGGCTCTTTAACTTTGTTTTTGCTTCAGTCTTTCCTGAGTGCCTTTTTTTCCCTATGGTTCTCTCTTTGCCTTGGGTTTTTACTCACGGGGAAACAGTGCAGGATATATGTAATCCTAGTACTGCTGTTCCTCTTCGCTTTTTGGTCATCCCTGCATCTGTTTCATAAGTTACCAGTTCCTTGGAACAAAAACTAGTCTCATGCATACAAAATAGTTTAATTCTATTAGGGTTTACCCAGGGTAGAACTGAATTTGTCCTGTGAGTGCTCAGGTAGTGGAAGGAAGTGGTGAGAGGTGCAGAGAGATGGGGCATCCTTCTGGATGTCTGTTAGCTGGTGATTTTGTTTGTTGTAATGTGCTTGTATTGCTGGATACTTGGTTTTAAACTTTCAACCTTGTTGCCTTCAACCCTGACAGTAGCTAAATGATAATGGAAAGTCAGAAAATTAACTATAGGATGATATAGGTTAATGTTTGCCTAAAGCATAGGAGATCGTAATTAAGAGTAGAGGGATTTTCTTAATTGTTGAATCCCAATTTCTTTTTTGTTGTGTATGTAGACAGGCTTCTGTCCCTGTCTGTTGGTGCTAATATTGCAGTGATTTCAGCAGTATTTTGCTGTGTGTTAGTAAGCAATTGAGAGTGATAGAGTCAGAATTTATTTATGCTGTCTTTGCTTTTTGGTTTTTATTGCACTGTCTGCTGCTCTGTCTTTTGTTTATCCTTTTACCAGCAGCTCTGAGAATTGAGGTGTGAATGGCTTTAACAGGGGAAAAAACAAAACAAAACATTTTTCTTCTGCTGGGGATGTAGATTGTGTCCTCTTGTTGTGAGCAGTAGGAAGATGCCAGCTGTTCTTCATGCTGTAACTAACAAAAATTCTCTTCCCTTTGCATTTCTTCCTTATCCTCCATAAGAAGGGAGGCAGGAGGGGAAGCTGTATAGCAATATGGAGTTAAGCAGTGGAAGATCTTACTGTCATTTACCATGTTAAGGTATGAAAGATATTCCCTCTATCCAGATAGTACACGTTCTGAATTCTCCAGTGTCTGTGAGAACAAAGAGATAATGTTGAAATTGGACTTTTTTTCTTAGATTTGAATTTCTGCACAAACTTCTGTCTGCCTGCAAGCTACAAACATTTATCTCATTATCTCACTGTCCAACACTTTACATGGAGGACCCTCCTGACAGCCAGGTCTTGACTGCAGACACACGCTATCTGCAAAAAGAAGCAAGATAAGGTTGAGTGTCAGTGTCCATCAGTAGTACTAAGATACAGACAGAAGGGTTTTAGCAGTAGTTCATCTTCAGTGTGTTACAGTTCTTGAGGCTGCTTGGGCAGCTGCTAAGCTATCTGCACTAGGATGTTCTTATGCTGCATGTCTTGTAGAAAGCAGATGCAGATCTGAACTTCACGTAGGTGAGTGAAGAGGTAGAAGTTGATTCCTGATGACTGAGGACCTAGATTGGGTTTGACTTGCCTGTGTAAGGTTGTATCTCATTACAAATCCAAACAGCCACCTACTGCTCCCAGGGGGAATACATGACAGTTGAGATACTCTTCTGGGAGCAGTTAACAATACTGAGTGGGTTTTTAGAAAAACTGGGTGGGTTTTCTTGGATGGGGTCTCTTGGGGTTTGTGTGCATGGATGTTCTTGAACTGGAGCAAAGTTTGTCTGGTGGTGGTCTCTTGTGAATTGCAGTAAATGGTTATACTGCTTGAATTGCAGTTAGAATAATATGGGAGTTGCTTAGTGGAAACAAATTATTTGAGGGATTTACTTTCCTTGAGAGCATGCTTAATTAATAACTTGAGACAATAGAACTGCAGGGATGGTCTGCTTGAATATGTGGAATTTTTCACATATAGTTGGTGAAGAATAGTGAGGGCAAGCAGTGGGGCTGGAATTGGTTTTTATGCTCAGTTTTGCCCTTTGGCAACGTTACTGTGACTTTTGAACTGAGAAGTGGCATTTAAGTGGAGACAGAAGGTGATTCCGTGGGCAGCTGCCATAGCTGGTGTGTGGTGCTGGGGCACGATTAGATGTTGTTCAGCACTGGAGTCTGTTGGCTTTTGTTGCCTTGAGGTCATTACAGGGTTCTCTAAAATGATCCTGAAAACTGAGGAAGCTGTAGCAATTGATCCAAAGTGAAACCCCATTTTAATTGATTGTTAACCCTTCAGGAGAGAGATGTCTTCCTCTGCTTATGGAAATAACCATTGTGGTCTAGATAATCTGGCTAATTAGCTGAAGGCATGGGGGAAGTTGTAAATCACATACAGCATGTAATATAATGTATGATAGAAACATTTTCTCATGTATGTGTCATTAAAGCTTTTAGACTTTCAAAGGTGATTTCACGTATGGAAGTGAACTAGTTATGCCTTCTCTTGCATCAACACTGAAGTGACTGTGCTGCTTTGATACCCAGGTAATTTAGAACATAATACCTTGCTGAGATGCAGTGTCTGGTTTATGTGATTTGTTTCACTTGAATTTCTCTGTAATAAAGAAGAGAGTGATGTCCTGAGAGGATTTAGGATGTTTAACTTAGTTTTCTGCTTTACACGCTTCCATTTGGAAACTTCACCCCCTAGAAGGGGAGTGAATAGATGGCCAAGTTGGGTGTTTTAAATGAGCTGTTTAGAAATCCTTTGTGTGGATGAGAGAGGGAGGCAACCTGAAATCTTAGAGAAGTCACATGAGATTCAGAGGGAACAAATTCCAACAGGTCTTGCTGTCGCCAGCAGTCAGTTGCAAGGTGTGTGGCTGTAGCTTAGTGCTCTTGCTTTGGGATTTCTCAGTGGTATGTCAGCTTCATAGTCTACAAAACCCTTCTGCACTACTGAATTTGCAAGCTTCAATGCTTCAGTAAGACTTCAGGTATTTCAGTTAAGGTATTGTGCCCAAGTGTGCTTTGAATAGAGCTTTATGAGAGTACAGCTTTGAAACCATGACAAGCTAATACTCGTAGTCTTCTCCCCTCTGGTTTCCACTTACCAGCACTCTTGTGGTTTGAATTGGTGTGGCCTGCCTGGGCTTTTGCACAACAGGTTGTGATGCACTTGGTGTTTCTGTAAATGAGTGCTTCTTACTGAAGAGAGACTTGACAGAAGGAAAAAGTCATATAACCTACCCACAACTGTGTCTTACTTGTAAACTTAGGTGATCCAGATTGACTGTTGATTGGAAATCTTAACAAAGCTGTTCCAGAGCATTGAGTATGGCGATGCTTCTGACAGTTTTAAAGCTGTCTTCTCTGAATGATTATCTTAACGGGTCTGTAAAGAACAAACTCTGCTTTGTTTGCAGATATCATGTGATCCTGCATTCCTCTTGTCAAGTGATCTGCTCCGAGATACTGTGTTACTCCTCTTCCTTTGTTAGGGGTAACTCTTGTTCTAGAGCAGTTGTTTTTATTGGGAGCATCTGGCTGTGCTGTGTATGTTGTACTGCCCCTGATGCTGTACTGGGGTAAAACTTGGCTCATTTTAAACCCCAGAACTAGTTTTTCACCTTGCTGCAAGCAGACTGTGTGGCAAAGAGCCATTTGTGTCTGTTCCTGATGGCAGTGCTGAGCTTGCCACTGAACTGAGGCATTGCTGGGTCCCTTGTGTACACCTTTCCCCCTCTGAACTTAAGCCTGGAAAGGTCATAGTAGAGGTGAGAGTGAAAGGAAGAGATCACTCAGGTCAGTTATTTGTGGAGCCCAGGGTGCTTGTGCATTGCCACTGGTCTGAGACTGTATTGGGAGGCAGGGGATGACTTCCCCAGTGTTTCCAGCTCCTGAGGCTGCTTCTGTAATCCAGCACTTTGAAAACTTGTGCCCCAACAGCATGTACCCAAGGCATCGCAGGTTAACCTAAATTCCATATTAATGAAGTGCTTCCCTTGGTGAATAAAATCTGAGCAAAAACATAATTAGTGAACTAAGCTGCGCCATGCTGAAAGGCTGCCTTTCTTGCATGTATTTCTGTACCTTGAATCATTAATCATCTTGGCTACATGCCATATGAAGCATTAGCCAATCTGTAATTTCAATGGCTTTTTGCTTTGAATGCTAATGGTAGTAGCAGTTCTAACGATGAATCCCTTACTACAAAAATAGTGGTTTAACCACCTAATCCCACCTAATACTTGTGCCTTCACATTCTTTCTTTACGGCCTATTGTTATGGGAGGGAACTAAAAATAGTGCTGTAATCAGTCCATGGAACAACATATTTGAACCCTGGATCTGGTTGTTAGTGGAAAACCTGTTGTTGAAAGTGTGTGGTGCTTTTCTTATTGTCAGCTGGTAAATACTTCCCCCCCAGGTACTATATATAGTGTTCATGCATGCAGAGCAGATTTATTCTTTTAAATAACATGCTATGTGAGCTGTTCAAACCAGAGAACACACACACAGACTCCCACAGCTGAGTGAGGCGTTTATTTCCATCTGAAATTTGTAAACCCTTAGTGGTAGTTACTTTAAAAGGCTGCAGCAACTTGTAACTATATAAATCAGTGCTACACAACCTTCAGGCTGTTGAAGTTACCTTTTTTTTTTTTTCCCTTCCCTTTCTCCTTTCTGAGAACGATGCGGTGTCAGCAGCCAGAATGTTTCTGTTTCTTGTCCTCACTGCTTTAATCTTGAAGCTCTTGCAGTAATGTTTGCTTTTTTGAGGGATCAAGACTGAGAATCTGAAGGCTTAATGAATGGAAACTTTGCAAGCCGTTTGCCTATTCAGACAAGTGTGTTAATTAAATGAATATCCAGGAAGTAGTCACGCTCTTGAGGTGCTTTACATGAGCACCTGCAGTGTGTGGACGGTGAGAGCTTGGAGTTCCATTTCTTTGTAGAGAAACAAACAGGTGCTGTTGGTCTTAGCTGAGAAATGATAACATTTTAATCTCTCCTGATAATGTAATAATAACATGATTTCCTGAATTGCTCTGCAGAAGCAGAAAAGCAAAACAAGCAGTGGTAGGACAGGGAAGAGGTTGCACTGTTAGCATTGTGTGGAGCTGAACGTTTTTGGAGGACTTCCTCCAGACTTGTTCAGCGAAGGCTAAAGAGTGAGCATTTCCCTTGGATGGAAGGTGAGCTCTGAGATCTTCACTCAGTCTCTGATGGTATGTCTGTGGGATACCCTGCACTAGGTTTGCTTGGCTGGCGGTGGACCCTGTAATTTACAGTAGATCAAAGACATCTTGAAAGCAGCCATTTACATGTCCCAACATAACTCAGTCCTGCCCTCACAATGCCTGTCCTGCCTCCAGTTTAGCAGCTGGTGTGCAGGGTTTTGTGCCTCCTGGGCAGAGGTAGAGCTGGGGAGATGGAGCAATGAGAGAAGAAATGCTGTAATGCATGGGGAGGGTGAGGAGGGATGAGAGAGGTCCTGGTTTATGAAAGTGTTGGGGAAGGAGAGGGAAGCCTTTGAGATGAGGCCACAGCTTTAGGAAGAGGGGAGGTGGAGAAACAGGAGTAGAGGCTTGCAGCAGCAGCCTCCTCGTTTGCTCTAGTTACCCAATTTATCATAATTGGCTTAATAGGAATAGATAGGTTCTTCTTCGGTCACTGTTACTGCTAATAAATGCAGGTATTTGACCTTTTTAAAATCATGGTATGTAAAAATTAATAAACAAAAAAATTCCTTCAAGTTTTTAGAGTTTGTTTCAGTCTGGGTATTTTTCAGAGAGGAATCTTATTCTCTGTAGGACTTCATTTGGTTTCTCATTCCAGTCTATATTTATTTGTTTAATTTTACCTCTTCTCCTTCTTATTGTGAAATGATACATGAATGAGGATGAAGAAGAAATGCTGTGACCCTTCGTTGTGATTAAGGGTGAAATGGAGCTTCTCATAGTTTGGCAGCATATCTGTCTAAGTGAATATAAATTAAACATAAATGAGGATTCCTTAATACATAAAAACAGTGTCCAATCCCCTGAGTTACCAGCAGATGGTGAGATATGGAACAGTATTACCTTTTGAATTTGTGCGTAAAGGTCATATTAGGAATCAGTAGCACCTGTATTTGCTGAATATAAGGTGCAATATTAAGAGTGATTATTGACACTGATATTTACTGAAAATTACCATTGGGCTGCTTCGCCTGTAACTCTCACTTCTGCAGAAAAATACATATATGGGATGCAAATGGTGGTACTGCAAATCCAAAAGGTAAATATGCTGTTGCTCTCCTGTTAATTTGGTAGGCCCTTCAAATCCCTGGTTAGTAATTGTAAGGACAGTTCATGGCGGCTGTTCCTGTTAATTTAACTATAGAATTCCTTTTGACAAGTGCCGTTTAGCCCCGTGGGCCTGGTTGTTTGCTGGGTTAAATTTAACAGGAGCTCTGAGTGCCAGCAGTGCAGCGTGCCCCATCGGTTGCTTAGGTTTCAGGTATGTTTATGGCAGCCTTCCTGGGCCTGTGGTGTGCAGCTGATGCTTCCCCAGCTTTCTCTTTTTTTCCCAGGGTTGTAGACTTTTACCACTGCTTTTTTCTTTCTTTTTTTTTGAATAAAAATCTGTACCTCTACCAGCTTGTGTCTGAGGGGCTTAGAGTGCTTTGCTCGGGTTTGTAGCATGGTGCAGATTGCCTCTGGCTCATGGGATGCTGCTGCCTCAATCTCTGCTGCATTGATGCAGCTGAGAAGCACTTGAGGTGTGTCAGGGCAAGTGTCTGTAGGTTTGAGACTGGGGAAGTGTCTGCTTCTGAGTTGCTGTCATTACAGGGCCCCATTGCTGCAGAACTTAACCTAGAGAAAAAGAAGCGGTAGCCCTACGTGCATTGACTACCTGACGTGGATCAGCTGGCTGCTGTTTGAGGGGCTGGAAATCTGTGTTGATGTGTCTGATGCAGAGTTGCCAACAAGCTCCACTGCTGCGTGGGAGGCTGAATTTGGGAAGTGACCATTGACATAGAGATAAATTGGTTTGTGGTGTTGAAATCCACAGTAGGTAGGAGTAGAAAGTGTTCTGTTTTATCTTGTCCTCTCTAAAACAAGCAGTGGGGATCAGAGCTATTGAATCTCCAAAGGGCCTGGAGTTCCTCTTGGCTTCTGAGTAGCCCTTTACGTGGTGTGGGTTTTTTTGTTGTTGTTGTTTGTTTTGAATTCATGGAACTACAAATGAGAACTGGAGGTCTGATCTAGAGTGAGTACTGAGTAATTCAGCTGTCTCATTATTGCATGTTTTTCAGAGCAAAGGTGAAAACTGGTTAAGGGGCTTCAGAGAGAGCGGAACGGAGCAGCCCTGGGCTTTGCTGCAGCCCATGGGCACAGCTTGCAGGCAGACGTGGCACCAAAACATGCACCAGCAGGATGGCTCTGAGCTGTACTGTGCTCCAGTGACACACATTCTTGTATTAGTGTGCATGGAAATGACTCGCCTTGAATGAGATAACTCATTAAGTTTGGTGAGATTTATGTGATCCCCGAGCATGTGCGCAGCACAGCGTGAAGGTGAGGCACAGTCCTGTGCAATGGGATTGCTTTGTAACTCATTCAGAAACAGTGTTTCTGAAAGACAGCTCGAAGGCCTTCATGTTGTTAAGCAGGATTCAAAAGCAGACGGGCTGGTTTTCTGTGTTACTAGAGAGTGAGCCCTCTTCACAAGAGGGTCGAGAGGTCTGTTCTGTGCAAGTGGTGCAGTGTTACATTGTGCTCTGTAGGTTGGAGTGCCTGGAAGAGGCTGAGGGCTTTTCAAGAAGCCAATTTTGTTGGCTGGCTTCTGAGGCAGTTGTGGTTACAGACAGCTGACTTCTCTTGCTGCGATTCCCAGTGTTTCCTGAGATTGCCTCTTCTTCCAAGGAACCGGGTTATCATGCCATGTAATGATATAGGGACTGCTTCCTTGTGCAGCCACTTTATCTTGGCGCTGTCTTCTGGATTTCTTTCAAAACCAGGGTTGAGCAGTGAACTACATTTTATGATAATCAAATCTTGTATACGTTAATGCTGATCTGTGCATAAGTTCTTTCTCAGTGGACCTCCTTGTTCCCAGTGCCTGCACTGCCATGTCTGTGCTTGCTGTAGGTCAGCGAGAGTTAACAGGGATAGATCCCAGTGAGGCATGAGGCCATTTATATCATTTCAGATTATAGCCTGTCTTTTGAAACACAAAGGTGTAAGCAGTCATGACTTTAGTTAGAAGTTCTGCTGTTTGAGAAACTATCTGCTCTTGTTTGAATAGAAATAAAGGAAGCCTGGAATGTCATGCTCACCTCCTGTAAGAAAGTGGCGTTGCTACTTGATGTTAGAAAGTGGAAAAATGAGAAGAGGATATTCGGGGTATGGCCTTAGGAAATGGAATAATAAGCAAGTCTGTATTACAGACATATCAGTAAGATGCTCAGTGAAGGCAAAGGTGTGGCTGAGAAGAGGGTCTCATATTGGCAGTTATATGCAGCTTGGGCTTCCAGTACCTGGGAGCTGGGCATACAGATACAAAATACTTTAATCCATTATTATTAGGCTGTGAGGGCAGCTCCAGCCTAGAGCTGCTGGGGCTGGGACATGATTAGAGCAAAACAGAAACATCTCTTGAGGTTCTTCTGATTTCTGCTAGGGATGTAATGATGGTATCTTTGTTGCAGCTTTGTTTTTAGGTTCCCATAGCATGACATCCACCTGTGGGAGTTTGTTTTGGTGAAGCCTGGGGGGGAGCATCATGAAGCAGCCTGTGTTTCTGCATTAGCACTTTCCACTGTGCTGCAAGTCCTGGAGCAGTGCCACTGTGGCTGCATCTGTGGTTTGCTGGGACATTCCCTTAGTACTGAGAGTGACAAACATCACCTACTGAACCTTTATTTAGCCTCTATTCCTCACATATCTCACTGAAATAATAGACTGCTGCTGTTCAGTGTTTGTGGCGTGGTATGTCTGGGGGTTGTCACATTTCCCATGAGTTCAGCTGGAACTGCTCTGCAGTATTTGTTCTTACACGAGGCAGCCGAGGTGCGTTTGCTTGAGGATCAGTGGTGGAGCTGGCAGTAAAGCAAAGCCTTGGTCATTAACTGGTGCTGTGGTTTCTGGAAGTTGGAGTCCTGTTTTTTTTCTGCATGGATTTGTAGCTGTGTGAGGGTCACAGCAAGAGGTGGCAAAGCTGAGACAAAACTGAAACTGCTTTTGAACTGGGGAGATGATCATAAAGAGGATAACTTAGTTTTAAACTCAGATTCTGCGTGGCTGGGCATCAAGGATTTGCCAGTTACAGAAATGTACGATTTAACAACATGCTGTTAATGTTATGCAAAGCAGTATTGTCACAGAATAGCAGCAGAACTCACACTGGAGAGGACTTCACTTTCCTTGTATCTGATATTCTTGGATGGGGTCTACAGAATCTTGTCTTAAAATAGAAACAAAGCAGACTCATAGCAAAGTCATGACTCCATTGGGCTGGAAATAGTGGTAGGAATACCAGAAGCCAGAGTCAGGTCTCAGATCAGTGAGCATGGTGTGACTGTTTGCAGCACTGATGGCGTGTGAGTGTATTAAGCCAGCTTTTTTTTCTTTGCCTTTATGCTATGTCACCCACCAGATGTTATAACTGACTTCATTCTTTTAACCTGGAGGTGCCTACAAGTCTTAGGTGATGAGATGGCTAAACACTGTGTGTCTTCAGCATCCTGAAAAGCTTCCTGTGAAGGGCTGCAGTGACAGTGTGTGGATTACTCGTAAATAAATGTTGTATAAACTATTACCACGGCTCCAACAGAAACCTGTATCAGATCTGTGGGGTTGCAGGGTTAGGTGAACACTCAGTAGGAGGTGTTCAGTAGTGCTTGTGTGCCGTCCAAAGTGCTTGTGGCTGTTTCGTTTAATTTGCTTTTCATTTCTGTCACTGTTTTTTATATTATTGTAGGTTGAATGCAAATCTGTTGCTTTTATAAGTTATTTGGTCTTTCTTGAATGGAAACGCTCCAGATTTGCTTCCTAATGCATTTACTGCTTTTCCTGAAATGATGCAGCTCAATGTGAAAGATTAATCTTTAAAGTAAACTTGGCAAAGGTGGTTATGTTAGACTGTGTGGCTTAAAATAGTTGCTCCTTTTGCCATTTTTTTGTACATATATAGATCTAATGTTAAAGTGCTCTGTCTTCTGGGTATCTTAAAGGTAAGTCATCTCTTGGTGCTCAGTAGCCTTGTTGTGTGCTGCAATATAGAATGCAACTTAGAGCTTGTGTCAGAAAAAAATGCTGTAAACTATAATAATCATTTAAAAAAAACCAAAAAACCATTTTCTTATGTGTTTGTTTTTTTTTTTTCTCCTCACCCATCTGTAAATAGGTGCGTTCTATGGATGAGCTGAACCATGATTTTCAAGCGCTTGCTCTGGAAGGAAGGGCTATGGGAGAGGTAAGTAAAAGGCCTGTAGAAGAACATCTGTATTTTGGGGGGAGGAGGTCAATGTCTAGGAGGCTTTTGAGTCTGCTGGTATGATTCTGAACTTGAAAGTTCTCCATTATGGTTGTGAAGTGTGTGTGTGCTTTAACAAAATAAAAACCTGTCAGGCTGGATGTGTCTCAGTAGGAGGAACAGCTAAGCCCTCCACCTGTTGTATCATCAAACAGCAAAATGGTGGTTGTAAAAGAACAGTTAGAAATCTGTCTTATGACAAGTGTTAGAATCCTTGTAGCATGCTTATTTTGGGATCTTGTGATCTCAAACCCCGCAATATTGTGGGGTTTGGCTGTCAGTTACTGTCTGCTGCCCAGTTTGTGCTCATGGCCACCTACTTTTGCTCATGTCATAAAGCATAGGGCTGTGTTTAATGTTTAAATAGCTGGGCGGTGTAATCAAGGGTTTCAGGAGTGGTCAGTGCTTTGGACAGGTCAAAGGGCTGAGGAAGAGCTGTCACGCAGTGGATCCTCTGTTTCCAACTTTGTAGCACAACAGCATGAACTTCCTTAATCTTGTCTGCAGGCAGCAGATCTGGGGAAGATGATCTGTCTTTTTTCTTTAAATAGAGAACTTACCTACTTATGCTGCCTTGGAAGAAGAACAAGTTACTTCTAGTTGGCTGTTACTCATTCCTCAAAGTTGGGATGTAAATGCTTCTTGTAGTTCCCCTTTCCTTTATAGCCAAGCCTTTTGGCTTATGGAAGAACAGAGACAAGAAAATCTTGTCTTGCAGGATATTAATTGCATAGAGGGTCTGTCTCTAGCATAGTGCAGGTCTTTTGTTTTGGAAAGGCTTCTTTTCTGCATTCCAGTCTATGAAATTCATGTTGGTTTGTTTTCCCCCTCTCCAGTGATTCCTATTGTTGTAACCTACTTTACGAAGTAGATTAAAAAACAACCTCTAGAATCCAGAAATGGCTGGTGTGGAGAAAACAGAAAGCCAGGATTATTGTGTAGTGCGCCTTCTGTCAGGTGAAAGAACTCTGAATTCCTGGTGTTTGCAGCCAAGCTTCTCTGCTTTTCTTTATTCTCTGGATGATAATAATGCTGAATTGCAGTTCAGTCTGGCAGTACCTGAAAGGAAATAATCCGTGTTTCTGGATCTACATTGAAACTATTGACTAAGAGCAGTTGAAAATAATGGCGTTTTCTCCTTGCTGAATTACAAATCCATCTAAAGCTGTTGAAAAACAGATGATTTACCTCCATGTGTAAAATGGCAGAGGGATGATGGGTGTGAATGCTCTGTAAATATTACTTTTTACACCTCACTTGGGCAGGAAGTTGTTCATTGTCAGATACAGAGTGCACAGGTTCTCTGCGTGCCTGGTCAGGGTTAGTGCAGCTCTTGTTCTGTGCTTAGTGTGGCATTATGTCAATTTGAATGCCTGAGGTGTTCTTAACTATGCTTATCTTTCCTTATTCTTGGTTTATTCAGTGATTTATTGAGAGAAGCGAACTTAGTGTTTCTTTTTATCCTTTGAATGTGAGATTTCCTTTGCTGAGCCTTCTAAATGATGAGTCACTTTCCAGTGTTATTGTCACAAGAAAGGAACTTTGAGACAGCTTTCTTCTGCCATTGGGCTTTTCCATGCACTGAAGCTGGCGTGTTTCTTCCAGGAGAGATGGCATTTCACCTGCTCTTTCTCTAACCGAAGTCATTATTTCTTATTTCCCTTAGGTTTTTCTGTCATCTACTGCGGTTCCCTTTCTTTATCCATTGAATTTTCTCTCTATTTCCTGAGGAATTTCAGCATACATCCACCTGGCCAGTATCAGGAGCTGTGTAAACTGAGATCCATTCTTCTGATTCTTAGCTGCAGAAAGAGCTGATAATGTCAGATCCCAAGTATGATATTGAAAACCCTGGAGGAGAAAGATGAGGAGAAGTGTTTGTTTATACGTTTGGGAAAACAAAGCATTTAGTCTATCTTTTATCTTCCTGTTTCCTTGCTTCTTGGTAAGCAATATCATCACAATTTTAGTGGTTTGAGGAGCTCATGTCTCCTAAGACGTAGGAGCTTTTTAAAAGGGCGCAGTCAAGTAATTAAATTATCTGGATTTTAACAGCAGGCTAGATAACTTTTGATTTGTGATGAACAGATAGTGTCATCTGGGGAAATTAAGACTGGTTTAAAAACCCACAGCTTTCATCTGTATTGTGGCTGTCTCTGTCTTCACGATTGCACCTTCCTCCATTTAATTGTGTTAAACTCCTGTACAACATTTGCTGAAGAGAATGTAGTAGAGAGAGGTGTACAGAATTTGGTGCAGCAAGAAGCAGAATGAAGGCCTGTTCAAAAATAGCCCCTGTGGAGCTGGTTGGTTTTGCTGCTTCAGCACACAGACCAGGACATGTGTCCATGCCTCTCATGCTGTCTTCTGAGGTCTTTGATCACGCAGCAGTGATGCTTATCTGAAGCTTAACCACGAGCTGTGTGAGTTATTGTTCTTCTCAGGCCCTCAAGACAGGGGAGCTGGGTGTCTGCTTTTCTTCACTTAAGTCTCTTTTATCTGGAGCTTAGCAATATTGAATATTAATACAGCATCTTTGTTGTGTAGTGGATGGTGCAGAGAGACCAAGAGGTGGTATCTATCTCCTTCATCTGCATATGTATGTGCTGATATATGTGATATATGACATATATGTGCCCCATTTGATAATAGATGCTGCTGTGAGGTAAGACTACAGCTGGAGAGAGTCACTGGGTGAGCAGCTGAAACAGCTCCTACAGAGCACACTGCTCATGGGAACAAAGGCATTGGGTAGCTGTAGAAACTTCAGAAATGCTGGAGTTGGACCAAAAAACTCAGAAGAAAGTATCTAAGTAACAGCTAATTTTCCCCTGCTCCTAAAAAGAGAGGTTAGTAAGAAATACTTCCATTGTTTATCATAGGCATTTGATTATTGTGCTCTGGGCTACAGTCCACCAAGGTTTTGGTGCTGCACTTTAGTCTGGCTTTGACTTGAACCAAGTTCCTACAAGCCCTGTGGCTCATTGCAGCAGATCTACACAGCTAAGGCTGAAGTGGCACATGGTTCTCCACGTGCCTGATCACGTCATCACTGATACAGGTGGTTAGGTGCTAGATAAGACCCTGCCTCTAGTGACCAGAGCTTTTCCCTACGTGGAGTGGTTGTCGCATTGGCATTCAGCATTCTTCTATCTGGTCTAAAACCAAGAAGAAGCAACACCATGTGACACTGTTTTCACCACGAATGATGTCTTCTCTTTCTCATTGAATGATTAATTGGCTGCTGGACTTCGGAATACTGAAAGATGTGAATTTTTCAGTACAGATTTTTTTTTTTTTAGTTATCTGATGCTAACAGCATTGAAAGTGGGAGGGCTGTGGGTATGCAGTGCCCCAGCAGCTGGGGATGGAGCAGGAGTTGAGCAGCATCTCATCAGGAGCAGCTGGATCTGCACCGGTGGCTGCAGAGAGGCAGCTCATGGCTCTGTGTTCACTGCCATACATTTCACAGCTTGTGTGCATGGCAAGATGTAGGGCTTTTTGTTTTACTCTTCCACACTGTTCCCAGTCATGTCACCCTGCTTCTTATTTACGTGCTGGCTCTTTTTCTGCCAGAGCCCTGCTAGCAAGGCACAAAGCTGCCCATGGTGCAGGGTGGGGTATCAAGAGCTGTCCTGGCAGCAGGGAGTTTGTCAGAGGGATCCAGGTTTGGCTGCTGCTTGTGCTCTCAGCCCCGACATGGTTTGCTTTTTGGAGGCAGCATTTTTGAGGGTAGATAACATCTTAGAGTTTGTAAATTTGCAGTGCTGCCCAAATGGGACCTGTGAATACGTGCTCTGCCTGTCCGTACCTGTTGCTGCAGAGAAACAGAGTTCTCCAACTGTTGTGGTAGGGCACAGATGGCTTCTTTTATCTTAATATTTGCATTGTCTGAAGGGGATTGGTTTACTTAATTTGTCTAATTCATAATCCCATCTCAGGGGGCCCATGCACACAGGCTCAGTCCTTGTTGATGTAGCATTGCTTTTGTTGATGTGTATGTCATCCCTCCTCCCCTCTGCTAAATTGAATATTGGCCTAACTCTGTAAGTCTTCTGTAAGAGGGCTTAGAGGGATTATTTTTGTACTAGATAAGGTCAATTCTAATAAATAAAACAGAGAGCAAACGACCTAGTCTCCTAACCTCTGCAGTTTTATTAACTTTCACACTGAAGAACTGGATTATTTTTGCTTGAATAACTTTTCCATCTCAACTAACAACTTCCCCTAAGGAAAAATTCATCATCTTGGTGGGCTGTTATGTACTTCAGTAGAAGATAACTGCTAAACCTCTGTACTTGACAGGGCGAGGACCCCCTTGACATCTGCTGGTAATGCCTTTTGCTTACTTCTTGCCCATCCCAGCTGTAAACACACACTGAATCCATATGGAAATTAAACTTTAATATTCTTTTTCTACTAATGTGAGAGCTTCCAGTCTGAAATTTTATGTTCTGGAGGAAAAGGTTAAACTGCAGGGAACAGAAGTGTCAGTTTTGTTGTGCAGTGTGTGTGAGACAGCAAGTATCCATGTTTTTCTGATCCTTATTTGGGATTCACAACAAAGCTATAAGGTGTACAGGTACAGTTCTTCAGCATCACATTGTTAAGGAGTGAAATAAATAAAGGGATGGAGGGTAAGTGAAACAATAGAGGATTAAATTAATCTGAAGTCATCCTCTGGTCAGAGAACAGTCCTGCTATCTTTTGTGGTAGTGAATCATCTTGTTTTCAATAAAATAGAAATGATTACTAAACGAGCAAGCAACATATAAATAAAAGCTTGCTCTTCATAACATCTTGTTGTTGTGCTTCAGTAGCACAGATGCATTGGAAGGTAGGTTTTCTTACTTAAGTGTGTGTAGTTTGTAGTGCTGTATGTGAAGTACATATGTGAGCACAGTGGCTCACGTTAATATCCCTTTCCACATGTTCAATGTGTGATTGTGATATAATTCAGATTTCAAAGTGCTTTGTGAGAAAGTGTTTTGAGTTTTAGTTTTCGTGAGATGAAAAATGTCTCATTGCTGTTGTTTCTGCTGTCTGGGAATCAGGTCTCAAAGCATTAAAGCCAGAGGCAGAGCTGAGCTTGGCTACCTGCAGCAGACTTCTTATCCAGAGCCTTTAATTGGGTGTGCTTCAGATTTTAGGATTGTATTACAACTAAATATTGCATTAAAATTGCATTACATATTGCTGTGTGCTGACCAGGCAGTTCTGGGGCTCCTCCTTGCCCTTCTGTGCTGGTCTAGAGGTGCACATGCTTCTTTTTACACATGATTTTTTTTGGTTAAAGTTGCCTTTTATATTTGAGTAGAAATAGATTTTCTAAGTATAGAGTTTACTGTTGATTTCTTGAGTATACGAGGAAAGTGTATTTACTTTTTGGAAACTCAGGAACATATGGCAGGAGTTGAGTTTTCCCATAAACCAGATGATGTTCTTTCCTTGGGTAAAAAATGCTCTAATTCTGCTCAGCTCTTCCTGTCTGCTGTCTGCAAGTCCATACTCCTTCTCATCGTTCTATTTGAGCTTTGCCCACTGCATGCACTGTGTCCCTTTGCTCACTGTGAGGTATTGTTGAAGGACATAGAATGATAGCATGGTCTGGGTTGAAAAGGACCACAATGCCCGTGTAGTTCCAAACCCCTGCTATGTACAGGGTCACCAACCAGCAGCCCAGGCTGCTCAGAGCCACATCCAGCCTGGCCTTGAATGCCTGCAGGGATGGGGCATCCACAGCCTCCTTGGGCAACCTGTTCCAGTGCATCACCACCCTCTGCATGAAGAAACTTCCTCCTTATACCTAGTGTAAACCTCCCTTGTCTCAGTTTAAAACCATCCCCCCTTGTCCTATCACTGTCCACCCTTGTAAACAGCCGTTCCCCCTCCTGCTTAAATGCTCCCTTCAAGTACTGGAAGGCCACACTGAGGTCTCAAGGAGCCTTCTCTTCTCCATGCTAAACAAGCCCAGTTCCCTCAGCCTTTCTTCATAGGACATAAGAAGTTTTGTTTAATTGATTTCTGTTGCTTTCTTCTAAACTTTCTGAACTGGTGGAGGAAGTGCAGGTATTGGTGGGGTGCTGGCACAGCAGGATTGGAGGAACTGGGTTTTGTGATGGGCGAACAGATGGGTATGTTTGGGAATCAGCTGCTGATGGACATCACTTGTCCTTGCAGATGTCATGTGTTTGAACTACACAGAAAGGGGAGCGTGGTGCAAGCTGAACTGCTTTCATTGATCACTTGGGAGGCTCATGAGCAGCTCATGCTGTCACTAATAATACTGAAGTCATCAATGGAGACCTAAAAAACAAGTGATGTGCTGATCTTGTGGTGGATCTTCCTCTGGTTGCAAGGAAGGAGCAGCCAGGAAAAATGCTGTTACTGCTTAGCAGGCTGAGAGTTAAAATAACAAGCTGGGTCTTGTTCTTGGTAAAAAGATAGTAAAACCTGGAGGAAGCTTAGCACTTAGATTACAAGGCTTTCTTTCTTATGTGCCTTTTCTTCCTCTGTTCTTATTGAGAGATTTGGGTGGAGATGACTCACTGCTGAAATAGGGATTGGAAGTAGAATGGGATACCTTGTAGGGAAAAGGAGCAATTAAATGGTCTTGCTTGGGCATACTGTGCAGCACCAGGGAGTTCTGGGGTGTGGGTGGTGTACCATGGGTTGAGGAGCTGGGAGCAGTGGAAGTTTGGTGTTTGAGGATCAGAACTTTAGGGAACCTTGTGCTAAAGGGAGGCTTGTAGGCACTGTGTTGTTCATGTGCATGTAAGTGGATGTTTAGTGGGGGAAATATTGGCGGTAGGACAGTCAGACTGCACGATTTGGGGGTCTTTTCCACACTTGGTGATGCTCTGATCTAAGAGTGACCTCCAGGATTTTAGTTGTGATCGGTGATGTAGGCTGTGTGGGTGGGGATGTATTGGTTTATTGTCTTTGGGAGCTTGTACAGACTCTGCCCAGGTGTGTGGCAATGTGCCCAAAACCCTGCAGCTCGACACTGGGCTTGGAGCAGTAGTGATTCTATGCTGAGTTCTACCTCTGTCCTCCATCTTGGGTCTGCACAGGCTTCTCCCTAACACACATTGCTTTATTTTTTCCTGTACTTGTTTGTCACGTGTTGATTTTAATCTCAGCTATATCATTGCAAAAGCAGAATTACTTTTGGGCAACAGCAGCGTTGAGTGTTCATTGAGTAGCTGGGTGGAATTGCATTCTCATTCGTGGTGGGACTTTCTGAGGACTTGGAAGGAGTTCTGCTTTTCATGTGCTGCTTAGAACAGGTGTTGTTTGTATTATAATACCTATCTTAAATGTGGTGTTTTCTAGTTTTCTCAGTCTGGGAACATAAGAGTTAAGCTCCAGCATACAGAGCTGCTTTGTGATGCTGGCTGGGTATGCAGGTCTTCCTGAGTGAGGAGTGAGCTCTGCTTCTCTCCTTGTCTGTCTTAATCCAGAGGGTTCTGGAACTTGTGAGCTCTGAAGTTGTTTGCTGTTGCTTTACCTTCACCCCACAGTCTGTTAGGCTGTAGCCTTAAATTTGTACACAAGCTGCTGGAGTATGGTGCTATCAGCACTGTTATCTATAAGACATTTGACTGATCTAATGACTCTTGTTTGTGCTATGGTAATGCTGTACAGATGTGAGTACTTGTTAATCTTCCAGTTCCTTGTGTTTTATTCCAACTTCAGCAAGCAGGGCTCATTTGTTTTTTTAATTTGCTGTGGGTGTGCTGTTGTTTGCTGTCTGAATTACATACATCTCATTCAGCCTGAAGATTTAATTTAAAGATTGTATGCTTGAATTCCAAGGCGCTTCAGGAGGGCTTGGAATTCCCTTTGCTGTATGTGGATGCCACACAGTGTTTTCAAATGCATTCCCTAAATAATGCACATTGTTCTTTTTGCCATCTTCTGAACTTCTGTAGAATCTTCTTTGAATTCATCCAGGTCAGTGGTGACTTTGTCCTGTCCTCAGTAAATGCATTACCTTTCTCCTCTCATCTTGCAGGAGCAATGCGTGCGTGGCAGGTGTGATGGCCCAGAACTGTTCACTCTTATTATTGTTTACCAATAACCTTCATAGCACTGAGAGACCTTAGCAGTCATTAAATAAGTGAGGAGTGAGAGCTCTTGGCACCTCATCCCATAATCTGTGCCTGCCAGCATCAGAACCTGAGAAGGCAAGAAATACTGCTGGAAATGCTGGGTGGTTTTGGAAGTATCCTGACAGCTCAGGTGGAAGTCATGACAGTGTTCTCATCACAGCAGTGTTCCTGCTAATGTTTTTCTTGCCAGTAGCTCTTGTGTAGAGTGGCTGCACAATGTGAATTGTATGCGTGTGTTTGCGTGTGCGGTGTCTGTAAAGCATTTAAGAATGTAAGAGGATTGCTGAGGTTGAGTTATTGTCTCCGTTGCTGTATGGCTTACACCCTAGGAGTATATAAATATTTTGATTATAAGCATGTATCAGTTTGTGTTTAATGATTGACTCATGTTTGGAAGGGAGACGCTTATGGTTTATGTTTGCATTTTATACTTATTTTAATCATGCTTTGTTGTTTTTTTTTTAATTGCAGCAGCTGTTGCCGGGTAAAAAGTTTTGGGAATCTGATGATTCCAGCAAAGATGGACCAAAAGGGATATTTCTGGGAGATCAGTGGAGAGACAGTGCTTGGGGAACATCAGGTAGCTTGATTATTTACTTAATGTAGTTGGAATTGAACACAGAAACACCCAATTCCCCCGCTCAAAATTGCTGGCCAGCTTGGATGATACAGCTTTTAAAATGTTTTTTTCTAAAACGTCTGTTTTACATAATAACAATAAAACCTTTTAAAACCCACATTGTTTTGTGCTAGAGTTAGAAAGACACCCATAGCTGTAAAACGATGGCTGTGTGTAGATGCCTGTACCCTTGTATTTATCTCCTTAAAAACTTTAGATAGCAGTTAGAATTGGAACTTAAACTTTCTGATGCATTTTCTGCCTTGGGATGGATTGCTTAGGACTGAACAAAGACATTTGCGAACAACATCGGTGGAGGGGAAAAAAGTAATTGTTAAATACTTAACGAGCCAAAACCCAACAACATCCATTTTGAAATAAATGAAGAATGTTTTGAATTAGTTGTGTTGAAGTTTATCTGCCAAGAATTTTGGTCTTGGATCAGACTGTCCCATATTTTGAACTTCTAAGGGGAAAGTGTTCAGGTTTATTTTAGTTAAATAGCAAAAAAAAGTCAAATGCATGTGCTGAATTTGAAATGTTAACTTTTTTACTCTTTATTTTCTGTGGTTTCTATCTGTGCTGAATATGCTTCTTAGATACTGCTGAGTACCCTGTGCAGTATACAAATGGCTGTGCAGAGGTACAGCTCGAAGTGAGCATTTTCACTGCTGTTTTTCTGTTTTGTTTTGTTTGCCTGGCAAAAATAGATCAACATCTTCCCAGCTGAACCTTGCAGGCTCTGTGAGCGCTGGGGAGATCTCAAGGAGCTGCTGCCTCCAGCTGTCTGACTGCAGCCTGCAGTGTGTGCATCCAGTCCTCAGCTGCAGTTTGTGCTGCTTTTGCTAAGGGTGGATTAAAGGGCTGAGTCAGGCTCTGAACAGCAGTAGCTGAGACTTTCTCCTGTGCTGCCGCAGTTATGGGGCTGGCTGCATCCAGTAGACAAGCAGGGGAGACGTGGGGGAGGCAGCCTCCTACACCGGCTGATGGCAGATCTCCATGAGTCAAAGCATGTAGTCTCTTCTCCTCCTTTGTTTATTTTCAATTAATCCAGTGCACCTTGCGGCCTACATTCCCAAACTATGACCTGCACTCCTGTCTGTGAGTCAGGGAAGTCAGTTTCCCCTTCTGCTCATCAGAAATGAGAACAGCCATGATCTGAGCAGTTGTTCCAAGTCACTGCCAGAAAGCTCTGTGGAGGTGGGGTGTGGAAGTGTCTTTGGCCAGGAGCTGAGTTTGTTCCATGAGTGGTGGAACTGGTGAAGCCTGAAACCTTTCGCTCCATCCCTTTTCCCTTCTGTGTCCACAGTATGCAATGCAGTTATCTGTGCAGCTGTGGTCCTTCTCTTGTGTAGCTTGTGGTAGTTAGAGAACATGTACAGCCAGAGCTGCTAGGAATGGTCCTGTCTGATAAAGGCTGCTTCTTTCTTCTCCTTAAGGTACAAGTAGTTGTTCAGCAGTGCAATGAAATCTGCTGGGGGATTGATCTGGGTTAAAACTGTCTCCTCTTTTCTAGGTTAGTTTTTTCCCAGATAATTCTTGGTTCAACTCACTTTGTGGCTGGGTTGGTACTTGTGCTTGAGGGAGAAGGCAAGAAAGTAGCTAGGAGCAAGAATGGAATAGACCTTCTTCTCTTGATGGCTTATGCCTTACAAGGAAGCTGCAGTATCAGTGTCATTCCATTCTTCTTCCCCCAGCCCCTGGCAGCTATGCTGCTGTATCCCGGTAATTTTTAACTTGCTGGCTATTACCAGTCTGAACATGCAGAAGCTGAGTAGTCTTCCCTTCCCTCACTGGGATGGAAGGTCACCTCCTGCCCAGCCAGCAGTTTCTGCAGAGCTTGTTAGGACTTGGAGACATCTGTCCTTAAGTCAGCTCTGGTTGGATTTCAAACCCTTGAACCGCAGAGGGGATAAAGGGATGGGGCTGCTGCAGGAGGGCAGGAGAGCTGTAAGAAGAACTGGAGATCTCAGTTCTTTTTTTGTTGAAGAAATAGCAGATAGGAGAAACTGCAATAATGAGATACAAGTATGTTCAGTCGTACAACCAGGAAAACAAATGTAAGCTGGTGCTACTGTAGGGTGATCTTTTAAATAACAGTTATAGTTTAAATGGACACTGTTTTTTCAATTTACTAACACAGGAGTTTTAATAACAGTGAATAAACTTTGTTTTTTTTTAATTGCAGTCTTTATGTAGAGACAAATTTCTGGAATTTTATGATTTTAGGGTTTGAATTCAATTACCACATGCAGCTTTATAGATCCTGGTGTATCGGTGATGAGAAAGCCATCCTCCTCCAGTGGGCATCATCAAAGTCAAAAGTGTCTTGGTACAATTAAGACACTAGATAGTACATGTTTAATGACTTGTCTCCTTCAAATAGTTGGATCTACTTACAAGAATTACACGTTTTTGTTCCAGATCACTCTGTTTCCCAACCAATTATGGTTCAGAGAAGACCTGGTCAGGGCTTTCATGTGAATAGTGAAGTCAACTCAGTGCTTTCACCACGGTCAGAGAGTGGAGGACTTGGAGTTAGCATGGTGGAATATGTGTTGAGCTCATCTCCCGGAGATTCCTGCCTAAGGAAAGGAGGATTTGTAAGTGTGCCTGATTCTGAAATTTGAGTTTCCTTAATGTTGTTTTCTCCATTTGCTGCTTTGTTTGTTTGTTAATCCATTCCTAGAGGCAGATGTTTCTTTCTTTTTTTTTTTAATTTGCTCTTACAATTCAGCCATCCCTGTTAAAACGGGTAGGCCAGTGCCGACTGAGGGGTTGCAATATAGGACATGGGTGTAAAGGAATTGAAGGTGGCTGACACCCCCTGCTTCATACCTGCAGGAGCACCATCTAAGCCTTTTTTTGTTGTTGTTGAAAAGTATGCAAATGTCCGTGTAGCTAAGTGTGGTTTTTGAATGAAAGTGTGGATGCTTTGTTGCTGGCTGAGAACAAAAAGCTCCATGTAATGATGCTAGGAGCATTAGCCACTCCAGTTTGGGAATGCTTTCAAGGGCATATTGTTTCCTGTGGAGAAATAGCATTAGTCACTGTGCTTGGTGGGCTGGGGAAGAAAGCGCAGTCAGTGCTGCCTCAAATCCAAGCATGTGGCAATAGAGGCATAATCAAGCCCCATCCTCACAGTGGGGAAAAAAAAGCCACATCTCAGCTCCACCTCATCAGCTGAGTGCAGGATCAGTGAGTGTCGAGAAACATAAAAGCAGAGTAGGTTTGTTACTGCTAGGAGACTGCTGTGCTCATCTCTTCAGGGAGCCCATTCCTGGTCTCCTTCATCCATCCTCTTATTTTTCCCCTCATTAGTGGGCCCCTGATAACATTGTTATACCCTGAGCCTAAGAAAGATGATTTTTGGAGGAAAAAAAGAAAAAGAATGATGGGTGGAAGGCGTCAGTTTATCATCCTGAGTCAGAGAGGTATCTGCTCTGTAGCACTGGTGGTCAGGATGTCAGTTCTGAAACGAAGGATTACATTGTGTAGATGAGAGCAGGGCTCCAAATTTGTGTTTATAATTGATGTTCCCAATTGGGCTCTCAGGTATTAGTAAGAAGAGTTCGATTTTATTTAAAAACAGCCATCAGAATATGAATGCCTTTTCTCTATATATGGGGAAAAAAATTTTCCTCTTAACGACTAAAATATGGGGGAATGGAAAAATAGTTTGGTTCAAATGGTTCACACGCCCTGCTATGTGCAGAGCACTTTTCCTTCAGTTCAGGTCTGTCCTTAACAGCACCAGAGCTATCAGTGATAAATGTTTGTATGCCCCTTGCTGTTTTTATCAAGAATTATGTTGTTTTCCCTCTCCCTTTTGTTGTTGAAAACTGCGATGGCATAATTGCCCTTCGTTCTTCTCCCATGTGAAATAAAATGCAGACATATAAGGGTAGGGATGCTGATGATGCCATAGAGCTTACAAAACTGCTCAGCAGAAATAATATCCTCCTTTCCCACCCTTTTTTTAGTCTTCTCTTCAAAGTGCTTTAGGTTTGTATGATCAAGTTAGCGATTGACTTGTGTGCTCTTATAAGTTGCACTTTGGCATCCAGCATGCAATTTGCAGTAATGCCCCTGAAAAATGAGGCAGCTGCATGGTGACCCTGTTCTGCTTGAATACATGCACTTGCCCAGCCAGTTGCTTCATCTCTGACATGGAGATATTAAGTGGTAGAACTGGAGAATGGTTGGGTTGGAAGGGACCTCAGAGCCCCTTGCTATGGGCTGGGTGACCACATCCATGAGCTTGGGCACATCCAGGGATGGGACACCCAGAGCTCTGGGCAGCACTGCCAGGCCTCACCAGCTCTGGGTAAAGAATTTCTGCCTGATATCTGACTACATTTCCCTTCCTGTAATTTAAAACATTTTCCTTCTGGGGAGGCATTAAGTTCAGTTTATGCACCTTTGTACATGCTGTTGTATTTAACGCTCCCAAATTGATTTTGAGGTGTTTGAGTCCAATTTAAAAGAGAGGTATTTGGTAAAGATTCTTTAGAAGTAATTTTGGGATGGGATTTTTAGAGTGGTAGAGTCAGGCTCTGAAATGCTAAATGGGAGAAACAGTACAGGTAGATGTAACCCCTTTTGGAAGGGAATGAAAACTAATTCCCTTGTTTCTTTGATTATGATTGACTATTTTGCTCTTTTAATGTTTTTATTTATAAGAACTAATGCTTGAAAATTACTTTATTGTGACACGTTTCTTTGATTTGTTCACATCTTGGAATGAAAGCAAAATTGATCTGAAACTCAAGCTTATTAAAGTAATGTTTCTTTTGCCTAGGGGCCAAGGGATGCAGAGAATGATGAGAATGACAAAGGGGATAAGAAAAATAAGGGCACATTTGATGGCGATAAATTAGGAGATCTGAAGGAGGAGGGGGATGTGATGGATAAAACAAATGGTTTGCCTGTGCAGAATGGAATCGACACAGATGTCAAAGACTTCAGGTATGTGCACCACACATTAATAACTAATCAGCATCACACTTAACTTTCTTGCAAGATCTTCTGTGCTATGCGAGCAATAGAAAGAACCTCTGGCTCTCTTAAGCAGTGTCATAAGGATGCTGTAATGTGTACAGGGAAGCACTTGTGAGAAGGTGGTTGATAACTGTTAATCTGTGTAGAGCCCTCTATTTCTGTACTACATAATGTTATTTTCACACCTATTTTATGAGGGATTGCTCTGGAAATACCTGCTGTAGGTGCTGACCCTGCTTAGAGGCTGGGCTGAACTGCAGTTGAGTTTTTGCACTCATTCCTTGTATCTCAGAAGTGATAAAATGTGGGCTATTGATTAAAATCTAAGAAAGCCTTTCTGTTTCTTGCTGCTTTGCTGAGCCTTATATTGACACCTAGAACTATAGAAGGAAAACAAATACACTGTGAGATGTTTACTGCTTGCCCTTGAATTGAGATGAACCATTTCTCACTTCAGTTCAGCGCTTATGTTGAGTAAATAGGAAGCCATGACAGCTATTTCAAAAAGCTTTCAAGTGAGCTGCAGTGCCAGAGCTTTGTTAATAGCTATACAGGTTGTTCTGTAGAATTTGTAAGAGGAGGATCTGGAATAGCTCCCTAGAATCTTATTTTTTACCTTCGTAGTGTCATCTACGTTATCTCTAGTGAGTCGTAGTGTCTGTTGCTGTGAATTGATGCTCTGTGGCACCATTAAATGTACAGCTTAGTGATGGATCTCTTTTCTCTCTGTGTAGCCGTACACCTGGTAATTGCCAGAACTCTGCTAGTGAAGTAGATCTTCTGGGTCCAAACCAGAACGGATCTGAGGGCTTAGCCCAGCTGGCGAGTACTAATGGTGCCAAGCCCGTGGAGGATTTTTCCAACATAGAGTCACAGAGCGTTCCCCTGGATCCCATGGAGCATGTTGGCATGGAGCCTCTGCAGTTTGATTATTCTGGCACCCAGGTACCTGTGGACTCAGCTGCAGCCACTGTGGGGCTCTTCGATTACAATTCCCAACAGCAGGTAAAGTTCTGGTGCAGGGTCTTTTGCCACTACCTTGGTTCCTCCCCCCAGGTGTCATTACTTTGAACACAGGCTCTTGCCTTGTGGGCAGGGTGGCCAAAGGCTTGGGATGGTTTCTGTATGCCATACATACATGTTCATAGATGGGTCATTTCTGGCTTTTGAGTGAGTTTGCAGAGGCAAAGAGCTTTTAACTAATGTGCTGATTAACAAAACCCCTTGAGCCTTTCAAGTGACTTAAAGGTAGAACTGTTGTTTAGCCCTGGGGCTGCAGCCCAGCTGTGGGGTCAGGACAGTGCTGTTCAGAGAAAGCCAGGCTCTCACTGAGCATGGCTCAAAGCCTGTGATCAGAGTCCAGTACTACAGAGCTTATCTCGGCCCAACGGGTTTGTTTGACCTTTTCTCCCATACTAGAGGCACAAACTGCTCAGCCCAGACAGGTAAAGCAAGTCCTTGCCTTGCTGCTTGGCCTCTCCTGAATGCTGGGCCTGGATCCAACCATCGACCTGTAATCTTGTCCTGTTCCTGCTCGTTGGGGTAACAACTGTTTATTGCTTTCCTTTTGTACGTGTAATATTCTTCAAAGAAGAGTGAAATCCTTTGTTGTAGCTTATTGCAGGAGCATGTTAGCAGCCCTGAGTTTCCTGGAGTACCTGATTTTTTTCAAGCAAAATAGCCTGATAGACTCTGTGTATTGAGGAAGGGTTGTTGCCATGTTCATGCTAAAGGTCCACCTTTGGAGAGTTATCATGGTCTTGAAAGCAATATAAATAACCATGTTACAGTTCATTGGATTGTTCTGTTATGTAGCATGCTGCAGTAGTTAATGGTGGACATCTTTAAAAATGAGCAAGCTCAGTAGCTGCTGTATACTTCAGAAAGGAGAAAGAAGAAAGCTATTTTCAAGGCTTTGTCTTACTCTGATGTGGGACTTCTCAGTGCCTGTCTTTGCATATTTCAGCTTTTTAAAACTCATGTTTTGTTCTGTTCAAGTAGTGTGCTGGAGCTAAGCTAACTGATTTTTAAGGAACTGTTAGGTATAGGAAAATAACTGCAGTGATGTAAAAGCCTGTCATTTGTATTTTGTCTGGCAATCTTTTCTATTTGAAGTTAAGGCTCATTTGCAAGTTCTTTTTCTCTCCCAGCCTTCAAAAAATAGGATTTAGAATGAACTCGTCTTGTGCCTAACCAGTAAAATGAATAAAATAGAAAAAATTCTGTCTGGAAAGCGTGTTCACCGACATGGATTTTTGGGTTCAGGCTGTGGATGGCCCTGTAGGCACAGCTGCTTCTCCTCTGTGTGAATCACATAGGTAATACCTATGCAGAGCTGATGTAATCACAGTATGATCTCATGCTGGAAGCTTTTTTTTCTCCCAGGCTGTCTGTGAGGCTGCAGAGCTCTGAGGTTTCTATAGCTGGGACTGGGTGGGTGTGCAGGGTGTCTGGGTAGTGCTGGGTACAAGTAGGCTGTGTAATGCACGTGCTTACTTGAAAATTTCAGCTTAGTTGCAATAGCTGCTTACACCCACAGCGAACACAAGCAACAAGCTTTTGTAAGTGTAGTATTAAATACAGGAACTTGCTCTTGTTTTTCTCACTGCCACATGCCCCATCAGTACACACCGGTATTAATGCAGTGTATGCTGGCTCAAAGTTTAGGACCTATTTCCTTAATGTTGTGGCTAGCAGCTGCTGTTTCTCGGTATTTGCTGTCTGCAGTTATGACTTGTACTTCAGAAGACACATTTCTTTCATACAGGTTTCCATTTGCTTGTTGTCAGAAGAAGATGCATCCTGAACACAAAGATCTCCTCTTTAATAGTGCCTTCCTTGGTCCGTAGGGAAGCGTCATACACTTTGAAGGGATTACAATTAAGTGCAGCTAAAAGCAATATTAGGAAGGGAAGGTCTTAATCACATCTAATCTGATTAGAGATGTCAGATGTTTATATTGCAGAAGCAACTGGATTACAGAAATCTAATTGTGCAGTGTTCCTATAACTGAGTAACACAGACTGTGATGTTTAGGGTCCTTGCAATTCCCTCTGTGTTCCCCCACACGTTGCAGGTGGTGCTTCAGCTGCACAACTTCTGACATCCTCCTGAACTACATCACTTGTTTGTAGGTTACAACCGAGTGTAATTTGTAACAGGCTAAAATAGCCCTGTGAAGAGTTTCCTGCTTTTATTTCCACTTAGACACCGCAATATAGATGTGTGGTTTAACCCTAATTCAGCACACAGTAAGTTTCAGAATAAGATAGCAAAAAGCTTTTACTGGAGTTTTACCTTTAGTCTTTGCTTTTTGGAATCTAGGGCTGTGCTGTCAGCAGGTGGAGGCAGTGCATTGAGGCCTTAATAACACTTCCATGCGTGATGCTGATGCCCAGAGCTTTGTGGCACAGGGGCTTATCTGCCCAAGCACAGCCTGAAATTCTGCTCTGCTCCCCCATCTGTGTTACAGGCAGTAGAAAACTGCAGAACATTTTAGCTGTTGTCACAGTTTCTTCACGGTAAGTTGAGCCTTGGTTTGTAGGCTTAGGGAAACTGCATTTCAGTTTAAAGGGAAATACTGTAAAGCTGTGAGAGGCTTTCCACAGACAGATGGAAGGAATCCAGTCCTTCCTCCTGCGTGCAGCACCATGTAAATGGCCAAAGGTTTGCATGTGGTTTTAAAGAAGCTCAATAATATTGTCTGGGAAAGCAATTGTAGCTAAATCTTCAGGTTTCTTTGTGAGATTAAGGTGCAGAAGAGAGGGATGCTCTTGACATTTTATTTGTGAAGCAGATAAAAGCGCTATGCCCTGGCACCCTGTCCCTTTTTCTTCCTGTCTGTTACATTTTAGGTAAAGCATTTTTGTTCAGTCTTCCTCTTTGAGCCTTGAACTGAACTCTAATGGCTGTTGACAGCAGCCATTTGCAGTGCTGGCTGCTGTGCCCTCATTTCAACAATGGGAAATAACAGAGCTCGTGTGGTACCGGCAGGTCTGGAAGTTGGATCTCACAGTTAGCTGCTGCAAGCAAGAGGGAAAGCAGACAGTAACAGTAATAATAAATAAAACCCATTGGGGGAAAATACACATGCTTGGAGTAGCTGGTACTGCTAATTAAAAAAAAGAATTGCTGAGATACAGCTGGGAGGTGTGAAAATAGTCTCATAATTTCTAAGCATTAAAAAATACATATATTTTCAGAGAAGATAAATGCTTCTCCTGCCTCTTGGATCAACAGCTGGTTATCTAGCATTGCTTCTGCTTGCTTCAGCACAATCCACTCCAGCAGGTTGGAGTAGCTGATCCAGGGATGCAGAAGTATGGAAATAGGTGAAGTGTTTGGAGCAGAAGAAAGCTGGAATACTTGCATCACTGAGATCAGTAGAGTGCAAAGCCAAGCTCCTTGTTTATTGCTGTAGCAGTTTGGGCTTGCGTTTATTTCTGAGCTGTTATGCCTGCTGACTGATTGAGAACATGCTGCTGAAGGCTCCTATAGAGCCAGGATCCTTCAATCTGTGTCCTGTAGGTCACACTGTACGTGATGTGCTTGCTTTATTGAACTAAGTGATGGCAGTATTTGATCCAGCTGCTAATGGTACAGCAGAGAACTTTTTATAAACATCAGGTATTGCTGAATGCTGTTTTCTGAGTAAAGACCACAAGACCAAGGGAGGTGATGAAATCCCTGATGGTGTGATGCGTTTTCCCATAAGGAGCATTATGATACTCCTTAGATGTGCAGAGGTGCATCTTCGGGGGTAAGAAGTCAATGGGGAAGGCAGCAGAGACTGAGTTTCTGCTTAGTGATCTTTGTGTCTTGTTTCTCCTTCAGAACCTATAAAAACAGAAGAAAATAGATGTGGGCTGTTACCTGTCTTCATTCATATTTTCTGCTTAAACAACATAGCTCCTTGTCCTGCTCTTTGGAGATCCAAGTACAGCCATTGCTTATAATAGCATCTCACTTTCTAAGTGGTTCTCTGCTTCCTGATGGTTGCCGGTTTCTGCCAGGAATTTGGGCAGAATTGTTATGACAGTGGAAGCTTTAGGTATCTTGGTTGAGACCTGGAAGGAAGGATGGGACGGTAGGTTTGAAAATTATTATAGCATTTAGGCACTGGTGGTTTTGATTTTCTATTTATTTTTCCCAAGGGAGAGAAAACATCTATCCCAATGGCTTTATGAAGTCATTCACACCTCAGAAATGATCACTTTTGGGAGTAAATGGGGATGAAAGTTGCTCCTGAGAGTTTTTAGGGCGCCCTTCAGAATGTATTTTCAGTGTTTTTACTGGAGGTGAACAAGTATGTGCTAATGTAGTGATTCAGGGAGTGTTTCATTGACTTAGAGCCATCTCTGGCACAGGAGGTAAGCTTAGTAAGAGTCTGGGTGGACAGGGGAAAAAAAACAAGTAAAAGCACATGTTCTTTTAAAGACTTGTGGTCTTCCTTCCATATTTATAATGACTGTTCTCGGTAACACTGCACGTTGTTCCCAAAGATTGTAGTGAACTGTAAGTTGGCAAGCGTGGATGTGCTGTGGATGACTTAACTGAGAAGTCCCAGGGTCTGGTTTCTGTCTGTGGTCAGAGAAGAATATGTGCTCCTTGCCTTGTTTTACGAAGCTGATGTTAAGGGCTGGAAGGTAGAAAAAAACATGTTCTTCCTCATTTATCTGAGATTTTGTGAGCTCCTGTATCTGTCCCAAGAGCTTCATCTCTCCCACGTGAGCTTTCCCTCTGCCTGCTGTCCCGCTACCCATTTCAGAACACCTGTGAAAGCAACCCAGGCTGCCAGCTGATGCAGAGGTGCTCTACATAGAGCATAGCTGGTAGTGCTCAGGCTCTACAGGAGCCATGGCAGCCCATGGTGATCCCCACGTTGTGGAGGAGTGTGTTTGTGCTGGAGGAGGAGCTGGGGAGGCAGGGCCTTGGGGCAACTGTGCAGAGAATAGCAGAAGAAACCATGGGTAGGGTTTAGCTGCACTTAAGAAATATTTTCTTATTAGGTGGATCATCACAGGCAGTTGGTTTCAAAGATATTATTTTGAATTTCCTTTTGAAATGTTTCCTGCTAAAAAGGAGTGTCTGTAGTTGTGTGAATAAATAAAGGAATTGCTTTTTTTTTTAAAGAAAAGTGTATTTTGTGCATAAATAAAGGACCATATTTGTTCTTTTGTCCCTCCAGTTGTTCCAAAGACCGAATGCGCTTGCTGTTCAGCAGCTAACAGCAGCCCAGCAGCAGCAATATGCATTGGCAGCTGCCCATCAGCCTCATATAGGTAAGCCCAGTATTTAATGCATTGCCTTTTCCTAGTGGTCTCTTAGTTCTCAGAATATTTTGGGAAGACTACGGGAAGAAAGAGTTGGTAGGTTTTAGAGAATCCTAAATGGGTTTTTCCAACTGGTAAGTACTTGAACCACAAAGAGGAGAACATTGTCTAACGACCTGCTTGAGAAGTTCTGGAGAAATCTCTTGGAGAGTTTCAAGAAGCTCCAGAGCAGTCGTGTCTGAGAGGAATGACACACTTACTTTGCTGAGAGTGCTGTTCAGCAATGGGAGCATCCTGAAGTACTTGCTCGCTCCAAGTCAGGCGTGAATTGGCTGCAACAAAGTGAGGAAGAAGTGTGCAATTCTGTGTGCACCTGAATGTGCTTCCTGCTTGACCAAAATCTATGTCTAAATTACCACAGAGTAGAATTTTAGGCTGCTTGGGGTCTAAATTTAACTTAAAGCTGTAATTTGTGCAAATGCATGATTTGTAATATTAAAACAGTATAGACTGAGCAGGAGGAAAGCACTTAAGGTAGTCTGTGTAGAGTAACAGACTGATGGAAGGGCTGGTCCTGGATAATTAGAGCTGAACAATCTCAGGGTTAGATGTTTGTAGTACAGCAGGCAAATTAATGGGTAGTTCTTGGAACCTAAAAGCCCAATTGTGTTGGGGTTCTCTTAGCTCTGTGCTGCACAGCTGTGCGCTCAGTGGAGTTCATGGATAGACCTGAATTAAAATTCTTTGGCTTTTTAACTTACTCTCCTTCACCTTTACCACCTTCCATAGCCCATCCCGCCCACAGATAATTTCACTAATGATTAAACTGTACCTTGCAGAGAAAGGTAGTGCCTGCACAGAACTAAGAGCAGACACCATCTCTGTCATGATGTTGTCCATGTGTTCCTGAGCTCCTTCCAGGCTCATAAATGGAAACACTGGTACTGTGTAGCACTCAGAAAGTAGGGAGAACTGATAACTTACTCATCACAATAAGCAATTAGGTAATGGTAATATCTAACTGGTATTAATAGCTACTTAAACAGCAAGGATGTACCTGCACTGCTGAGATACTTGAGCAGTTCACAGGTACTGTGTGCAGGCTGTGTTGCATCTTCTGCCTTCCTAATGCAGCACTGCATCTTTGGAATCCGGTATTTTATATTTTTAATGTATAAATTATACCCTCTCTTGGTTGTAACAATGCTGAGAAACACACAAAAAACAACCCATAAAAAGCTTGAAAATACTAAAACAACATAAGCCCTTGTTCCGCAATGTTCAGTCAGTTGAGTCCAGCCAGATAGCTGGAGGTATTTTGGTAGGGCTTCAGTTCTAGTCAAGTTTGTTTTTACTGACAGGTGTGTTTTCAGCAGGTTTAGCCCCTGCTGCCTTTGTCCCCAATCCGTACATCATCAGCGCTGCTCCACCAGGAACGGATCCATATGCAGCTGGGCTCGCGGCAGCTGCCACATTAGGTGAGGTGCTTCCACTTGTCTGTGTGTTCCTTACTGTGCTCAGTATGTGCTGATAGCAGCACTTAATTATTGGTGCTTTGTGATCACTGTAGAATGTATATCACTGCAGAGTTAAAGCAATATTTGTCTTGGAAACCTTTATTTTCTTTAGATTAGAAGTGATAATTGCTGTGTAACGCTTGCTGTAGACTTGTTTTCTGTTGAGTATAAACAGCAGAGCAAGTCTGAAATGAAGCGCTCAGAGATAAAATGCTGTCACATGTTTGGGATGTTTTGGTACCTGATAATGCTGAAAGATACCTTTTGAAAATACACTTGTTAAATACTGAAAAGATGGAAGATGTGTTTTCCTACCAGGAATATTGTATCTTTTTGCTGCTCTAGCTTGATTTACTGTAGCACATACTGCAAGTGATACCTCTTCCCTTCAGCTGGATGTTTCTGAAGAACTGATGCTTTTAGGTTCTGTAGGTAAAAACACTCCATATCTGCTATGGCTCCTGCAATGTGTGGCTGTCCAGATGGCAGGCAGAGATGGTGGCTCTTCTCGTTGTGCAAGATCTTTGTCCCAAACATTCATGTACCAATTCTTTCCAACTGTCATAGCCAAAATTGTTGTATCTTGAGATGACACCTCAGTAAAACAGCTTATCAGACAGTGAGAAGAACACATTGCACACTGAACTTTCTCTGCATATGCCATAAAGTTCTGGCCTAAGCAGTCAGGACAAAAGAAGGATGTACTTTCAGTAGAATATTTTTATACCATACTTCAGTTTTCTTTAACCACCTGGAGTGGGAGCCTGCTAAATTTTAAATAGGAACAGCTTAGTTCAGAGAGATGATTATTTTTTTAGCAGAGGCAACATGCTGTTCCTATCTTCCACTTAGATGTAGCTTGTATGCTGATTGCAGATCTGTTGTGTTGGGAACTTGTACCAAATGGGAACTGTGAAACCTCGGCTGCCCATGAACACAGCACTGTTAAACTGCATTGTAGGTTTGGGCTGTGGCTTCTTGTCGTGTTTAACAGCTGTTAGATAAGTGCTGCTTAGCTTCTAAGCTGTGGGGCTGGTATCAGGTCAAGCTCTGAAATGGGATTGTAGCAACCGTTACCAGCTTGCATGGCATTTTTTTTAATGGATCATATGGAAGTATGTTAAGAGTCAAGTTTGTAATTTAAAGGGCCTTGATCTTTTTGGCTGTTGTGCATTTTGTATGCTGATTGCATAATAACAATGGAAGATAAGTGTGGGTAACGACATGTTGTGAGCAAACAGATGACACTGTGATGAGGTGGAGGAAAGCCAAGAGCTAGAGTACAAGGATATTTTGAGGAGCTGGTAAGCTGTCATGTGATGAGGAAAGTGTAGCAATGAATGAATGACCTGAGCTCACTGTGTTGGGAATGTAGGCAGGGAACATTAGTCAGGTGTTGCTGGAGAGGAGGGTGCCAGAAAAATATCAGGTTCAGTTATTTATAAGAGTACCTTGGTGCCCTTTGTAAGAAATGGGGAGGATTCCTGTTGGCCTTTTTGCATCACCTTTTCACACTTGTGTTCATTCTTAAGTAATAGGCTGAAGTTTAGTGGAGCGGCAGGTCACTGCCTTGATTCCATAGATGGCCACTTGTCTCCTAGAAATCCCGCAGCAGTTATCAGTGTGTTCTCAAGTTATTTTTCTCTCCTTTTTTTCATTAGCGTTGAAGCTGCAACTGCATGAATATCAGATGGAGGCCTTACAAATAGCAGCTAGGATATAGACTCCCTAGGATGCCTAAAACTTTCCCCAAACTTAACGTGAGAGCCTCTACTTAAAATGTTGAACTTTGTGACTCTTGAAAGCAACTGCAGTGTGTATTTCACTGCAGTGTGCTTACGGTATCATACCACTGATAAATGAGTTCCTTCATCTATTTTGTTGGGCTTTGGACTCTGCTAAAATGGCAGTGCAAGAGGTTTCACTTCTGGCTGTGTTTGTTTGAGTGAAGGCACCTTTTATGTCTAGACTCAGTTTTGAAAGCCTTTTCTCTTAAGAATGACTGATACGCTGCAGGGATGTGGAGCTTCTGAGATGTTTAGAGCTACAAGTCTACTGACAGAAGGCCTCCCTGATTTGTATAGGAGCATTAAATTGGGAAGACTTGGAGAAGTTAATGAGATGGAAGAAATGAATTGAGATTTGTTGGTAGTCTATTGTTCACAGTTACTCTTAGGAATGGAAACTTTTGTGTCTTTTATGGCAGAGATGATTCTGCCAATTAAGAATGTATCATTATGGCAGCTTTTGCATGATTATAAGACTGTCAGCCCCATGATAATGCTCTTTTCTTCACAACAATAGCAACAGTTAAATGAATAGCACATTTGAATAGAGGGAAGGACTTCCTAGACTTAAGAAAAATAGTTTGTAAGTTCAGACCTTGGGGAAGATGCTGCTGTCTTTAAGAAGTGTAAAATTACTTCTGTCATTTGAGAAAGGTGTCAATTAAAATAATAAAAAAAAAGAAATAGAAAAATCGTGTCTCTTTTAGGACAAGTTGGGAAATGTCGATTCCCTCAGGTATGTAATAGGTAGAAAAGCATTTCTGTTCTTTGTAGAAAAGTGGATGCTGGAATAATATTCATACAGGAAAAACACAGTGCTCTTAGGCTGAAGGTAAAGTCTGTCTGTGATGTTCTTTTCACTCTGGGCTTTCTTAGAAGCCTCTCTCACTTGGTGCTGTGTCCTGTACAGAGCCAGCTCAGGGCTGGAAAAGGGTATGGCTGCATGCACACTGCCTGGGACGGGGCTTTGGGGAGCACGTGGAGCTGGCTGGGGTGTGATGTAACAGGTGCCCCCTTGGTGTGTGTATGTGCTGTAGGGCAGGGTTTCAGTGGGGCTGCACCAGAGTTGGTGGAGTTATTTCCCACTCTATTTGAGAAGACACCACTTCTTGGATGTCTGCAGCTGCCGTACTGTTTGTTCTGAATGGATCAGCTCAAGTGTTGTATTTGGTGAAGTTCCTATTTACACCCTTGCGTTTTCAGACATGGGATTCTGGATGCTGTGGTGTCGCTATGTCCTTACATTTGGCAGGAAGTCCCATATGGTTCTGTTCCTGCAGCTATGCTTTCTGATTGAAGAGATGAGAGTGTGAAGGCTGACAGTAAAAGGGAGAAATGTGCCATGAACACACTTCTATTGGTTCTGCTAGAATCGTAGAATGGCCTGGGTTGAAAAGGTCCCCAGTGCTCATCCAGTTTCAACCCCCTGCTATGTGCAGGGTCACCAGCCACCAGACCAGGCTGCACAGATCCTCATCCAGCCTGGCCTTGAAGGGAAGGGGCATCCACAACATCCTTGGGCAAAACGTTTATTGTTTGTTAAAAGGAATATTTAGGAGTATGTATGTCAATGTGTGAGACACAGTAGTGGGAATATTTGATTTCAAAGGCACTAAGCAGCTTTAATTTTGTCCTGTATGTGCATCTTTAATAAGTGCAGAAGCAGGTGTGATGTCTGCAGAAGTAAAGAAGCGCTGTGTGTGTCTGTATGGGTCTGGCGATGATGACACACTTGCCCTCACTGAGAACACTGTTCAGTAATGAGAGCCTCACAGTGTGCACAGCTGAGCCGGGCTCGCAGGGATGTGCAGAGCTCTTTTAAGCCCCGCTGCCTGCAGACTTCAAAGGCTTTGTCTCCTTTCCTTCTAAACACCTCAGGCTTCTGCAGATCTGATGAGCAATCTCTATCTAGGAAAAAAAAAACAACAACCTTCTAGATTCTGCTTGCTTGGTAATTAAAACTGAGATTAAAATAACCCAGAGCCATGCCTGAATTTTGCCCAAGTATTACGATAGCTTCCCAATAGCCCAGGGGCAAAGACACTCATTCCTTGCCTAAAACGAAGCACTTGCAAATTGTTCTCTCCTGAGTGCAGAAGCACCCCAGCACTTGGCATCTTTATTAAGTGAGTACAAACAGGTTGTGTCTCCTTTGGTCAGGAAGAGCACTATGAGTTACCTGTGTTCCCCTTACAGTGACTGCCTGACTAACAACACTACAGGTACGTCTTGGTTAGAACTTAACTGCTAACTCTTAACAAAGCAAAAATAGCTTCTATTTTGAAGACCAACTATGTGGTTCAAATTCACTAAATACTTGTTTATTTGACATTGTCTAACATGCAGCACTCTATCTTAAAGGTTATGTTGTAAGGTGCTTTTACCTCAGGGAAGGTGCTATACAACCCCTGGGATAGGTGTTGTATTGGAAGAGCAAAGGAAATACTTTCCTAATGACCTTTCCAAAAGATACAGAGCAAAGAGATTAAAAATAGTGTTGGATTCGCATAGGTGGTGGGAGGGTCTCTGCTGTTCAGTGCAAAGGGCTGATCTCTTCTTCCATGTTATGCCATCAAACCAGGATTATTTAAGGATACACTCCACTGTTTTACTATCGCCCAATGAAGCATGCAGTGCCCTGAGCGCTAATGAAGCACAATGCTTTTTTTATTCTTCTCTCAAGATAAATATTTATTAATTTTCTTTTTAAGCCTCTTAAATGGAGGCAGCAGTTAGAGGACGGTGGAATGTGGGAAGATGGGGGATCTTCCGGGCTCTTTTATGGTGGTGTTTGTGAACATACAGTAGGACTGAGCGGCTACAAGAACATTTCACACACTTGGGAATGGATGCTGGCTGGCTGTGAAGAAGGATTACTATTTTACACTTTCCTTATTGGGAGTGAAATGATGGATGTTACTGAACCTCGAGTGTCAGTTAAGATTAGGAGAGATGTCATTGTCTGTTGTTTAGTTGTTTCTTCTCTTGTCATTAAAGGTAAAAAGGTAGGTTGTTTCACTATAAAATTAGGGCTTGTCAGTAAAAATGTGGAGTTTCAACAGGATCACTGTCAGCAGAGCTGGACTTCTGGTGAGGAAAAAGCAAGTAAAGATGAAACTTCAGATCTGACTCTTAAGCTTTCTTAAAATGAGTATTTCATATAGCAGAATCCCTTCTTTTTTGGAAAGAATTTAAAGCAGGTAAACTAAGATTTGTAAAATCAAACACAGTATGCAGGTATTTTTGGTGGCTGTTTGCTGTTTAATGCTTGTGACACCGCAGAGAAGCTCACCAATTCCCTTGTGTTTCAGGCCCTGCAGTTGTCCCTCACCAGTACTACGGAGTTACACCCTGGGGAGTTTATCCTGCCAGCCTCTTCCAGCAGCAAGCTGCAGCAGCTGCCGCTGCCACTAACTCAGCAAATCAGCAGACCACTCAGCAAACCCAGCAGGGCCAGCAACAGGTATGTGGTAGGGTGCTTTGGCACATGAAATAATGTAGTCATTTATTAGCAAGCACATGCTCATGATGAGTGGAAGTCATTGCTGTACTGTCTGTTTTCATGTAAAGGCTGTGGAGAAGATGAAAATGGATCAAATACTCCGTGTCAGTAGGTGGTTCTGCTCTGTGCTTCAAGGTGCTGTTCTAAATAGGTGTTTTTTTCCTTCTCTTCAAAAAAATAAAAGCACAGTTATTAGTAAACTTGTGAAGTCAAATGCTAGAAGGATTAGGGTCACCCTGATGTCCCTCCCTGGGTTGTGCTCCTGCTAGATGTGTGCTCAGGTGTACTCTACTTTGAGCTGAAGGGGGGCCTGTAAGACAGGTGTCAAAGTCTGGACTGGAGCTTCTGTTAACTCAGCTGGCTGTGCTGCACAGCTGCCTGGTCTGATGTTTGGATAAAGTACTGCTTCTCTCCTGAAGTTGGGTTTATACAGTGCTGTCAGCTGCTGTCCAGCAGGAGTTCCTACTTGGATACAAAATGGATCCATTATCCTAATGAAAAGGGAGAAGACGCAGAGCCTTCTGTTCTGGCCTTTGTGCTTTCGAGATTTCAGGCCTTAGAGAAGATTGCAATTGATGACTGTGTTTATTAGCTTTTGCTTTAAAAACAAACAAGCAAAAAAACCCACAAAGATGATGTAGTATTTTAAGGCCTTTTCAGATAAGAAAAGCAATGATGTTTCACACCAGTGATTCTGGACCAGTGATCAGGAGAACGCTTTGCTCCTGACAAAGTTAATCATCAAACCTCCCCACCTGGCAGGTCTCTGACAGGAGTGTGTTGAACAGACCTTCTGCACACATCCATGCACACAGCTAAATGGAGTTAAGTGTGGCACATCTGTGCTTTGGCATTCAGACAGGGAGCCTTTCCCCTTTAAATAGGTATGTGCAAAGAGAGCTTCTGCAAAGACTTAAGCTATTAAAGCAATATCTGTCAATCATCAGTAGCCTTTATGATATTTTTCATTATCTCTGTAGCCACAAAGCAGGCATGAGTGGGGATTGCACTTATTGTTTTTAATGCAGACTTTCTGTCTATGAGAAAAGTGTACATTTTTGGACGTAGTTCTTCAGAGAATTGCTGAGACAAATGTTTTAGAAGCACAGAGTGATGACTGTGGACGGTCTGTTTGTGATGCTCACAACATCTTATGAGGGATAGTGTATTTATAAAACTGCCAGCACTTCACAAACTGCAGCACATCGTCCATCAACTGAATTCTGCAGAGTGCCTGTGCCCTGTGTGTGCTTACCAAGCAGCTGCAGCTTGTGAGGCTTCCTAGGCTGGAAAGAGGTGAAGAGTTCATGTTCTGGCTTTGACAGCAGTAGGTAGCTCTGGGATATGTCTCAGGTCTGTTAGCTTCAATATCCTCTCCCAGTTCGCCGTGCACAAAGCAGTTTGTTGCTTTTAACAGCTTTATTGGGTGACACATACAATGTTAATTTTTGCAACAGTGCATGCTGAGTACCAAAGGACAGCTCTTTTAATGAGCTGACCTCGCAAGTGGCTGCAGGCTCTAACATCACCACTGAGTAAAAGGCTTTTGCAAACAAAGCCTGTCGCAGGTAATTACAGGAAAGGTCAGTTTGCCATCTTCCCTTTTCAGAGCAGTGTGTGCTTAAACCACAAGAGCTACGTAGAAAAGGCTGTGTGTGATCTCTGGTCATTCTTTCCAGTGAGTAAGTGTTGTGTCAGTGGGTCACTGTTTTCTGAGGTGGATGGCAGTTTGGAAAAGCCTGTGTCACCTCATGTCATCAGCCCGCAGCTCACAGGTCTGGAAAGGTTTCTGCTTAAGTGGGCTTTCAGTGTGCTCTTGGGGCAGAGACCAAACGTTGTCTCTAATGGGACAGATGGCTCACAGATGCTTCTAATGGAGGATGAGGACTGAAGGTATGTCAGGAGACAAGAATTGAAGCTCTTTGAGATTATGCTTGGGAAGCCTGAAAAAGGGTGTGTTATTTAAATTGAGTCTTAGGCATTTACCTGTGGTAATAGTGCTGATGCTTTTGGTGGAGAAGGTAGTTCTATTCTGAAGGAGAGAGGAGGGATTGTCATGCACCAGTTGTGACATAGCTGCCACTGTGTGCAAGATCTATTAGTTTAGGTTGCTGCTGGAGTCCTGCAGTGGTTATTGTGGCTTATTCCCCAGGTGTCAAAACTAACCAGACCTGTTCACTGTTTTCTCCAGGTTCTACGTGGAGGAGCCAGTCAGCGTCCTTTGACCCCAAACCAGAACCAGCAGGGACAGCAGACTGATCCACTGGTGGCTGCTGCTGCAGTCAACTCTGCCCTTGCCTTTGGACAGGGGCTGGCAGCAGGGATGCCAGGTAGGGAGCCTGAGGGGGCTGTGACTTCTCCAGTGGCCATTGAGTTCCAAGCAGATGTCATCTCGAGTCCCTGCATGGTTTCATGTTTACCTGGCATTCAGCAGTTCTGTTCTTATGACAGCATTTCATGGTTTTAATCTGTGGGTATACAAGGCATTTTGGAGAGGCTGTTAGATAACAGCATAACCACCTGTGCAGCAGTAAGTTAAAGCAGGGTGTAGATTCCTGTATCACAGTTGAAACAAATGTTATCAGCTGTACTGATGCATTAATTGCATACCCAGAATTGATGGCTCCCACTGAAAGTTGCTTCCATGATTTTCTATGGTTCGTGCTACCATATGTGGTATTTATTTTAAGACCTCTGAGATATCTTAGTACTGCTTATTAGCCTTGTCTGCCCATCCCTGTCAAGTGCTTGATTTTAACAGGTTAAGGCTTCCCCTTCATAATTTCCTCCAGGCAAATTCTAGTGGCTTAGAAAAGAAAAAGAGGCGAAAGCAGAGTTCTGTTATAATTCTGCAGGAGAGAAGCTGCTGTGTGGGTTTTAGCTCTGATCCATGAGACTCTGTGGTACAAATGCTTCTGACGTTGCTTATACAGAACACTGTTGTAATGACAAAGTGCATATGTAAGTATTTTTTGAATAATGTGCAAGTATGTCCTGTTGGTCAGATGCAATCAAAGAGGATTATTTTGGCCTCAGGTCTGTTCACTGCTAGCGCCACACAGTTGCTCCATGTTGTTTTGATTTTTTAAAGGCTTAAGAAGAATGTTGCTGTATTCAGTTACAAAGTGAGCTGTAGCACAGACACTTTCAAGTAATCCATGGACTTGAGTCTGTGTTGTTGAAGTTCTGGGGGCTACAGCTTCAAAACAAGTGTTCACAGAACACTCTCTTCTTTACAACCCCAGTATAGGAAACTACTTAATTTTTTCCTGTGTTCTTTAGTGTGTGTGTAGAGTTTTTAATCTAAAGTGTTATAGCTGGCTACCTAAGCAGAGCAACTGTATGCTATGGAAAGACTGCTGCTTGCTGCTGTTTGTGTCATAAGCATATTTTTTTTATTGAAGAGTATTTGTGTGCTTTTAAGATCACTCTATTAGAAATATATATCTTCAAAAGGCACATCTTGAACATAGCTTGTAATTCTCTGCCTTATTTGTGTGCGCACACAGAACTGCTCCAACATGCAGTGGGAGAGATGGAAGCTCAGTGTGCTCACATCGGCGTGTGCCAGCACAGGCTGTACTTGTAAGGGGAAAGAAATAGTACTGGAGTATTTTAAGACTCTTTTTTTCCCCCTCTGAATAACTGAATTTACACAAAGGGCATATAGGAGCTTCAGGGAAAAAAAAAAAATTCTTCCCTAACTGAAAGACATAGAGTTAGAAATGTAAGTGTGGAAACTGTGGGTGCTTAATGCAGAGAACTCGCTTCACAGTAATCAAAATCCTTGTTGCTTTTCTCCTTTACCATTGTGATTCTCATTTAGAACTGTTACCAAACTGCATTTGTTTATACCCACATGTTGTGCTGCTTCTCACCTCATTATGTGCTGTAACTTGCCTTTGCAGGGTACCCTGTGCTGGCTCCTGCTGCTTACTATGACCAAACTGGTGCTCTTGTGGTGAATGCGGGGGCCAGGAATGGCCTGGGAGCACCTGTGCGTCTGGTGGCCCCTGCACCAGTCATCATCAGCTCCTCTGCAGCACAAGCAGGTGAGTTCCAACCCAGCCAGGTGGAAACCTGCTCCCACAATGGTGACTCGAGCCACAGAGAGCGAGAATGAGCCCCTCAGTGCGCTTCTGGCAATGATGACTCACTTGCCCTCACTGAGATCCTCTGCAGGGATTTTGTTGAGAGCTTCTTCCGGACTCATTGTGAGCTGAGCCTTGAGAAATAACCCTGAGAGGTAGCGTAGCATAAACGGTGTTATTTTGCTGAATTTTGTGAGTTATCCACATAATAAAGTTCGTTAGCCTATGTCAAACTCCCAAACAAGAGCCTTGCTTACATAAAATATTATATGCCTGGTCATTGCCACGAGGATTGTATTAAGGTTCTTTTGGGAGTTCAAGATTTAAAAGCAATTTTTCAGCAAGAATCTGTGTAAGCATTCCTGGCCAGTGTTGCTAACAGATTATGAAATGGGCTTTTAAATTGTTTCCTTGTAGCTCTTGTTTGTTTTGCTTTTTCCTTTTGCTTTGGAACTGGCTGGAGAACAAAAGTATTTGGTTTTGATGCTTTTAGCACTGCAGGAGTGGGTTTCATGCACTGATTATTTCTAAACTCAGGTTCCTTGGTTGGCTAGCAAGCACTAAGTGTGTGCCTGAGTTATTGGATCTTAGGGAACTTGTTTGATCCATGTTGCTGTAATAATGCAAACAGCAGTAATGATAATTTTACACTTTGGTATTTGGTGGCTCTGTGTGAGCCTGATGGAGGAACACAGGTTTAGAGTAAAGAGGTGTTTGAAGATTTTGATGTGAAAGGGAGATTTTCATCCTGAGAGAAAAAAAAAAAAAGAAAAAAAAATCTATGGGAAATAAAAGGAACCTGATGAAACTTGACTTCCAAACCAGATACAAAATGGATTTTTCAAACTCTGCTTCCTATCACTTTCTTTACAGCAGTTGCAGCAGCAGCAGCGTCAGCCAACGGTGCTGCTGGGGGCCTGGCAGGAACCACCAACGGCCCCTTCCGCCCCCTGGGAACGCAGCAGCCCCAGCCTCAGCCCCAGCAGCAGCCCACCAACAACTTGGCCTCCAGCTCATTTTATGGCAACAACTCACTCAGCAGCAACTCTCAGAGCAGCTCCCTCTTCTCTCAGGGCTCTGCCCAGCCTGCCAACACCTCCCTGGGCTTTGGGAGCAGCAGCTCCCTCGGTGCCACGCTGGGGTCTGCACTGGGAGGCTTCGGAACGGCAGGTAGGAGCTGCAGCTGCTTCACTGGGAGCTGTTTTGGCTTTCAAAACGCACACTGCATTCTGATTAGGCTTCTCCTAGCAGATATAATATATTGAGATAATATATTAAATCTGTTCCACGCATTGGATGCATTGTCAGGCATCCTTTTGCTGCTGTTGAACAGCTTTGGATCACCTCACCTGTACTTGCATGTGCTCAGTGGAGATACTGGCCTGGCAGGAATTGGCTCTGCAGGGGTAATTATGTGCTGACTCTTACTCAGCACATAGTTCCTCAGTGCTGAGGAACTTGTTTCTGGTGGCTTAAAGAAGGTGGTTTCTATGCTTTCTTCTGGACGTTGTTACTGTCTTACAGCCCAAAAGAACCCAGTGCTTGTGGCTGCAAGAAATACAGAAACTTGATTTGCTCTTAAGACAGTGGGAGACAAAGATATATATATTTTTTTCAGAATAAAACCAAACCAAAAAGCTGTCTGTGGGTTGAGATTTTTTCCTTTTATTTTTAATAGATTTTATTTTTGAAGTAGAGCAGTTGTTTTAATTGCTGCTTAGTCTTCGAGGTAGTAATTACATCCTGCACTTTCCTGCTTTCATCATTCTGAAGGGCAAGTTAAAGCATGCCTTTAGAACCTTGTCCATCAGAAGAGGCTGAGAGATGCAGTGTCCCTGAATCAAGTTGCAGGTTTATTTAAAAGCTACTCTAAATATTTTCCTTAATCCTAGCCTGAAAATGCGAACCATCTTGGATTAAAGTCAATGCAAAATTCACTTCTTTCGTTCCAGTTCATTTGACTAATTGAATTCAGTGACTGGTCTGCGCGAAGCTGAGATGCACATGCTTGTTTTCCCTTGATCCATGAACAAAAATGTGACTTTATTGCTTCTAGAAGTTATGAAAAAGAATTAATTCATCACAATCCTTAACTATTCTACTATTAAACAAGACTTTAATGCAAAAATGATTATTTCTCAAGTGTGTTTGAAGAGGTTTTTATTTCATTTACAAGAAAACTCTCCAAAATGTTGTTTTTATGTGCTTAACTTAAATTCTGATTTCCATTTCAAAAAACCCTGATGCAAACAGAAGTAAAAAGAAGTGACACCTCAGCTGTTCTCTAATATAATGAAAGGTGAGAAGGAGGGTTCCAACACAAAGCTATGTATGCTCTTAAGTAAAGAGTAGATGAGATCTTACATTGGATTTGTTTTAGCTCTAATGGCTGAAGAACAAATAGGAGGCAGCACTTTTAGGGAGACGGAATAACTTCCCTTAAACAAAGTGAAACACTTGAGGGGAAAAAGTCCTTTGAAGTGTACAAACCCTTCTTTTCGATGTTCAGAAGCAAAATGCAAGTGCTTGCACCCAGAAGCCAAAATGCTTGCTGTCATTTATTTATTCTGTCACTTCCTTTAGGTAGGTTGTATCTTCTGATCTTCTGGCTTTTTTGGAGCTGTATTTCTGGATGTGTTCTCTCAGTATGAAAGCTACTGAACTATTAAGAAACAAAGACAGGATTTGAGCTCATTATTTGAACCAAGGATTTCTAACTTGATGACCAGAAACTTCTGTAATTACTGTATGTTGTTTGGGCACAATCAGCACCCCCTTGGGAAAGCAGTACCACCACACCAGCACATTGCTTATAGGTCCTATTATATTTTTGCCAGTTCTGCAGGCATCTTCAGGCTTTATGTTGTCTCAGGCAGTTCATTGTCCTCGCTCACTTCTTCTCTCATCCTCTTTCAGTTGCAAACTCCAACACTGGCAGCGGCTCTCGCCGAGATTCTCTGACAGGGAGCAGTGACCTGTACAAGAGGACATCCAGCAGTTTGACACCTATAGGACACAGTTTTTACAACGGCCTTGGGTTTTCCTCCTCTCCTGGACCTGTGGGTATGCCTCTGCCCAGCCAAGGACCTGGCCACTCTCAGACTCCACCACCTTCCTTATCTTCACATGGATCTTCTTCCAGTCTAAACCTGGGTAAGATTCACAGTGCCGCTGTCTGAGGTTACTGCTGCTCTGCTCTCGCTTTATGCAGAGGTGCTGTGTGGGTGAGGTGTGTGTGCCCTGCTTGCTGTTCATATTCCTGCCACAGATTCCCTGGTATTGCAGGAGCTGGCGAAATGCTGAAGCAGGAGTTGCAGCACCTGTGTTGTTGGTGCCTCTCAGTAGCTGAGCTGTCAAACAGGAAGGGATGTGCATTGCTCCCTAAATTCCTCATCACTAAATAAACATCAACTTGGATGACATTTCCAGGTGTTTTTTCACACAAAGAAAGCACCAATTGTTTGTTATCCTTGAACTGAATAGGTACATAGGGACTGATCTGCAAGTATGTCAGATGTTGTGGAATATCCCATCAATGTTCAATAATAAGTTAACTTAAAAATAAAGCTGCTTTTAACCAAAATATGTAATGTTTTCTGGGGCAGTAATTCTAGCTGAGGATTTTGGTTTTACTTTTGGAAAATTCCCATCAGTATAACATTATCAAAAGCACATTAGCACATGGCTTTCTTAGTTTTGGTTAAATACATTACTTCATGCAAAGTACATCTCTTAGTTGGTCCAGAACTGTTACATGCAATAAAGGCTTTAAAATAAAGCATGTATTAAATAATGAAGCAGTGCTGATCTGAACTTCCTGAAGCATTCATTCCCAGGCCTCATAAACAAAAAAGATGGGTTACTCTTTGCATCTGCACCAAATAATTTAGTGTTTGTTCAGAATATTAATTTGTTTTGGTTCTGTCAAGTATCTGTCTGGATTTAATGCAACTTTTGTTTCTCAGAACGCTTTTTACATGCGTGCACACTCTATTACTGATTAGATAGTATATTTGTTTGCTGAATGTGTGCAAGATAAATGCTGATTCTGGCTAAAGGTTAGCATGAAATAGTAATAAATTGTATTTTTGAGATCAACCTTAGATTTACCATCTCCTCTTGTTCTGAGCCTTAATAGAATTGGAAAGAGTTTTAGCTTTATTTATGCAGCTGTATAGTCCTTAAGCTGACAGTTGAATAGCTACAATAAATTAATGCTAAAGACTAACCAGAGTCAAATTCTGGCTCTAGGAAAAGTCTGTTGCCCCTGCAGGCAAACAAAAGAATGAATCTTAAAAACTGGATCAGACAAAGGTTAGTCTGATCCAGGAACAAATGATGAAAAGAAAGGAGAGCTTCCATTTACACAAATGGACCGTGCCCTTGAGCAGTTAGCATGGGTCTTCCCATTCCGACAAGATGCTCCTTTCCTTGTGGGCAGCTTTCAGCCCTCTGTGGTTGACTTCATGCTTGGTGGTTACTGCAGGAGACATCTCACAGCTGGGTGTGGGTTTTACCTTGAAATCTGTAGGGTCATTTTATTGTGTTGTCTTTCACCTGTAGTGTAAAGACACGGTATGAATGCAGTCACCGTTTCTTTGAGTTACAAGGTAAGTTTGAATACTATGAAAATATCACAGGCATTATGAGAAGCTTGAGGCAGACTCCTTTTCTGGAATGATATGTAAAATTGTTTGTGATAAAGAAGCTGAGGAGAGTTTCCTTAGTACGTAAAAGTGAAAGGGACAGATGGGAACACTCAAATGTGGCGTTTGCCAAAAGGGAAATTAGAGCATCCCGATTCAGAGCCAAGTCCCATCACTGTGTGGCGTGGAGGAGTTGCTTCATATAGTTCATTTTCAGGGTTACAAGATGGCTGGTGCTAAATCCCGTTCGCAGTCAGGAAAGGTGCAGTTAAATGCTGCTTGTTTGGTGGGTTTGGCACAGGGATGTGAGAGTTGGTTGTTGCTTGTTGCAAAGATTCAGCTCCTGCTCTTGTGGCTTCCTGAGAGCTCATGGCTGTGAGAAATGGTATTTGCCACCTTACTTTTTTCTGGTCTTATGAAGTGACCTTATGAAATATCTGGGCAGTGGTGAGTACCTGAAGTCAGAATGCAGCCAGTCCTTACGAGAACTGCTGAGGGAGGAGAGCTGAGCTCATACGTGTGCGTAGCTGAGACAAAAACACTGTAGGTTTATACAGTGACAATACAGCCTTCCTCTGTCAGTTTGTTTAGAACCAGAACTGTGCCATGCCTGTTCCTTCAGTACAGCTCCATGTGCTGTGTGCTGTCAGAGTACTTAGCGTGGGCAGCCAGGTGCTGGCACAGCCTGATGGCTGCAGACAGCTTGCAGACCTTCTCTTGAAGCTTGTTCTGGCTGAGGACACGGGAATCTGTCAGTGCCAGAGCCTTCATAGAATCACACAGTGACTTGGGTGGGAAGGAACCTTAATGATCGAGTCCCAGCCCTTGTCAGGGGTTGGTTGCTACCCAATAGCTGTCAGTTCTCTGGGACTCTCCCCCTCTGTTCCACCTTGCTGTGTACCCACAAGCTTCATCAGTGCTTCTTCCCCTCCCCCTTTCTGTGTGTGGCTCTTGAATGGAGAGCATTTTCATTCTGGTGAGATCACACTGAAGCCTCCTTTACCCATCTTATAGTTCCACTCACTCATTAGGGTACAGGAGCTTGAGATGCTCAGGAGTTTGGTGGATGGGGTTCAGAAGCATTTGTGTTAGCAGGAAACTTGTCCCTGCACGGTCTCTGATTCCCAGTATGATGTTGAACCTTATGGAGTGACATTGAGTCAGCATCTCCACCAGAGGGGACACCCTTAGGAAAACTGAAGTGGGTTAGTTAGATCCTTCAAAGTGATCAGAAGGGTTTTGCTTTGCAGACCTCTGGTATGGAAGACTCTACCTCCAAACTAAGAGACAAGACATACATGATAGCAGCAGGGAGTGCTCTGCTCTTTCCATTTACAGCCATTTGTAGCAGATCAGGAAATGGTTTTTCATTTCAGTGCATTGTGCTCTGACCTGCTCCAGGCTTTGAAAAAACAAAGGGTAACTGAGTGCTTGGAATGCAGTGGAGACTCACTACACCATTGCTCGTTAATTTGGTTTCCTTTACCTTAGAAGCTATTGATTTCACATTCCCTTGGCGTATGTTGGTCCTTCCAGCAGTAAGGAATATCACTTAGTCACTTGTTAGAGCTCTTAATTAAGAAGTCACGTAGAGAAAATGCCAGCCACACCATTGGCAAAGCAGCACAAGAAAGAGATGGGAATGGGAAGTTGTTGAGTTGCTTTCCTCCTGAGAAAGCTGAGGTTTGGCAGCAGGTGGGGAGAAGTCAGAACATGTCTGCCCAGCTCAGAGATGGGGAAACTTAATTGGCCTGTTATCAGATACTTAATTCTCATAGAGAGTTTCCTGCATGGAAGCTTCCTTGAGGCATTGCTGGCAGGGAGTGCAGTTCACTCTGTTCTTACTTTTTTTTTAATTAATATACTTTTATTTTGGACCTGTTGTTTGCATGGCTGCTGGGAGAAGGTCTGTTCTCTTTGCAGACAGACCTGCAGACCTTTGCCTTTGAAGGTCTTCTCTCTCCTTTGCAAAGATCACTTGTGGATTTTTCAGGTGGTTTCCCTTGCTGCCTCCCTTTGGTTGTCCAGGTGGCAAGTTCCCATGTGATGGGAATATTCTTTTTAAGAGATCTCTAGTCCACTAAGGAGAAATCACACACCCAAGTATCTTACAGCCTTTGGCCAGCAGAGGGATCCCGAGCCCTGCAAGAATGAGTCCTCTGCTGTGCTGCTGAAGCACAGTGTGGAAAGGACAGGCAAGAAAATGGCATTCAAAGGTTTAAGCTGATTGCTGTCAATACCTGCAGTTTCCTGACTGTGTGATGGATGTTTTCCAGACCTATTTTGGGTAACAAAGTGCTTTCTTAATATGGATAAAAATCTTTAGTACATATTTGATAGGATTCCTTGTGATCTTCCTTGCCTTTAACTTACTGGTGTTTATCTGTACTGTTTAGTGATTTGTTTTGTAATCTTTGTTTTTCCACTTGCTTCTTGCTGCCTTTTTGCTGTCTAATTTTGCTTTAATTCTGTCCCTACTCCTTTGACATTTCTGTTTAGATGGAGTTGGATCAGCAGCAGAGTAGGTGGGGGGGGGAGGGGGGGAATAAAGGTAAGGAGCAAAATAAAGTGATTTGAAATCACAAGTTAGCAAAAAATGCATGCACTGGGATTGATTCTTCTGATTTAGACAATGCCAACACAGAGTGAGGAGCAGAAGTTGCTATAGTTTTTTGCTGAACTCTTCAGTTCATCCCACCCAGTTCGAGTGCCATGCTAAGGAGCTGTTTGAATGTGTTCCCACCTAGATTGTTTTGGAAGCAGTTCGTTTAGCTTGGTTGAGAATACTCCCTGTTTGAACGGTGCCGTAAATCCGTCTTGGTGGAAAAGGGGTAATTAAAAGCAAAATGTCCTGCAAAGGTTGTGCATCCTTCTGAAATGAAACAGCCAAGGAATTCATTTGCGTCTTTTGAAACCCTCTGGTTTTTATGATTTGCAGGAGGGCTCACAAACGGGAGCGGCCGTTACATCTCTGCTGCTCCTGGAGCTGAAGCCAAGTACCGCAGTGCAAGCAGTGCCTCCAGCCTCTTCAGCCCCAGCAGCACGTTGTTCCCTTCGTCTCGCCTGCGCTATGGCATGTCTGATGTTATGCCCTCCGGCCGAAGCAGGCTGCTCGAAGACTTCCGCAATAACCGGTACCCCAATTTACAGCTGAGGGAGATTGCTGGGCACATCATGGAGTTCTCCCAGGACCAGCATGGATCCAGGTGGGGTTTAAAACCTTGCACTGAGGGGAGTTTTTGCAACAGCTGCTCTTTGGTTTGACATGGTTTGCAGCTTATGTTGCATCCTGAAGTAAAGGAAAAGGAGGTGTGAAAAGACATTAAGCTGGGTATTGTAACGCTGACCCTCCTTTTTATAGACCAGAGTCAAGATCTTACGGCATGGTTTCCCTCTCCAAAGAGGAGTTTCCTTGCTAGTCTCACTGGTACAGCTGAACTCATTTGAAAGCTGCCTCAGTGTGAGACCTTGCTGCATTACTCAGAGATCTGCTTTGCTTGAGTCTGTGGGATATTGATAATGGCACATAGGCACAGATCTCTTAAGTGCCAAGAGACTATGAGACTGAGACTCAAGGTTTCAGATTGCTGTGATATATCAAGACCCGTGTTTTATAAAGGCTCCAGGTGTGAAGATTTGAGTGGATTTGTATTAACAAATGCTCTGAGGACACAATTGCCAGTGGCATCACAGCAGCCTTATTTTTCAGGTTTATTCAGCTGAAACTGGAGCGTGCTACCCCAGCAGAACGTCAGCTTGTGTTCAACGAGATCCTCCAGGCGGCTTATCAGTTGATGGTGGATGTATTTGGGAATTATGTCATCCAGAAGTTCTTTGAAGTAAGTGTTCATTTCTCTCTTCACAACTCTTGCTCAGATACCTGCTGTCCTAAGGCATAGGATGAGTTCTTAGAAGCCATGCCATTTGGCTGTGGTTGGGTATCTGGCTACACTGATGTCATTTCAGTGGGGAGGTGCTGCTTGACCACATGAGGATTTTGTGCTTTTCGTAATTGGTTTTAATCTTTGCAGTTTGGCAGCCTGGAGCAAAAGTTAGCCTTGGCAGAACGTATCCGTGGGCATGTTCTGTCCCTGGCTTTGCAGATGTATGGATGTAGGGTGATCCAGAAGGCCCTTGAGTTTATTCCCCCAGACCAGCAGGTAATTGTAAGTTTCAACTTTAACTTTCTTCTTGATGTTGAATGTTTCTTGCTGTTTGGTGACATGAACTGTCATCCTCTGTTATTCTTGGTTTTGTTTGTAAATGGTGTTCTTTTGCTTTGGTTTATGGTATATCTGTTATGTTTCTTGTGCATGATAAGTAAGTATGTGATATTGTTCTCGGGTCTCATTGTCATCTCCTTGTTCTGTTGAACAGCTAATGGCATTGGTTCTCTGTTAATTCCCTGCAGTCAGATGGTGTAAGCTGGCTGGTGATGGAATTACGGATGTTAGTGAATGAGAAGATGCTTTAAAATCCCTTGAAGTAAATTGTGCCAGAGTTTTGCTTTGGCACATTTGCTGGGATATTGCTGCTGTGATATGTGGGTCAGTACCCTGCTTCCCACAGAGTAAGGTGCATGAGGAGCCCCTAATCCCATCAAGCTAGGCCCAGTGTTGGAGAAGGACTGATAATAGCTTCAGATCTACTCAAAACTCATTAATAAATGAATTCCAGTAGGATTTTATTAGCAGTGAACTAAGATGGAAAAAATACACTCTGCAAGCTAGCTACTAAAGTTGTTAGGAATCATTATATAGGAGTCTTAATGTAGGTTATTAAGTTAGGGGAGGGAAAAACATACCACCACCAACAAAAAACACTGAAATAGAATTTGGAAGCGTGTGTGTTCCTTTGGGGTCAAGCCCGAGTTCAATTCAGCGCTATCTTATAGTGGGTCTGTGCCAGCAGAGTGGTGAGGGGCAGCACAAACTGGCATTGCTGGTCCAAGGATTTCCCAGTGTCTAATAGAATGCTGTTTTGTGAGTACTGTGTGCTCCTGAATTGCCTGGTTTCGTATCAGTTGCAAAGGTGAATTATCTGTTTGTGTGTAATTGTTGAATTCCTCAAAAATCATTTACCATTTTCCATTAAGAAAGCTTTCAGCCTGTGTATGTTACATTAGTCACATCTAGAACTTGACTTGCAGAATCAAACTCCATAACCACAAAGTAGTTTATCAAACTTGCTTGTTTGATTTCCCTGATTACAGTATAATATTAGCTTGAAGTGCAGGCTTTTCTCTCAGTGATAAGTGAAGCTTACTTAGAAGTTTGTGAAGTTTGAATGTCTTATGTTTCTTTTTGAGGGGAGCAGAGCAGGGGGAACAATTAGTGCATGGCAGAGTTATCTATTGGGGGAATAACAGTCTTAAATGTGAATACTTAGGTTTAAGTGGATACTCGTGTGTAATGAAGTGTTCCACCTGCAGAGTAGCGTTGTTGTAGGTGGCTGCTGTATTGTAGGTTTCATCTCAGCCAGTGGAAATCTTCCCTGAGATACTGAAACACATCAGTGTATCGTTCACACCTTCCATGTTCTTCCGTGTTTAGCAGCAAAGTTTTGCTTTTATCAACCGTGAATCCTGGTGGTGCTTTCTGTTTCTTTCTCTCCTTCTATAGAACGAGATGGTACGGGAGTTGGATGGCCATGTCCTGAAGTGTGTAAAAGACCAGAATGGTAATCATGTGGTGCAGAAGTGTATTGAGTGCGTGCAGCCTCAGTCCCTGCAGTTTATCATTGATGCATTTAAGGGACAGGTAAGTCTTTAACCAAGATACTGACTCTCGTTCTTTGCATTTCTGTCAGTTGCTTTGCACAGCAATGGCTGTAAGCTGCTCACGTATTTGGGGATTTTAATGTTTAGCAAGTGGTAGCTGAAAGGTGAGTGAACCTACACTGTGAGCCTAGGAATTCTTCAGCCATGTCTCTGTTGTCATATTCAGGTATATCACAGTAAAGCAGCCTTGTTTTACTGCAGCATTTAATATTTTAGACTGATGGGGAAAAAAGCACGTGTGTTATTCATTTATCTTCATAGTAAATGTGGTGAGCAGAGTTTTCTGATGAGTATAGTAAATTTTCATTATGATTCCTCTGTGTGAGGATGGCTGAGAAACTAATTCCTAAGGGTCTGAGGTCAGGGGCAGAACATGAGTTTTGTCTCACAAAGCATAGTTACTTGTGCTTCATTATCCCAGTAGTTCTGGATTTGAGTTGTGTAGCTCCTTTGTTCTGGCTGTAGTTGGCTTGTCTTCCATTACAAATGTGCTGTTCTGGGTGTTTCCAGCTTCAGCTTAATTGGCTTTGGAGAGTGACTTTGAAGTATTGAGGGTTTTGCCACAGGGATGTGAGGATAGCCTGGGGTTATTATAGCAGGAACCAGACTTTATTAGCTTGTCTGCTCTTGGAACATCTGCAAAAGTGTTGACTTGCTTGGCTGTGTCAAAACAAGCAGGATTCTAGCTGGGAACTTGCTCAGCAAATTTGGTGGTTCACATTTAGCTTTGGACCTTCCCTCAGGGAGTTAGGCAAGGCAGAAATACATCTGGGAACAACTTGGATGGCAGTGAAATTTCTTTGGCCAGCTGTCCTAGTTTCAACTGAACTTTCATATGCAAGCTTAAACTTAATAGATCAAGACCTTTATCTTCTATGGTTCATTGCATTCAAAAGTCTGTTTTCCTACCCACTTCATTGAAAACAGTTATTAAAAATTTGTAGTCTGTCTGCTTGACATCAATGCTTGGATTTGCTGCTTCTGTTAATTTTAAGCCAGCAAACAGGACTTGGTGCTTTAGACAGAAAACTCCACAGCAATAATAAAATGAATAGGTGTCATGTTCTTAGCAACAGATTTCATAATCCTTTAGAAATGAGGAAGAAGGCTTCTTGTTGTCACTTCTGCTAAGCGCAGTGAAGGCTTTTAAACAAATCCAGATACTTGAGGAAAATCCTTTGAGTATTTTTAACCTTTCTGCTTCATACTATTTCTTACATAGCTTTAATTATGCAACAGGCAAACAGTACGCTGGATTTATTCTTCTGAAACTTTTAGCACAGCTTCCAATAATTCTTGCCCATCCAGGTGTTCTTTATATTAATCAAGATACTTTACCATTTGTTTCCTGTTCATAAATGGAGAAGGTGAAGCACAGGTAGGAACGTGGTGTGCCTGCAGTATCCCTGTGGCAGTGAGGAAGCAGATGTTCGCACTATCTCAAGCTGCAGTGCTGCAAGCAGAGTTCTGGAGCTGACATTACCTCCCCTGTCCGGGAAAACCTCCATGTGTTCATTTAATTCCTAAAGGTTTCTGGGATTCACCAAGTCTAACAGATGTGTTGCTGCCTGTGCTTGTCTGTTTTTGTTGAATGCAGGTTTTTGCGTTGTCTACACATCCATATGGCTGTCGTGTGATTCAGAGGATCCTCGAGCACTGTCTTCCTGAGCAGACTCTTCCCATCTTGGAGGAGCTTCACCAGCACACTGAGCAGCTTGTGCAGGTCAGTGTGGGAACAGGGGATTGTGTGCTGGGAGATGTTCTTGGGTTACTGTACTGTATTAGGAAAGCTAGCAGTGTATTTGGGATTGCAGCTGAGTGTTGCTGGGGCTGCGTGAGCACTGGGTATTCCATTGCTGAGGAGGAACAGAAAGGCACGTGGCAGGCAAAGCATTATCACTAACCATTTTGGTTATCCAAAATGGTTATTGATATCCAGAAAATATCAATATTGGATTTGAGTCATTTTCAAAAGGAAAATTAAATATTGAGTGGGAATGTTTCTTAATGATCTTAAAGGAGTTGATGCAAAGGGCAGATTCCACGTAGGAAAGGAACATCCTGAGATAGGTTAGCTCCCTTTCTTGCCTGCCTTTCCTTCTTGCAGTCCTTCTGAGAGCTCTTTTATTCCTAGGTTTTGTGCATGTGGACCTAGTGGATATAACATGAAGGGAGTCCTGTCCTGTGTGCTTGTATTTTAGCACAGTGGGAGAGGGAAGAGGTTGGGCCTGGAGGTGAGGCATCAAGGCGTGCCTTTGGTGCTGCAGAGTGAAAAAAGTACCTACCTTGTGGTCTGAACATAGATGCATTTCAAATATGATGATACATAAGAACAGTCTTCTGTAGCTAGAACTCTGGCATCAAAGTTTGTAAGAATGTATGGACACTGGAAACTAGATTGATTTGAGTTGTTCCTGTTCAGATTTTCATGTGCTTCCGTCTCTCAAACAGGATCAGTATGGGAACTATGTTATCCAGCATGTACTAGAGCATGGTCGGCCTGAGGACAAGAGCAAGATTGTAGCAGAAATTAGAGGCAACGTGCTCGTCTTGAGTCAACATAAATTTGCTAGGTATGAAATTGTTTCTTGACATCTCCACACCCTGTGGGAGTTTGGATGCATGCTGGGGTTGCAAAAGAGTTGGGAGTGGGGTGTAGGAAGGTCAAAGGTGAAAAATAACTTTCTGTTGAATGGCAGAATGCTGTTTATAACCACTTAAAAACTGGACTGAGTGATGGGCAAGGTAGGTTTTACTTGGGAAAAGAGGATAAAGGTGTGAAAGTGTAATTCTGATCCGGGTTCTCGAACCTGAGCAGGAGTATTACGTTGTTTGTGGCTTTTGTTAAGTAGTCGGTATCCCTTGGAGAATTAGGAGTGTTTTGCTGTCTCTGGGGTGCTGTGTTGAGCCACAAAGGAATTGAGAAAATCAATGTAGCAGTGGTTCTTTGCAACCTGCTTTTCTCAGAAGACTCTGATTCTGATGTGCAAAGGCCTCGTGGTCCTTTTGGAGGTATGTATGTAATGCATCTCCAGTAATGTATGCCTGCCTCATAGGGAAGCCAAAGCAGTCTGAGGTTGTTAGTCCAGCTGCAGCAGAGCTGGAATATGGGTAGAAGCAAAATTCAGGTATGGTACGGGGGTGTTAAAGCTAAATAACACTTCCCACAGTTATGAACTGTGTGTGCTTCTTGCTATTTGCTTGTGAAGGCTGAGCTCTTTACAGGCATGATATACCTTCCTCTTTGTGATGGGTAAAGTAGTGCATTGCTACTTAGGAACACAAGGGAAATGCAGCCCTAAGAGGAATCAGAGGAGCGTGGTCTGAATGCTGTTATTTCAGCCTTTTCCTCCCTGTTAATTAGTGTATGTTGTCCCCTGAGCTGAGCTCTAGTTATGGCAATCACTTGGTGATCTTGTGATTCAGGAAGGGATGCAGAGGATGAGACTAGCAAACCTCTCCTTCCCTAACCATAAATCATATTTAACTTGACTCTTCAGAGAACAGAGACTACTTACTAATTTATTCAGGAATTTTGGAAGTTCTTTGCCTTTGCTAAGATCTTTCATTCCTGATTGTATTTCTCTGTTGTTATAACCTTGGACCTCCATTCCCACTGAGCTCCACTACTGAGAAAGCCAAACAAAGAACAACTCATCTGCTTCTCCAGGGTATGCTATGAGAACAGACACCGCTTTCAAATCCAATGTCACTGTAGAGATGCACAAATAAATGTGGATTAAATCAAACCCAAAATGGTGTCCTGCCCAAAATTCCACTCAGATCTCAGGAACGTTGGACCACTTGTGTCCTGTTATTGCATTTCTGCACCAGCCCATACATATGTCCCAAAAGGCCTGCACTTAATAGAGAACAAAAAGCCCAGGTGGTTGTCTGTTTGTGTGCTCACCAGTTGTCTTTCATTGATGGTTACAGCAACGTTGTGGAGAAGTGTGTGACCCACGCCTCCCGTACGGAGCGTGCCATGCTGATCGATGAGGTGTGCACTATGAATGATGGCCCTCACAGTGCCTTATACACCATGATGAAGGATCAGTATGCCAACTACGTGGTACAGAAGATGATCGATGTGGCAGAACCAGCTCAGAGGAAGATTGTCATGCACAAGGTGAGCAGCTGCTGTCAATTGATAAGGATCCTGTGTTTTAAGAAGTGGCACTGTCACACTGGTTGCAGAGCGAAAACAACTAACAAAATAACTGCTTTTGCCTTTAGAATTTCTTGGCAACTGGGATGGATGTTTCAGAGTTGCAGGAAAGTGCTAGTTGATGTATGAAAATAAGAAACAGTGAGATGCTGTTGGACTTAAAACCAGCTGGTTGCTTCAGGCAGTCTCTTCTGACCCAGTAACCCAGATCTGCACTCATGGCACAGTGAGTGCTGATGTAAAGCAAAAAAGCTAAGACTTCTTTTTGCTGTAGCAGTGCCACCAGTTTGGTGCTTGGCAAGATGCCTTCAGGAGGTCTGGCTATGATGACACACTTGCCCTCTCTGAGAACAGTGGTTGCTAATGAGAGAAGCTTTACGTACTCAGCAGAGCTGAGCCAGACCTTGAGCACTAAGGCAGAACTGCTGGGTGTGTTTCTGAGGGCTGCCAAGCACTGCCTGTCACTTCACATCCCTGCTTTCCATCCCTGCCCTGATCAGGAGATTCACACTGACTGTCTGCACTGTGCTAACGGAGCACGCTTGTTTAAAGTATGTTTTTTGATGAGGGACTTTTGTGAATGCGAGGACTTCACATTGGTCAGAAATGAAGGCATTTGGGAATGAAAGTATTGCTGCCAGTCGTGCCATCCAAAGCTTGTATGTCTGCTCCCTATGGGCTCTGAGCATCAGGCAGTGTCTTCAGCTCCCTGCTCAGTGAACAACATGCATGCAAACGAGCTAATCTTCAGGCTGATTCATTCTTAGGTTTGGGAGTCGCTCAGAGTAGTTATTTTAAACCTAAACCTGCATTAGAAATAACAAGTGTGCAAGTGGATATACACAGTCCAGCAGCAGCAAAATGACTTGTATCATTGCTGATCTTTGTATGAGCTATGGATTGGGGGGTTGGAACTACATGATCCTTGAGGTCCCTTCCAACCCGGGTCATTCTGTGATTCTGTGATATGTATTTAAAAATCCTTGCTGGCACGTTCTTCTTGTCAAGCAGCCTTTTGAAGAACGTGCTAATTAGGTTATCAGCGTGGCTGTCAAAAATAGAAGTAGGATGACAACTAAATAAGAGTGGCTGGATTTGAAGATTTCGGCAGCGCTATCAAGCTGAATGAGAGCCTGGGAAAGCAGAGCGCGTTGTCTGATCTTAGGCTGTAAGAATTGCTCATGGTGCAAACAAGCAGTTTGTATTGTGCCTTTGATAACAATGGCATGACAACTGATGGTTGAAATGATGTTTTAAGAAGGTTTAGAAAGGAAGATAAATAAAGAAGTGTTGGATCTGGGACGCTTTCCTGTCCCTTAACCTCTGGGCAGCAGCCAGACCTTCCAGGGACTGCGGTGTGGGGAGGGCAGAGGCCATACATCAGATTTTCCCAAGTCTGGTTCTTGAAGTTGAATTAAGCAGCCAATGAATGAGCTGAAGGAATGGGGTGAGTGAGGGGTGGGTTTCCCATGGGAGTTTTGGCCAGCCCTGGTGTATGCAAGTCATGGTGATGTATCTGTCCTGGGAGCAGGGGAGGAGAAGGGAGTGCTACACTCCTCCTGTGCAGTTCCCATTGTAGGGCAGAAGGTCTGTTGTGGCTGAGTAACTGCAGGAACTTGCTAGCAGCGTGAGATATTCCTTGTGTAGTCAGAAAATGAATTGCTCTTATGTCTCATTCCTCTGAAACTGTCCAGGAGAACTCGAGCAGCATGATGTTAGCACAGCTGGAACAGCGCTTTCCCTTGTTGGGATACTCTTCCACTAACAGTGGCTTGGCTCTAGTTACAGGAATTACAGTGGAGTTGGAAGCAACTTTTATTCTGAAATAGTATGAAGGTTTAATTCCATAGATCTCTGCTTAAAAAAAAACAAAACAATAGTATTGTGAGTGTTAGGTTCAGAAAGAAACTAAACTACTGTTCAGCCCAGGAATGCTGCATGCCTTTCCCATCATCCCTTAAACACCCAGCTGGAGTTCATATTGGGAACAGTTGAGCCTGGAAGGAGGAGGGCTGTGCTCACAGAGCTGCTGGCCAACAGAAGCTGCTCAGCCCATCAGCCCTTGTGTGGTAGCCAACCTGACCCTGGGCTGCATCCAAAGCAGTAGGTGAGGGAGGTGCTCCTGCCCTTCTGCTCTGTGCTGGTGAGGTCTCACCGGGAGCACTGCATCCAGATGTGGAGTCATCTGTACAAGGAGAGACATGGAGCTATTGGAGTGTGACCAGAGGAGGGCAACAAAAAGGATCCAAGGGATGGAACACCTCTCCTATGAGGACAGGCTGAGAGAGCTGGGGCTGTGCAGGTGGGGAAGAGAAGGCTGTGAAGTGACCTGAGTGTGGCCTTCAGTATATAAAGGGAGACTGGGAAAGTCTCCCTGGAGACTTTCAAGGTGAGGTTGGATCAGGCCCTGGGCAACCTGATGGAGCTGTGGTGTCCCTGCTCATTGTGGGGCAGTTGGATTAGATGGGCTGTAAAGGTCCCTTCCAACTCTAAGGGTTGTGTGATTCTCTGCCACCACAGCAGTGGTTCAGCTTCCTGAGCCTCAGTCTCTCTTTATACCCCATAGATCCGGCCCCACATCGCCACCCTGCGCAAGTACACCTATGGCAAGCACATCTTGGCCAAGCTGGAGAAGTACTACATGAAGAACGGCGTGGACCTTGGGCCCATCTGCGGACCTCCAAACGGCATCATCTGAGGCACCGAACCGCCCCGGCCATCCGGCATCCACAACCAGCAACCAGCCCTATTCCAATATACAGTCAGAGAGCGCGGTACGGTTGCTAAACTACTAAAGAAGAGGAAAAAAAGAAGAAAAAGCCTTTGTAAATTTCTTTAATTTTATTATGCATAACATGTACTAATTATTTTTTTTAATTAACTGATTGCCCTGCTGTTTTACTGGTGTATAGAATACTTGTACATAGGTATCAAATGTACATGGAAGGCCACATGTTGTTTTTTTTGTTCACTGTTGTATCTATATTCCAAACGTTCAGGGTGGTTGGTTTGAAGTACAGGAAAACGTTTTTAATCCATCTGCCTTGGGGCAACTCTGCAGATTCCAGCTGCTCTCCGCTGACTCAGAAGTCAGCACCAGGTTTGGATTTGAGTTGAGCAGCACAAAAGATGCATTTAATGCTGTTTATAGGTATGGAAACAACCAAACCAAGAAGAATCAGCTCGCTACAAAGCTGCGGTTTCAAACAAAGAATTAAGTTTCTGAAACTTTTTAATTGCTTTCTTTTTTGGGGTTATTTTTTGTTTTATTTCCAGTATAACTTGCTAAAGGAGGTAGCGTAGTGCTTGTTTGGGGAGGAAGATGGACGTGGCCAGGAGGGTTTTAAAGTGAGGGTCGGGTCGGGTTGGGGGGGTGTCCTTCTTTACTGCCGACTCGGTTTGTTCTGCTCACACACAGAGAGGCACCATTTGATTATTTAGCATGAGGAAAACAAACCCAACTCGGCTTTGGTCTTGCTTCTATAAATATATAGTGTATACTTGGTGTAGACTTTACATATATACAAATTTGTAGTATTTTCTTGTTTTGATGTCTGATCTGTATCTATAATGTACCCTAGTAGTGGAACATACTTCTGACTGTACAATTGTACATTTGTAAACCTCTGTAATGTAAATGTGGAGAAGTTTGAATCGACATTAACAAAAAACCCCGTTTTTTGGTAAGAAAAAAAAAGGAATAAAAAAAAACCAACAAAAAAAAACAACCCAACCCCACACCAATAATTAGCAAAACCTGTGCATTTCAGTGTATATTCACACCTTTTATGGTCGTAGCATATAGTGTTGTATATTGTAAATTGTAATTTCAACCAGAAGTAAATTTTCTTTGGAAGGAAATGTTCTCTTTATACAGCCTGGTTCATGTTTCAGAAGATGCTTGGTTCTTTTTCCCCCCTTGGTCTCTTAGCTGAGCGGTAGCCATCCATCCTTTCTTCAATGTTCCACTGAGCGATTCAGTTCCAAATAGTGTTTTTTTGGATCTTACAAAGTAACGTTCTGCTTATTTTGTGACAGTAAGAAACGAGAAGTGCAAAAGTACAGACCCCCCCCTTAGTTTTTCCTTACAATCAGAACCCCTTTTCACCTTGTAAAGTGTGAATCACCTTCCCTTTTTGTACAGAAGATGAACTGTATTTTGCATTTTGTCTACTTGTAAGTGAATGTAACATACTGTCAATTTTTCCTTGTTTGAATATAGAATTGTAACACTACACGGTGTACATTTACAGAGCCTTGTGTATATTTCCAATGAACTTTTTTGCAAGCACACTTGTAACCATATGTGTATAATTAACAAACCTGTGTATGCTTATGCCTGGGCGACTATTTTTTGTAACTCTTGTGTAGATTGTCTCTAAACAACGTGTGATCTTTATTTTGAAAAATACAGAACTTTGGAATCTGGTTTGTTGTTTCCTTCCTTCCCTCTTGCAGCTGTGGCTCCCCTGCCTTCATTCTGCCTCCTCCTGGACATGGGCTTCGTGAACAAGATGGAGAGGAGGAAGAGGAGGTGTTTATTGCCACCCAGCATGGAGGAACTCTTCCTCTCTGAGTCTAAGCCTCTTGGGAACCCTGTGAGCTCAAGGCCAGCACACCATTCATCCCTCCTGTTGGAAGTAAGGTTCAGGATGGAGATTCTCCACGTCTTTGTGAGCTCTCTTGGTCACTACAGCTCTCACATAGAGAGGGACAGGGGGTCGTTTACCCCACTTGTGGTTTCCTTTTGTTTTCCTTCCCTCCCTTCTTGCAGTGTGGATCCCTGTCCCTTCTGGATCAGGTGCTACAAGATGTGGGTTAGTAGCTCAGTGATGGTGATAGGAGAATGGTTGGACTGGACCGATCCCATGCTTCTGTGCTTGTGGGAAGGTCAGTAGGTGTAAATGCAGCACGTGGTGATGGCTGGGAGCTGCCATGGAGCTGTTGTGGCTGCAGCTGAGCACTGAGCTCATATCTCCATGGAAACTTCCCTGACTCCCAGATCTCGTTCCCAGGAGGCACTCGATGTTCAGCTCTGATCCATTGCAGGGTTGGGGGTGGTTCCTCATTACCTTTACTTCCTTTACCTTTCATTTCTTTACCCTGAGTTCACCATCGCTGCCTGGAGGCTGCACACTTCTCAAGCTGCTGGGGCCCACTGTGCTCTAATGAAGTGCTGTGGGTCCTGACCCTCGTCTCAGGTGCAGCCTATGGGCAGCGCTGGGGGCACAGCTGGGTGCTGTAGCCCTTCTGGAGGGGCACATGGGGTAAAGGGTGCTTTGTTGTGGGGCAAGCCTTGCTCTATCCTGCTGCCCATCAGCCGCGTCCCACCCCATCAGCTGCATCCCATCGCATCAGGCTGTGGCTCACTGCCATCATAGCAGCTGTGTCCCACCAGGTCAAGTTGTGACCAGAGAGGTCAGCTGCATCCCACCCATGAGCCATCGTGTCCTCCGTGTCCCACCACATCACCCGTATCATCACAGAATGGCCTGGGTTGAAAAGGACCCCAGTGCTCATCCAGTCCCAACCCCCTGCTGTGTGCAGGGTCACCAACCAGCAGCCCAGGCTGCCCAGAGCCACATCCAGCCTGGCCTTGAATGCCTGCAGGGATGGGGCATCCACAGCCTCCTTGGGCAACCTGTGAACAGTGCGTCATCACCATCAAGCTCACCACGTCCCAAACACTCCCCGTGTTTCCCACCACGTTGAATCATTAAGGATGGGAAAGACCTCCAAGACCCCCAAGTCCAACCGCAGCCCACTGACCACATCCCCCACTGTCACCTCCCCACGGCTCCGGGACCCCTCCAGGCACCGTGACCCATCCGCCCCCCCCGGGATGTCCCACCGCTCTGCTCAGTGCAGGGAGCGCCGTGGACCGCTGCGGGGCGGTGCAGCCTCAGCAAAGGGCTCCTCCCCGCTGGCACTGAGGCATCCTTTATTATTATTTGCATCCCGTTAATTATTGCACAATTAAGGCGGACAGAAGCTGCAGTGGTGCCCTGAGGGCTGATCTGCTTCACCCCAGCCCCTTTGGGTGCCCCCGATCAGGGATGTGCCCAGCTCTGTAGCCGAATTGGGCTGATTTCCCTTCTAAATCCAGGTGATGTCCCTCTGGCCGCCTCCCTGCTCCACGTTCTCCCCTTCTCCCCACGTCTTTCCCATACACCCCCAGCTCTGCCCGTGGGTCCCGCTGCCATCTGCCCCGTGTCCCCTCCTTCATCTGTCCCTGGTCCCGCTGCCATCTGCCCCTCATTTTCCCCCATCTGCCGCAGGATCTGTCCCTGAACTCCTCTTCCACCTGCCCCATGTCCTCCCGATCTGGTTATTCCCCCATCGCCTCTGCATAACTATACCCACCCTCGAGACCCCCTCATCCACCCCTGGTTCCCCTCTTTTATCTCTCCCCTTTCATCCCTGCTTCCCCTGTCCCACTTAGCCCAGCTCCCTACATACCCCGTGCTGCTCTCTCTACCCCTGGATCCCCATCTGCCCCTGGATCCCCATCTGCCCCTGGGTCCCATCAATCTGCTCCAGGTCTCTCTCTTTCTATTGGGTCCCCCTAAGGCTCCTCCACACTCCCCTATGTACCCCTGGCTTCCCTCCACTTACTCCTGGGTACACCTCATCTTCCCCATGCCCTGTTATCCATCCTAACCCTTGGTTCCCCCATCTGTCCCCACCCCCATCTACCCCTGGATGCTCCTCTGTCCACCCCTTCATCCTTCTCTATCTGTCTCCATGCCCTCATCTACACTGGGATAACCCTTATCTATCTTTTTGTATCCTCCCCATTTGCCTCCATGCTCCCCAACTACCCCTGTCTTCCCCCTATCATCCCCTGTGCTCCCCTAACTATCTCTGGGTACCCCCCTCTATTCCCATACCCTCCTTTCTACCCCTGGGCACCCTTCTCTACTCCTGGGTACACCCGATCGTCCCCGTGCCCCCTCGTCTACTCCTGGATCACCCTTATTTCCCCCACATCCCCTCTAACTGCCCCTGGGTACTCCCCTAACTACCCCTATATCCTCTCTATCTACTCCCACGCCCCTTAACTACTGTTGGCTACTCCTTCATCTACCCTGGGTACCACCCTCCTCCTGCATCCTTCCCTATCAGCCTCCAAGCCCTCTATCTCCTCCTAGATACCCCTCTAACTGCCCTGAAGTCCCTCTGTCTATTGCTCCTGGATCCTCCCATTCACCTCTACGTCCCATTACCCACCCCGGAGTTTCTTCCCCACTCCCTACCCCCGGCTGCCTCCCTCCATTGCCCCGCATCGTCCCCATTGGCCCCCACTCTCCCTCCCACCCCTGGGGTAACACCTATCTATACAATTCGACCCCTCACACCCCTCCATCCCCCCCCAGCTCCGATCACACCGTGGCGGTGTGCGGGGCCGGACCGGGGCGGGGCGGCTTCCGCACACGGGCGGAGCGGGGTTCGTGGAGCGGGGCCGGGCGCTTCCTGCGGGGCGGCGGTGCGGGGAGGGGACGGGGAGGGCGGCGGCAACAAAGGCCGTTCCCCGCCCCCGCGCTCTGCTGAGCCGTCCTTGCGGCACGAAGATGCCCGCGGAGCTGCGGGGCCTCGCGGTGCTGCTGCTGTTGCTCAGCGCCCGCACAGCGCTGGTGAGTGCGGGGCTACGGAGGGGTGCGGTGGGGTGGGGTGAGGTGAGGTGGGGTGGGGTGGGGGGGCGAGAGGGATCAGCACGGCGCGGTGGTTGGGGGGATAAAGGGGGGTCGAGGCTGCGGGGAATGGCGTTTGAAGGTCACGGGGAAACGCCTTCGGGAGAAGCCGGCGGGTTTTGGGGTGTTGGCCGCCCCGGGAGGGCGCTTCGCTGGGGGATGGTTTGAGCGTCGGGTCCGCTACGGGGATGGAGCGGCTCGTGGGGCGGTGCTGAGGGTGGCGACCCCCGGACGCGGCGCTCACTCAGCGCCCCGTTCAGCGTGGGGAGCCCCTTCCTCTTCTTTTTCCCCTGTCCTTTTAGAGGGATAAAAAGTCCCCATTTCTGGCTGCCTTCCAGCGTGCAACCTGCTGGATTTAATAGCACCGAGCTCGCCTCGCTCCTTTGGGGTTTCTCGTTTCTGGTACCTCCCCTTCCTGCAGCCCCACTGCTGGGGATGCTCCAGGGTCAGGGATGCTCCAGATGGGTTTGGAGATGCTCCACGGATGCTCCAAAAGCACTTCAGGTTTGGAGATGCTTTGGTGATGCTCCAGCTTTAGTGATCCTCCAGGAGTGTTCTGAGCACAGAGATGCTCCAGGGGTGTCTGTGTGGCTCTCAGTGGTGGCTGCATCACTCACAAAAGTCCCTGTTTCTGAGGAGGCTGCTGAGCTCTCATTGAAAGCACCCAGAGGTGTGTGATATGTGAGCAGCCCAGCCCTCCATGCACACAGTGGGTGATGCGCCCAGCAGCTTTTATTCAGCTTAATGCTGCACTTTGCCATTCGTTTGGGGTGGATGGGGTCCGGCTGGCAGCTCACTCCATCTCTCCTTGTTGGGACCAAAAGGAGCCCTTCGTTTCTCCCTTCCCCACTTGGGGATCTTTAGTTGGTGGATGGCAGTGCAGCTGTTTGCTGAGGAGCAGAGGCAGGAGGTGGATGTGTGGGTTGGGCTGATGGGCTGCGGGGATCACTTGGGGGTTCGTTGGGGACCAGGAGGGGACCGAGGTCTCACTCTGCTGCTCTTTGCCATCACTGCTATGTTGTTTGGTTGTGTTGGATTAAGTCTCTGCTTTTCCCCTCTCCTTGGAGGCTCCAAGATGAGGACAATGCCTGGAAACAGCCCCAGGTGTGATGGTTTCAGGGGGGTGTGATATGGACTGGGGACACCCCATCCCTTCATGCATGAGGATGTGGTGATACTGCACTGATGTTGGATCTCTCTGCTGATGTCACTGGGGCTGGGGAAGGCAGCACTGGGATCTCCTGAGCCATCCCTGCCCACCCCCTTCCCTACAGCTTCGCTTTGTGTTGAGGTTGAGATCTGGAACCCTTTGCTGTGCTTATGGGGTGGGGAATGAGCTCAACCCCATAGGAGACACTTGAGAATCCGAAAGTGGTTCTGGGAGCCAGGAAGAAGGGAAGGGAGCCCATTCCCAGCTGGAGGAGGGCAGGGAAGGGGATGAGCTGATTCCTTCCACCCTGGGTCAGTGATGGGGTCCCAGCCACGGTGTGTGGGACAGCTCTGTGCCACCCCGGTGCTGTGGGATCTCACCTTCCTGAGGTCCGCAGAGATCTGAATGGCGTGGCATGCAGTGAGTGTGTGAAGTCTCAGCTTGGCTCATGGGGGGGATTTGAACGGCTTCTGCACGTTGGCATCCACAGGGAAAGCAGAGGTGGGAGGCAGAGAGCAGGGCGGAACAGAGGGCTTTTTGTGGCCGTGCAGAGATCTCCCTCAGTTAATTAATGTGACATTTATGCTGAGCTCCTCGTGCAAAGCCGAGTGGGGCAAAAGCCCTTTGTGGGGAGGGATGGGACCTGCGGGGTTTGGGGCTGCACCGGGCAAAGGGCAGCGCTGGGGGTCACTGCTCTGAGTGTGGATCTGGGAAGAAATGGATCCAAGTGGGGGTGGCACAGGGATGTGCTTTTGTGGAGCACATGGAGGAGGGGAACAGAACCAGTTGGGGTGAGCAGTGATGGGATCACAGTGGTAACCCCCCCCTACAGCAATGCCACCCAGTGCCTCCCTGCCCACAACCAGCATCGCAGCACCATGTGAGCCCTGAGCTGGGAAGTTTGGCCGTGTTTACGTCCCCACGATGCAAAACATCTCCTCCCTCCCTCCCCACGGTTTGGCTGCTGCTCAAAGTGCTCATTTTCAGATAAAAATAACAGTGGAGATCTCAGGGCTGCTGCTTCTTTCCCGGAGAATGGAAGGGTTGTATTGCTGAGAAATGGGGGGTAATGCTCTGCTTGAAAAGGATGCTCATGTGTGGCCCCAATGCAGTTTTACCTCCCAGGGTTGGGGCAGGGATTGAGCAGAACTTGCTGGCGAGAGAGTTTATGAGCCAAAAAATGCTGTTTTCTGGAGGAGGAAGAGGAGTGGGGAGGCAGCGCTGCTCCATGAGCAACACTGGTTGGGTGAAGCAACTGCTGCAAAGCGCTGAGAGGGTCGTGCCTCCCCTGCACACTGCTTGCTAACACCAGCATCCCTTAGAAACAACAGGGATGTACCCAAGGGCTGCAATTTGGGGGAAGAGAGCAGGAATTGTGGTCAAATATAGATTTCTACATAAAATCCTTCCTTTTGTTGCTGTTGCTTTTTTAGTGGAGAAATTTATGACTATTTTTCCGCCTTCTTTTGGAGGCTTTTTGGCAAGTAGCGCCGTGCAGCCTTTAATTTTCCTTTAATTTTCCTTTAATTTTCCTTTAATTTTCCTTTAATTTTCCTTCTTCATGCTCTGCCCATGTCTTTGCCAAAATAATAGTGAGAGGTTGGGGCTGCGGTGACACCGGAGGTGACACTTTGGGGGGTGCTGAGGGAGGATGGAGGACGGCACTCAGCCTTGCTCCGAAAGCCTGGCTCCATCCCAATGGAAAAAGGCAGAGCTGCCAGGTATTTGTTGATGAAACAGGGTGATTCTGTGCAGCTCTGGCCGTGCTTTCAGCTGGGTCTGGCAGAGAGTGGGGTTCCCTTTTTTGGAGTTGCAGCAAGTGGGGCCATACAGCACAGGGACCTGAGCTGGGTTGGATGGCGCTGGGGGATGGGTCGGCCTTGGGTTGATGATGGGGCACTTTCAGTCCCTGCCCACTCAGAGCCTTTGGGGGCTTTGGGAGTGAGTGTGTTGTGCTCTGGCCCCACAGCTGTCACTGGTTGCTGCTTCCTTCTGGTTGGGGTGGTAGGAGTGATGCTCCTCCTTATCCTTAGCATGGGTGCCAAGGGGATGGAGAATCCCCTCCATTTGTATCCATGAGCACTAATTAGGCTCTAATTAGCCCCATGTCACTGCCAAGGTCATGGGACATCAGCCTGCCACCAAGTACCACACGTTCTGGATGTGCTGAAACCTGCACCATGGCACCCAGATGCCTCTGCTCTCAGCACCCAGCCCATGTCATTGCTTGCTTTGTTTTCCTCTGGCACAAAAAGGAGCTGTTTCTCCCCATTTATCAGCATATAATAGTTTTGGACAGTTAGCAGCCCAGCAGGCAGCAATTAGGCTGTGGGGTGGGGCTGCAGAGGTGCAATCTGGCCAGCCATTGGGATTTCCACATGGCACTGCTTTGTCCCAATGGACTGAGGTGTCCCCACAGCACTGAGATGTCCCCATGGATTGAGGTGTCCCCAGCACTGTTCTGGCTGGGGATGGTTCCCATGTAACCATCAGCAGGGCAATGGGTTGAGTGCTAATTAATTCCCCAAGTCCTGATATGAAGCACCCCCCATTCCTTTGATTTCCAGGAGGAGAAGAAGGGAGACAAAGGTACTCAGTGCCATAGAGGGAAGAGCTGAGAGGAACCCATCAGCTGTGCCAGGGGCATAAAACATTTATAGCCCTTGAAAATCATCAAGGAAATGTCTGTCTCAGTTAAAATAGCAGGAGCAATTAGAGGGGGATAAAAAAGAGACAACACCAAACCCAAACACACATGGCTTGTGTGTAATTCCAGCTCAGCTCTTCTCTGAGTGTTTTTCATCCTCTGCTGGGCTGCAGCCTCCTGTCCTGCAGAGCAGGGTGATGTCCAGGCCCAGCTCAGTGGGCAGGAATGGGGCAGTTAGAGGGGTGGGTGAAGCTCTGGGGCTGCTTCCTCAGCATCTCAGTGCCCTGGCAGTGTGCTCACCCACTCTTGGCATAGCTCTGCCTCTGTCTCCCTCCTGCCCTGACAGCTATTGGGCTGTGGGGGGCTGCAGGTCTGGGGGATGCTGGGGCTGTGTCCTGGGGTGGTTGCTGGGTGTGTGCACAGGGGACTGTGACTCAGCAGCAGCCTGCACCAGGGGATGCTGTATCCAACCCCACATAGAGCTACTGGTGTCCAGCACCTTTGCTGGGATGCTGTATCCAACCCTATGTGGGGATGATGCTACCCAACACCATGTAGGGATGCCATACCCATCACCTTATAGAGATGCTGTGCCCATCATCCTGCAAGGATTGCTGGTACCCGACCCCATGTAGGGATGCTATACCCATCCCCCTGGGGGGATGCTGGCCCTTTAATAATGTCCTGACCACCCTCTTGCAGAAAAAACAGATTTCTCTCCCCCCCATCTACTCTCTTTGGCCATGACAGAGGAGAGGCAGATAACACACTTCTCTTTCCTTTTGTGTCGTCCTGCTGTGTTCTCAGCAGTTGGGCACTACAGAAACTGCTTTGGATGGAGAAAAGAGGCATCAGATGAGGGATACCTCCTCTTGCATCTTCTGTTTGTTCCTCTCCTGCTTCCAGGGACTGTAACTGAGAGCTGATGGAGCTCTGAATCAATCTGTAGGAGTAACTCAGGATGTGCCAGGAAAGGGAGGCTGCCCATGGGCACATGAGCTGAGCCCCACCCCTACATGTGGCTTCGTGGATGTGAATTCCAAAAGTAGGTCGTGGCCACGCTGGCATTGCAGGCGTTGTCCTACATATGTCAGTCAGGTAATTTATGGGGCTGGGGCCAGGCGTCTCGCCTCGCTGCCCCAGGTGTGCTGAGCGTCCCTGCCTGCATCAGCGTCAGTGCTTTTCTCCTATGGTGTTTCCTTCCTCCTAATGACAGCATGTCGGGGCAGACTGAGGCACCTCTGTATCCCCATCCCTGGAAATGTTGTGTTCCCATCCTGTGGGGCCCCTTTAAACCAATGCAGGGTTATCCCCACTCATTCTGAGTGGTCTGGGGTCCCTTGGAAAACTGCAGAAGGGGCTGTGAGCACGTTTGGTTTTGGCAAGTGCAGCATCTTCCTCCCCATCCATCACCATTTCCATGACAACTCGGAGGAAGGAGGGCAGCAGCTCCTTCCCTTGCATGTGCAGCTCATGAATGCCGTGGTCTGTGGCTTGGGACAGCAGTCAGCAAAGCACTGCCCTGGATGAATTATCCTTAATTAAACACTGCAAGGAGAAGGGCTGCTGGGAAAAGGGCCCCCTCATTGTCCAACAGCGTTTGGGGAGGGCTGCAGTCTGGGTGGGGGATTCTGCATTAATCTCCCAGTTGCAAAGCTGCACGTGGGGGGCTCTGATGGAGTCCTGATTAATCATTATTAGGAGGTTCATTAGATGTGGCTCAGCATGAGAGGGTCAGCAGGGCTCCAACTGAGCTGTGACAGCTCTGGGATGAGGTTTGGGGCGCTTGTGACAGCGCTGCTCTCCCTCAGGAACCTCAGGAATTACTTTAAAAGCCGCTGACACTGGGGTAGACAGAGATTCTCTCCTCATGGAAATCCCCATTCATGGTGATACCCACTTTGCTTTTGGGGTCTGTGGCTGTGAAAGGGTTGGGGCTCAGAGCAGAGCACCCTACGGAGCATCCTTGGCACTATCACCAGCAAACGGCCGCACTGCCCCCAGCCCAACCTGCCTCTGCCTCCCTCCCAGCACCCCCTGATCGCTTTTCAGTTACGTTCCTGATTGCAGCCCCAGGGCCGTGTTTCCCCATCCCCTGCGCACATTTCCACCCAAACTCTCCTCCCGCCGGCAGTGCTGAGGTCATTTCGGTCTCCCCGGCGGCGCCAGGGAACAATCGCTCATTGTGCTCCGCGCTCCGTCCTGGGAAAAGGAAGAGGGTGTGAAGCAGCGGAACAGCGCAGCGCTGGGACGGGTGGGCTGCTGGCTGCCTGCCCCCACCCCACCTCTCTGAGCTGCCCTTGGGGTCCTCTGCTTGCTCTCAGCCCCGTGGTGGTGTTATGGGTTGTTGGCCACAGGGATGCTTTCCGCCCACGTCTCTGCAGTAGGACCAGTGCAGTGCAGCACGTGCCAGTGCATCGTGCATCACTCCAAATCCCCCATAAGGAAACACACACCATCATTCCACATGGCTTTTTTTCTTGCATCATTGGCCCAGGAGAGGATTCACCCCATGTCCTTCCACCTCTCCAGATTAGGGTTCTCACAGGCTGGTGTCTTGGTGCCATCCCTCTGCTTGGGATCTCCCTGCCCCCTGTGGTTTTTCCCTCTGGGAGATGAGGTCCTGGACCACTCCTTGTCCATGCTGGACAGGATTAGGCTTCTGAGCCATCTGCTGCCTGCCTCGCCTGATCCCACTTTGGGGACAGGGACAGCAGGGATGGCGTGGCAGGGATGGGTGCCACGACTTGGGTTGGGCACATTTGTGCTGATGGAAAAAGAGAGGGAGAACACCCTGTGGGCATCTCTCACCCTCATTTAAGGAAGGTTTGGCTCAGACCTCCATACTGAGGCTGGGAATGTGCTAGAGGATGGGGGCACCTCCCAATGGAGAGCCCTAGATGGATGCTCTGGGTTGGAGGCTGCTCTGAGTGGCACATTGCTGTGTTTCATGCTGTAAATCCCTATAATGCCACCAGACTGGGATTGCTAGCAGCACCCACATCACCTGGGGTTCACTGCAGGGAGGGCTCGAGCCTAGAGCTGCAGCAGCAATCAGCTTAAGGGAGATAAAGGCACAGGCAGGAAGTGGAGAGGGAGGTGGTGTGGTCTGGGTGTGAAATGAGTGGTTTGGAGTTCTGGCATTGGGATCTGGAGGACTCCTGGGTGACACCAGATTGGTCACCCAAGGGACTGCATTGTCACCATTGCCCTCATGAGGATGAGGCTGGGCTAATGGATGGTGATGGATGCCAGCAATGAAAGACATCATTTTTGGGAGCGGGGAAAGCAGTTTGGGAAGGGGATCACAGCATTTCTTTCCTCTCCAGGTAAAGCCTGGCCATGGGGTTCCTGCTCCTGCAGCTGGAAAAATTCATGTCAGAGCAATGGGCTGGCCAGGAACGTTGGGATGCATGGGGATAGGAGAGATGTAGGAGGCTGGAAATGCTGAGGGCCGGGTAGGGTCAGCATGGAGCTGATCCTGGCCCAACCTTGGGTTGGTTGCTCTGACTGCACTAATTTCCAGGGAATCTATTAGGAAATCATCCACACCACCTCTCTGCTCCATCCTCACTGTGAGCCCCATGGACATCCCTGGGAATGGAGTGTGCACAGCAAAGCATCCTCTGAGCATCCAAACACTTTCTGTAGCACCTCCATCATGCTGCAAACCCAGCTTGTATGGGAGGAAGGAAACTCCACATTCATTCCCATGGCATTGAGCCAAACTGTGCCCAAACCAACCACGGCCTTTGCTTGTGTCTTTCCCCCCATCCCTGTGCTTGCTGCACCCTTCTGCAGCATGTCCCTGGGGATGCCACGAGCGGCAATGAATCCCAGAGGTTAATGACGTAAGGTGCCAAAAATAGCACCTTTATCTACAAGCACGTGTCCTTGTGCATATTTTTTGGAAGCGAGCAGGAAGGGGAGCTGGGAGAATCACAAAGCCTGGGCTGTGTGCTGTGATCCTGTACAGGCACTGGGCTGTGCTTTGGGGTGTGCAGGGTGATGTCTGGGAATGCTCGTTGCTTGCATGTGTGCCTGTGGTGTAATTTTAGCAAAGCCTCCCCAGGTAAATCCTCCATTTATTACACCATAAAACCCATCAAATGCACAGGGCTGGGGCTTTGTGCCCTCCCCCATGGCACACACAATCTGCCAGGAGCTGCGGGTAATCCCCTGCGCTCCATCCTTAATCCCACTCTGTCCCTCGCTGAACCGCCCACGGTTGCGAGCACGGGGTGCTCCCACGTTTGCTTTCCAAGAAGCCCCAAGGAGGATGAGAGCAGCACCAAAAGGATCCAAAATCTGCAGGTGTGAGGTGCAAACCCATGGGGTCTGATCAGCCCACCCCAAAGGAACCCCAATACCATGAGCTGTTTGTAGGTTGGTTGGTTGGTTTTCTTGGTGGTTTTTCTTTCTCCCATTTTAAGCTCCAGTGCACCAACACCCACAGATTTTGGCTTTGCCCATCCCATGGGGATGTGTGTAATGAGGGCGTGCTCTCAGTTGGCTGCAGGCTTGCAGAGTGGTGTGCCTCAGTTTCCCTTCCCTTTCTGTCTGGAGATGAGTGAGTTTGGGAAAGCCATGCCTCTTTTCAGAGGTATCTCTCAGGAGATGAGCACTCCTTGGGTGCTGCTGTGACCTTGGATGATGGAGATGGATGATGGAGACCACACTGCTCCACTGGAATATCCCTTCCATCTCCTGCAAGCAATGCCATCTCAGCCTCATGAGCATCCCAGCTGGGTGCACTGCTCTGATGGTGCAGGACCAACATATGCACCTTCTCTCAAAGGTTTGGGTCTGGGGCTGTGTGTTAGGAAGTGTTGCCTCAAGGACGCCTGTCTTCCATCTCTCCAGCATGACACTGAAAAGCTGCCATCCCTTTTAGTGTATCAGCCATAATTATTGTTGGAAAGGCAGAATGGAAACGGCTTGTTTAGTTACATTTCATTAAAAGGAGGGGACAGGAAACAATGAGGCTTAGGCTGTATAAATATTTGAACAGTGCTTTCCAGCAACATAACCCCTCTGTGTGTGCATGTGTGCACGCACGTGCCTACAGCCCAGGTCACATACACATGGATGGGTAACTTGAAACGTTTCCCATCGCGTGCCAAAATGATGTAAATCCCCCATTCCTGGTGATGGCTCAGCCAGGGCTTTGGTTGGTTTTGTCCATTGGCAGAAACTTTGCTCTTGTGCAGGGTCTGACCCCTCCCACCCATTTATTTTCTCAGTAAAATGAGCCCTGCGGGGCTGGAGGAGCTTCCTGGGTAAGGTAACCAGAGATGGCAGCCCTGGGATCAAGGCTCCACGCTTGGATGGATTTGGGAGCTTTCCTTTCATCTGGAAACCTGAGCTTTATTGGTGTGTGCAGACAGTGGGGTCCTGGGGGCTGCATTTCGGGTGGTCCCCACTGCTCCATGCTTTGCAGAAGGGCAAAGCTTTGCTAAATGCTCGAGCTGCTCCGTGCAGGGGAGTGTCTTTTGCTTTCCTATTAATTGCATTTCTATTACATTTTTATTGCACACTGGCTTGCTGAAAGCCATGGTAGAGTGGGGAGCATGGCTGAACGGTGCTATCGAAAGCAGATTGATTACATTTGCAAACAAATACTTGCAGCAGATAGAGCTCAGGTTAGGCAAATATCATTTAAGTCCTACTGTAGACTACGGAGAGGAAATGCCATTTTTTTTCTTTCCCAAATCTAGACACTGATTTTTCTTTTCAAGAATTAACCCTCCCATCCAACTGTATCCCCACTGCAACACCTACCAAACCACATCAGTGAATCAGTGCGTGCCCCTGGGAGCACCCAACCCAACATTCGGGTTGGCCAAACAAGTTATGGCACCCCTTCCCTGGAGGTGCCCAAGGCCAGGCTGGATGGGGCCCTGAGCAGCCTGATCTGAGGGGCGTTGGGGAGGGCAACCAGCCTACAGCAGAGATTGGAACTAAATGGTCTTTAAGGTTCTTTCCAATCCAAGAAGTGGGGGAAAAGAGATAAAGTCCTATTTTCCAGCTCTTTGGATAGCTGAATCTCAGCTCTGAGAGCGAGCTCTGAAATGCTCCTTTGTGGAAAGTGAGAAAAGCTCGAGACGGTTTTGCATGTTAAGCTGCAATAGGATTATGGAGCCGAGCAAATTAAATCAATTCTGGGCTGGGTGGGGAAGTCCCACATGGGGTGTTTAAGCTGCTGGGTTGTTTCTGAGGTGCAGAACCACACATCCACAAGGTGGCTGGCACTTGAGGTGACTCCATCCAATGGGTGGTTGATGCTTGGGGTGATCCTATCCATGGAGTGACTGGCACATGGGGTGATCCTAACTGTCATGTGGTTGGCACCTGGGTGGGGGGGAATCCTATCTGTAGAGTGGTTAGTGCTTGGGGTGACTCTATCCCTCAGGTAGTTGGCATTTGGGGTGACGCTATTCATGGAGTGGTTGGCACTTGGGGTGTTGTGTGTTGTGTGGTTGGCATTTAGGGTGACCCCATTTGTGGGGATGTTGGCATTTGTGTTGACCCCATCTTTATGGAGCATCCTTGTCTGCCCGATGCAGTCCCATTCACTGGGCTCATTTGTACCTCTTCATCAGGTGTTGTGCATGCAGCAGGAGGTGGTACTGAGTTCAGGGGGTTGTTGTTGTGTCTTTTCCCCTCCATCTCCCTGGAGAGTGAAAGCAGAGCGTGCTGGGAGAGGAGGTGTTAGCAACAATTGATGTCGGGAAGTTGGCTATTTTTCATGCCAGCTCTGGCTCGGGGATATTTTATTATACTGTGGGGTAAGATCTGGCACTAATCCACTGAAGTATGGGAATAAAAAATGATATTGGAAGCAGGCAATCCCAAGGAGGAGGAGATGCTGATAGATGCATTCAAGAAATGTCTAGATATAGTGCTTAGGGATGTGGAGTAGTGGGCAATATTGGTGGTAGGTGGACAGATGAAATTAGAGATCTTTTCCAACCTTAATGATTCCATGACTTTAAGAGATGAGACTGGTCTGGGATTGAGGACCTGGTGAGGATACAACCTTCCCATGTGCAGGAAGAGCATTTCCCACCAGTATCCTGAACCCCCAGAATCCAGCACTGCCTTTTGGCCGTTCTACTTGGCTTTGCTATGGACACCTCCAGCTCAAGCAGCCTCCATGGTCGCTACCATCAGTCCTGCTCTCAGGAGCAGCTTGCTGACACATTTATTTTTAACTCAGCCATGGATCTAAGCTTGGAAATGCAGCAGTTTCATAGTGGGAAAAGAATTGTGGAGTCTTTAGGGTTCAGAAACAATGTTTTCGTTCCAACTTTATGTGCAAGTTAATATTATTTCAACTGTTTATAGTATCACTAAATCATGTGCTGGAATGAGTTATTAAGGTTTTATATAGAAAGCACCAGAAAGGTGCTTTCAAGGACTGATTAATAGAAAATATCCCCTGGAAAATATCATAGAAACAATCAACACTTTTCCTGTGGTCTGTTCTCAATTTAACACGTATTCCCATAGACAATGGCATTCAGCCTCGGACAGATTGCTGACCCTGCATGCAGGGCTGAGTCTGTTTGAGCTTTCCAATGCTACTGGCTTTGGCATCCTCCCTGGATGCCCTGGCTGCCGGATCCCAGTGGGGCATACAGAATTCCATTTCCCAGCTGGGGTCCCCATGTCCTTTCCCCATGACCTCACTGGGAAACGAAGCCCAGAGCCGTTTGGGGTGGGTGTGCCCAAGGAAATCACCCATCGCCTGCACACTCGATGGATGCTGCGTCGCCATGGAGGTGGTTTCCATAGCGACTGTTGCCATGCCGATGGCTACCAGAGAAGGACCTGAGAGCATCCTAGGGAGGTTTGCCAGCCTCTCCCTGCCACTAAGGATAGATTTATAAGGCATCCTTCCTCCCAGAGTGCAAGGCAGACCTTTGGCAGCAGGATATGTCCAGAGATGTGCAGGGTCATGCAGGAGGTGGCAGGTCACATTGGATCCTTGGTTTCCCAGCAAACACCCAGCACTGCAATGCTGGGCATGTCAGTGGGACCCTGTTCCCAATCAGCACATTTTTCCCTCTGTAAAATGATGTCACCTGTCTTGATAAAGGGAGAGGACAGAGAGGGACATCCGCTCTGCTGGGAGGTAGAGGCACATGGATAGCACGGAGGGACTGAAGCCTCTCTAATCTCCAGCTCAGCTCTGATGGGGCTGGGCCAAAGGGTCTGAGCTCTCATTCACTTTCCAAGGCTCTTAGTGCAGAACTTGGCTGTGATTTCTGCTGCTGCAGCCCCTTGGCTGTGGTTCCCAGCTGGCCCTGCCAAGCCACAGTGTGGAAGCATCAAGGGGACAGTGGGTCAGTGTCATCATGTGTCCATAGGAGTATCAGGCAGCTGGAAGTAAATTGGCCGTTGCCTTTGCTGTGGGGAGCAGGGAGGCAAATGAGCTATGCCTTGGCATGGCACAGATGCAGCTCATTCTGAGGCAAGTGTAATTAATCCCCATCACTGTTGAGTCTAACTGGGCTCAGCCCCACTGAGCGATGGAGTTGGCTGTGTTCTTTGTGTAGCTGGGTGTTGATGCCCTTGTGCACTCATCACCATCATCTCCAAGACCTTCCCAGTGATTCGTCACCATGGGACCACCAGGAAGAAGCCCTGCTTGCAAATTGCACCAACAACTGCCCAAGTTGCTTTGACTAAATGGTCCTGTCCACTCCCTTGCTCAGCTGAATTTGGTTCTTTGCAATGGGATGGACACACACTACATGTACCCATTTGCATCACTGCATTGCTCTAACATCTTCTGGGCAAAATGCATCTGGGGCACATGCTGGCTCAGCCAAGACTCCATCCATTGAATGGATGGATGGATGGATGGATGGATGGATGGATGGATGGATGGAGGAATGGATGGGCACATGCTGGGCCCATGCTCCTGCATTTTCATTTCCCCATCCAAGCCCTGGGAAGTGATGGTTGGAGCTGCTTCATCTGGTTCCAATTTAAGAGAGAAATGAGCTCGGCAGAGCCGGGCCATGTGGCTCCCATTACAAGGAGGCTGTGCAGGTCAAGCAGAGAGAATATGACCTTTGGGGATCTCAACAGGTCATCCAGCAGGGCTGAAGGGTGGGCTGGGGTGCGCCTGTGTTATGGGCTCCTCATTTCCTGGTGAGCCTCAGTGCTATTAGCATAAAAAATTGCTGTGGTCTAGGATTAAACGACAGGCTTAGTCTCCTAACAGGCTCTTAACAGAAGACAGATGTAAGTTTTTGGGCATCTCTGTCTTTTGCAAGGCTTTAAAGTCTGGCCACGCTACACTCAACAAGCACAGGATTCAAAAGGCAAATGAAAGCAGCTCCAAATGTTTCTTCTCCCAACCCCCAGGCCTTGCAGTTGAGACATTGCTTATTTAGCAATGTCGTTTGCACTCAGCCTTTGTTTATCAGTTCTTCTCTGCTTTTTACCTTCTCCCCTCCAGAAGCTGGTGCTTGATGCTGTACAAATCAGTGCAATGAATATAAAATCTCTTGTGCTCATCTTGTTATCACCAATTATGGCCACCTTGATTTCCAAGGAGGGAAATGAGGGGTGAGGAGGCAGCAGGAGCCTGACCAACAGGCACTTCCTCAGCTTGCCCCACTCGGAACCATTTTAACATTTCAAAACCCATTTTTATTTCAATCTGCAATAGAAACAAAGAAACTCAAAGCTGTTACGGAGAGGTACAATCCCATAATAGCAAAGGGGGCCCTTCCACCCCTTCACTTGAAGTGCAAGCACCAGCCTGGCTTGTTACATCTTAAAACATCTGATGCTATCTTACTGATCAAAGCCTCCTTGTTTGTGTTGTAATGAAGTGTCAAACTGTTTCCTTACAATGCAAACAGGAGAGACTTTGATCTGCAAAACAAGATGCTTAAAAGACCTATGAGAGAGGGCCCTTCAAGTCTTGGCAGCGCCATGGAGCAGCAGAAAATCTGAAGTTTGACATCGTGTCATGCTGTCACTTTCCAGGCTGTGGCAGCTGATAGTGTGCATTAATGTCACACCTATGCCAGAAATCACGTGAAAATCCTCTAAAAGGAAACAACAGAGAGCTGCAGTTTGGTTGTTTCCCCCCCCCCTTTTCCAGAGGGCTCTTTCCATAGGAAATGTTATCAGAGTCCATGTGCACTTTCCACACATTGTCAGCTTTGATTTGCAACAGGGAATTATTTTGGGGGGGGGGAAGCAGTTTAAGCAGTTTGGAGCAGCTCAACTGGAGAGCACTGCCTGCAGTCCCCTCCCTTGGTGCTCTCTTGGTGTGTCTCTCCTTATCCCATCCCATCCCATTTAACCCCACCCTGTGGTGCCCACTGCAGTAGGTTAATTCATCTTCTGCTTGGCTTCAGGCTCAGCGCTGGCGCAATGAGAACTACGAGAGACCAGTGGACCTGGAAGGCTCTGGGGATGATGATCCCTTTGGGGACGATGAACTGGATGACATCTACTCGGGCTCTGGCTCAGGCTGTAAGTAGCTGCAGGGCTCCCAGGCAAGGGTGTGAGATCATGGGTTGGGATTTGGTGGGACTCAAGCTGTGGATGGGGGGAATGGATTGCCCTAACTTTTGATTGTGAGGCTGCATGGACAGCCAGTCCTGGGAAATGCCCACTTCATCCTCTGCTCTTCTCTAACTCTTCCAGATTTTGAGCAGGAGTCGGGGTTGGAGACAGCGGTCAGCCTCACCACGGACACATCCATCCCACTGCCCACCACAGTGGCCGTGCTGCCTGTCACCTTGGTCCAGCCCATGGCAACACCCTTTGAGCTGTTCCCCACTGAGGACACGACTCCTGAGCAAACAACCAGCGTCTTGTACATCCCCAAGATAACAGAAGCACCAGTGATCCCTAGCTGGAAAACAACCACCACCAGTACCACTGCCAGTGACTCCCCCACTACCACCACCACGGCTGCCACCACCACCACAGCTGCCACCACCACCACCACCACAACCACCACCACCGTCAGCACCACCGTGGCCACCTCCAAGCCCACCACTACCCAGAGGTTCCTGCCTCCCTTTGTCACCAAGGCAGCCACCACCCGGGCCACCACCCTGGAGACGCCCACTACCTCCATCCCCAAAACCAGTGTGCTGACAGAGGTGACCACATCACGGCTTGTCCCCTCCAGCACAGCCAAGCCGAGGTCCCTGCCAAAACCAAGCACCTCCAGGACTGCAGAACCCACGGAAAAAAGCACTGCCTTACCTTCCAGTCCCACCACGCTGCCACCCACAGAAGCCCCCCAGGTAGGAGGCAGGAGCACTTCTCACCTGCTGAAGGGCTCATGGACAATGTGTGAAGCCAGGAGATGGTGATGAGGAGCCCTTAGGGTGGCTGAAGCCAGCTGCCCAGGTCAGGCCAGGTTGGGCTCTTCCCATCTCTGAAGAGAGCTGAATGTTTTGGGGGATGGAGAGGGAAGATGGAAGGGTGGGGGTATAGAATCATAGAATCATTATGGTTGGGAAAGCTTTCTAACATCACCAAGTCCAACCTCAACCCATCCCCATCATGCCCACTAACCACGTCCCTCAGTGTCACATCTCCACATTTCTTCAACATCTCCACGAATTGTGACTCCACTACTTCCCTGGATAACCTGTTCCAATGCATCACTGTTTCAGAGAAGAAAGTCTTCCTAATATCCATCCTGAACCTTCTCTACCTCCAGCATAGGTAGAGCACAGGGATAGGGTTGATGACAGATGCTCCAGAGCTTCTTCCCCAAGTAATAGGAGGGCAGTGTGGGGGCAAAGAGGGGCTTTCCCTTGGGTGCAGTGAGCTCACTGTCCTACAGCTCAGCTCACAGACTGGAACTGGCAGACCCAATCACTCTGCAGTTCCAGCTTGAGCATTTGCAGCCCATCGGGCTTTTAGGGTGGGGGGATTTAATCCACTGCACCGTCTCTCATTCAGAGCCCCTAAGGGGCCTTTTGAAAACGGCTTTGACTGAAAGGTGGAGTGATTTGTCTAAACTAGTCACTCTTTTCCGGGTACGTATGTATGTGCGTAGCGCTCCGGGCTCCCGCTGACCTTCAGTTAATCTCTGTCACAAATCCACGTGCTTGTGGAAGCAGTGAGCCGTGTGCTGTGCCAGGGGCACTGTGACATGGAGAGGTTTCTGTTTCATCCGCCTTGGTTTCATCCCAAACCAGCTTATTGCTCATCCCCATTTGTAATGGGCTGAGAGAGCCATTTGCCCCATAAAAGAGATGTTCTGGGAGTGCTTTCCTTAGTGATGCTCTGTGGGATCAGCTCAGCATGCAGCAGGGTGAGGGGGCAGGTCAGGGTGGATTTGTCCCCAAGGAAGCTTTGAGTGTGGGCATGTGTAGGAGGCAGTGTATAGATGAGGATTGGGCTGGAGGAGAACAGGGTAATGGGACCCTCCTTAGGTCTCTGTAGGAGGCCATAGGTGGGAGCTTGTGTGTCTCAGGGGCACCTGGATGGGGACTGGCCAAAAATGGTCCTGCTTGGCTTAAGAGACCTTATCTTTTAGGTGACAGTCAAGATGTGGGATTGTATTGCTCTCTGCAATACAGCTACCCACTTTGGTGACGCAGGGAAGGGATACTCCAACATTAACCATCATGTTCACCACCATGGTATCACAGTGTCCTTCCTCCAGCCACACTGCTGCTGCTGGAGACACAAACCACCTGTAAGTCCTTGTCCCCTGCTCCACCTTGTCCTTTCCTCCAGGTGGAGCCAGGGGAGCTGACGACGGTCCTCGACAGTGACCTGGAAGTCCCAACCAGTAGTGGCCCCAGCGGGGACTTCGAGATCCAGGAGGAGGAGGAGACAACTCGTCCTGAGCTGGGCAATGAGGTGGTGGCAGTGGTGACACCACCAGCAGCACCGGGGCTGGGCAAGAATGCAGAGCCAGGGCTCATCGACAACACGATAGAATCAGGCAGCTCGGCTGCTCAACTCCCCCAGAAGAACATCCTGGAGAGGAAGGAAGTGTTGATAGGTGAGAGAGGAAGACATGGGTTGGTGGTGGGATGGAGGGTTTGGCCTGGGATGGGTGCTGGCACACACAACCTCACCTGCCCCAGTAGGTGAGTCCTGTCTATCCTTTACCAGTAACCAGCACACTGTTGAAGCTCCTCAAATCACGCAAACTGCACAAGGCCACCACCCTCACGTTCAGTTTTAAGCGTGAATTCTGCTCATAAAGCACAAAACCAAGCAGAACCCGGCTCTATTCCCCTCCTGACAGCTGTGCTGCTTTCTGTTTCAGCTGTGATTGTCGGCGGTGTGGTGGGAGCCCTCTTTGCTGCCTTCCTTGTCATGCTGCTCATCTACCGGATGAAGAAGAAGGATGAGGGCAGCTATACGTTGGAGGAACCCAAACAAGCCAATGTCACCTACCAGAAGCCGGACAAGCAGGAGGAGTTCTACGCATAGGACGAGAGCCTGGCATGCCTCATGCTCCCTGCTCCTGCTCCAAACTCTCCCTCTTCTCCTCCATCCCGTCTCTTTATCTCTCTTCTCTTTTGGATCAGACTGTGAATTTAAAAAGCAAAAAAAAAAAACACAACAAAACAACAAACAAATGAACAACAAAAAACAAACAAACACAAAAGGAGAAACCGTACCTTTGGCGCGAGGAGATTGCCACGTTGAGGATGGCGGATGGAGCTCATGGGGCTTTTCCCACCTCTATGGTGGACTCTGGGATCTGGACACCTTGTACCAACCCTAGGGTGCAGGGTTTGGATTTATCTTCTTTTTCTGTCTTTTATTTTTTATTTTTTTCCTGTTGGAAAGAAAGGAGGCTTTTTTCTCTCTCTCTCTTTTTCTTTTTTGTTTTTTCTTATTTTTCTTTTATTTTTTGAATGGAGCTGGTTACTTTGCAGGAATTCCCTTTTGCTCCCAGCTTCTGTTTGAAAAGAGGATGCAACTCTCAGATATGCTTTGAACCTTGAAAAAGCACAAGGGGCTGGAATACCTGGAGCCCTGGGATTTGCTCTTGGAATCACGGCCAGCTCCCATCTGGAGAATTCATGGAACACCAAGAAAACATGTTTGGGTTCCTCATGTGGATCCGCTCCGGCCACCAGCATCCTTTACTGCATCGTTATGCACGGCCAGAGACCCAACATCTCTAGAACCCATGTGGTGTTGGTGTGGTGTGGAGCAGGGCCTGTGCTTTTGCTGGGTTTTCACTGTGACAAATAAAGCTCAGCTTGCATAGCACTGATTTTCAAATGGTGTGGGATGGCGCTTGGTGGGGAGCTGACATGGGGTGGGAATGCAAACATGCTTGGCTGGGGTGGTGTCCTGCAGCTCAGCAAGGAAAGGAAGGAGAAGCAGAGGCACTAAATGACATGAGTCAGGCACGAGGACCCAACCACAGGAACATGGAGCTGTTTAGGGGCATCTTGGAGCAGAGTAGATCGTCTGCATGGCTTTAGTGAGCCCCAGTGCTAAGCATTTCTATTCCTTTTGTTGAATTTTGATTCCCGTGGGGATCAGCCCACAAGCAAAGAGCCCAGAAGCTGTCATCAAACACATAGTGCTCTCCGTTCTGTCGGTCCTCAACCCTCCCCTTTGAGAAGGGCCGGATTTTGGAGTGAGCTCTCTGCACAGAAAAGTCAATTAGATATTTCAATTAGCTGGCTTTTAATTAGCACTGCTTGCCATGCAGCTGAGGATCTTTTTTTAACGATGGCTGCAATCTTGGCAGTGTCCTGTGGAGATGTTGGCTTTACTCTTAGAGCAGTTTAAAGAGTAGAACAACAAAAATATCAGTTCCTCCAACTCTGTTGCACCATGAATTGACCTGCATGGGCACAGTAGCACTTTGTCCCCTTCAGAATGTGAGTGAATACAGGGATTTATCACCCTGCTGGAGACTGCAAGACAGCAGAGATCCTTTTTATGTTGGGAATTTGAGAGACTGAATGCGTATGTATATGTATGTACATATATATACACATGCATATATACATGCACATACATACACAGTTTTTTATATATTTGTGAAATGAAACCCCTGTAACTTATCATTGCACTGTGTACAATGGCTGAGCTGGGTCTGCTGAGGTTTGCACATCAGCATTCAGTCCTTGAGCTCATTGATGTTCTTATTCCACAGTAAGGAGCACAGCCCAACTGTAACAATCCCAGTTTTAGAGAAGTCAGCCGCAAAACAGTTGTCGTTTTTGTTCTCTGTGTTAAGAGAAGGCTGTTCTGTTGGCTGCCTTGGATGGGATGCTGAAGGTGCTGGTGTATGTGTGTGTATATATGCACCCATTTTTAGTTCTGTCAGCATGAGGATGAGGATGCTCTGAAGGTGACCACGTGGCTGAGGAAGGCTGTTGGCCCCAAGGGCCACTTCCAAGCTGCTCAAAGGGGATTGCTTAATGGCTTTGTGCTCTGTTCCCAAAATGGCCCAGGTTGATGGTGCATGGCAGAAATAGAACCTCTCCATGGTAGCATGAGTTGGGCATGGCAGGCATCCAGGCCACCCAAAATCACTGTCTTTTGGAATAACGTGGACTTAATCTTTTGAGCTTACGTTAGGGGAAAAAAAAAGTCAACCCTCCCAGCTTAATCTTTTAAATGCTGCTTTTCTTAGCTGCTTCCCTAATCTTCTTCATTCCATTTTTCCCCCCCTTAATAGCCTGAACTTCTATAATACAATTTTTTATTCACTCAAGCTTAACCTTGGTTCGCTCAGCTGGTGTTAAGTTGTAATCCTGGCACTTAAATCCGTGACAGTTCCAGAAGTGAGGAAGGCTGGCAGCAGGGAGAGGAGCTGGGCAGATCTTCTTACAGCCATTAAAAGCAGAAGTCTGCAGGCCAAAAAGAAGGTGAAGCCAATTAAATTCGTAATTAGAGCTGACCAGGCTTCATTCGTTGTCCTCTTCTTCTACATGGTTGCTCAGACGCAGCAGAGATGTGATCACAAGGAGGGTTCCTCTGGAAGTGGAAATGAGTCTGGTGGGACAGAGCTGACCAAGTTCAGCTCCAAAGAAATACAGACACCATCACTTCTGTGTAATGGGGAAGGACAAAAACTGATGGTGCTGTGAGGATGTAAGCAGCCCTGTTTGTGCAGAAAGGCTTTTCCTTCTGCTTCCCCATGTCTTTGGTGGAAGAGCTTTTGCTGTGCAAGCTGCTATATTTTAGGAGAGCAATGGGACACAGGTGGCATCAGGCAGTGGCAGGACTCAGGCTGGCATTTAATGGCTGGGTTTGGGTCACCTCTGAAGTCTTTCATTCTGGACCTTTCAAGACTTAGCAGCAGGACTTGACATGAATTTCCCGTTCCCTCCCCATTTTGCCTATTGGGTGATAAAATCCCCCTTCTGGGCTCCTGCTCTCAAGAGTTGTCCAACCTCTACCGAGAGCCATCAGCATGGAGGCAATAATGGAAGCAAACCCATCACTGAGCAAACAGATGGGTTTATGTGTTCCTTTCCTTTTTATAACCACATCTGGGTTTGGAGCTTTCCGTGGGGCTCTGTCAGCTCCCAGAATGATGCTGAGAATTCACAACTGAAGTTTCCACTTGAGGCGGTGGGGATGTCTGTGGCATGTGTGTATGTATGTATATATATGTGTATGTAATTAATATATATGTATATATGTATATGCGTGTGTGTGCAAAGCACACAAACGTACACAGCTTCAATGCAAACTGCACCTAACAAGGAAGGGGTGCTGGGGGCTCCTTCCTTCACCTTTTCTATGGGGGCAAGGAGATGGTCCTGCCTCCCCAGCTTTACCAGAGCTTAGGCAAGGAGCCCTGCTGCCACTTGCCCCTTTCCATGGCCGGAGCTGAAACAGAGCCTAAAACCCACAGTGAGACCCCCAAACCCACGTGGCTTCCCCCCACGTACTGTGCCTGCAGCTCCTTGGCCGTACCCACACTCTGTCCCTATAGAGAAGTCTCAGTCTGGAGTTAGCAGATTTTCTTCTTCTTCTTCTTCTTTTTTTTTTTTTAATATATATATAATTTTTTTAATTACTTTGTTAAAATTCATCCTAGGAGACGCCTGTGCAATGCCCAGATTTATCCCCCCCGCACCTCGCAAACAGCTCCATCACTGCATTTCCAAAGACCTCAGGGGTACCAGTGACCCTCTGGGTGTTAATCACCCCCTGGTCTAAGGCATAAATGTACAGCTGACAATCAAAACTGACAGAAATGCTGACTTTAAAAATAAACGTATCCATTGCAGTTTGATAGAACGTTTTTAAAACCATGTGCTTAGTGCTCACCAACCAGGATAAATCACCGCCCATCGGTCCTTCTGTAAATAACCATGAAACATCCTTGTATAAATCAAAAAGAAAAAAAAATAATAAAAATAATAATAATTTAAGAAAACCCTCTGATATATGTCCAGAAAATTATCCCTTTCCAGAAAATTTAAATAATATGAAGAAAAAGGAAAACCCGTCAATGTGTGAGCTCCACTTCTCTTTTTCTCTGGAGCTGACTTCAATTCCCAATAGGAGAATGAAAACTCTTTGACAGTAAAAAGAGCTATGAGTGTTTTACCTTTCGATAAATATGGGAGGGGAAAAGAAAAAAATGCATGTAAATATTTTTAATAGGAAGCATATCTTAAACAGGACCTTTTTTTGTATGTACATAACTCTCCTAGAGTTTAGTACTTAAATTGCTTCATAGTGTCTGTTTAAAAAAAAAAAAAAAAAAAAAGAAAAATAAAACAAAATGTTTGTTAACTGTTTTTGTTCTTACTCAATGGCCAAAACTTTAAAAATAATAATAATAATAATAATAAAAAAGACTATAAAAATAATCTTTGCCAATGGATTTAGCACTGTAATGGTACTGTCTATTTTTTTTAATTATTTCTGTGCTGTGCCCATTTATAAAAGAACAAAAAAATATAAAAATAAAGTCATTTAAACATTGCCTGCTCAGGGCTTTGCCTGTTTCTTGTTGCCACAGGTTTTGGCCACACCAGTGTGAGATGCAAGGGGAGAATATGCCACTTGTTGGGGTGCGATAGTGGCGGGTGAGGGCTGGAAGCTAATTAATGGTCTCCACAGCAATGCAACAGAGATGCTGATGAGCCACAGCACTGCCCCTGATGCATGTGACCAGGGTGCAGGGAGGAGTGGGTGTCCCCAGGATGTGGCCACTATGTCCCTTTATGCTCAAGTGTTGCCATGTCCGCATGTATCTCCAGCAAGTGGCTGAGCACTGGGCACTGCTGGAGATGAGCAGTGGGGTTTGTGAGACATAAAAATGGGCTCCCTGTAAGAAACTAATTATAAATGTTCATGATGTCTGGAATGTCCAAAATTATTTGATGCTTCATTTTGCAAAGTACTGGGCCAAGGGAAATAACTCTTACATGCTTCAGAAGCAATGGCATGAGAAGAACATCAGTGCTCAGCTGGGTGCCCAGTGCTGATCACCTCATGGGGTTCAGCTGGGAAAGATGATGTCCTTTGAGATGAAAGGGGACAGTGCACATGGCTGCAGGGCTGATTCTGCCATGCCAAGAGGAAATGCATTGGCAGAGACTGCCCAGGAAAGTGGTAGTGTCACCATCCGTGAAGGTGATGAAGAGCTGTAGAGATGTAGCAGTGAAAGCCATGCTCAGTGGGCATGGTGGGGATGGGTTGGGGAGGGATTTGGTGATCTTAGAGGTCCTCTCCAACCTTAATGTATCTATGACTCTAAGGTCTTCATGTGTCAGCCCTGAATGGGAATGAGGGGGACAAGATTACCACTGCTATCATGGGTGAATTTCCTCAAAGCCCTCAATGCCTGGGGAGATCCTTGTATCTATGATCCAAAAGACATGTTGCAAAAGATGCCCAGGCTCTAGATGGGATAGGAAACAACTCCCAGCCTAATGAGAAATCCAGCAAGGATGAGCGGGAGCAGCTCCCACATCTCTTCCCAAAGAGATGAAGCAGAAAGGCAGCAAGGCCAAACCTGACAACAGGGTCCATGCAGTGCGAGAAGCATAGATCCAGATGAGAAGCTGGATCAGGACATAAGGAATGAGCAGCAACACAGATGGGATATTTTCAGGCCATCTGAACCTAACAAACATCTTAAAAATCAGGCTGAGCCATCTGGAAGTGGTCATTCCCTTTGGAGACCTATGAAGACACTTCTAAGAAGGTGGGAAGAGGTGAACCAGGGTGCTCCAAGCCTCCCAATTGACTTTAAAAACCAGAAAAAAATGGGATGAAGCAATCACGCTGCTTGTAAACTCTTTGAAGAAAACAAGGCTATTATTCTTGAGGACTTGTCAAGAAGTAACGCGTCAAATCAATCAAGTGTCCTTTTGTGGCTGGGAGCTCTGTGACACAAATAGGTCAATGAGGTTTTGTCACCGTCTTGCAGGGGACCCTCATCTAAATGCTGTGATTGTAGGGTGGGTGGAGAACTGCATGTAAGGTGCCCAGGGAGTGGTTATCTGCAGTTCCCTGTCAAAACAGATGTATGAATTGAGTGGGCATCCAGACAGGGTCCCTCCTGGGGGCAAGTTTATTCAATATTTTCATTAACAGTTGAATGATGACATAACAAGGATGATTATTAAATTTGCAGATGATACCTCGCTGGAAGGGACAGCGAGTACATCGGAGAACAGGGCTGGAATTCCAAATGATCTTAATAAATAGGAAAGAGTGTGTGAAAAAAAATCACATCCAAGATCTATGTTATCTATGGTAACACCAGAGGAAAATTCACCACAGTTTATGCAAGCATTCAATACAAAACATGGGGAAGGTAATTTGTCCTGCCTGCTCCTTTGCTGAACATATCAGGGACTGAGAGATTTAATTCAAAGCAGCCAAATGTGGTCTGAAATTTGGGAGGCAAGGTTTGGCCATGAAAGATGCACCGATATACCCACCAATGTAAAATCCCTTGCTGGTTCAGCCAGATTTTTCTATTGGTTGCCCACACCATGGGCTGCCAAAGCAGCATGTGGAAGTAATGAGGCTGTCAGATGTCAGATTCTGGCGAGGCTGGTAGCACAGGATGCTGTGTAGGGATGGTCCAGCAGTCACATAGCCTGGGCAGGTCCCCAGGGTGTCCAAATGCTCCTTGGTATTCGGGTGCAATGTCAGGCGCTCTGTGCTGAATGGGGATCTCCTACATGGGGCATTAAGAGATGCTGGAGGAGAGCAGGGCAGGGTGGGATACATCTGGCTGGGATCTGCATCTGGAAACTACCTCTGTGAGGCTGGCAGCACTGCCAGGTTGGTCTGAAATCAGTAAGTGAAACAGGAGAGGAAAAGTCTCCCCCATGTCCATGGAGGGAATAAGCCCCAGACTCAGGAGGCTCTTCCAAGGTGTGCTGGCTTCCTTTCTTAAATTGGGAGGCTGAGGACCCAGTGTGAGGCCCAACTAAACTTTGGGGTAGTGAAGAATGAAGGCAGCAAATGGCTGAGTGCCACATCCCAGGGAGCATCCAACCACTGCTGCTTCCATCTCAGTACATGGACACAGCAATCACCTCCTGAACACTTTCCCCTGCTTTCCAAGGACAGGAAGTTATTACAAAAGTGTGTATATATAAAAAATAAAAATAAATATAGGCAAAATAAACCCCAACAGAGAATGACCGGATAAAACTCCTTGTCCATAAGAGAGATGGGGCTGCCTGATGAGAGTGGTGGATATCTGGGCACAGCGGATGCTGATGGCTCCACAACTTCTCTGAATATTTTTGGCCTATTGTACAGGATTCAAGGCAAAGAGCAGCCTATTCCTGCTCTGCATGACAACATTTCCTGAGCATCAGCAGATATTAATAGTCACAAATAGAGATGTCAGACCTCTCCTATTATTTACCTGCATTGAGACAATCGGGATCTGTGGCAATAAATGCACCTTTGGGATTTGCTCACATGGCTTTCACCTTTTCCAACATATTTCCTCCCCTCTGCAAGCCAGAACAGTTTGCCCTATGTCCTACATCAGAATCCACAGGGGATATTTCCTCCTATAGAAAGGTAGAGAGGAGCAGCGTGTGCTCTGGACTTCTGGAGCCTGGACATTTGGTGCTTTGATTTGCATTCCATGAGAAATTCTGCTGCCTGACAGTCTGTGCTCAGCCTAATGAGGAACAGAGCCAATTAAAAATAATAGGGGTCCTGTGCTACCGCCTTTCACAAAATAATAAAACACGAGAAAAGTTTGCTTTTAGATAAAGTCCAAACATCTCAATGTGATTCCGCATTTCTTATCCATATTCAGTCATTGGGAGTGCAGAGCTGGAACAGCTGGTTCTGATAAGGCACAACCCCACTTGCATCCCTATAAGTGGGCTTTCAGAGGCCAACACAAGTGACCCACTCCTTCCATCACAAGGATAGCACAGTTTGCTGCTATCAAGGGGTTTCTCCCTGGACTTACACCCACTGAGATCTACAAACATCCCTGGCTCTGCTGGCTATTTTTGGAGGCAGGGAATTAACACACCTATTTGCATTTTACCTTAATTTGGCCTGAGTTAAAAATGATTTCAAGGTAATTGGATAAGGAAAAGGCTTTCATCAGCCCAGCCTGCAGCAAGCTCTGCACCTAGGTCATGGGAAGGACTCAGACAGGCACACTGGCACCAATGGGTGCTTTCTGTGCAGCTGCAGGACATTGCTCTGCTGTATTGGGAAGATAAGGGACATGGGGAAGTCAAGGAGATTTCTGGTAAGCCATTAAAATCCCCGGCTGTGTACTTAAGCCACGAGGGCTTCCTAGACTTGGAGCAGGATTTTTGCTGAAGACTGCAGTGTTCCTTCTAGCTGTATGCTGGGGAAACCGAGGCACAAGCACTGATTTCTCTCCTGCCCCCTTAGCCTGATAACTTCTCTAATAGCATTAGCTGGAGGTTGGAATTATTCCTTCTGCTTGTCCTTGAAGCCGTAAGTTCCTTTCTGTCTAGCACAGCTAGGAGGCAATTCCTGCTTGGAAAGCTGAGGTCCTATGCCCAGCCTGGGGATTGGGTTTCAGCCTGAATCTACACAACTGCAATCCAGGGCATTTTCTTTAAGTATGGAACATGTATTGTGTTTGGGATTTAATGTATGTGGGCCTCATGGGCTGCTGTTGTTCTGAAACCCTCTATCCCCCTACACATGTTCATCCCAGGGCATAGCAGTTAGCTGGGGTATAAGAAAATCATCTCTCCTCATAGCTCTCACCATCTGCAACTGCAGTCCCACCAGCTGGAGCCAAGCCTGGTGCCCAGCAAAACACCAGCACTTAATAACTATGATAAATTAATAACAGCCTAATTAATAATTCTTCATTACTTCTGCCTCCTCGAGAGCTCCTGAAGGCACTGGAGATAAGATCTGTGAGTTCAAGTGAACACAAATGTCAGGGAGGATGAGTGAGTGGTGGTTTCCTGTGGATAGAAAGATGGGGGCTACTGCTGCTGACTCTGCACCAAGAAGATGAAGCTGATCTCCTGGTGTGTACATCCATGCCAACAGCCAAGGCAGCAAGCTAAAAATTGCCAGTTGGGTTAGTTTTGAATGGGAAAGAAGGGGAAACCTTTCCAGGCTGGAGTGTTCTGTTTATCTTTTTTAGTGTGTGACCCATGGTCACAAATTAACACACCTAGCTGGTATGGGTTGTGCACTTGAAAAGACATCTGAGGGCTAGATTATGCCAACCCAAGTTCTAAAGAGAGATTCAGCTGACACTGGGTGTTAATGGCCCAAGAAGAGAAGGGAAAGGAAGGGAAGGGAAGGGAAGACTTCATCATCCTCTACAACTACCTGGAAGGAGGTTGAGGTGAGGTGGGGTTCTATCTCTTCTGCCATGTAACAGTTGCACTATAAGAGATGGGGGCCTTAAGTTGTGCCAGGGGAGGTTAAGATTGGATTTTAGGAAAAATTTCTTCTCTGAAGGAGTGATGGGTTGGCACAGCTGCCCAGGGAGGTGGTGGAGTCACCATCTCTGGAGGTGTTCAAGGAATGTGGAGATGTGGCACTGAGGGACGTGGTCAGTGGGCATGGTGGGGATGGGGTGGGGTTGGACTTGGGGATCTGAGAGGTCTTTCCCAACCTTACAGATTCTATGATTCTAAGGCTCTTAGAGCAGCTTGAGCAGAACACCTGAGCCAACAAGCCTAAGTCTGCTCTTTGCTGGCAATTCTCATCAAGCCCATCCTTACAGTGAAAAGGAGCCAAGAAAGGTTTTTGGGGTGGCTGGGGAACCCAGAGCATTCATTCTTTTTTTATTTTCTGAGACTATAAAAACCTGTGTCTAAACCAGCAAACAGAGGCTGAAAGGAGAAATGCTGCTTTTTCTAATGGCATCCAAAGAGGGAGGGAGGAATTCTATTTGAGCTCAAAGACAATAATTAGGAAATAAGTGGGTTTCAACTAGCATAAATAAATTTAAACTAGAAATTACCAGCTTCCTAAACAACACCCAAGCAGTGAGGGCTGAAGCAGGCTGGAAGGCTGAAAACATAGGCAGGTCAAAGGAGGAGCTCTGGAGTGGGACTCTGTGTTGTGCTGTTTTGACAGTCCTGAGATGCTCCAATGCTTGGAAAGGCATGGTGTGGTAACTGGCTTCTGTTTTGAAATGGTTTCTCGTCTTAAAATAGGAAGCCTATCTCATGTCATCTTTGCATCTGACACACTGCAAATGGCACCATTTCAACTAGTTTTATGAAACGACTACAATACTCCCATTAAGAAACACAGTGAAGTAGTCATTTCCCTTAAACAGTGCTGGTTTCTCTGAATATTAATTGTGTGATGGGAATTAAGTCTGATTTTTGTTTTTTCTTTTATGTCTGCATTGAAGAAGACAAGACATCATCAGCTTAAATTGCAGCAAGAGGGATCTGGATTATCTGTGAATAATAACATCCTAGGGGTAGGAAGGGCTGAGAGGGGCCGGATTTGCCTAAGGATGCTGTGGGATGACCACCTGTTCACCTTTTGGGTACTCTTATTGGGTACTCTTATTGAGTACTCTTTTTGGGTATTGATCCTTTTGGTTTGAATTTCCTTATTTCTCCAACTTTTTTTTAGGAAAGCTGCTCATTCACCTCTGTCAAAGTCCTGAAATAAGGGGAAAATGGAGACTGTGAGCAAACAACTGCTCCCCAGACCCTGAAACACCCCAGTCTTCACTTTGGTTAATTCTGGGTGAGGTGAATGGTCCAGAGCAGAAAGGGAACCCTCACCTTCACCCAAGGACATTGCTCCCCTTAGGTCAGTTCCCACATCAGATGGTGAGGGCAATGGGCAGACAAGCAAGAGGTTTTTTAATCTATATTATTTAACACATTAAAAATAAATCTGGGGGTTGCATTTACAACACCCTGCTCCTTTAAAAGCAGCGGACAGTACCTTTGCCTCCATCAGCCTGCAAGAGGATGAGCGGATGGAAGAGCAAAAAGGGAAAGAAAAGCTTTTAGCATCCTTCATGATGTCTCAACAGGCACTCAGCAGTGACAATTACTGAGCAGGTAATGAAGACAGAGCAGAAACACTGATTTGCTGCATGTGGAGAACAAAAGAAATTGCAGTTTTCTTTTCTCCCCGTCCCCCCCCCCCCGTCCCCCCCAAATAGATCAGGACAAACAAACAGCTTCTTTAATACAGAAATCAGCCATTTTAAGTGCCCAAGATTGCATGCTCCTGCTGGGATGGGCTGGTCAGCTGATAGCAGGCAGTTTTTCCTTATTACCAGCTCCAAATGGCAAAGGCCAGATCCTATGGCAAATGTACTGGTGGCTGCTGGAGCAAACACTTCACAAAGAGATTTAGATGGTTGGAGTGGGGATGAGAAATGAGGAGAGAAACGCTTCTCTCTCCTCACTGCTATAGCTTTGTGCATCTCGTTGCAGTGAGATGTGACTTTGTCCTTCCTTGGGGAGAGGACAGATTGGAAACAAGTCCTCCAAAGCTGCAGATTTTTCAAGAAAAGAGGAAAAACCCTTCATTCCCTCTACATCAGAGAAACCTTAAAGGAGCAGCAGAAGCAAAGCCTGTGGTTTCATGCTTGGCTTTGGTGAGATCCTGCTTCTCAAGGCCACTTCAGACTCACAAAAAGACTCAGTCTTGTTCCTTACTGCAGCCCTGGGGCTTTCGTCCAGAGAAGAATCTGGGAATAGAAACTTGTGTGGAAGGATTAATTGTGGCTGGCAGAAGGGAGCACAAGGGAGGTGTGCGGCTGAGGTTTCAGGCTGGCCAGAGAGGAGGTAATTCAGTGGGAGGTGATGTGTGCAGGCTTCTGGCTGGCAGAGAAGAGGGTAATTTAGTGGGAGTTGATCCCTTGAGGTTTTTGCTGGATAGAGAAGAGAATAACTGCAAGAAGGAGACTCCTGGGTGTGTTTCTTTAGTTTCAAGCTTCATAGTAAGTTCCCTTTATAACTTAGGGCTGTCTTTCCCTGGTGGCTCTTTCATTTGCTATTTCAGATGCCTGATTAAAGAGCAGCTCTCTGGGAATGCTGAATGTCTCAGCAGCGCAGGAAGGAGGAACTTTCTCTACCCCATGATGCCAATGACTGGATCAGCCCATCACCACAGCCCTGTCTTGTACTCAAGAAACAGTACCTGAGCGCCTCTCTGGGCTGATGTTCTGTTCTGCCTTGATGGAGTGAGAATTCCAGCATTGCCAGGCAGCTCAGAGCACCTGAGCTGTGTTTTCCAACAGCAGAAAGCCAAGTAAAGACCTCTGTTTTTCGATTTTCGATTCGATTTTCACAGATTGATCAGATTTCCCCTATCCAGAGAAGGGAAGATGTCTCTGTAGCTGGGAGTTCTGTAGTCCTTTCTTCCTGTGTGAATAGCCATGAGTCTGGACATCTATTTCATGAACCCATCCCATCTCCCCGGGCTGAGAAGAGAGAGGGGCACTTCAGGATGCAGGGATACAAAGGCTCAGCAGTGCTCTGGCTCTGCTGGGGGACAGTTGCTCACACAGTGCCTAATATAAGAAAGCCCTAATTCATTGATACATTTCAATATACTTCTGTCATATGGCTAATTTTCACATTGGATTTTTACACTGGATTCCTAAGTGTCAATATCTCATAAATGTCAGTTTGGAGCATCTCACCAAAAGCTTAATTTTCCAACAGTTTTTTCCTACCCTAGCAATGAGCTTCTGTCTATTTATATGCTTCTCCTCCACACCTATTAACCACAAGAACAACTAATAGGAGGTGCTTGAAGCGTGTCATAATTAGTCTGTCATTAGTGAGCTCCAATGTCTTTAGTTAATTGATAGATTTTAGCATGACTGAATCTCTGAAAATGAGTGAGCATTTCATCTGCCTTCATCAGAGGCAGAACAACTGAACAAACTGTGTCCATATATCTCTTGGGGCAAGGATATTTGACACAAGGGCAATTGATTGAGTAGAAAAGAATCACCTCTAAGAGCAATCGAAGAAGTGTCCTGAACTGCCCTCCATCTGGCCTAGGTGTGACTAAATGTAAAAGATATTATTCATGTTTAGCTAATGGCTAGAGGCTCTCTAGAGTAGGGCCAGTGTTAGGTCTTCAGCAGCTGCACTCTTTGGAGACAAAATGCAAAAGTGAATGAGGATATACATGGGCGTCACCCAGCAAGCTTGAGCTGCTGCTCCATGTCCCTCCCTGAACTTCATTTTCAAAGCCATGGGGTAAGGTGAGCTAACAGGTTGTGTAGGGAGCACCCATGGGAGCAAGGTAACGATGGGGATGGAAAGGGAGTTGTGGACTTCTGTCAGCTGGGACCTCTCTGGGCTCTGGTGGCTCATGTTTTACAGCACCCAGTCTAACAGCCTAATGAACCTGGAAGGTCTGGCTTTGCATCTGTCTTCTATTAGTCATTTCATGCAGTGCTTTCTAGCTGCCTGCAAGCACTGAAGTTCTTGATGGAGATAAGTTCATCATGCTCCAGGGCTCCCAGGGCCTGACCAAGTCCTTGTTGGGGGTGATGTGTGTGGCAAAACATCTCAAGGCCACCAAGACTGAATGGGGAAGAGCTGTTTTCCCAGATATGGCCTGACAGAGCATTTGTATGTGGTTCTCCATGCTGCTTTTGTCTGCTAGGAGGGTTTCATAATGATGCAGCATGTGCAGTGCCAAATATCTTCCAGAGCTGTCTCTACAGATACACTTAGGGGTTCTGCAGACCACATTTCATAATCTTCTGAAGGATCATATAATCATTAAGGTTAGGAAGAACCACTAGGGTCATCTAGTTCCACCATTAACCTATCCTCACCATGCCCACTGTACTACGTTCCTCAGTGCCACATCTCCATGTTTCTTGAACACCTCCAGGGATGGTGACTCCATGCAGCCTGTTCCAATTCATTACTATTTGTTCTAGGAATAATCTGTTCCTAATATCCAACCAGAACCTCTCCAGGGAGAACGTGAGACCACGACATATTGTCCCATTACTGGTTACCTGGAAGAAAAGGCCAATCCATCATGTTATGCTTGTATACTTCCACTACGCACAACTACATGTTCATATTCCTGTTGTGCTTATCCCACAGAATTCTAGGGTTTAGCTCTTGCTCTCACTACAGGTATGATGTCTGAAGACATCAAGGCAAGGACTTGTCCAACACTTGCAAGAAAGCATTTCTTTGGCAGCTGTAATCCAGGGATGTGCTCTGCCTTCCCTCAGCTCCAGAGGTCAGACAACAAAGATCTCATGAACTGAGACAACCCTCAAAGAATTGCAGTGTATGTGCAAAGCAGCTGCTGTGCTGTCGAACCCATTTCACTGAAAGAGGCCCACAAGGAACATCTCAGGCCTACTTGCTCTGGATTTATAATGATGTCTCAGCCAGTTAACCTGGCTTTTGAAAAAATATCCCCCCTGCTGGAGTCTACAGAGCAGGGGAAGGGGAGATGATGAAAACACTTAAAGGAAACCCTAAGGGGATGACTCCGAATTTAAGCCCTCATAAAACATGACTGGTTTTCCAAGACATGTGGAGCCAAATCGTTGTGACAGCAAATGGAGGGTGAGGGGGATTGGCCAAGTGGAATTGTCCTAATGGCCACTAGAAAAGCAACTGCTGTGTAAATGCTGTAAAATACATTAACAAGCTGGATGCTGCTGTTTTGACAAGCTGAGTGTGTGAAAATCAGAACTCCTTGCAGTGTCTTCTTCATAGCCCCAAACACTTCCAAGGGTGTTTCATGGCTTAGTTCTCATCTCATTGTGCTAATGCTGGGATGTGGTCCTGCCCCATGTGCTGGATCACCATTAGGGATCCCTACTGTGCGCATTATTCCTTCAAGCTCCATCAGAACTCACTTGTGCACTCCGACATCAGTGGTATAGTTTCCACAATGTCTCAATATTTATCTGGTTTAATAACAGATAGAAAACATGTCTATTGCCCTAATTCGAGGTACTCATTGGAGCATCTCCAAGGTCAAAGAGAGAAAAGTTTCCATTGACTGAAACAAATTGCCCTGTAAAGAAGCTGGGGTCAGGATATCCAGTTTCATTTTCCTTTGCACCCATGCCTGGAGAAATGCAATTTCTGACCTCCTGAGACTGGGGACTTTCCAGTGTGAGTTTGCTGTTGCTTGACACCCCAGATAAATGCCTCCTGCATCCATCCAGGGAGACACTAACAGGCTCTCTTCTCCCAACCACCTATTTTTGCACAGCACATAGGACTGTAAAACATTTGAAGCCTCTCCCAGTTTATCACATTCACTGAAAATTAATTGACAGCTTCAAAACCACTAGGAGGAATGGAAAGCTAATTGGATTTTCCTGACTGAAAAGACAAGAAAAGAGAAAAGAAAAGAAAAGAAAAGAAAAGAAAAGAAAAGAAAAGAAAAGAAAAGAAAAGAAAAGAAAAGAAAAGAAAAGAAAAGAAAAGAAAAGAAAAGAAAAGAAAAGAAAAGAAAAGAAAAGAAAAGAAAAGAAAAGAAAAGAAAGGGAAAGTAAAGAAAGGAAAAGAAAAGAAAGGAAAGGAAAAGAAAAGAAAAGAAAAGAAAAGAAAAGAAAAGAAAAGAAAAGAAAAGAAAAGAAAAGAAAAGAAAAGAAAAGAAAAGAAAAGAAAAGAAAAGAAAAGAAAAGAAAAGAAAAGAAAAGAAAAGAAAAGAAAAGAAAAGAAAAGAAAAGAAAAGAAAAGAAAAGAAAAGAAAAAGAAAAGAAAAAAAGAAAAAAAAATAGAAAAGAAAAAGAAAAGAAAAAAAAGAAAAAAAAAAAGAAAAGAAAATGAAAGTCTGCTGAACTCTCCCCACTGACACTGAATTATTTCCAACCAAGCCTCCATTCAGCCAAGGAGGGAAACCTAATAGACGTCTCACTGCAATACAGCAGAGGTTGCAAAACAAAAACAGGTCTTCAGCTATTCATAGATACCAATCCCCCTGTTGTGCCCTACATAGTGGGACCTAGGGTTATCCCTTGCGGCTCAGGTCTTCTCCAGGCCGTGGCCATGACTGCAGCTGGAGGAATCATATAATCATAGAATCATAGAATGTCCTGGGTTAAAAATGACCACAGTGCTCATCCAGTTTCAACCCCCTGCTATGTGCAGGGTCACCATCCACCAGATCAGGCTGCCCAGAGCCACATCCAGCCTGGTCTTGAATGCCTGCAGGGATGGGGCATCCACAACCTCCTTGGGTAACCCGTTCCAGTGCATCACCACCCTCTGCGTGAAAAACTTCCTCCTAAGATCCAACCTAAACTTCCCCTGTCTCTGTTTAAATCCATTCCCCCTTGTCCTATCACTGCTCACTCATATAATCAGTTCTACCTCCAGTGGGCAAGTAAAGCAGCGTGGGTTGTTCTGTGCCCATCCAATCCCAAGATGCTGCACCCCCTGCCTGGTCCTCCACCTTCCTCTGGTTTTGCACTAGTGCCACAGCTACAAGAACAAGGATCATATTTCTGACCTCTCTACCTGCAATTTTTGGGCTTTCTTGAGTGAGGTTTTGATCGACACTGCTCACAAGCAGGCTCCATGCCAGGCTGATGAGAAACACAGAGATTGTAATGAGGTTCCTTTAGTAATTTTTGTCAAGGCACAATACCAGTGAGCCTCAGTAAATCAGTGGAGCCTTTCGTGTTTCTTGATGGAAGCATCAGTAGAGAGACACATGATGCTAAATTGTCTGCCCACTGGCAGTTATCCAGTTCTGAGAGCTCAAGGAGGAAAATAAGGGAGGGAA